>NC_090937.1:197466964-198091964 GCF_040938575.1 Ambystoma mexicanum | reverse complement strand
CTACACTGGTTTATGAGTGCTTTACAAATAAATAATTACAATGGGAGGAGGGGACCAGTAGAGATCAGAAGTTGAGGGAGTTGGATGTGTTGCAGCTGTTTTTCTCCATCTTTCTCAAGAATGAAGATGACAACTACAAGGACGAGTGTTACACTTTATTTCAGGCCCACTGTCCAATTAGTTATTGGCCACATGGTTCAAGTACGCCAGTTCCTTGGTGAAAGACCTTACAGCCAAAACAAATAGATAGAAGACCAGCAGAACACCAGTTTTTGGGAGTATGTAGCTTTTGTGTGTGAGGCCTGAGTGGGTGATGGGAGGATGGAATGGAATGAAGAGATACATAGGACCCTTGACGTTTCAGCTGAATGTATGCAATAGGAATGCCAATTAGATCAGAAACAGGGTGAATGGATGACCGTTGGATGCTAACCGTAAACCTTCTTACAACATATGATGGCCTAAGTAATCAACATGGAGAGCATAGTACTGTTCTACAAAGACCGGGCTCCGGATCCATTGTGCGTGCATCTTCATCACAGCGTCTCAGTATGTGTGAGATGCAGCCCCAATTGCACACTGCTGTTGTCCGATTCAATATCCCCCTCGGAGATCAGGGGAACGAACGAAAACACACACACACACACACACCCCCACCCCCCACCCCCCTAGTGCCATGCTCCAATACCAACCTGCACCAAGCACCCAAAATGAAAAAAGGACATTCCTCAACCTCAAAATCATTGTGCTTATATCCTCTACCTCCTCCAACCGGCCTCCCACTTTGCTCTTTTGCTATTATGCTATTATGGTATTTATTGAGCACAGACATAGCTTCAGGAAGCAACAGAGCACTTTACAATTGTGCTATTGACTCAACAGTTGGTAGTTTAGTCATCGGTTCAGTGCCCCCCCCCCCCCCAACAAAAAAATAAACTGACAATTGTTTGCCCTTGTTTACTAACGCAAGTTCTGAAGGGAATATTATCTACGGTTTTTATAAAAATGCAAGGCAATTCTCATAGGTAAAACGTTAAATTGTGCTGCTGTACAAACCGATATAAAACTTGAGTTTAGAAAGTATAGTGCTTATTGCATAATTCATAAATTAACCCTCCCATAGCAACTTATTATTTGGGGTCGAAAAGATTTTGCCCAGTAATATGCCAATTATGCTGAAGCTTGGGGATTTGGGGAGTCCACTTACCTTCCTCTGCAGCGGTATAGATTGTGCCAGGAAGTTTAGGATGGGCTTCGGCTGTCTTGGCAGCAATCACAATGTTGGCACCATCCTTGGCTGCTTTTAGTGCAATGGCTTTCCCTATTCCACGGCTTGCTCCGGTGATGAAGAGGGTGCAGCCAGCAAGTTTCCTTGGGTACAAAAGAAAATAAATATGGTCATTATCCATCATCAACAGAAACTACTGCTCAATAATTATAAGCTTTGGAAGCAATCTAGTATGTGTCCATACCACAATGCTGCATCATGTAGGTAATCAGTGGTAACTTCATCAAATCATTGAATGTTTCTGGGACATGGTCTCCTGCTGTGATTCGGGGTGGGGGGGGGGGAGCAGAGTCTAAAACTCTTAGTGTCACCTCTGCCAGCACCCCTCCTCATAGCATGGGACATTCAGATAGTTTACATGATAGCAACTGCTCCATCTAAAAGGGCCACAACCTCGGTCAGGGTTTTCCTACAGAGCTGTAAAGGGGAGGGCTACATCTATCATAATGCCCCTAGTTTCCTGAAGGAAAGCGAGGACCAGAATATCACATCCATTGTCAAAAAGGCAGGAGAACCGACTGTGGTAGGGGAGATTTGTACAAACTCACAGAGGTGCTTTCCAAGCCCCAGGTAAGACACTACAGGGAAAACCACAATCACAATCCATCAGAGGGAAGAAAGTGCACCCTTACCCTTCGTAACAAAGGGGCAAAAAACAGAAAGTAGAGCCTCTCCCCTTCCCCCAAAGGAGCTGGTAACATTAGAACCAACCTGAAGAAAACGACTGGGCATCACCACCGCCGAGAACATGCCTACGCCAAGCTAGTGACCACCACACAGCACCGAACTGACCCCGAGATTATAAATCCATGCTGCACAGGTAATGCACTATGTCGCAACTTTCCTTGTTTCACTGGCGCTTACTCTGGCGTTGTTCCAGTATTCTTCCTGCCTTTGCCCTTACCTTTTTACCTGGCCCTCATTCCTGTTTGTCTCCCTGGTTACTCTGTGTATAGCATCCCCCTGTTAGTCCCGGCGCTCTGCATTCCTGTCAGCTGGAGACTTCCTGACCTCCAGTATACATCTATAGCTTCCAGTTTAGGAGGCATTTTCCCCACACTGGGTGTTACCTCTTAACACACCCGCTATGTGTTCCCGTCCTAATGTAGAGGGAACTACCCAAGAGGACCAGCCTCATCACTCCTCCACAAAGACCTGTGAGACATCCAAGGTAAGGCCAGTCGCTGAGAGAAATCGGATAAGCCAGAAATAGAGTGGCCAACCTTTTGATATCCTTTTGCGGGACACTTGCCCACAAGGCTGCAATGACTTCACAGCGTCATTCACATTTGGCCTGCCCCATTTGTAATTTAAATCTGTTAATGGCTCTTAACACCTGGCTTAATTGCAATCCAAATGGTTTGTCCTTCATAGGTGATGGTCACTTGTTTAACTGCAAACATGACCATCACGACCCCAGGAACAAAGCATTAGCATTGGAATGAAGACAGGTGTCAGAACGTTAGCAGCTTGACCTGCAGGATCAAAAGGAGCTGGGGCCACTGAGCCCCTCTCTCCCCCCCCACCCCGAGAAAGAAAGCGGCAGGTGGCAGCGCTGTGGTGTGTAGACGGCCACTTCAGTTTGCAGAGTGGCTGTGCTGGACGCAGGTTGTCCCAACTTGCTGTCTCCCGAGAGTCACACTCGAGGGAACAAAGCAAGTCGGGACAACCTGCGTCCCGCACAGCCACTCTGCAAACTGTGGGACAGAGTCCCCATTTACGGGACAATCCCGGAAAATACGCGACAGTTGCCCACCCTAGCTAGAAGCAGCTTCAGGTACATCGAACCTTCTAGAAGCAGTGAGAGGTGCAGGCAGACAGGAAGATGAACAGACTAGAAAGAACCAAGATAGCCGCTCCTCCTTTTATAGCCTCTGTCCTTGTGAGACCCCACCCTCAAGCAGGCCTGGGGGGGGGGGGGGGGGGGGGGAGTACAACCATCCGATCAGAAGAAAGACCTCCCAAGCAGTCACTGATGCGGGCTGTTAGTAGCCAGGACTGGGGATAACGTATGACCGAATGAGAGATTGTTATGAGCTGCTCTTTGTATACAGTGTTTAGAGCAACAGATGGAAGGTGTTTGTGGAGAGCAGGACAGCCTGGAGTGGATCCCAGGGCAGGAGACTGGAGGAGCAGTGGAAATATTGGAGCTGGAAAAGAGTAACAAAGTATGAGAAGTTGTTAAAGGGGGAGGTAGGAGACTGAACAGAAGGTGGGGTTAAGTGGGGTTAAGGAGTATGAGAAACAGTAAAAGGTGGGAGGGGACATTAAAAACCAAAAAGGAGCACGGGGGGGGGGGCAGAAAAGAAGGCAGAAAAGGTGTTTGAAGAGGAGGCCAGAACCCAACAGTTTGCAGAGGAAGCAGTTGAAAAAGTGCTGGAGGCAGGGAGGTATGAGGAACTCATTGTGGCAACAGGTAAGACAGACACGTGCTCACAGTTCAAGGGTGTTTATTGAACAATGAAAATGCTGTACGCAGGTTGGAAAAAACGCAATTCTAAAATGGGAGCAAGCTTCAACCATCAAATGAAAAATAAGGCAGTCCTAGTGGCGTTGTGTCAAAATAAAAGGGCCTATACTAAGAAACCTATTGCCAAACCTCACAGCTAATGCAAAAAAGGGGTGTGGGATAGTTCAAGAAAAAGAAGAAGTGTTCTCAAATAATATGTCAGAATGCGATAGCTTGGGTCTCCCTTCCCCCAAGTTTTACGTACGGGTCAAGATGGGAGTTTGGAGCACAGTACAGTCTTGGGCTTCTCCAGCTTGAGACAGTTCTTGGGACAGTCGATGGCCAAGTCTTGTTTCCTTTGAAAGTCTCTTGCCTTCGAGGCCTGACGTGTTCAAATAACAGACACAAAAGTTCCTTTTACCAAATGAAAGTTTGTTAGTGTGATAATGATTCACCCCTCGGTCCCCCTCTTCTGGGCACTGACCTTGCTCAATTGTTTACCACAGTTTTACATATCAGTTCTTTTCCCATGAACACTGGGTGAGAACTTCACCCCAACTTCACCCCTGGATCTCCCTCTGCCGGGCTTGGACCCTTCTACAATCTCTTTAGCGGGATTCACTTCCCTTGATTTCTCAATGTATTTTCAAACAGTACATAGTGGACATCCCTCTGCCGGGTTCACAGCTGTGAACACTGTTTCTCGGGACTTTAGACTGTGCCCCTCTCGTCAGCATCCCTTGGTCGGGCTCATTATTGCCAACTTCACATTCACAATTGCTTGCAGGATTCACCGCCCTTTCTTTCACACTGCTTGTAGATCAAAGTCTTTCTATTGTACTGGGATTTTGCTTGACCCTATGTATGACCACTTTGACCTATTTCGCCGGCCCTCCTACGGCATTCTGTATCTGTAGTTTCAATGCAAATCAAAGGGGGTGGGGATCAGCCAGAGTCTTTCACACAAGCACCGATGTGGTGCCGGAACACACTGCAACTGGTCCTGAAGGTTTGATTTGCGTTTTATAGCTTCACCAATGGGTCTCCCTCTGTCAGGCTCGGACCCCTTTCTAGGTTCACAAAGTCCTCCCTCTTCCAGGATGGACCCTGCTTGCAAAAGTCACAATTTAACAAAAAAAGGTTGTGGGACTTCTAGTCCCAGAATGCACTTGGCTGGTTTTGCTCCCCAAAACTGCACTTAGTCATTGGGAGCTGCGGGGGCTAAAAGGGGATGTTTATAGGAGGCCAGGGTCTCTCCATCTACCCATCAGAGACCTGGGCTCACCTGCCTGGCACCGGGGAGCAGTTTAACTGTTGGTACCTCCAGGCCACCCCAGCTGCCCCTGGTCTTGCCTTCTGGAGGGATGGCTTCCTCCTCCACACGGCAATCTCCTCCCTGGTAGCAGGGGCAGTGTTTGGGCAGCTTTCTCCTTCTCCTCCGAATCTCCCAGGGTCTCTCCTGCTCTCCGGTACCTTCCAGCATCGACTCGCTCACAATGCTGTTCCTGCCTGCTCCTTTTATACTCCCAGCTAGATTTAACGAGTTAGGTGTGAATATTTGTCCCGACTCTGCCTGACTCTGCCCGACCTCGTTATCGGGACAACATGGAGACTGCCCATAGGAATCCATTGCCCATTGATTCTTTTGGGTAATCCTTATGACTCCCATCTGCCTCTTCCTTGTCCCAGTCCTTGTGGATTTCAACGGGGGAATGGAACTATGGTAGTTGTAGTATTTTGGAGAGGTAAAATTCATTTTGGGTTTTAGAGGCAATCTGGGTTTTCCCCTGTTTGCTCAGTCTTTTTCGTAAGGGAAAGTGCTGGGCGGGGGCAAGTGGGGGCATTTTTGGTGACAACATCCCATAAAGACTGCTGGGTTATCGGGTAGGGGTGCTTTGGAAAAATTTGAATACTGCGTCTCGCCTAGGGTATTCCCAGGAGAATGACCCCAGACTCCCCTACCCGGGTGCTCCTCCCGCACTGGTCCACCCCCAGGGTCTGGATCCAAAGGCGATGGCCGTGCCCTGCCACCCGAATAGAGGATTCTCTGGGTCCAAATGGGAGAATACCCCTAGTTTTTAGTTTTCTCACAGAGGAAGGAAGTTAAGGAGAGCTGAACACCAAAGTGAGGAAACAAGCAGGGATTGAAATTAGGATTGGATAAGCAGAAGCTGAAAGGTATTCAGCATTAACCTGTGACCAGGAGCTACCACTGGAGGACGAGGAGCTAGTACATAGCATTCCACAAATATAACGTCCATACACTATAATTTTGTCCATTTTTTATGACCCCCCCTTATGCTTTAAATGTGGTATCGATTTATCCTAATGTTTATTTACAGATGGTCCCAGAGTTGACATAGGTGCTTTCGATCAGCATCAGTTGGCCTGGGGAGCCAAATGTAGCTTCTGCTAGTTGTTGGTGTCAAGCTCACCAGGCTTTTCTAAGCTACAAGCAGGAGCTAAAATAGCTCCCATATCACCTCAATTTCGAACCCAAGGGAGTTAGAGCGAGCACGGAGGAGGTAGCAGGAGATCAGGAAGTGAGCAAGAGGGCGGTAAAGGTTGGAATGTTTCAGAGAAAGGAGAAGTTTGCAGTTAAGGAGAGAGTAGAACATTGTCAGAGAGAAGGTGGTACCGCAAATGGCCATGGCGTGACTAGGGAAAGGACCCAATCTGAAGGGGCGGATGCAAGCTGGAAGGAGGTACGAGAGAAAGGAGGTGGTCAGGATGGTAATACGGATCTAGCGATTACAGCTGGGCCTTTAAACCACTTCTCCCTGCTGGACCAGAAATCACGCCCTTATGATGCCCAACACTTCGAGTAAGGCGTCAGAAAAGAATAAATCCTGCCCTACCTACGCCCCACCAAAAGACTTGGACTGAAACCAGGTACCGACCACAGCAATCTGTGCACATTAAGGACGCCTGCATCAGCGGATGCAGAACTTCCCCAAGAAAACCTGTATTTAGGTGGAATTTTAGTTTGGCACAGACTCAGAGCCTGCAGCTGAAGGTGCTTCACTCCAGAGAGTCCTAACTGCAGCCTTTCTTTATGGTTTCAGTTTTTTGCCACTGGTAAGTAGGAACTTTTAGGATGAGATTTTAATAAAAAACATTAAATTCTTTTTTTAAGTGTTCCATGTTTCTGTTGTCTAAGATGGTTGTCCCGTATGCTTTGCATAAAGTAGGATGTCTGGCTGTGATGTAGCAAAATGGGCATCACAAAGGGTCAAGATACAAGGATAGATAATGGATGAAGAGGTTTCCCTCCTCAGCAACCCCCAGCTCCTTTGATCCGATGTTGCGCCTGACCCTCATGAACACGCCATCACATGCACACTCCAACCGTTTACATTTTTTAAAATTTTTGTTTATTGCATTTATAATACACCCAAACCCTTAGGTATCACGGCGCAGTTACAGAAATCTTACAAAATCATTATAGCAGTTTTAAGATACATAGACAAGCAGACCATCAAATCTTATGGCGCAACAGAGGTTCAAGGCATACTGACAGTCAATCGAGTGAAGAGTGATCAATGTTCAGAGGACCTACCAGACAATATCAGTCCTAATGGAGGCATCGGGCTCGAATTTATTCAACAACCATGTTTTGAGTGTCTTCTTGAAACGTTGGAATGATGGCTCAGATCTCACATGCTGAGGGAGCGTGTTCCAGAGTTTGGGAGCCATTAATGCGAAGCCCCGGCTCTGGAATATTTGAAGGGTGGGATGGAGAGGTGTGTCTTGTTGTTAGATCTTAAGGTTCTGATGGTTTTGTTCATGGCGACAGCGTTGTTGATGGAGAGAGGGGCCTTTTTAGCAAAACATTTGTGTGTGAAGCAGAGTGTTTTGAAGATAATTCTGGCTTTGATAGGGAGCCAGTGGGCTTCCCTTCTGCTGACAGAGATGTGATTGGATTTTTTTAGTCCAATGGCTGCTTTGTTTTTGGAATAATTGTAGTTTGGCTACATTGGCCTTCGAGGTACCCAGCAATATCACATTACAATAATCTAGCTTTGATAAAATGAGGGCCCAGGCAAGTGGTGTGCAGTTTTGTGGTGTCAGGAATTGTCGGCTTAGCGCAATGAGTTTGGACATGTAGGAGGTGGTTGGAGAGGGCGTTGACATGTTTAGACATTGTTAGGTTGGCGTCTAAGTAGTCACCTAGCGTTTTGACGTGCTTGGAGACTGCAATCTAGGTTCAGCCAATAGTGATTGTGCAATAATCCATGTGGAGAGAATTGGTTTTGGCAGAGGAGCCCACTATGAGGAGCTCCGTCTTCTCGTCATTGAGGCATAGGCTGTTTATTGCCATCCAATTTTGAATGATTGCATATATTTTGTTGACCATTATAGTGTCCTGATCGTCATTCCCAGTTAAGGGTATTAGGATCAGGGTGTCATCGGCAAATTGTGTGTAAATGACACCCATGGCATCCAAGGCAGCGAATAGTAGCTTGTTATAGGCATTGCAGAGTGTGGGCGAAAGGCACTAGTATGCGATCTGCTGCTTCCCTGCCAATGGAGACTCAGGATGTAAGATCTGCCAGAAAAGATTTTACCCAGAGGGTGGCATCTTGTGAAAATTGGAAGTCGTTAGCCGAGGTGGCACAAAGTTTGTCATGGTCGACTAGGTCGAACACTGCGGATAGGTCTAATAGTAAGAGGATGCAAAGTTTACCAGTCTCTCTTATGGAGTCCCATCTGAGTTTTAAGATCGAGGAGTGCTGATTTGGTACTGTGATTAGGTTGCAAACCCGACTGTCTTGCTCCTAAAAGTTTTACTTGAAGGTGGGATTGTATTTGTGTATA
Organism: Ambystoma mexicanum; assembly: GCF_040938575.1. Classification (NCBI taxonomy): domain Eukaryota; kingdom Metazoa; phylum Chordata; class Amphibia; order Caudata; family Ambystomatidae; genus Ambystoma; species Ambystoma mexicanum. The sequence goes on along the minus strand of NC_090937.1, from coordinate 198,083,409 downwards.
GGCTATTTTATCAATGATTTTCAATAAAAAGGGAACAGTGGTTATAGGACGGTAATTAGTGGGAATGGTAGGGTCCAATGAGGTTTTTCTTTTTAAAAGCGGGGTTACCCACGCTTCTTTGATACTAGGAGGGACTAGGTTGGTGCTGAATGATGCATTTACGAAGTCAGTGATGATGGGAGTGAGAGTAGGAGAGCACAGCTTAGCTAGGTGAGCTGGGAAGCGGTCTCCTTTGCAATTGGATGGTTTTAGTTTGGAGATGGCATCTAATACTTGTTCTTGGGATACTGGCTTTTGTCTGGAGCTATTCGTTTTAGGGGGGTATTTTTACTGGCCAGGAGGTTTCTTTTTGTTAGTATTTTCCCTTGGAGTAGTTGTATTTTGCTTGCTAGAGCGTTTTGTATAGTGGTACACCAGGCTTTACTGGAGTTCACTTTCATGGTTGGTGGGACAGGATTTTCCAATTCTCTAAGAATTGTGAAGAGTTCTTTTGAGTTTGATGATGCGTTGCTAATACGGGTGGTTGAGGGCATTAAATTTGTGGGTAATGATGGCAGCTTTGTAAATTTTATTTGCTTCCGCCAGTGCTTTAGACGACTTGGCGGATAATGTTTTTTTGTGGATGCGTTCTAGTGATCTTTTATTTCGCCTGAGAACTACGTGTTCTTCATTAAATCAAAAGGAAGTACGTTTGTCAAGGCGTCTGGATTTGGTTGTAAGTGGGGCTAGCGAACCAATGGTAGATTTAAGGCACTCGTGGTAGAGGTCTGCAAGACTATTTGGATTGAGGCTCATGGTAGGAAGAGAGGACAGGGCATCTTTCAGGAGGGGGGTGAGGTGGTCTACAGTTAGGTTCTGTTTATTCCTTATTTCCATGGTGTCCAAGATGGTTGAAGTGGGAAGGAGCTTCTTATCTATAGATCGTGAGAAGCTGATGAGGTGGTGGTCAGTTCAATCAAGCGGTGTATTGTCTTCTAAAACTAGTTGGGAGTTTAGAGAGAGTATCCAATCTAGTATTCTGCCCTTGATATGAGTCGGTATGTTCACTAATTGGGTGAAATTCATGTCTAGAAGGGACGCATGTAGGGCCTTCGCTTTATGGTCTTGTAGGTCGTTAACACCTAGATTAATATCACCTAAAATGATACATTTGGTATTCGGTTTGAGAAGAGGCGTGAGGAGGAGAGGCATGAGGAGAAGAGGGAGGTCTGATTCTAGGTGACTAATGTTGTTCAGGGCTCTGTATACTACCAGTATATTCGTGGTGGTTTTAGCATCGGTTGACAATTTAGCATGGCGTAGTTCATATCCTTCTATGGGGTCGAGTGGGAAAATTCTTAGTTGGAAGCTGGTTTTAGCTATTATGGCTATGCCTTCTCCCTGACCAGTTAATCTGTCAGACCTGAGGATATCAAAGTCAGGTGGGATTGCCAGTGCAAGTAAAGGGCCTGATGCTTGGTGCAGCCAAGTTTTGGTCACCACTAGTAGGTCCAGTGGTGGTCCACGATGAGGTCATGGATCTCGATGGCATGGGCACCAAGGGAACGTACATTTAGTAGCGCACCTTTGATGCTGGGGGAGGGGGGGCGGTCACTCGTGGGGGGGTGATAGAGCTGAAGATTGGGGAGAGTGGGTTTGGATGGGAAATGGGGTTCAGGTTTAATGTTAGGCTGTGGTGTGGTCTCTTTGGGCTGTTGTGATGGCGTTGTGTGTGTGGTTCTGTTTTGGGGATGGGGCGAATAGTCTTGGTAGTGAGATTAGGAGGGGAAGTGAAGGACGTGCGTGCTCTGAGCCTATTCAGCCTGGAATTGCCCGATATGGGCTATGTAGTCTTGGTCACAGGTGGCAAGGAGCTGGTATCGTCCGACATATGTCCGATCGGGAGGTTGGTGTGAGTGTTGAGATGACTTGTAGTGGCACTGATAGCAGACATGTTAGCTAGCTGGTATCGTCCGACATATGTCCGATCGGGAGGTTGGTGTGAGTGTTGAGATGACTTGTAGTGGCACTGATAGCAGACATGTTAGCTTCAAATAAGGGTGAGTTGTCACTAACTGGTGAGGTCTGCTTGGTTCTCCATAAAACCCTCGTTTGGAATGGGACAGTCTTGGGTAGGAAAGGGGTAGGGCAGGGAAGAGGATGATGTCGGTGACAACCCAGTTTGGCAAGGCCGATTCCTATAGGAGTGAAACTGCCTCCTGAACATAAAATTGCATTATCTATCAATCGGAAGGGGTTCATGATAATCAGTGACCCGCCTGGATATCCGGACGTGTAGGTGGCTATAGGAGGGTGTCGTGGTGAGTGACACTGAGGTGGTAGGCTGAGCTCACTGGTTCAGGGTGGGAAGCCTGTGATATGCCTCTATAGGCCATGGGGCGAGTTCTTAACCGTCTAGTACTAGCATTTGAGGCAGTATGTCAGGTCTATGCTGGTATATGGCATGGTAACCTCAGGGCAATAGTTTAACAGGTTAGTAAAACAGTGTACAAAGTAGCAGTGGTGGCAGTTGAGCGAGTTCTCCGGTATCTGTCAAACATATGATACAGACCAATTAATAGCTAAAACAATTTGAGACGCCTGATGTAAGTTGTGCTATAACAACTAGATAAAATCCAATCATTTAGCAATAACAATTGGGGCAGACAATGGTTAGCAAGATTTCAATCGTTTGTGGTGCCATATGGTACATTCTCCAGATTGGTCTCTTTCTGCTAGTTCCTGCCTTCCGTGTACTGTTGGATTTCACAATGTCACAAAGGGCCAGCACAATGCATCAATGCTTCCCCCGGCAGCCATGCTGCTTCCCTACATGCCTATTGAAAGCTTCTGTGGCACTTATTGGGCCTTTGCGGCTGCGCGTCGCCATGCTAAGCTCAAGCTAGATCAATGGTGTGCATAGAGGCACTGAATGAGGAAGAAAATACCTCAAATCACATAAGGAATGCTGCTTCTCAACCAGCTTTTCCGATTACAGAGTTTAACAATTTCCTCATTCTTCTGGTGCTTTGGAGTCTGGCTTTACCCTAGACCAGGTTTCAGCTACCCTTGTGCTTGACTGCTTGGCTCCGTTGATCTTCTGGCAACCCCGACCTCTGGTTTGTTCAAGTATTGCATGTGCCGAAGGGGCGCTGTTGAGCCGCGGACGAATGTGGCCATGAGCACAAGGAGCTCCATCCGGGCTGCCGACATCCTGTGTACAGCTACTGATCCCCGGTACAAGCGAGGAACATTTTTTGTTGTGCTGGACTCCGGAGGACCCCAGCTCCCTGCCGCTGCAATCCAGACCGAAATCAGACCAGGGAATTCGCTTTGAGGAGCTCCATTGAGGAGATGGGCTCATGCGAAGATTACAGCAAACCGGCAGAGTGGCGGCTCGGCCCGTCCCCCTACTGGGGCTGGATCCGACCCCACATCAGCAATGAAGAGGAGGAGCCGGCGGAGGTGGCCATCAGGTGCGCGGCACACGGCTGGGATAACATAATTGCTCTGACACAGGACCACCAGAAAGCAAAATATCTATGATAAAGACTCAGCAAAGAGCCCTTTTGGTGAGGGCTGGCTGGGGTGGCACAAAGGAGGCCAGCACTGCATGGAGCCGGGTGAAGGGGGACAATAGTGTCAACACGTGGACCCACAGACTTTAGCACCAGAGATCAACCCTGGGGCGGTCTCAGTAAGCACTGTTCCGGGGAGAGCAGCAGTGACACCCAGCCAGATACAAAGACCCTACACAAACACCACAGTAGGTGAACCGGGCACAGGCCACGCAGGATGGAAGTGTGCCTGGAGGTCTAAGGCACAGATGGACAGACAGAACAAAAACGTGAGGCGTAGGAGGGGCACCCAAGAGCAACAAACCCCCCAAAACCAAGGCCCCGGCTGGGCCTAGACTAGAGGGTCAGGCCAGCAGCAGTCGTCCACCCTGAAGACAGTGCAGCAGTGACACAAGGGGGCAGCCCGGGAACAGAACGCAGTGGCCCCGCACTAATGCAGAAATACAGCGAACTACTAGCGATAACTGCCATCACTGTTATATACGAGGGAACCATGGGCAAGGATAAAACCAAGAAACCCGGACTACAGAGCAAGATTGACCAATTCACGATGAGGGACACCCAACTAACCACAGTGCCAGAGCAAGAGGCGATGGGTGCAGAGGAGGATACCGCAGACGCAAAGCTGTAGGTCCCCGATGTCATGAAGGCCATAAGAGACTCAGGAGCATCAATCGAAGTCAAAGTAGACGGCCTCGCAGCAGAAGTGTCCTTCTTGCACCAGGACCTGGCAACAAGGGTAGGGGAAGCTGAACTCCGGGGAGCAAATCAAAAGACCGGAAGGGCAGCTCACAACAGTCACCCAGAAGCTGACAATTGAAGAACAGGGCAGAAGACAGCGAAGGTAGAGCACGCCGTAATAACCTTTGCATCCTAGGTGTGCCTGAAAAGGAGGAGGGCCTCAGTGTGAACTCTCCAAGTTCTTCTCCGTCGAGCGAGCGCACAGGATCCCAACAGACCGGGGCACCCCTCCCCCCAGACGATAATAGCAAAACTATTGAATTACAGAGAATGACGCCTTACTGCAAACGGCATGGGCCAAAGGCCCCATTGCCTACAATGGCCACCAGGTGGGCTTTTTTCCAGATTACACCAGGGAAGTACAGAAGGCACCTCCATCCTATGATTCCATCAGGAGAAAGCTGCTCTCGCTAGGCATTAAACATGCCCTCTTCTTCCTGGCTCAACTAAAGGTTCAACACAGTGGTTCCATTAATCTCTTTTACACCCCAAGGGAGGCATGGACATAGCTAGAGACTCCAGTCCTGTCGGGGGCCGAAAACTAATGAACCAATGAAAAGCTACAACATGTACCAACCCAGGGCAACCTACCGATTTACGGTTGGCAATTGGACCCCAGGACAACAGGCACGGATCGAGGCTAGGTCCGAGACGGAGATAATGGCTGAAGAATGCAGACATGAGAGGAATGGCTGAGAACTGAATGGCATGGCCATGAGGTACCGGGCAAAGGGGGTCACCGGACTGGAGCGAGCACTGCCTCAGCGGACTCCCCGTAGATATTTTATGTTGGTTTTTGTACCCATTGGTGTAACTTTGGGTGACAGGTGCTTCAAGTTGGGGGTTAGGGGGAGTGCAGGGTCGTTTTATGGGGGTTGGGGGATTTTATGGATGGCTTGGCTGAGAGGTCTGGGAGTTAAGAAAAGAAATATGGATAGAAGGGCTGACATGGAACAGGGTTGGCAAGTGCCCTCCATGCTGGTGTGCTCCACAGGGTTCTTGGCGGGATGATAGCTGAAGGAAAAATCTCTCTCCTAATTTGTAATGTTAATGGGCTGGGCTCTAGCATTAAACAATGCCTGGTGCTCCAGTTCTTGAACAGACATAGCCCGGACATAGCACTCCTGACTGAGATGCGCCTGGTAGGAAGGGAGTGCAAATTGTTTAAAAGGACAAACTACAACAAAGCTTATCATACTGGTTTTTCAAGGGGAGCGAGAGGGGTGATGATTCTGATCCACAAAAGGATCCCCTTTCACCTCACAGAAGTTAAATCTGATCCCAGGGGCAAGTAAATATTAAAAGGGGCGCTATGGGGGACCACATGGAGGGTGGTGGCCGTGTATGCCCCTGCTCACATGCGACCTGTTGAATGATCTCCAGACCTTATTGCCCTTCGACACAGTAGATACAGTAGATACATGGGTAAACAGGAGGGTCTGGGGGGGGGACTTCAATGAAGTCATGGATTTGAGGGGGACCGCACACAAATGGGAAACAGAAACCCAACCCCACCATCAAGCTACGATCATGCGCTACAGCGCTGAGCCTGGTGGATACTTGGCAACTGCTACACGAGTCAGAGGCGGGGTGCTCTTTTTCTCAAATCCCATGGCTCTGTCGCATATTGATTACTTCTTTCTCCCCTGTGGGGTAATGCATAGGCTCACGTTGGCCAAATATCTGGCCTGTCGAGTTTCAGACCACTGGCCACTCCTCATGGAACTTAAAGGGGCCGGACAAGGCCAGTGACAACATGGAGGCTCAACTCATACTACTTAGGGGATCCGGAGGCATGGAGGGGCTGTCCCTGAGAACCTCTGAATAATTTATCGAGAATGAGGGATCCGTAGACAGCCCAGTTGCACTATGGGAGGGTATCAAGGCAGTGCTCTGGTGGGGGCAGAGCGGGGGGGGGGGAGGGGAGGCAATATCGCTGACCGCAGCTGCGCGACGGAAACGCACTCGGGAAGCGGAGACTGCAGAAGAACGGGTGCTACAGGAGGAGGACGAATTCCTCATCTCACGCACCCAGGCTTCCAGGGAGGACCTGGTCGCAGCACAAGAGGCTCTAAGGAATAGGGCCCTAGATAAAAAGTAAGCACATTGGGTAATGCAGAGCCAAATCCAAGAATCTGGGAACAAAGCCAGGAAGATGCTGGCATGGCTGGAGAAAAGGGGCGAGGGGACAGGTACGGGAAGTACAGGACCCCAACGGTATGACAGTAAAGGAGGACGGGGAGATTGCAAGGGCATTCGCATACTTCTCCAAGGAACTATATAGTATCCTCAGGGACCAAGTTGGGCCGAGGCTTCACGGAACTCCCTTGCCTAACGGCGCAACAGAGAGGTGGGCTGGATGCAGACAAAACGCCAACAGAGGTGGCTGCAGAGCTCACGCAACTGCAGTCAGGCAAAGCTCGGAGGCCCAACGGCTTCCCAGCCAAAATCTGAAATGACTCGGAGACAGTCACAGGGCCCATGCACCGTCTATTCCAATAGTGCAGAGTCGACGGGATCCTCCCCCTGCATCTGAGAAAGGCCTGCATAGTGGTCTTGCCGAAGCAAGGGAAGTCTCCGGAGCAATGTGCCTCATATCGGCCGATATTGTATCAATTGTGGGGCCAAAGTGCTAGCCCGGGTTCTAGCCAACCACCTCTTGGGGGTCATACGCTCACTAATGCACCCGGACCAGTGCGGGTTCATGACCACTAAATCCACGTGCATGAACATCCGCAGGGTGAAGATGGCAATTATTCAAAGAGCACAGCTGCAAACACCGGCTGCGCTCCTGGTGATTGATCTCGAAAAGGCTTTTGACTCAGTGAGATGGGAAGGGCTCTGGGAAATCATGAGGCTTATTGGGATCGGGGAAGGCTTCATTGGGTGGGTTCACCTTCTATACGCAGCTCCTGAGGTGTCAGTTAGGGTTAATGGGATGGTGTCTGAGGGGGTTCTCCCTTGAACAAGGGACAAGACAGGGATGTCCCCCAATCCCCCTACTGTTCATCTTGGCCATTGAACCACTGGCAATCAAGCTCCGGAAACATCCAGAGCGGGTAGGCTTCCGTTGGGCGGGGAAGATCGGGTCTCATAATACACCAACCATCTCCTGATATATAGGGGAGATCCAACGACCTCCTGTCAAACAGTGGCCAAGACAATGAGAGAGTATCAGACTTATTGCGGGCTCAAAGTAAATAACCAGAAATAAGTAATCTTATCACTAATTCGGGTTGCAGAGGCCATTCCCCCGGATTGCCCGTTCCCGATCTCGATCTCTGGATTCAAGTACTTGGGTGTGCAGTTGGGTCCCTCCCTGGGGGATTACCTCTGACTCAACATCACCCCGCTACTGGACAGGTTCTCGTCTGATGTGGCTCACTGGCAGACGCTCCAGCTATCACTGATGGGTAAGGCAGCACTGTTCAAAATGTTAGCCCTTCACAGATTTCTATATGCACTACACAACGCCCCATAGCGATTCCTAGTGCTATCTTTGGCGCTGATTGAGAACTCCCTGAGGGGATTGCTCTGAGGAGGGAGACAGCCACGTATCGCGCTTAGGCCACTCCAACGCTTGGTGTGGGAGGGTAGTCTGGGGATTCCCAGCCTCAGTATTACTGGGCGGCACAGATGGGCATGATAAACGACTGGTTGCATGGGGACGAAGGGCTCCCCGCACATGGCGATATGGGTCGGAGGGGTGAAAAAAAAATACTAATAATAAATTGCCCAGATACTATACGGGAATAAAACCACAGACGCGACACTACCCCAACTAATCAAACACACTAGGCAAGTATGGCATGAAGCACACCATGACATGGAGTGGGGGGAAGAAGCCCACCTCGGACCAGCCTCTGTGGAACAATAGGTTTGTCCCAGAACTCAGGAAAATTGGGCATTTCAAAAAGTGGGAAGAACTGGGGCTAAGTAATCTCGCAGATGTGGTTCGGGGTGGGGCCCTTATTCCCTTCATTATCTTGCAGGACACATTTGGGATGCCAGGGAGAGACCACTATAAATATGTGCAGCTAACCTATGCAATGAGAGCCCTGTTCCCTGTTCTAGGAAAGGTACCCCCATGTTCACCCTTCGAGGCGAATGTCTTACCCGAGCGCATGGGCAGGAAGGTCACCTCAATTTTATCAGGTACTGACAGCCTTTGGGTCCCTGGAGCTACCCCAACTTCGAGGCAAGTGGGAGGGGGATGTGGGGATACTGGAACAGGAGGAGTGGGTCGAAGCACTTGTATTCCATAGGGAAACCGGGATGGCATCCAGGTTATGCCTGATCCAATACAAAATATTCTATAGGGTATATTACCTGCGAATGGCACTGGTAAAATGGGGGCAGAGGGGACACCAAGATAACTGTCTGAGATGTGGTAGAACTGGGGATACCTTCTTTCACATCTTATGGGAATGTGCGCAGGTACAAGTGTTTTGGGGGAAATGTATGTGGAAACTGTCCGAAATAATAGGGTCGCGATCCCGTGATCCCAAACTGGCTGTACTTGGAATCTGGGGGATGCTGGGTACGCAAGATATGAAAATGTGTTTCTAGCCGTTGCATTGGGACTGTCAAAAAATAAATCATAGCAATCGTCCACGATTTAGCCAATAGAGTGCCGAGATGGACAGATGCAGGGGGAGTGGGGGGGTAATTCCCTGGTTTGGACCTTGGACTGCTCGAGGAGTTGTTGGATTACCCTTGCCCGGCTGGAAAAGGGAATTTCTGGGGTTATTGGATCCAGTATTTTTTTTTTTATTTGGCTGAGGAGGAGATGCCCCCTTCTTCCAAAATTATAGCGATATCTCCCAGAAATGAAAAAGCCGCAATTTTTCAATGCAAGAGATAACCGTGGCTACCCAAAAACGAAAAGCCAGAAAAATGCCATTTGGAGGAGTGTAAACAATACCATGGCATCAGGCTAGAGTTGGGGTAGGGGCAGAGGACACCATGTGAATTTGGGAAGTTGAAGGGGGGGATAGGGGCCAAGTTAAGAGCATAAAGGTTTTATCAAAGTCGCAGTTATTTGTTGGAATAACTGTGGCTACAAAAGACAGAACGGGAATGAAAGTGCGTCACACGGAACTACAAGGGTTGGGGGGGCAGGGGAGAGGGTTAGGGAGGTAAACATGAGGTCAAGGGAGTGGATGGGGCATTCCAGGGGGAGAGGGGCACCTGGTGAGTGACAGGGAGAGCAGGGAAACCTTAATTTGTCCCCGAAACCGCAGCTTATCTGTAGTCCATTGCTATTATAGCTGTGGTGATGGCAGAGATTATTATTATTATTTTTTTTTGGTTAGCTCCAGCGTGGGGGGGTGGAAATTGGCCACTGAGTGGGTGTAAAAGAAACATATCGAGGGAACATATACAGTGGCCGTGGCCACTGGCATATAAAAAAGCTATGGTTGAACAAAACCCTTGAAATTCACTGAAACAACTTCAGTTAAAAGTAATGGCTGCACTCCCTGCCCACATCACATTTACCTCATCAGTCACTGCTCGTTCACTGCAGCATGTGTCCCAAGCGAACACGACCAAACAGGGAGGCGCTGCTTCTTCGGGAACTGCCCTTTGCCTTGTGGCCCTTAGCAGAGTTAAGCTTGTTATGACTTTCCACATCCCCTGAATTTCAAGGGTTTTGTTGCAATAAATCTGGTCAACTTAACTAAACTGTGACTGAAGTTTTTTCATTGAGTATATATCTTCCTGCCTCCCCTGCGCACCAATTGGTTGGTGGATGCCTTAGCCACCCTCTAAACAGCAGGACCTAGTGCAGCCTCTGCCCAGGCAGCCACCGGCTAAGGGCCACAAGGCAAAGGGCAACTCCTGAAGAAGCAGCTCCACTCAGTGTTTACCTGTGTCATTACTGTACTCCATAAAATAAAACACCACTCTTATTACCTATTAACTAGCCTAATCATGTAAGGTAGCCATTTTGGCACTCATTCCTAGTGTGTAAATTATCTATACGCTAGATGGAGCCTAAACTATGTACGGTAGTATACACATCCGAACTGCTGGTATAGTCTTATACTCCCCTGCTGCACTGAAATATAACTGTGCAGCGCCCTATAGTTGGCCGTTGTGTTCCGCACCATAGCTAGTTTGTGTTGAGAGTTTCCACGTCCTATAATAGCCTTCATGCAGCGATACAGGCAGGAAGCACAACCATTGCTGAGCTCTAGAAGCATAGCCATTCTTACACTACTACTGTAATATAAACGATTCTAGCATAGTTCGCCTCTGTGCTGAATTGTGCTACACTCCATAGTCCGCCATTATGATAAGCTTCATAGTTAGCCATTGTACTGACTTGTGGAAGGAAATGTGTTGCACCTACATGTATACTAGGGGCAGACGTCATGCAGGATTTAGATGCACTTTGCAGGAAAGAAATGCCCATATGTATTTTGGGGGTAAAAAATGTGTTACAATAGACATTTTGCGAAGATTAATCACGCGTCAATGTTGTGAAATTAGCTATGCATCACATTTAGATAGAATCGTGAAGATTAGCCACCTAGAAGACCTTTGAGAGTACCCAAAGGACTAACCTCCCCTCTCCTGCTCCCCTTTGGAAACCTCCTTGTAATATACACACTCATCGGCTAGCCAAACTACACCCAAACACATACACCCAACATAACTAACACTCAGATACAACAACCACTCCAGGCACTAGACCTTACCCCTACGGACACAAGACAGTGCGCACAACCTTAAATACCAGCCAATTTACACATAAAACACATCAACATACCCAACATAACAGATATTCACTTACAACAAACATCCCTCGCATTGGGCCTCACCCTTACGGATACAACAAGCCAGAGCACGCAATCAACCCATCTGCAACCACACACAACCACACACACACAACACACACAAGTTTCTCCTGGTTCTGGAGCTATCATATCCCTTTACCCTGTGAGACAGGCATGGTATGGTATCAAGGGATGGCACAGAGAACAGAGAACAGATTGTGAATTCAAAAATAGAATCTTTATTAAATATCAGAATGGGAAGATGGCCGCCGACACTAGGTAGACGTGTCGACGGCGCTCCCTAATCCTCCAGCATTTACACACCACCTGCAGAGGCTGAGACTGACCAAAAAAGAGGGGCACACGATGAATAAAGTGACGGCAGTACCAGCCCAAAGAAACAGTGCAGAACTCACTTGGAGATGCCGGCGAGGGAGGGGAGGCACTCAGCCGAGATACTCAGGCCCAGGAGAGGATCTACCGTCAGAATAGCAGACCCCAGAGGTCCAGCGACCCAAAAGGGAGGAAGCCCCAGTGGCCCAGGACTGGAGGGGGCTCTCTGTGGCAACGGCAGACTGGCCTGACAGCACCCCGTGAGACAAGCAAGCAGCTGCGGCGATCGTGAGAAGGCAATTGGAGGGATCCAGAGACCCGACAAGGCGAGCAGCAGTCGCATGTACACGGTCGCAGGCGAGTGAACAGGGAGGAACCGGGCACTGGCGGTAGGCACCCCGAAGTCATGGTGGCAACTTGAGGAGAGAGCCGCGCCTGAAGGCAAAGAGCGGGATGGAACAGCCAGAGGCGGACCCCGATGGGGGGTAGGGGGGGGGGGCACCAGTGCCGGAGCTCAAGCGCGGTCACCAGACCTGGGGAAGAATGGCAGGAGCCGGCAACAAGAGCACACACTCGCTGGGCTGACCCTACCCCCACCCGTACACCCATACACGGAAGCAAAGTGAGCGGCCCCATCTGCAGCGGAAGGCGGCACCAAAGGCGGAGAGGTGAGGTGAACCACGCAAGGGAAGCGGATAGTGTCAGAAGGGAAAAGCAGAACAGGAGAGCAGGCAGAGAAGCCTGCAGAGAGAACAGGCATCAACGGGTGGACGAGGCTCCGGCCCGCAAAGAGAACGCCAAGAAGAGGAGCAGGAGCACAGCTGAGAGAAGCGAGTCGGCAGCAGGAGCAGGGGAGCCCCCCCTTCCCTGCAGGACTGGGCTACCACCGGTAGCACTGGTCGAGCTAGGCGGCAGCCTCCAAGTCAAGGCTGGCAACAATAAACAGGAGCACCCCACGGGGAGCAAAGGGGCAACCCGTACACCGACAGGAGGGCTGACAAGATAGGAGCGGAGACTGCATGACCCCGCAGGGAGTGGGGAAAACCCCCACCACAGGACAGAAGAAAGAGGGGCCTCGGTGGCCACGAAAAGACAACACCATCGGAGAGGAGACAAGGCCCCCAGGAGGGGAGGGACGGTTTCAAGAATAAGGAAGGCGCCGAGGAGCAGCAAAGGAGGGGAGAGAGACTGCCAAGGGAGGACGCACCCAGAGAACAAACCAGGGTCCAAGCAAGTGAACGGAGATAGGAGACGCTGCTGGGGGAAGCATCCTCTGACGCAGTAGAACTGGACAGGGTCCACAAAGTGGGATGTTTCAATAAGGTCCCAAATGCTAGACCAAGGACGTACTTGCTGCCTTGACGAGATAAAGGATGAAGGGAGCTGTCCTAAAGGCCGCCAGACAGCAAGAGCCAGTGGAATACGAAGGGCACCAAATTGGACTGTACCAGGACCTAGCCAACAGCACCCTGGAGAAGCGCCGTCAAATGGGCCCAATTCTTACAATACTCAAAGAATGGGGAGTCCAATACAAATGGACTTTCCCCTTCGGTCTCCTCTTCGAGTGGGCAGGGTCTCAGAAGAGAATAACCACCCTGCAAGAAGGGGCTGACCTCATGCATCTAGATTTGGATCAGAGGGACCGAGCAGGGAGAACGGAGAGACCATCAGAGGCGGAGCCCAAGTCGGGACACAGACCATGGGAATGGACTACGGTCGGAGAGGGTCGGAAGAGGAGAACCACACTATGAGGTCCACTCGGAAGGAATGGAGGCGAGGAGGCGAATGCAGAAAGGGAAGAAGTGGCCAATGGAGGGAAACCCTGAAAAGGTAATACGATAAAGGGGTGGTGGATACAAAGGAGAAGGCAGGGGCAGGGGGCCGTGGGAAGCAAACATCATGGAGTTAGTAAGGGCAAAGAGACCCGGAGGGTGCGGGGTGCAGGGAGGGGGAAATAGTGGGAGGGGACACCCAACTGGAGGGGGAGGCAGGACAAGGGAGGGGGGCTGACGTGTACAGAGGAGGCAACAAGACACACCAAAGAAGAAGCCGGAGCGGGGATCAAGAGCGCTCAGGCGATAAGGGGGGCCAGGGAGAGGGGTGGTAAGGGGAAGAGGGATCCCCAAAATAGTAACAGCTCAAGGCACACTCTTCAAGTGGGTGACTCAATGTTAGGGGCCTCAACTCTCCTCTAAAAAGGAAAAAGTTGAGAGGTTTGAGAGGAAGGAGAGACCAGACATTTTGGGTTTACACGAGAAGCACCGCTTACACAAATATCAGGAACGGCTAAGGCTGCGTGGTTTTGACAAAAATGTTAAAGCGTCAGGGACATCTAAGACAGGGGGGGTGTGGCGTTGGCCATCAGGAACACAGTGAACTTTAGGGAAGCAGAAACTTTACGAGACAAGGAAGGTAGATACTTAATAGTGCAAGGAACCTAGTGGGAACACACATACAATAGCATTTGTCTATGCACCAAAAACGGCCCAGGAAACATTCCTGAAACGATTCTTGGGCCTACTGGAAGAAAGTGCGAGGGGCCAAGTGGTACTGATGGAAGATTTCAATATTGCCTGGGGAAGATCGGGGAGAAGAGGTGTAGGAGGGGGAGGGGTAGATATGGCGGACTTATGGGATAGAATTGAACAGATGGGACTAAGCCGTGTGGCGAGAAATTATGGTTTACGAAGAAGGCTTCACATTCCTCTCGAGTGTGCATGGCACGCAATCTAGGATAGATTACATTTGGGTGACGGCAGCCCTCCTGGGAAGGGTCAGGGAGGTAAAAGCGGGCCCTGTCGGAATAGCCGACCATAAAATCATCACTATTCAACTGGAATTAGGGGAAAAAAGAAGGGGGGTGAGGGGATGGAAATATCTGGCGACCCTCTTGAGGGACCCAATAATTAGAGAGGAAATGGGAGGGAAAATTAAGGAATTTTTCGAGATCAATAACAGTGGGGACACAAGGGACGATACCAGATGAGATGCATTTAAATCCACAATGAGGGGAGAGTTCATAGCAGCCAAAGCTCAGAGGGAGAAGCAGCTGAGAGAGTTGGAGGTACAATTAGAGGCGAAGGTGAAAGCAGCAAGGAAAAAGGCAAAGGTGATGCCAACCAGGTCCTCCCTGAGGGATTATATGCGGGCGATGGGACAATTGGGGGTCCTTCGTACAAAGAGGGCGGAAGGGGCACTACTCTGTTAGGCAAAAATTCTATGCAAAGGCAAACAAAGCGGACGCCCTTTTGGTGCATCTTCTTAGGGGAGCAGCGGCCAAAAACATGATCCCGGCACTAAAGGCAGACACTGCGGAACGCATTTCACGTATGGCGGATATTCAAGACAGTCTAGCAGAATTCTATGAGACGTTATACACATCACAGAACCCCCAGCCACACTTGCAGGAGGAATTCCTGCAGAGTGTCAGTTTACATAAAATAAGTAGGGAATCCAAGGAGGCACTAGAACAAGAGATCATGGAGGAAGAGTTAAGAAGGGTTATCGTGAGTCTGCCCACGGGCAAGGCCCCGGGCCCAGACGGCTATACCACGGAATTTTATAAAGCTTTTGCAACCATTTTAGTACTGCACCTAACCTAACCATACAACACATTCAAAGACAAGGTTTGCATAGCCCGCTCCATGGAAGAGGCCAAAATGACTCTAATCTTAAAACCCCATAAGGACCCTACGGAACGTACGTCATATAGACCAATCACATTAATCAACGTAAATGCGAAAATCAATACGAAAAGTGTTAGCAAACAGACTGGAGGGGCTACTCCCTGACCTGATCCACCAGGACCAGGCAGGCTTTATAAGGGGCAGGCAAACTGCAGACAATATAAGGAGAGTTGCCCACTTGTTGGAAAAAGTACAGCGAACGAACAATCCCAGCCCTGCTCTCACTGGATGCTGTAAAAGCATTTGACCGCATGGAGTGGCCCTTCCTGTTCAGGGTCATGGGGAAGATGGGACTGGGTGGCAACTTCTTAAAGATGGTGCAGGCCAATTATCAGGGACCACTGACACGGGTAACGGTTAATGGGACTATGTCACGCCCATTCAAATTGAGCAGGGGCCCGAAGCAAGGATGCCCCCTCTCCCCGTTACTCTATGCAATCTACCTAGAACCTCTTCTGCAGGCAATACAGGAAATCAGAAAAGAACCATGGCATCCCCTTTGGAGGAAAGCAGCATAAAGCGGCCGCATTCGCAGGTGACATGCTGCTTACCTTGACTAAGCCCTTAAGAGTCGATCAGGGCAAGTAGGAACATACTGGATGCGTTCAGGGAGGTATCAGGCCTGCTTATAAACATCGGCAAGTCAGAGCTGATGAACCTAACTCTAGGGAAGGAAGATCGTAATAGACTGAAAGCTGAGACCCCGTTTGGATGGAGCCCAGGGGGAATTAGATTCTTGAGAGTGCAGATTACCCCGACACTTAAAGGGTGGAACGCAGAAAATCACCCCTCCCCCGCTCCCCAATGAAGGGAATAATGAAGGATTTCCACAAATGGTGGGCCCTGCGAATCTCGTGGTTAGGGAGACTAACTGCTATAAAGATGTCACGTTGCCACGCAGGTTAAATCTATTTCAGGCAATCCCGCAGCCAGTCCCGACGAGATTCTTTAGGGAGATGCGGTCCCCGACGAATGAGTTTATATGGGAAGGAAAGAGGGCACGGATTAATAGGCACCTGCTTGAGGCTCCCAGCAGGGAGGGGGGAGGGGTTGGCCCTCCCCAATTTCAGGCAGTACTATAAAGCAAACCAACTAAGGGTTATAAGGGAATGGCTACACAAAGGAGAGGGAAAGCAGTGGGTTGGGATAGGGCGGTGACAAAACATAAACTTGAAGACGTACTCTGGTTGCGGAAACAGCATAGACCAAAACATACGTATGAAAGCAACATACGAGATTGATGGCGGAAAATTGGGATAGATTAGCAAAAACTTTGGGTATCACAACCTTCCTGTCCCACTTCACGTCCATTTTCAATAATGGAGACTTCACGCCCGGAACAGAGAAGGGAGCATTTAGGAAATGCCAGGAGGGAGGTTGCAAGAGGATGAGGGATATGTTTCAGGATGGGGAGATTCTGTGCTTTACTGACTGTAAAAGGGTATTCACAATTGGAGAGGGGGAGAGGCTTAGATACTCCCAACCTCGCCACTGCCTGCCGCACCCAGCCAACAAGGAGGCGGCCAATAGGGAGGGGACTCCATTCGAGAAATTTCTAATGTCAAATGATAGGTCCAAGCGACTGATCTCCAACCTGTATAGGATAATAGATGACGCTATCCCTAGACAGCAATGGCCATATATGCAGAGATGGGAACAAATACTGGGGATAGGCATAGAGGAGTGGGGGTCGTTATGGGGAAGATCTAAGGCCTCCCAGCTGCAAGAAGCTTGGTATAAAATACTTTGCGGTTGGCAGTATATGCCAGCTCGCCTACACAGAACCTATCCAGGAACAACAGAGGAGTGCCAGACAGAGGGCACAGGGGAGCACATATGGTTGAGGTGCCCAAAAATTGAACCCTTCTGGTCCGAAGTGCAGCAGGCACAGGAACAGGCTTACGGGAAAGGAGGAAGCAGACCTCCGGAACAGATCTTACTGGGCCTAAAAGGAAGGGAGGTAGTGGGAGAACCCAGCAAGAGAGAAAAAGCAAGAGTGATCCTGACCCTGGCAGCAATTACTTTAATTGCACAAAGACGAAAAAGCTCGAACATAGCTACAATCCAAGACCGATTACGCAAAGTTTGGGAAATAGTAGCTTTAGAATGGGCCATGAATGGGAATGTGCATAAATTTGCAAAGGACTGGGGAGAGATTCTGGCCTTCATCAAGAACGACTTCAGGGCGGTGTGGTGGCCCCAACGCCTCAGACTCCTAGACTTGCATTGAACTTTGTGAGCCCCCATAAGCTGAATCAGCTCAAGGAAGGACGAATGGATGCCCCAGGGGGGAGGGAGAGGTTATAAGTTGGGGGACCGTTTTTCATGTTGTAAACGCAATAAAAAGAAGTTAAAAAAACATATATATCAGAATGGGTGTAATACCTAACTTGTCCTATAGCTATTGTGGGGATTTCCCTTCCTAAAGAAACTAAGGAAAGCCTATGTCCACAAGTCCAAATCAAAAGTCGGTCTGTGTCAAAACCTATGCTTGCCCTCACATCTAATACAAAAATGTAGTCTTGGGTTTTTCTATGAAGAGTGTTCAAATTAAAGTATGTTGGAACTGTATACTGAGCTTGGGGAAGGGAGCTAACGATGGCTCCAATTGTAGGCTTCAAATGTTCCTTCAGGACTTGGGGTCCTCTTCCCCAAGTTCAAGGTCCCTCCCCCAACAGAGGAAAATATAAAGAGTGAATCCAAGCTCGACTGGAGGGGAAGAGAAACCTGTGGAGCTGCTGAGGCCTGGAGACAACCTTCTAAGCATTGCGACAAGAGAGGGAGAGCATATGCCAGGCGTGGCGGATGCAGCCGCGGCCGAGCCTGCAGAACACCCAGAGTACCTGCCGGGCAAGAAGCCGGAAGCACCTAGCTCAGAAGGACATTGAGGAGCAAACCCACCCGAGGAGCGGACAACCAGCCTGCCGAAGAGCTGGTGCCGAAGTCCCGCCTGAAGCCAGTGGGAAAGAAGGGCAACCTCCACCCGACAGGGAAGACAGAAAAATCCAAGGAAGAGGTGCCGTGTCAGCTGACTTCCCCGGACAGTCCAGAAGATTACCGTCCAGGGACCAGAGGTATGCTGTGACTCCTGGCAACCGGGAGGAGGGTAGCAAGGCCAAACGAGACCCCAAGGCAGGGTGAAAGGAAACCAGACCCTGCACAAGGCAAGATGAGACGAGATCCCAAGGCAGGGTGAGAAGGACAAGACAGCCAAGGTGGAGTAAAAAAACAAGGAACTACCCAGGTGTAGAGAACGCCAGGACTTTGCTTGGCAAGAAATACAAGGAGACTACACAGAGGGGGGGACACGAGTCAGGGTTGCCAAAGTGGGCAAGAGGATGAGAGTATTTATGTACTTGTTTGAACTTTGACAAGGAGAGTCTAATCTGTATACTTGCTGCACTATGCTTTGGGGCGAGGAGCCCCTATTGATACAGATACTTAGGGTGGAGGTCAGAAACCAGCCACCATTCTTTTGCTTGGCCAGGGTCCGAAATGTACCTTTGTTAAATTGTTCATTTTCTGTTATAGTGGTTGGGGCAGATGACAGACGTGCATTTAGATGGAGTTTCTAGATGGTACTTCTAGTATCTCCCGCACTGCCTCCATCTTCCTGCTGATTTGGGATTATCTGAGCAGGTACTGTGACAGATGGCCTCAACACCCAAACTCTCAAAGACAGTTCAATGGTTTTTATTCTCAGAATTATTAAGGGAGGTCTCTAGCAGAGGGTGGCCCGTTCTCTCCCTTAACTAGGACCCCCTCAACCTCAGGTTTGTCATTAATGATTGGTAACCCCCAATACCCAATGAGCGGTCTGACTTGATGGATGGCCACTTGGTCTTATCCTCAGATGTTGCTCTCCCCATCTCTTCCCTCCTACTGCATGCACAGTCTTTCCTCTCACCCAGACACAGCTCTCTCCTCCCCCCCCCCCCCGGTTTAGAAGCGCAAACAGAAAATTCCCACCTTCTCCAGAACTAAAATGGCACAAGCCACAGCAGGTTAATGCTGGATGTAGCATGAATTGATGTTCAAGCACCAGAATTTCTACAACCAATTGTGTCTTAGTAAAAGCATCACCCTCACTATGTAGACCAAATGTGAACTCAAATATCGGATATTTACTAAGTAAGCAGACTACTTGGTTGTATAACCTCATACTATAATGAATATTGAAACAGCTATATAACTTTTCACTCAACCGCCATGCTTTCAGAGTTCCATTGGGCACATATCTTAACAGCAGCTAGGGCAATTCCCAAACGCTTTCACTGAGCACTTGTATAATCCTACCCAACAGGATTAGGGGATGTTGCAAACAATCTGGTTTGCACTGCAACATAACTGTTTATGCATATGCATGACATTTTCTTAACCTGCCCACAATATCATGGTGAGGATTGAAATATATTTTGCTTGCAAAGTATTGTGGGTTTGCAAATATCTCAGTAAGTGTTTTACTGCTACAATCCATCACTTTTAACAGAGCTCTGACAACTACTATTGGCAGCCAGCACAGAATCTGGGGATGAGGGGGCACTAGCACAGGACAACACTCCTATGGACTGAACTAATCATCAACTTTGGGCAGTACAATGAAGGAAAGGCATTGTTCATCCTCATTCATCTGGTTTAACCAATTCTGGTTTAACTAATAAATTGAGGGGCCCCTAGTTACAGAAGAAGGCACTCCCATCTGTTGTGCCCCTGAGGATTGCTACGGCAAATCTATGCGATTTCCTTAAAAGGTGGTCCATAAAAAACCTGAGTAAGGTTCTAAGTGGATATCATCTGGGCTACTGCGAGGAAGGGTGGGTAAAACGATGATAGTCTGGATTATGTGCCCAGTCATTTCATTTATTATGTAAGGGTTACAGGCGGGGATCTGATCAGATTGTACTCCTACTTGGAATTAAATGATCTTTAAAGGGAGTAAAAAAGTAATTTGCTTTGCAAAAAGGTTTAACAGGTGTTCTTTCCCCCAAGATGCCTCTTGAGAGCATCCAGTAATATTACAGCTCCTTCGTATGCCACTGCTCCTCAGGACACTGATGTGAAAATATCAATGGAACCTTGCGGGAAGAAGCAGGCGTTAGGCTCAGATTTGTTCATAGTTTCCCATTTTTTTAGGCTTTTTCTTGGGGAAGTTTTCCTATTTTTGGAGAGTAAAATTGTGTTGTATGTATGCCTCATAACTGTAGGGCTGGTTTAGAGGAAGGGTTGTCACTGCTCTCTTCATAGGACAATGTAATGTTGATGGTAAGCAGTGGCGCAGAAATTCTGGTTCTCATACTCTGTCTAGTTACTCGAATGCAATCATCACCCTGACACATTACAAGAGGCATGTTCTCTTGGCCCCGTGAATGACTTCATTAAAGTGGGACAACTCATGTTATCTGGCACACTCCTTTTATCTGCCATTGCCTCATCTAGCAAATAATGTACCAGGTCTACATGTTCTGCCAGCCACATATATTGTGATAAGCAATATTTGTTTTTTATAATACACAAGTGGGTTTGTGTTTCTCCAACAGCATAAAACACGTTCTACATTGTCTCCGAGCAGTGTGAACAAATTAACGGCCACAAATAAAACTATTGTTTATAATGAGCATACAGTGTTTTTTTGTTGGGTGAGCCCCTGCATTTATACGGATACAAGCTAATGTTCAGATCCCCTCCACTAAATTTCTAGTTAATGGCACAGCACGGGGAGACATACGCCAGAGCACGAGACAAGGATGCCCGCTGTCCCCATTGATCTTTGAAATGGCTATGGAACCGCTGCCAGCAATGATTATGCAGGGATCAAGGGATTGCGGGCATATTATATAAACAGGAAGAACATAAGATCGCACTTTATGCGGACAATGTTCTGTTATTCATGAGGGATACGAAGCAGACTATGGCAAAAATAATTTAGAGGCTACAGGAATTCGGGGAGGTCTCTGGTTTCACTATTAATTATGCTAAATCCAAAGCCCTGAATAGAACTGATAGACCTGAGAATATAACCGAACTAGGTAACAAATTCCTGTTTGTTTGGGAGAAGGAGGGTATAGATTACCTAGGAATAATCTTAACTAAAACCTATAAGGGGCAATCATTCCCCCTTTGTGGAAGAAATTACTCCAAGATTTAGACAGATGGGATAATCGGGAACTATCATGGCTCACTAGAATTACTGTGGTTAAAATGACATTACTGCCCGACTCATCTATGTGACGAGCTCGCTCCTCATTCGAATTCCAGCCCAAATGGTTAAATCTCTGCAAGCAGCAGTCTTTAAGAAACGACTAAGAATACCTAGAACAGTTTTATTTAGGGCCCCGTTGATGCGAGGACTGGGAGTACCTGAACTAAAACGGTACATACTTGCAGCACAAATGGCACCCATGTTACAGTGGGCAGTGAGTGACCCAGGGAAAGGCTGGTGTAAAAAAGGGGCTACTACAATTCCTTTAAGTACGCTTACATTTATGGGACAGAAGGCTCGAAAGGCAAGAGGGCAGTTGTGGGAATCTACCCAAAATACCTTTACTATGTTGGGATCAAGCTATGCGAACAAAAGTGCTGACTCTGGGCCTTGGACCCTATAGTCTGATGAGTTTTAATACAGAGTTCTCCCCAGTTTGGAGTAATGTGTTTTGGGGCAATTGGGAAGGTCGTACTGCCCTACGGTTGATGGACTTTTAACTTAATGGAGGAAGATTGCAAAGAGGCGTGCCATGTGGGAGAAGGGGAACGCTAGAGGTACATACAAATTAGACAATGGATATCCCAAAAGAAGGTAAAACAAGCTGGAAGGCTACCACCAACAGGGGTGAAAATGGGACTGAGAGAAGGTGGGACTAGAGCTGTATCTCGTGGCTGTATCGTCTTCTGGACAGGGCTCAGTTGGAGGACAGGCTACCATAAATGGATAAGTGGGAGAAGAATCTGGATATGGATATCACGGAGGAGGTTTTGGGACAGATCAGGGGACGAGCATACAAGGCTTCTAAACGTACAGCCATTAAAGCATCATCATATGACATCTGCTACAGACTGTATTTAACCACCCCCAACGCCTAAACAAGAGGAAACCGGAGCTGTCCCCTCTCTCCTGGAGGAAATGTGGAACCTTGGGGACCTTGGCCATATGTGGTGGTCGTGTCCAAAAGATCAATTGTACTGGAAAGAGATACTGGGCCATATAAAGGAGATTGCAGGGGTGGAACTACCTAACTCCCCGCTGATGGTATTGCTAAGGGCGATAGCTGAACATTCTTACGCGGCCAGTGGTCCTAGAGCTATACTTATTACGCATTTACTGCCTGCAGCCCGTATGACATTAGCCCAAGCATGGAAAACAGAAGGGACTCGGAACCATACTCCCAGCAGGCCCCTTTGGCGGCTCTGTGTGGGAGCGACTCAACTACTTGAATCGGTCCGCAGATACTGGGAACAGGTAGGCCTAGCCACCCTCGGGGACATATGGCAGGACGGGGAGGCGGTGAATTTTCAGCGGCTGCAGGAAGAGACGGGAGTACATGGTGGCCAATATATAACCTACACTAGGCTGGTGAAAAAGACTAGAGAAAGATGGCCGGAGACAGTACTCGAGGAGGATCCATATGCCTCCCTGGAAACCATGTATGATGTATCGGAGGGCGGGCACGAAATATCGAGGATATATGAGCTCTTGCGTGCAAGGGCAGGGAAGGAGTTGCTCCAATTGAGACAAGATTGGGAGGAGGAGGTGGGAGGACCCATGACGGATGGGCAGTGGGAACGGGCCCAGAGGTACCATAAAAAGGTGTCCCGTAACGCGAGATTCCAACAGCTTCAATTGTATGTTACCCACAGGGCTTATTTAACCCCCAGGAAGATTGCAAAGTTTGGGGGATCAGCTATACAGCAATGCCCCAGGTGTGAGGAGGTGAACGCGGGACTGCTACATATGTTTTGGGCTTGCCCGGAGGTGCATCGATTTTGTAACGAGGTCAAGACGAAACTGGCTGGCGGGGAGGGGGGGTGGTGCTGGATGTGGAATCGGCCTGGTCATGCTTGCTTGGACTATTCCCTAGACCCCGGCATTTGAAACATATAAGCAAGATGAAGGGCCTGGCCTATGTCTTGGCCAAACGTAGGATCGCCATGGGCTGGAAGGAGGCCCACAGACCTAGGGTGGAGTTATGGTGGACAGACCTCTTGAGGTGGGCGGAAGCTGAATCCGTAGTCTGGTTTGAAGCGGTCACCAGGGGAGGCGAAGAAGAAGTAGGGCCCTTGCTGGCGGCAATTGGTGGCCTCGTTGGCAAACCCTCACCAGGGTGACAACGAAACAGAGGACCCGGCTGATGGCTGTCTGGGTAGTGTGCCACCCAATGATGTTCCCGTAAACGATATGTGAGAACCGGCTCTAGTTTAAAGGGGGAGGGGGGAGTTTGAAAATGTGTTGAAATATGATGCTTTCTATGTTTTGAAACAGTTGTAGTGTGTTTGTTTGACCTTAAAATATAAAATATTTTTTTTTTTTTTTAAAAAAGCATGGCAAACAGAAGAAGGCCCTATGGTAGCTTGGTGGTGGGTGAAGGTATGGGAGTGTTGGCCCTGGCAACAGGGACTTAGGAAGTATCTCAAAGTCTGGCTACCCTTAGGATAGGGAACAATATTACAGTCCTAGTTTGCTTAAGAGCCTGTCCACCTTATAATATCTGTCTCGATGCTCTATTAGAACAATACGTGCGCATCCGTTGAGTGCCCTACAGTTTGATGGCGGGGTCATCTTGCTTTATGTTTGATGAAGTGGGAGGGGGGGAGGTTTACGGGGGTTATTATACTTATACATCATCACCATGAGACAAGGGTCTGAAATGTACATGGCTACTCTACTGCACGATTCTAATTTCAATCATGTATATACGGTTGTTGTAACAGACGCTGGTAACGATGAACAATAAATAGTTTTTTTTTTTTTTAAAACAATTCTTTGTGCATACACATTTTGCACCATCTTTAAGTCTTGGACTGGTTGATGAGCTTTTTATATTCAAATATAAAACATTTTCTTAGCATATATAGCTTTGGAAAAAGTGAAGCTGTACCTTTTAGATTTATTTGTAAATAATTGCAGAGGTTGGGGAGGGGTAAATCCCACTCCACTCTCTTCATAGAGGACAGATCACTAACGACACATGCTCGCAACATGGCTTACCTCGTTAGTCAGTTGCGCATATGGAAAATAATGTCTACAACATCCGCACTGAGCGAAAAATAATTAAAAGGGAACATTGGTCACCACACCTTCTTCCACCTTTCACCCTTCCAGTCACCTTAGCATTCCCATCCTACTGTATCCTTCTCACTCGTTGGCGTGGCTACGAGAGCCATGTAGGAGGACGCGTTCCAGCGGAGCTCCCGGGATCCTGAATAGATCCGGGCAAATCAGTGCAGTACGACTGCTTATTGAATACCGACGATATGCATGCCAGCGTGTGAAGGTGCTACCGAAGTACTGTGAACTTTTGGAGGTCATAGCAGCTACGACGGCTAAGATCGGAGAAGAAAAGTCGAGAGACGCTGAGAACAAAGGGCGACTCAAAATGGCCGACATAGGCCCGAGACGGGATTGAAAAGAGTTGCGGGAAGACCTAACCAGGTCAGCGTGTAGTGCGCCCACTCATCATTCGGTAGACCTGCACATCCTCAGAACCATGTCCAGTAAGGCAGTGCGACCTAAAGCGAAACAGCCCACGCTGGACGACTTCACCAAAACGTCCCCGGGCCCGGACGCCACCAAGAATAAGGATGCACCGGCCGTGGGTGGCGCGACGACTTCGAGCTCTAACCAAGAAATCCTGGCAGCGATTGCGGACCTGAGATCGGCCTGGGAGTCGAAATTAGAACTGGCTGTCTCTGAATTAAAAACGGCATTGGACCTCAAAGTTGGGGAGGTCCAGGAGGACGTCAATCTACTGAGACAAGACGTTAGGGTTCTGGCGGAGCGCACAGAGTCCCTGGAAAAAGAAGTTGGCCCGAATATGGCGGACTGTGCCACCCACAAGGAAAAACTGCACGCCCTAATCCAAAGGGTGGGCAACTTGGAAAATAGAGTGGAGGAGCCCGTCGCAACAATATCCGCATTGTGGGCCTACCGGAAGGGACGGAGGGCCGTGACCCTACTGACTTTGTTGAGACCATGTTGCTGCAAGAGATACCCGGAGGGGCCTTATCCCAAGGCTTCGCAGTGGAGAGAGCACATAGAGCCCTAATGAGGAGGCCGCCTCCCGGAAACCCGCCCAGACCCATCATTGCCAAAATTCTTAACTATCGTGATCGGGAAAGAATATTAGAACATTTTCGAAAAGGAGGCACGATCAAGAGAGGAGCAGCAAATATCACGGCGTATCCGGATTACACCCTAGCTGTGCAGCGGAGCCGCATGAACTTTGGGACTGTGAAACGGAGGCTGAGGGAGGCAGGTTACAAATATATGTTGCTTTACCCTGCAAAACTGAAGGTCATACAGGCGCATAAAACTTTATTTTTCGAGACCCCAGAGGACGCCATGGAGTGGCTCGACGCACAGGGGTGCCCTCAAGAATCAGCGGACCGGCCCCAGAAGGACTCGGAGGAGCTGCGGAAGACGTAAAATGGCATCGCAAGATGGCGCGACTCATGGACCCTGAGACTTGATTATAGTCGGTTCGGAACCTTCGGTATGGAAGGTCAGTTGGTTGTACTGTTTGTCACAAACATTGAGATTATCATTGAACGGGAGCCCCATGGAGCGATACTCTCTCCCCACAATAGCTTAGGTTAGGTGGCCATTAGGGCGACCTCACCCTACTGGGCTCCGTGCACGGACCAGTGTTTGCAGAACCAGATGTGGGGGTGCCTGAGCTCTTTTGTTGAAGCTGGGCAACAGTTGGGGTGTGTGGTGTTGGGGGGAGGGTGGGAGAGGGAGGGGAAAGGGAGTTGGAGTTTGGTTGTGTGTGTGGTTAGTTTGGGAATGAGCTTATTCGCGGAGCGGCTGCAGTGGGACGCCGTCTGTGTCATGAGAACCGCTGGAGGTTCCCGTAAGTGGGGTGGGAAGACACATAGCTGCCATGGGTGACCTCAAGATTGCCACCTGGAACGTCCGAGGCCTCAATAATTACCTGAAAAGAAATAAAGTCATGTTGTATCTTAAACGACAGAAGATCGACATTGCCCTACTACAAGAAACGCACCTGGCCCAACATAAACTAGACCTTGTAAAGAAAAAATGGGGTGGTACAGTGGTGGGCTCCCCGTACTCGGCCTATGCCAGAGGTGTGCTGATCTGGGTGGCCCTGCATGTCCCACTCAGAATTGTACGAGAGGAGGTAGACACAGAGGGTAGGCTGGTAATACTGAGGGTACTGATTGAGAACAGAGGACTGAGTATTATTAATACATATGCCCCCAATCAGAATACTGCTGTATACTTCAGGACTCTATGTACACGCCTGGGCCCGTGCGCAGGGGAACCGATCATCTGGGGGGGGGGG
Source organism: Ambystoma mexicanum (assembly GCF_040938575.1). NCBI lineage: Eukaryota > Metazoa > Chordata > Amphibia > Caudata > Ambystomatidae > Ambystoma > Ambystoma mexicanum. The sequence goes on along the minus strand of NC_090937.1, from coordinate 198,056,794 downwards.
GGGGACTTTAACTGTGTTCTTGACCCCAAGATAGATAGGTCCGACAGTAAAGTAGACGGGCCCACCCCAGCGGCCAGGGCTCTACGGGTACTATTAGACGACTATGGACTAGAAGATGTCTGGAGATTGAAACACCCCACGGCCTTGCAGTACTCTCATTATTCGGCCCCTCAACAGTTGCACACGAGACTAGATTACTTCTTTGCTACGCCAGAAGTGGCGATAACAACTACACAGGTTGAATACAGAGCGAGGGTCCTGTCGGACCATTCGCCCTTGGTGATGGCCTGGCAATATGGCCGCCCCAGAGGGCGGATTCCAACATGGCGCCTTCGGGCGGAGGCGCTCAGAGACCCGGTCTTTAGAGAAGATATTAGAGAGACGATTACAAGGTATTTTGAGGAGAACACGGGCAGTGTGGATTCGGCTGGTACACTTTGGGAGGCCTTCAAGGTGGTAGTGAGGGGCGACGCTATTTCTAAATCAAAGGGCCTTCAGGGGGGGGTTTTAGCTGAGCTGGAGAAAGTGGAGAAAGAATTGGAGCGTGAATGTACCAGAGGGGGAGGGGACACAGACCTAGTACTCGAATTACAACAACGATGCTCAGAGCTTTGGGAGCGGCTTTGTGACCTCAATTACAGGAAATACGTGGAGAGGCAACATGCAGGAGGCGACAAAACTGGTCGCCTACTGGCATGGCTTTATAAGAGGGAAACCCCCAGGGCCCCGGTCATGATGATAGAAAGGGAAGACGGAGAGGAGGCTCACACTCAGGAAGAGGTTAATGCTGCTTTCTTAGATTATTATAAAGCGCTGTATGAGGACAAAGGGGAAGACAATCTGGATAAAATCAGGGACACACTGGAAGATATAGAACTGCCCAGGATTAGTGCAGAGGAAAGGGAGGAGTTAGATGGCCCCATTACGCTAGATGAACTGGAAGAGGTGGTGAAATGGCTGCCTACTTGCAAGACCCCGGGCACTGATGGACTCCCGAGCGAGTTCTACAAAACGTATAGCGCAGAGATACTCCCCCCTATGCTGGAGATGTATAATGAATCATTCGAGGGAGGCCGATTGCCAGACACGCTCAGAGAAGCGCTGATCGTACCACTACCCAAGCCTAACAAGCCGAGACAACACTGTGGATCGTACAGACCGCTGTCGATGTTGAACCAAGACAGTAAGATCCTGACAGCGGTCTTGGCGGACAGGCTGCGCAAGGTCATCGGCAGACTGATACACTCGGATCAGACAGGTTATGTCCCTGGCAGGAATATAACTCATAATCACAGGCGGCTCCACCGAGTGATAGAAGAAGGGAACAGAAGAGATGAGGAAATGGCAGTGATCTCCCTAGACGAAGTTAAGGCGTTTGATTCGGTGAGGTGGCCGTGGCTGTTTGCGGTCCTGAGGGAATATGGGTTTGGGCCAGGCTATATCAGATGGGCGAGACTACTGTATAGCCAGCCAACGGCTAGAGTGCGTACGGGATCAGTGATATCCGATAAGTGGCACCTAAGTAGGGGTACTAGGCAGGGATGTCCTTGGTCCCCGATGTTATACATATTGGCCTTGGAACCCTTAGCGGTATATCTTAGACAGCAATATGACCTGGTGGGCATCGAGGTGGGAGGAAAGAGCCATTTGATATCCTTATATGCCGATGACTTGCTGCTCTACCTAAAGTATCCGGAAGAGAACCTCCAGTATGTTTTGGAGGTCATGCAGAAGTATGCCGAATTGTCCGGCATAGCGGTTAATCCCGGCAAGTCGAGCATGTTCCCCCTAGGGTACTATTCGAGGGTCCCCACGGAACGCTTACCGGTATTGCCCGTGCCTTGGGCAGCCGAGTCCTTCCGATACCTCGGAATAGACATATATCACACTGTGGGAAACGAACATCTGCATAACACCCAGGTTGCTGTGGATAAAATCCGTGCGTCTATGCGATTTTGGGAAAAGCTGCCGCTAGCGATGATAGGGCGAGGGGCGTTGCTTAAAATGGTTGTCTTGCCTAGACTGCTGCATTTCTTCAACAACATACCATACTTAATAGCTAGGAAGTTCTTTATCAAACTCGACAGTATGTGCAGGGACTTCCTATGGCACAGCACTCGCAACCGAGTGGCGCTGTGGAAGCTACAAAACTTCTACGATAAAGGAGGGATTAAATTACCACATTTTGAGGCCTATTATGTAGCGAGCCAATTGCAATATGTTACACAGTGGCTCTCTGATGAGGAATCTCCTGAGTCCAGGTTGGTTGGGACAGATTGCACCCCGTTTTATTTGAAGGAGATCATCTGGGTCCCTAGACAAGACTTAAATCTTCGCCCTGGTATGCTGCTACTTGGGTGGAAAATGTGGCGTAGAGCATGCCGGCTACTGGAAAGCCCGGATCCGTGTTCGCCGCAGGTGCCACTGGTTGCCTTGACTGCGGGGGATGGTCAACTTAGAAAAACGATCAGAATGTACTGGGAATCGGTTGGGTTGGCCACGTTAGGAGATATATGGCAAGATGGGGCCATCAAGGATTTTGCAGACCTAGAAGAAGAGTCTGGGTTACATGGGGGCCAATACGTTACATACCTCAGGTTGGTACGGATTATCCGAAAATCTTGGCCTGAGACGGTGTTAGCGGAGGATCCGGATGCCCTGATTGATACAATATATGACATATCAGAGGGCGGACACGAGATCTCCAGATTGTATGAGGTGGTGATGTCCCGAGTGGGGAAGGACTTGACAGACTTGAGACTAGAATGGGAAATGGAGGTGGGGGTTCAGATGACTGATGGGATGTGGGAACGGGCTCTGGGATATCATAAAAAAGTGTCCAGAAATGCTAGATTACAGCAAATCCAACTATATATCACACACAGAGCGTATATGACCCCCAAGAGAATAGCTAAGTTTGCGAACTCGGGCAGGCAGGCATGCCCGAAATGTAACGAGGAGGACGCGGACATGACGCATATGTTCTGGTCCTGCCCAGTAATCGAAGTCTTCTGGAGAGAAGTGTCACAGAAGTTGGCTGACAAAGGGGTCCCGATAAGCATTGACACGACCTGGGCTTGCCTTCTAGGGGGGTTCCCCAGACCGAAGAACACCAGACATCTGGGGAAACTGAGAGACCTAGCGTATATACTCGCTAAGAGGAGGATAGCTATGAATTGGAAGCAATGCTACAAACCTAGGATAGAGATGTGGTGGAGGGATCTCCAAAAATGGGCGGAAGCCGAAACCATGGTCTGGCAAGAGGCATGCAGTAAATGCGGGGAGGAGGATGTGGGCAACCTAGTAGCCTGGAGATCATTAGTCACTGGTCTGTTTGGGGTACGAGGAGAACCTACTGCCTCGGAGGAGGAAGTCACCCGGCCACACAGGTCGATACAGAACTACCCTGTGGATGAGCTCTTGGGGGGGGAGGGGGGGAGTGTAGTGTTGTGTTTTGTTAAGTGTTTATTGTCTTACTGTATATAATGTCACATGTTTGTTTATACTGTTTTCACTTAAAACAAAATAAAAATATATTTAAAAAAAAAAAATCCTTCTCACTCGTTCCCCTTTTCACACACACACACACACACACACACACACCACTTTCTCTCACCAATCAATACCTCACCTTGTACACTCCTTCAGTAATTCCCTCTGGTCTTATCCACCATCCTTCCTTCGATGACTGGTCTCTTGGTCGTCCTCGTTCCTTCACCTCACCTGAATAACCCACACCTTCCAATTTCCTTGTTTCCCTTTTATCCTCCCCCTTCATTGGCCATCTCCTTTCCCTGTTCCCGGGACAACCCTTTTTCACCCAGGTAGGTGTTACAATGGAGCAAAAGCATAAAAGAGACCCTATTACCTACCTCTTTTGGGTCTGCTGGCTTTCGACAATGGCAGCCCACTGCAGCAAGTGTCAGTCTCAATGTCCCCGTTTGAGCAAGGGCTTTCCGGTGAGTATGCGATGCTGGATTGATAACCCTGCTACCCTGTCAATGGGTAACTGCATTGTACTTCTGCTTATGCTTGCGCGTGTAATACTGCGGAACAGAGTGCACCATGGTCTGGCACTGAGTAGAACTAGTGTTGAACTCCAGGTTGCGTGGGTCGCTAGGACTGCTTGATTAGCTATGGGTCATTCTGCAGTCTGGAGAGCTTAATGTTTCTCTCCCAGACGGCCCGCTCAATCACGCTTCCACTGCCGGGTCTTCTAAGAACTGTTGTTTTTTAGGGAAAAGAGAAATTACTAGCCAGCATTGTGCCGTACATGGCCACGCATGGTAAAAGATAAGGAGGTGGTACTCATTTCATTCACACAAGTACAAAATGAAGGGACATAACAGGGACCCTCCCAACTCACACACCCCACCTTTAGTGCAGCAATGGGTCTGGGTTTTCCTGTGGGAAGCCTCTAACCCAGGCTTAGAGTGGTCTTCATCCCCTCTTGAAAGTGTCAGGAAACGGACCCGGTTACAGTACCTACCAAGGATTCTGGCATGTTGAGATCCTGTGTAAATAGGCAGCTGCATAGTATGAAGTCATGTGGTGAGCCACTGCCTCACGAGCTGGCCAAGGTGCAGCTTGGAAAAAGGTTTCTCCACAGCCAGCCACTGGGCGCAGAATCATGCTGCGGGTCGAGGTATCCAGCCTCCTTGAGCACATAAATAATCACACCAAGTGGCAGGCATGGGACTTCATCACACGAGGTCACAGAGCATTATAATTTAGAAATATTGTCTGTATGGGCATTATCAATACCTGGAGGAGGCCATAAAGGATTTATTAGAATCTTTGGCCACCAAATTAGAGTGTATCCCAGTAGGAATGGAGAAGAGAAGGTGAAAGGGATGTAGTTTTCATGGTCATTTGGAGAAGGAGAATTTGACAAAGCCCGTACTAATAAATGGAATAACGACTTCGCTTGTGGAGGACATCTAGGTGGTTTAATAGGGTGGTGGTTTTTAGTGCCTATGTACCAAAAAATAAAATGCAGTACAGATGGTAGAAAAGTGTGCTTCTTATAAGACAATGGTTGCATTATTAGAAATGTTCCCAAGCCTCCATTTGAAGTCCTGGAAATCTTTCCCTTGATATCATGGGACACTTTACATTCTATGACAAGACAGGAGGCTCGCATTATGCTCATCTTTCTTTAATACTGCCATACCAGCATTTTAAAACTTCAAATTTTAACTTTTATGTTTTGGTTTTTCTTACATGTTATTTGGGAAAAAACAAAGCAGGAAGTTACAAGTTTCATCTCTCAACTGAATCAACTAGGTTTTAGAAACCACGCTTCCCATAATCCTGAGGCCCTTTGTAGTCCTGACCTCTACTCCCACACCAATCAGTGGCCAGATAGGGGTATAAACACTGGCTCCCCTAAGTCCATTCCTCTTTCTTTTTGCTGCCATACTGATATAAGTGTTATGTCTCATGTTTCTGTTCTTAAATTATCGTTGCCTATTATGAGTTAGTCTCTAAATGTACTCATTATCAATGATAGTTAGCTGTTAGACTAACAAGTGTTTGATTGATGGCTGTCTAGAGCTTATTTTACAGCGTTTGTACCGTTGTGTAGGAAGCGCGCGTGCGCGTATTACCGGTGTATTTCCCCGTCATGCTTTTATTTCAATTCTAACAGGAACGGGAGTGAGGAGAGGCGGGGCGGAGCCGCGGGCAAAGCCCCTCGCTTCCGGCAGCTGCCCCGTTCTCCGGCGTAGCCGAAGTCTTCGCTCGCGAAGGCTCTAGGACCCTGCGGCAGCCTACATTATACGCGTGTGCGCGGAGGCGGCTCGCGCCGCCAAACACGCAGGGCTTTAGGACCCAGCAAAGCAGGTTCAGCCTCATATCATTCCCGGCATGCTCCACGTTCTCCTAACGCTCGCTTTTCGCGCGTACACATAGCGAAACGGAGCGGAGGGTCGTGTGAGTCAGTACCTGACTCTGTTGGACCTACAGAGACCGTGAAACAGTTCACACATAGGCTAGAAGGCGCAGAGTGCACAGGAGGTAAACTCTGATTTAGAGCCTTAATTTTCAGCTGACCCCGAGAAGTTAGTGCTGCTAACAGTATTCAATGGCTCACTCATCGCACCCGAGAGATTCCCAGTCCACCTCACCAGAGTGGAGTGAACAAGAGTGGGAGGAAGAACCCACCTGGCAAGACACAGATTTATCCCTCACCTTCAAGAGGGTACTGGGAGATTCACTGTCTCAAGCGGTCTCCCAAGGGGTGCAACCTTTGACTGAAAAGTTAGAAATGCTCGAAGCATGCATGGCTGGGCAGCAGGAACAGCTGGCGGCCAGGAAGAGACGGGCCGACAGCCCTGGAGAGGGGACGTCAGCTGGACACCCTCAGAAGAGGGTTGAAAATAAGGGAGGTAAAAAAGCCTGGAAGAGCGCAGACTCTTTGACTCCCTCGGGCACAAAAGATAAGGTTGACTCTGTTCCTCAAAGTGAAAGCGACCCAGTCGCCAGATTGAAAGAAGCCTTTCTAGCAACATTAGCAGATGGCCACATCAGACCCCCTGCCCCAGGGGTGGACAATTCAGGGGAATATGAAGAGGAATACGCCCCCGACGACGAAGGCAGCGAGGAAGAAGAGTTCCCTCAGCCAATTCCTCAAACTCTTCCCGAGGAAGAAGACAACGTAATAGATATGTTCGACCCGGAGTCCATCAGACACCCAAAGTCTTCTGAGTGGGTGCCCTCACCCAGAGTGGCATTATACATGTCACAACACATCAGAAAGCCGCTGGACAGAGAAGTTCTATCCCGCATGCGATCAAAATGTCCGCGGCCTGAACTGCCCGGGAAGCTGGCAGATACACCAGAACTAGACTCAAAAATGATCACTTTCGTGACCAAAACAGGAAGAGACGTTAGGAAAGGCATCGATCGTGCGTGGAAAGGTTGTCAAGATAAGCTCTTGGACTTAGCGGGTCCACTGGCAAAGATTATGGACCTTGTCGAAAAATCAAAAGATACTGGTACCCCAGTAGATATTCACGCCCTAGGTAACTGGGCTCAAAGGGCAGTGTGCTTGTTGGGTAACGCCAACTGTGCACTCTCTTTGGAGTGTAGAAGAGGCATCCTCCTAAAGATCGACAATAAACTCAGCGATCTAGCCACGTATGAAGCAGGGGAGGGCACCAAAGGCCTGCTTTTCGGGGAGGCCTTTGCTAAGGAAATGTCTCAATTTGTTGGCACCTACTCAGCCCTTGAGAGAGCTCAGAGCTCTATAAAGAAGATATTTCCCGGTCGTGTTTTTGCTGGGACCGGACGAGTCAGAGATCGTTCGTCCGGTCGCTACAACTATCAAAAAAGGCCTCAAGGTCCACGCGCTCAATATTGGGAAAACCGTCAACAGGACACCTTTTTCCCGGCCAGAGGAAGACAGCCAAGAGGCCGCAGAGGAAGAGGTTCTTTCCGTCAGCCCGGCGCAGCAGGCGGCGAGTACACCAATTGTTCCTATCGGAGGCAGAACTCTCCATTTTCTGAGAGAATGGCAAGCTTTGTCAAGCGATGCTTGGGTTTTACAAGCAGTAGCGGGCCTTCACCTAGATTTCATAGACATCCCAAAGCAGTACAGAGAACCTGTCCCCATTCACATGCCACTAGAAGAGAAAGCGCGTTTACACAGCGAGTTAAGCAAATTAGTTGAGAAAAACGCAATAGAGCGCGAGAGCACAGAAAGTCTGTTTTTCAACAGCAATATGTTCCTGGTGCGCAGAGGGGAAAAGATTCGTCCAGTCATAAATCTAAAAGAATTGAACAGTTGGCTGTAATACAACCATTTCAAGATGGAGGGCATCCATCTCCTCTGAGACCTATTGCGTTCAGGAGATTGGCTAGCCCGTCTAGACCTCAAAGACGCCTATCTAGCGATTCTGATAGCAACTACCTTTTGGAAGTATCTCCAGTTCCGATGGGAAGGAGAGATTTGGCGCTTTGCATGCCTGCCGTTCAGGCTGGCGTCAGCACCGTGGGCGTTCACGAAAGTGATGAAGCCAGAAGCTGCAGCTATCAGGGAGAGAGGTATCCGTATGATTATCTATCTGGACGATACCCTGGTGATGGGATCCAGCAAAGAGACCCTAACGAGAGATGTGCAGTGGATTTTCAAGTTCCTATCATCTCTGGGATTCTTAGTGAATTTAGAGAGGTCCCAATTAGCGCCAGTTCAGAGGTTGGAATTTTTAGGCTTCACCATAGATACTGTGAAAGCGACTCTAGAGCTTCCAAGTCACAAAGTGAGAGCGATAAAGAAGGAGCTCAGGACAGTGATCGCAAAGCGAGTAATTTCACTTTGGAACCTGGCCAGAATAGTAGGCCTGCTTGCAGCCTCCATTCAAGCCATCTTCCCGGGACCGTTACATTATCGAGTGTTACAGAGGCTCAAGATCAAGCATCTCCGCGGAGGCCTGAAATACCATCAGCTAGTGAACCTAGACCAAGAGGCCATGACAGAGCTACGGTGGTGGCTAGAGAACATGGAAGCCTGGAACAGACGAGCGATCTTCGGAGATGTTCCATAACTGACCGTCGAGTCAGACGCAAGCAGGTCAGGTTGGGGAGCCAGGTGCGAACAAGCCCAGACAGGTGGGAAATGGTCCGGCGAAGAGTTGAATCTCCACATAAAATTGCCTAGAACTTCTTGCAGGCTCCTTCGCAGTTCGGGCATTCACGAAGGACGAAATAAGAGGTTTCGTATTGCTCAAGATGGACATCTCAGCAGTCCGCTACATCAACAAATTAGGGGGAACAAGATCCAGAATGCTAGCGGAATTAGCGAAAGATTTCTGGCATTATTGCCTTCAGAACGACATTGCGGTGCCTGCGGAATAGCTTCCAGGGAGCCAGAACAGTACAGCAGACTGGAACTCTCGGTATCTTGTAGACTCCAGCGATTGGAAGCTACACCCTCTAGTTTTCAAGCGCCTCCAAGACATATGGGGACCCCTAGACATAGATCTGTTTGCGTCCAGACTGAACGCGCAGACGCAGAAATATTTCAGTTGGAGGATAGACCCAGGAGCAGCGGGTACGGACGCTTTTCTACATCCATGAAACGGAGCAATTCACTATGCCTTCCCGCCATTCGCAATGATCACAAGAGCTCTAGCGAAAGTCCGCAGAGACAAAGCGGAAGTGGTGATGGTGCTACCCTGTTGGAGGGTGCAGGTCTGGTTTCCAGTAGCGATGGAACTTTCTAGGGATTTTCCGAGGATAGTTCCGAGCATCCAGGACCTTCTACTCAACCCGACCGGTCAGGTTCACCCGCTCATAGAAGTGGGTTCCTTGCAGCCGATAGCCTGCAGGGTTTCAGGAGTAGAAGGAACTTGCCAGGAATTTTGAACATCGCTGCAGATTATATCCGAGATTCCTGGGCGCCTTCCACCATTAGGAGCTATAACACAGCTTGGAACGGTTGGGCGCAGTGGTGTTCAGAACACAGTCTGGATCCCATTTCAGCACCTCTAGTGAGCATCCTGAACTTTTGGGCTTCAAAATTCCAGGAGGGTTCTGCTTACAGAACGATAGGAGTATACAGATCCGCAATTTCAGCAGGGCACAAGAAAATAGAAAACAATACAGTAGGAGAGCACCCAGCAATCTTATGGCTCCTCAAAGGTATAAAACTGAGAAAGCCGCCAGAGCCAAAGTATGCGGTTTTATGGGACGTTAGAGACGTTTTTCAGTTATTCCTTAGGTGGCCGGAAAATGAAGCTTTATCCCGGTCACAATTATCAGGCAAATTAGCTATGCTTCTATGTCTAGTAGCGTGCAGGAGAGTGTCAGACGTAAAAGCATTGGAAATCGATAGAAAGATATTTTATCCATAAGGAGTAGCGTTTACTATCGCGAAAAGAACAAAGACCGACTCCAAAGTAATTTCCTACCCATATTTTGCAGAGAATAAGAAGTTATGAGTAGCTCAATGTATCAAAGATTATGAAGCAGCTACAGCGCATCTCAGACCGCGCGGCGTAACTCAGTTGCTTATAGTGCGTAGGAAACCTCACCACGCAGTAGCGACCATTGCGAGATGGGTGAGGGAGGTCATGCAGTGGGCAGGGATAGACTTAGCCTTATTTGGTGCACATTCCGCTAGGGGAGCAATGGCTTCTAGAGCGTTTGCGACAGGAGTAGCCCTACAAGATATTATGAAATTTGCCGATTGGTCTTCTGAATCCACCTTTAAGACTTTTTACTTCAAGCCTGTATCTGATATACCGAATAGAGTAATAGCAAGCTTTGAACAAGCATAATGCGAGCCTCCTGTCTTGTCATAGAATAAAGATTGCCCACGCTAATAGCTCAGGAAAGTCTTCATTCTATTAAAGACAAGGAGGCGAGCATTATATCCCACCCTAATGTATGAAACAAATGAGAGCAATGACTGAGCGAATGAAAACTGTCATGCATGGTGTTCCATTTGTAGTTCATTCCCGCCCTCATATGATTTTTCTGTTCTCATAGGAGATGATCAGAAGGCGACATGAGCAAGTCAGGATATGCACAGAGGATCTTCTGGCAAGTTGTCCCGTTGGACCGAACAGTCACGCCAGCTGCGGATCGAGTGCAGGCCTTATGGATTGTGTTTGACATTTTGAGGGACTCTCTGTACTTCTAGAACTCTGATGGCAAAAGAAAGAGGAATGGACTTAGGGGAGCCAGTGTTTATACCCCTATCTGGCCACTGATTGGTGTGGAAGTAGAGGTCAGGACTACAAAGGGCCTCAGGATTATGGGAAGCGTGGTTTCTAAAACCTAGTTGATTCAGTTGAGAGATGAAACTTCTAACTTCCTGCTTTGTTTTTTCCCAAGTAACATGTAAGAAAAACCAAAACATAAAAGTTAAAATTTGAAGTTTTGTAATGCTGATATGGCAGTATTAAAGAAAGATAAGCATAATGCTCGCCTCCTCGTCTTTAATAGAATGAAGACTTTCCTGAGCTATTAGCGTGGGCAATCTTTATTATGTGATGAACTGAGCGAATTTGTACCTTCTCCCCACGAGAGTGCATCCCCCACTGTGAGGCTAGGGAGGAGAGCCTGCTTCGCAACAACCTCCCTATAGGTCGAAGCAAGAGGGATCTCACCGGGAAAGACTCCCATCTTGGAGACAAGGACTCCCGTTCCCATGAGGAATTCCCTGATGCCCTCAAGGTGATGGCCTAAATGGATTAACATAACATTATCAATTCCATGCAGATTAAGGGAACTTCTGCTATCCACAACAGAAAACTACTACTATCACTTTAAATCAGTCCCTCCAATGCACAGTGCTGAGGATGCTGAAAAGGGATATGATATGATAGGAGTGAGAGACGGCAAGAAGCCAGAAAACAGAGAACCAGGATTAATGCCATATGCATAAAAGAGCAGAAGGATGCTGAGCCCAATACGCCAGTCGAGCTCCAATGCAGAGCCAAAGACGCTGGGAGACCAGCGTGTGGGAACGGAAGAAAATCACAACGCGAGTGAAGAGAGTACGGTGGTGGCGCGACCTCACAACAACTGAGCCACGAAGATGTAGAAAGAGAGTCCAAGACCTTACCAATACCAGTGACGTTAACCCTTGGAACAGAAAGAAATGGGGGGGAATGGGTTTACCGGACAGTTAAGATAGACTCAAAACTCCAAAACTTGTCCCAGTACTAATGAGAAAAGAATTGGAAATAAGCAGAGTAATGAGAACCATGTTCATAAAAGGTAGAGCTACATGAAATACACAGTCGGAGAGGAGTAGAGTTGAAAACTTAACTTGGGAGAAGGGAAAAGTCAACCCAGGTCCCAAAGCAGAGAAAGAATATAATAAAGACATTTGGGAAAAACACAACCAGGAGACAAGGTAGTCAAAACTCATACATGAAAAGGCACTCGGGAAAAGAGGCTAGAACCTGACAAGAAAGAGAGAAGGAACACCAACAAAAGTAAGATTGTAGGCATAAAAGGGGAGAGGAAAACTGCCAGTCCCCTATAAGAATTACAGAACTTAATCCAGAAGATAAGAGACTATGGGCCTCATTACGAGTCTGGCGGTAAAACTGCCTGGTTACCGCCGGACTCGTATTACCATTCCACCTCTGTGATTCCCGGAATTACCGGGGCATTACAACCCCGGTGTCCCGGGAATTCCAGAGGCGGAATGGTGTAAATCCCCATTGAGTCCTATAGGAAACACCGGCACCATATTGTGATGGTGCCGGTGTTTCCTCGTCCACCTGCAGGCGGGCGGCGGTAAACCCGCCAGGTCAGACCTGGCGGGAACGCCACCTCCCGTCTGTAGGACTCGGGATCGGGCAGTCCGGAATTAACAGTGGCGGAGGGTTTACCGCCACGGTTATTTCCGGACCGCCCAAACAGTAATGAGGCGCTATGTGTGTATGGTCTATTAAGTGAAAAGAAAGAAGATAGAAAACCCTGTCGCAAAAACGGTCACAAGCTGTATTAATATTAAGGATCTCTGCATTGTACATCAGGATATTTATCTTGCTGGCCCCACTTTTCTCCGAGCTAAACTAACCTGTTCTGTTCCCTCACAGGTTTTGCGATCAACTTCTTAAAGTCTTTTGGACGTTCTGTGTTTTCTTAAGTCGTGGGATGGAGTACTATCCTTTTCTATCCTGGCTCTGTGAAACTCCCAGATGAAAAATTATTTTGATTTATAGCATGGCTGATGGGACTGGCTTGTTGATGTCAGTGCCCAGATGACTTTGGGCCTTAGTTTTGTGCTTAATAATTAGTTAGATACAAAACACAGCAACCAGAAGAAGGCAGTCATTCTCCTGTCCTTAGTTACATTAATGGTAGGGTTAGATTTGGACAGTGGACCGACTTGAAGATCCACAAATTGGGGAGTCTAATCCAACTCATTTCAGTAATGCCAGAAGTAATATGTAACAGGGTAAGCAGCTTCAGCCTGTCAGCTCCAGTCTCAACTACTCTCTTTCAATCATAACAAGTCCCAACTACTCTCTTTCAATCATAACATTCTACATGCTGGAATCTTGCCAGTCAATCCAGAACCAGGTTAAAGGAGTATTCCACAGTTTTTGGGGCAGAGTGGTCAGATATACACTGGGTGAAAAGTTGCAGGAACACCAAAACATGTGGGATACCGATTGATACACTTTAACGTGTTGAATAAACTGTATTACACACCTGCAAGGCTTGCAAGGCTTATGAAATTTCGACCTAATGAGGAGTGAAATTGCCCCAGGGGAAACCAATGCTCATTACTGCACATGCTATGGAGCTGCCATGAGCTGGCTGGATATTGGGGGAAGAGTATGCCAAGCGATGAATGATATATTGAGGCGACCGCTGGATCTCACTTTGGGTTCACGGGACGGTAAGCAACATCTCAGCATAAACTATTGAACTTGGGCCTGTTAATGGACAAAAGGGCCATTTTGATGCGCTGGACCTGGAAAGCCCACCTAGCCCGTCAGATTGGTTGCACGATATGGTGTGTGTGTGTGTGTGAATAATACTGAGCAACTATAGGTGGAACTGTCCACTATGTTGAATCACCCCAGGGATATATAGCAGGAATTCAGTCAGTATCGCTTTGAACTGTCTACTCGAAGCCATGTTTAGGGGTTGTGGCATGTAGCTGTGCTCAATTCTTTTGTGTACCAAACCAGAGAATGGCTGTATTGTACTGACTTGCATGTATATACTGAATCCTGATGTAACTGTTCACCAAGTGCTGATGAAGTTGTTAAAAAAAAATAATAATTCAAATAATAATTTTGAAAAAACAGTATTCTAATTGGTGGAGAAATATTTGCTAACTTAACACATGTAACAACAAGCACCTCAGTTAGTAACATAGGTAGGGAACACCATATAGATAAGAGTCGGGCCTTATTTTATATTAGAATAAAAATCATGCTTAAAATGTCTTCACAGCCACTGTTCTTTCTTCCGATTACCTGACAAGCGAAAAGTAGGCTATGGTTTCAGTACAGTATTATTCAAAATCAACTACAGCAGCAATATATGATGTGTTATTAGTGTACTACCTAGACATTTTATGTACAGTACAGCACCTTCCCCTATTGAAGGGTATGTGATGAATCCGATAATGTCATCACGCCTTTCCTGGGCGTGGCCTCTCCTCATGCGACCAGGGACCGGCGGTCGCTACCTGATCCTGTCCGTGGGGGTAGCTATTTGAGGGAGGATCACATGGGGGAAGCAAGGTATTATCAGAGACATACTATCCCGCTTTCCCTTTTAAGGTTATCCCCTTCACTCCACAAGCTTTAATACCATACTTTAATCACCTTCAGCAACTCACAAAGGATCTTGACGATACTTCAATATTCTGAAACCATCCTATTGCCAAACACTGACACAAAGCATAGGGCAATCAGAATGAAGATTACTCAACTAAGTTAAACAAGCAGTCCAGTAGTTGGAGATATCTAATTGGCTCCGAGCATCTCCCTTTCTCAGCACTGGAATTCAAAGATGGAACAGCTGAGCAACACCCATCTGGCAAGCCTACTTTATTTCTTTATTTATTGCATTTGTTACACAACCAGACCCTTGGGTATCACAGCGAAGTTACAGGCAATTTAACAGAGCATACATTCAGTCGGCCATTCTGGCACAGTCACATTAAGGATATTAGAAAGAGCAGTGTATAAGAGTGAAAATACAAAGTTATTTACAATACAGAGAGGTATATAGAATTGCAGAAATATTTACATTTGTTATGCTGGCTGCTATTTTTAATATAGATTGAATAGCCAGGTTTTTAGCAACTTTTTGAAACCCAAGAAGGTTTTCTCATTTTTGATGTTGAGCGGTAGGGAATTCCAGTGTTTGGGGGCTAGGTATTGGAAGCTGCTGCCCCCGCTCTGGAGTTTTTGTACCGGGGTATAGCTAAAAGCGCAAGGTTGTTAGATCTTAAGGAGCTTGGGAATTCTTTTTTTGGCAATGGCGTGGTTCAAATAGATGGGAGCATTTTTTGTGGAGACATTTGAAGGGGATGCACAGGGTTTTGAAGATTACTCTCACTTTGATGGGAAGCCAGTGGTGCCCTCTTCTAGTTTTGGAAATATGGTCAGTTTTTCTTATTCCGAGGGTGGCTCGAAGGGCATTGTTTTGAATAAGTTGTAATTTATTGGTGTTGGTAGTGGAGGTACTAAGTAATAGAACGTTACAATAGTCGAGCCTTGATAAAATCAAGGCCCTGGCTAGTGTGATGCAGTCGGTAGGGGTCAGGAATTAACGACAGAGAGATAAGTTTAGAGGTCTATGAAGTGGAGGATGAAAGGGCGTTGATGTGTTTGGTCATAGAGAGGTTAGTGTCCAAGTAGACTCCTAGCGTTTTTACATGCATCAGTACAGGTATTATGGTGCCATCTATGTTGATGGCTGAGTAGTCTGGATGCAGAGCATTAATTTTGGATTGGGGGCCCACAATGAGAATCTCTGTCTTCTAATCGTTGAGGCAGAGGCTGTTTAATACCATCCAGTTTTGGATTATGGCATAGATTTTATTGATAGTCAGGGTGTCTTGGGTGTAGTTCCCTGAGAGTGGGATAAGGATCTGGGTGTCATCTGCAAAGTTAGTGTAGATGACACCCATATCGTTCAGTGCTGAGAAAAGGAGTTTCGTATCTATGCATTGTAAGGTGTGGGTGAAAGGCAGGACCCTTGAGGAACGCCAATTGGGATTGGTATGGGGTCTGCGGCTTCTTTGCCTATAGAAACTCTGGATGTTCGTTCCGCAAGGAAGTTTGATCCACGTGGTTGCGTCTGAGGAGAAGGTGAAATCACTAGCTAGGGTGGAGCAGTTTGTTGTGGTCCACAAGATCGAACGCAGCAGAAAGGTCCAGAAGGAGGAGGGTGCAGAGTTTTCCTGAGTCTCTGAAGGAATCAATTTGGATTTTAAGATCTAGGAGGGCTGTTTCCGTGCTGTGGTTACGACAGAAACCAGATTGTCTGGTGCTGAGGAGGGTATCGAGTAATAAAATTGCGGCAAAAAAGTAATCGAAAAGAAATAATATAATAATAATTGCTGCATAAATGCCCATTAAACCATTTAAGGGTAGCGTGGGTTGCGGCAGTGTCCCCCGCTCCCCTTAAATGGTATAATGGGTCCTGGGGTTGCGGGGGTGTCCCCCGCATCCTTTACATGATTGTGGTGCAAAAAAACACTGCATTTTTGCAGCGATTTTAACACATGGAACCCCGAGGAGTTGGATCTGTTCCAGATGGGTTTGGACTTGGTTGTATGCTATTTTGTCGAGGATTTTGAGAAGAAAGGGGACTGTTGTTATTGGCCTGTAGTTGGTGGGTACAGTGGGGTTGAGGCTGTTTCTATTATTTTTTAGGAGAAGTGTGGCCCATGCTTCCTTGATGCTAGTTGGAACCCGATTAGTATTGAAGGATGCTTTTCTGAATTTAGTTATGATGGGAGTTAGTGTGTGGGCACATGCTTTGACTATTTTATCTGGGATGGAATCTCCTTTGCAGTTAGATGCTTTGAGCTTAGATACAGAGTTAAGCACTAATTCTTGAGAGACAGGAGTGAAGTGAAATGTGGGTTTGGTAATCTCATTGGGGGTGGGTAGTTGATTGGCCGTGACTGGTTTGTTAGCTAGAAATAGTTTTTTGGTTGTGATTTTGTTTTGAAGTAAGTTGATCTTTGCTGCTAGAGCATCTTGGATAGTGGTACACCACTCTTGACTGGTGTTGGTGGAATTAGTAGCTGGGGCTAGATTTTCCAGTTCTTTTAGGATCGAGAATAATTCTTTTGAATCAGATGCAGCGTTAATGATACAAGCATTGTAGGCATTTGCTTTATGGCTGATAATAGCTTTTTTGTAGGTTATATTAGCCTCCTGGTAGACTAATTCGGTATCTGGTGTGGGATGTTTTTGAAAGTGTGTTCTAGGGCGCGTTTGGTCGCCTGAGTGCGACAAGGTCGTCTTTGAACCAGAAGCATGATCATTTGTCGGAGCGTTTAGTTTTAGTGGTGAGGGGGTCTGCAGCGGTAATGGTGGATGAGAGGCAGTTGTGGTAGCGCTTTGGAGAGCATTGGCTCTAAGTTCTCGGGGGTGAGTTTGCAAGGATTTCCGGTTTCATAGGAGCGTTTTAGGGTTGGTTACAGAGGGTTCAGTCGCATTGATGGTGAACATAATGTTGTGATGATCTGTCAAATCTAGCGGGGAGATCGAGTCGATGGAGATGTCGGTGTTGAGCGAGAGGATCCAATCAAGGGTTCTTCCTTTGTTGCAAGTAGGGTCCTTCACTAATTGTGTGAAGCTCATGTCCTTCGAGGACGAGTGTAGTGCTTCTGCTTTGTGGTCAGCAGTGCCATTGAATCCTAGGTTCAAGTCTCCCAGGATGACACATTTGGTGTCAGGCTTGATGAGTGGAGTTAATAGTAATGGGATGTCTATTTCCGGATGGCTGTTGGAGTTAGGAGCTCTGTAGATCACTACTATGTTAATAGTAGTTTTTCCATTTATGGGTCATTTGGCGAGCAGTGTTTCGTAACCTGCCATGTTTTCAATTGTTCATGATCATAGTTGGAGTGTAGTCGCTGCAATGATGGCTACACCACCTCCGTGCGAATGGGTCCTAACCGTTCTGAGGATAGTATAGTCTGGGGGGGATGGCAATAGTGAGGAGAGGGCCAGAAACTTGGTGGAGCCATGATTCAGTGATAACTAGTATGTCGAGCTGTGGTTCTGTGATTAGGTTGTGTATTTCAATGGCATGGGCTCCTGGGGAGCGGACATTTAGGAGGGCGCCATGGAGGATGGTTGTCGGTCTTAGCATAGGGGTTTCTGCTAACATGGGAGTGTTGGGTTTAGATGTTAGTCTATGTTTCGTGATTGTTTTGGGTATAAGGTGGTAGTCGCACACCAGTGTCTGGGTACATGGTTTGTCATTAGGTAGTGGGCAGTTCACCTGGTACTGGGTTCGAGACCTTAGACGAGAGCGCCTTGCTTTGCCTACGACAGATACAGTGTGTTACCTTCAAGATTATTGGGCTTCTGTGTGGGCTCTGGCCAGAGTCTGGTTGTGGGTTGACGATTGGTGTCATGTGACCTGGCATTTGGTTTGAAGGTGTGGGTGCAGTTGGCGGCAGGTGGGAACGATGGCAGTGAAGGTAGAAATGGTGCAGGACATGGGATGGGATAGTGCCTAGGGCAAGCAGGTTTGGAGGCGCCATTTTTATGCGCAATATAGTGATTCCCTGTGCAGGGTGTGTTATTCGGGATAAGACAAAACGGGATCATTATGATAGATAGCCAGCCTGACATGGTAGGGTGTGGCTGGGGTGGATGTGGGAAGGGGCTAGTCTAGACAAATAGTGCAATGCCTATGAAAATAGGCTAGACTGGCAAGCAGATAGGCTGGTCTGATCGTAAGGCAAATGGTCTGGTCAGGCAATTATGCGAATGGACTAGTCCAACAGGTTATTCACATAAGTAGAACGACAATTTAGCAATGGCTCGTCCAACAGGTTAGGCACATAAGAGAACAGGCAATTTAGCAGCGGCAGACACCAGATAGAAGATAATGGGCTAGACCGACATGGTGGGGTGAACTGGATGAACAAAGGGTTCGGATGCCTCGCAGTACGGTACCTTTAGGTCTGATGAAGCTCAAGACTAGATAGCTGCAATGTACATGGAGGGTGTGCAGCAGTTATAGTTATAGTAGCTCAATGCGTACACTATGGATAGCATTTAACAGATATGGCACCCTGCTGGTCTGGACTACAAGTGTCTCTAAGGCGAGGCCAGGGGCACCAGGTTGAAAATAGTTCTGGCAGTGAGATGGATGCAACGGGATAACGATGTTCCAATAATGAGATTGGGGTACTCACATATCATATGATCACTGATGTGGATTGTTTGTCTTGGTGTCAATCCAGATGGTGTTCCAGATAAACAGTCTACCCCCTGTCGCCCAATGGCAAACAGGGGCTAACGGGGCCTTTTCCTGGCCGGCGGAAGTTGTAGATTTAAATAATCTACACGTTGCTTAGCAACATAGAGGCATCCAAGCCTCGTTTCAGCCCCTGAAGCGCCTGGCATTTTGTTTTGGATTTTAATGCGGGCGAGTATCGAAGATCAGCTGTTAATGGCTCTGGATGTTTAAAGGAGCAGAAATAAGCACAATGTGGTAGGTTAGGGCGGCAGCATGCTCATGGGGCTATGCAATCCTCACCACGATGGGGTCATCTGCTATGGCGAGTCGCGTCGCGTCTACGCCGGGTAAGCCAAGCTGTCAGTAAGAAAGACAAGCACAGAGCCACGAGAGACTTGTAGAGGAAAAGACGGAAGCAAGCAAAGCTGAAGAGCGGAGCGCAGAGCAGGCAAGACTGCATCTGTGTTGACAGCACACTCCACTGGCACCGGAGATGCAGAGAGACGAAGAGGAAGCTTTGTGCCGGCAAGGGAAGCTGGGGCGACATGACAAACGCCATCCACAATAGAGCCGAGCCATCCGAACCGAAGAGAGAGCAGACCCGAAAGAGGGTCAGAGAAGCAGCGGAAGCTGTTCAAGCACCGGTGAGCCCATAGTAAAAAGGCTGGGGCACTGGGTTGGAGGTGGAGAAGGCACTCCTAGGCACAAGTGGGAGGCAAATCCCTACTGCTTTCTGTGTGGCTAATCTTCATAGTCCCAGGAAGAAGGGAAATATACAAATACCCAAAATGGAAAGGGGATCTTGGGTAAGCTAAATACCCCTTGATCCAGAAGCTATTGAGTGTTGTGCTTAAAGTCCTGGCAGGAGAGTATACAAGGCATGTTTGAGAATTGAAGCACAACAAAAATGGAAGAAGCAATACTCCTTCTTGAACAGTACAATAGACTTTGCAGGGGAGTATACCAAGTGTTGTGCGAGTCTGGAACCCCCACCCAAGTTGTGGCATTCTAAAGAGGGAATCCTAAGGAAGATGCATACCTTTAGGATTTTTAACTGCATGGCATGAAGAGAAACCTGGGGAAGGGAGCCATCCCCTAGAACTGTGACCACTGCCCATTGGAGATTTCTATTGAATGTACATATTTGGTTGAAATTGAACATTTGTGCACTTTCGCAAACCAAAGTCATTATCCTTCACACCATAGTTACATTTAGTGTCTAGGGCTAGGATAGGAATTCGATTTCGGACACAGGACATTTTTGCTTTGGACATTTTGACAACAGACAGACCCTTCATTTTTGATCGAAGTAAGCAAATATCTCCTAGATAATGTACAGAGAGGCCCTTCTCAAACTCCATTATTATTTCAATACAAGTTTGTATCCACACATTTGAAGGGAAATGGAACCCTGCCCAATTAGCCAGCAACACCAACAGCAGGAGAGACTATCCAGTCTTGCTCAACTCCCAGGAGCTAGACCGAGCAGGGCTGGTGGCTGGGGTTAAACTTCCTGCTGTTAAGCCCACTAAAAGTGCCAAGGGGCAGAGAAGGTGGGTTCGGGCACGAGTAAAGGGATATTCGTTTGATTAGGGGGCGGGGTTCTAGGGTGGAGACTCGAGGTGATCAAGGCCCGAAGAAGAAGGGTAAGTTGGTGGTCTGGCCGGATGGTGAAAGATGCATCACCTATGGACCAGACGCTTTACCTTAGTCCTAGGCTCTCTAAACATCAGGAGCCTCAACTCCCCACTTCAGAGATCCTGAATGGTGCATGAATTCAATCGTTTGAAAGTAGACCTACTGTTCGTACAAGAGACCCACTGGCAGAGAGGGGCAGGGAACCATCCATTAATGCGAAGTCAGTGGCAATAATCCATCATGCCTCTAGTATATCCAAGAGAAAAGGAGTGGCCATTGTTATAGTTAACAAGCTGGGTTTTGTGATTGAGTCGACCCTAAGAGACCCAGACGGACGCTTTCTGCTAGTCAAAGGGTGGATAAAAAGACAAAACGTAACCCTGGGTTCGGTTTACTGCCCCAACGAGGGGCAGGAACAGCATTGGGATATGGTAAAGGGGGAAATCCAGACCTTCGTAGAAGGGCATCTGCTCATTGGGGGGGGGGGGGATTTTAATATGGTCTTGGACCCAGCAATGGACAGGAAAAGAGCTAACCCAGCTGTGGTCTCCCATGCCCAGCTTAGCAAATCTCAGCGCTTCAGCCAAATCAATGGTAAGCTTGCGTTAGGAGACTTGTTCATATGTGAAGGAGGGGCCAGCACCCTACACATTCTACTCCACGGTCCATGATAAGTACTCACGGATAGACTATGGCCTCCTGGACACCTCCCTGACAAGTAGCGTATCAAAAACCACCACTGAGCCCATTCCATGGCCAGATCATGACCAGAGTCAAGTTGGGAGAATGGATTGGAGGGACCCGGAGGGGTAGATGGATATGCAGTGATCTGCTGTTGAAAGAGAAAGAAACAGCCCTGGGGTTGTTAAAATCAATAAAAGAACGTTTCCAGTTCAACGATAACGGGGAGGTGGGACTGCCGACAGTATGGAAAGCATTTAAGGCCTCAACACGAGGGGAGCTAATGCAGTTTGGGGCCAGAAAAAAAAAAAAAAAAAGAAAATGTGGCATCAGACCCAAGGGAAAAAATAGATCCCTTAAAACCCAAAGGGACCCGGAATAACAAAGTCTCCGCGACAAACCTTGCAAAAGTGCAGAAATACAAAAAGGCAGTTGAGGGCCTTGCTGTTGCACCAGACGGAGCGAAAACTAGCATTCCTCAAACAAAAGTACATGGAAAAAGGGGAGCGCACAGACAAGATACTGGCATGGAGACTGTGTGAGCAAAGAAACGCTAGGAGGGTGAGGTTGATACAACAGGCAGGGGCCAAGGAGTGTATACGAGTACGATAACAGAGGAATTTCGCAAATATTACGAACACCTCTATACGAGTGAAATTAAGGGAGATGGAACACTGATAGATAGTTTTCTAGACGTCCTACCCATGCGGTCATATACCCGGACAGCGCAGCCACGCTTGCCGCCCCAATCTCAACAGAAGAAATCATCTTGATAATTGGGAAAATGAAAGAGGGTCTGGGGGCGGGGCGCCAAGTGACGACGGCTTCACACTGCGCTTTTAAAAAACGTTTCAGTCTACCCTGGCCCCATTTATAGCTAAAATGCTCAACCTAGCACAGGAAACTGCCCTAATAATAGTGATTCCAAAAGACGGAAAGGACTTTATGCAATGCAAATCATATCGACCAATCTCCTTGTTAAATACGGATGTAAAGATTTTTGCCAACGTGCTGGGTAAAAGGTTAGAGATGCTCATGCCAACACTAATTTACGGTGACCAAGTGGGGTTTATTTTCTTAGGGGCAGGGAACTGGTAACATCAGAAAAACTATTGATCTAATGCACACGACGCAAGTGCAGAAACTGGAAGGGTACATAGTTGCCATTGACTCGGAAAAGGCATTTGACAGAGTTGAATGGGCATATATGGGGATGGTTTTAGAAACAATGAGATTTGGTCCCAACTTTCGGAGATGGATCTCAGCACTATATAGAGACCCGACGGCCAAAGTACTAGTCAGTGGCACCATCTCAACCCCTTTCCACCTAACCATCTCCCACTTCTGTATGCAATCACGATGGAACCACTGGCAATAGCAATCAGAACAGACCCCGAAGTCTCAGGAATAAAAGACAGTGATTTTGAATTTAAATTGTCCCTCTTTGCCAGATTACATTGACACCAACTGCTACTAGAAGCTACTTTTAGCTCCCAAGGCCAGCTGGTGAGATACAAAGATACCCATGTGACATTAAGTGAATATTTGATATGAATAGGTATTGGAGCACATCTAGTAAACATTTTAAGCACAATATATCATACAGAATAGACAAAAGGTTTACATATGTCTCATATGAAAGTTACATTTGCAGTGCGCTATGTACTTGCTCGTGCCTACCGGGTGTTAACGGATACCCAGGAGCTGGTTTTACCCCTCGCTTATCAAATCTCAATTTTCAAACAATGGGGCCATCTCTCATGATGCGAGAAAAGTAGATGTGTTGTACAGAAAAAGTGGATTGTGGGGTTAAACAGGAGGAAGTAGATTGAGTCTGGCTGGAAGACCTGGAGTGAAAAGGTAAATTGTAAGATTTGATTTGGAATATTTGTATCTCGCCTGTAACAGATGAAACCGTAGCTGGAAATTAGAAATTGACCAAGCAGACAATAGCTAGAAACAAATTCAAAGCAAGAGTTCTCATTCTCACATGATGATATTCAATTATCTAAACAAGAATGTTTTTATTGCCCTACGGAATTGATGAAGAGAGTCTCCAAGGCCCTTCTCTCTCTGGGAATACTATTCCACAGTTTTGGCCCAAAAACAGCAAATCTTTTGTCACCCCTTGACACGAAGACAGGAGGGGATACTCAATAGCAGTTGGTCGTAAGCACCTTAGGAGGTTGCTAGCGGCTAATCTTATCCCTCAGGCAGACTGATGCCAATCTTTTTAAGCATTTAAAGATGAGGCATGCCACTTTAAACTCGATACGCTCTTTCACTGTCAGCCAATGAAGTGCTGAGCGAGATGGAGATACAGGAGCTGATTTACTCAGCCTGCAGACCAATCTAACAGCCGCATTCTGGACCTTTTGAAGTCTATAAATTTGTTTGGCTGGAATGCCCATCAACAGGCTATTGCAGTAGTCCAGGTGGGCATTAGTTAAGGCCCAGACCACCGTTTCATGATCTTCGACTGGAATATATGGCAAAACCTGCCGTAGTAGTCTCAATGAGTAGAAAATTGCCTGTACTTTGGCTCCTACTTGGCCTTCGCTACCCAGATCGTCTTGCCAAATACATCCCAGATTCTTTACCTTGGAGGCAAAGCCTAACTTTCCACCCAAAATATGGGAACTGACAGTTCTTTGAAGGCTGTGAGTAGATGTCTAGGTCCGAACAGGACAAACTGTTGGACGCATTCAGTTGAAGCCAATTAGTAGACATCCACTCACTGACTTCTTCAAGGCAATGTTTAACCCTGATAAAGGTTTCCTCAAAGTCACCAATTTTGATGAAAATCTGGGTATCGTCAGCAAAGGAGTAATAACTCCTTCCCATGATGCCTCAAGATCATCCATCAACGGTTGAAGGTAGATGTTAAAGAATAGTGGTAACAGTGAAGACCCCTGCGCTACACCACATCCTGTAGTAATGGGATCTGAGGTGAAACCGCCAAGTTTAACATGTTGACTATTCGACAGGAATGATTTAACCATTGAATGGCACGCTCTGAGACTCTGTCAACTGTCGTCAGCCGATCAAGCAAGATGGTATGGTTGACCGTATTGAAGGTGGTGGACAAGTCTAACATTACTAACAGTGAGAGTTTGCCCTGGTCAGCGACTTCTAAAAGCTCATCCTGTACCGCTAGCAGGGCCGTCTCTGTGCCAAACTTGGGTAGAAAACCGGATTGAAAGGGGTCAAGGAGTGATTCTTCCACAAAATCCTTCAACTGGCGAGTAACTACTTTCTCCAAGATTTTCCTCGGCCATGCAATAGTTTGGTAGTTCTGGAGAATCATTTGATCCAGATTCGTTTTCTTTAGTAAGGGTGTTAGAATAGTATTTTATAGGCTCTGAGGCACGAGAACCCCGATTCAAGGATTTATTGATAAACTCAGTCAGAAATGTTTTAATTTCCTGGGCCATACGCTTTGCTGCATAAGCAGGCAGGGGAAATAAAGAGTCATTTGTGGATTTCAAAACAGATTAATGGGTCTACTACCCACGGCTGCGCAATTTCCGGTGGGGACTGGCCAGTCTTCTGTCCTTGGGGATTCTGAACTGTGATACTATTAAACATTGGGAGCTAGATTGAAATGTTCAACCCTCCCCAGATTGATGGGCTAAATTTGGTAACACTTAACGACTTCAATAGTTGATGTTGGCCAAATCCAAACAACGCTACTATGCTAAAAATAACAAAGCAAACAAACTTCTGGTGGATAAAATGGCTAGGGCGAAGAGAAGGAATACGATAGTGAGCCTACGAGATCCACACGGCAAGATCCACTATACTGAACAGTTGGCAGTGACACACCAATCTGAGACGATGTTAGCGACTCCTCGTGATAAAGCTGAACAAGTAAGCTATCTGAAGGGTGCCTCCCTTCCTTTAACGCTTACCTTGTGCTCTGCGGGAACACCACTCCTGATAAAACTATGACTCTTCTCTGAGAACATTGCTCTCTCACCACAACACTGTTCCTCTATGGAAAACTGGAATCTAAGGAATGTACAAGGGGTTGTCAGTGATCACATTTATGCTAAATGCCTTAGAGTTGAACTTTTCTCTTAACTAGGGATGCCCTCCTCACCTCAGAGTTACGATGGACTCTCCATCCTGCTTCAGCGCATGGGCGCATGTCCTGAAGAAAGGAACCGTTTGACTGGGAAGGGTAAAGAATTGCCTACTGTGAATGGAGCACAATGTCTAACTACTAGACCCTGCCCTTAACCACGGACTAATGCACTGTAAATAGAATTAAAGGAAATTGGGATGGATGAACCTGCAGTGTATAATGTTTCAATGTGCTCTCTCCAAAAATGAAGATACCGCCACAACTGCAGATAACTAATCTAAATACCTAAGTGCAACCTAACACAATGGAAGTGTATTCTCTCTCACACAATAGGCAACTGAAAAGACACTGTAAACAAGTACCAATGCACTCTCTTTATCAAAGCTTAAACTCTGCAATACCATGGCTTAATTCGAAGGCTAACCATGGTCAATGAAGATTGGGGCGCCTCCCTTTACTGCTAATGGAAACTCCCTTACACACACGAACTTCAGAACACGCGTGCAAGCAGTTTATTCAAAATTGCAAGCGCATGTGAGGAGAACCAATACTGTGATTCCCTCGCACGCGCAAACTTCAAAAACGCTTGTGCGAAGCAATTAATTCAAATACACGAGCGCATGTGAGGAGAATCAAAACTGTAATTCCTTCACACGCGCGAACATCAAAAACACTCTAACAAAGGCGTGTTTGCTGGAAACGGAGCAGAGCACATGAGGAAGCTTGAAGCGCTCATTCGCAAAGGGTTATTCAAAACATTCACAACACTTTCAATGAATACTGGTACTTGCGGTATGTTGCGTGCGGAGGAGATGGCTTCTCTCAGCTGCTCGATAACTTAAACACCAGAGTTCCTAACTGGCAAAAGGTAACAGGAATGACCGGAATAGTACTACAAAACAAAGGCTACGAGGATACAGTGAATGGACACAAGCAACGGAGCGGGGAAGCACTAAGGGGAATATTTCTGTGAAATTAGTGTCTGTGGAATTTTAGTCAGAAACGGACCGCAGTAAGCGTTCACTGCTATCTGCAGAGACGAAGCGAAGCGCAGCACAACAAGGGGGAGGGGCTTAAGTACTCCCAGAGCTACCAACTACTAGACCATACTGCAGCATTCAGGGAAGGTAACCTGGCGGCCATATTGAATGATGAGGAAGTGCTTAACAAACAGCCCACACTGCCTTTCCTACTCTTTGACCAGGAATGGTAAGCTGCCAACCAAGACTTCTTGAGGGCACATCTAAGGGGAAACCCTGTGCAGACCATCCAGCTTATGGCGATTTTGCGATTTGCAAAAAAAAAAAAAAAAAAAAAAAAAAAAAAAATATCGCTAAATTTGCCATTTCCCGCAATTGCCGCTATAAATCATTAAATGAGCGCAAAAAAGACACGTTAGCTTAGTGTGTCTTTTTTCGCGCTCATTTAATGATTTAGAGCGAACACAGCTGGCTGCTGATTGCAGCAGCTTGAGGGTTAACACCTCGGCTCTGCGTTGCAGGCCCAGGATTGGGGGAGGGGCACGCAGGCCTGGGAGATGCACAGCATTTGGCTGTGACCCCAGGCACCTCCAAGGCTCATTGAGTGCCCGAGCTGACAGTTGGTGAAGCTAGCCAGGTAAGCACTGGCCTGTCCACTCATCTGCCCCCAACTCAGAGCACCCAAAGAGGCCACTGGACTGTTTTCATTCCCGGTGCTCAACAGGAAAGTAAATTACTTTCCTGTCGAGCACCGGAAAAGAAAGCATAAACTTAATGCTTCCTGACGCTCGTCTACAATTGGTATCATGCAGCCCAGCCTCAAGGCTGGGCTGCATAATACCAATTGAAGACTCTCGTAGCTGTATTAATTTCAAATTGCTTTACAATTGGTATCATGGGCTGCATGATACCAATTGTAAAGCAATTTGAAAACAAATACAGCTACGAGCGTTTGTATCATGCAGCCCAGCCTTGAATCAAGGCTGGGCTGTATGACACCAATTACGCACATAATTGGGTGTTAAAATTTATGAAAGGCAAATGCCATTCGTCCTGTGCAATTTTGGTGGTTATGCAAAGCCAATTTAATGATATATGCACATTTCACCTTGATATGCTAATTTCTGATGACATCACATGCCAATGCATTTGTTAATGAGTTCCCTCCCCCACTTTAATTTGTAGGACTTGACCCCTGGTAGTGTTGTGATGTTTCATTTCTGTTTGTGGGTGTGTTTAGTCACCATGTGTGGGTGGCATAACCAAGGAATTATGACCACCCAAGAGAGTTCATTGTTTGGCTAGGTATTATGGGCTTGCAGTTACTGCCACTGCATTGCCCCTGTGTCTTGGCCTCATGGATTCCTTCCATGGAGAAGTGTAGAGTTGTTCCCCCTCTCTCCTGGGGTCATAGGACAAGCGAAAAGCAAACCTATGGGCTTCAACCAGGGTTACACTTTTGAATTCAAGCCTATCTGTTTATTTGCTTTCCACTTGTCTGCTGGAAGTAGTGGCACAGCACCATTTCCTTGGAGCTCATCAGGCTGTATCCCCCTTCCCCCACCACAATCCAAAATGTTAGGCTGTGGTGACTCGACCTGGCTGTCCTACAGAGCGCAGCCAGACAGAACACATTTTGTTCCTCACTAACAAAAGCCTTGCAATTACTTGGTTTTAGGCTAAAAAAGATGTTAAATGATATATTTTTCAACGTTAGAAAATGCCGCAAAAAAACGCAGTTGGGTGCCGCAATTTTTTTCTTTTTTGTGCCGCAATATTTTCCATTTCATGCCGCAATTTTCTGGAGGGTCTGCCTGTGGTCATGACACTTCCACATCTCGAAGAACCGGACAGATAGGGACTAGACACCCAAATTACAGGTGAGGAGGTGGAGGCAGCCATCAAATCTCTGAAGCCTAGAGCCCCGGGTCCAGATGGTTTCAAGACGAGATTGGTGTTTCACCCCCGGCTGATAGCGCCGCTGCCGGCCCTATAACTCTGTTGGTTCATAAGGCTCCATCACTACATCCATGCAGGAATCTGTAACCATCTTGCTCAAGGCTGGTAAGGACCCCAAAGACAATAACTCAAACAGACCCATGTCCCTATTAAACATTGATGCTAATATCTATTCAAAACTTTTGGCAAACCGCCTAGCATTCATTCTCCCTAAACTAGTCGACAGACCAAACAGGGTTTATAACAAATAGGTTAACTGGGGACAATATTCAGAGAGCCCTAGCCTTAGTGTGCATAGCGGCCCAGGACTCTCACAAATTGGCTTTGGATGCATCCAAAGCCTTTGCTAAAGTAGATCAGTCCTTTATACAGCTCACCCTAGAGGCCTTTCACTTTGGCCCAAGCTTCCATAATATGGTTTTGGACAATTATCGGTCTCCGAGAACTTCTTTACAAGTTAACCAATCTATTGGAACCCATTCCCCGACTTGTAGAACTAGATGCCCCCTAACCCCTCTGCCGTTTGCCCCGATAATGGAGCCATTCGCTCAGCGGGTTCGCATGGACCCAAACATTAAAGGATTGCCAATTGGCGCCTCCCAACATAAGATCTCGCTCAACGCTGATGATGTGTTGCTGTCCATAACAGATATCCGTTCCTCACTAGTATCTTCTCTCCAAGAGCTACGCAGGTTTGGAGAGGCAGCGGGGTTCACCATTAATTTTGAGAAATCTGTGGCCCTGGGAGTAGGTCTGGAACTGGAGGCCCTCAAGCCCTTATGCCCCATCCATTGGAACGGGGAATCTATACCTTACCTGGGGGTCCAGATCCCGGCCCTTCCAAAGGACGTGTATCTAATGAACTTCCCCCTCCCTTTAAAGAATTAGAAAAGGATCTCGAACGGTGCACCACCCAGGAGATTATCACTTATCGGGCGGCCTGCAAGATGAATCTTCTCCCACCGTTCCTTTACTTCTGCTCCTCTCAGCCCACTAAATTCTCATTACCCCCCTTCCCCCCTCTGGCAATCGCAGAGGAAAATGCTCCCATTTAAATGGAGAGTGAAGAAAGCAAGAATATATCAAAAAGTAATGATGGGCAGCTGTCGCTTAGGAAGTCCCGGGGTCCCTAACTTGCGCAAATACCAAGTGGCGTCACAGTTGGCGCGCTTTCAGGCTTGGTGCATGATGACAGGGCCCCCGGAAATGGGTGGAGCTGGAGCAGTCCCGACTCTCCCTCCGTCTCCGATTTCTCCCATATGTTCTGCCCCCGCTGCGAAGGACTTGGTCAGGGATCCTCGCCTCCACCAAAAATACCCTTAGTATATGGGATTTGGCGCTAAAAATCAAAGGGAGTCGTACGTGGCGTGGGCCCAAACACCCCGATCTTCCATAATCCAGCCTTTTCTCCCGCATCTCACCCCTCGAATTTTAAAAACTGGGCCATGGGAGGACTAGAAGTTCTGGGGCAACTCTTTGGAAAATGGCAAACCCTGGCCTAAACGGATAGATTTTCTTACTCTCAACTTCGGCGTCGGTGTACTCGCCCCCTTCACCAACAGGGAGCCACACTAAATCTCAGTCCGCTTGAACTTACTTTGCAGGAGACAACAGCAAGAGGTAGGATTTCCAGCCTTTGCAAAATGTTACAAGAAGATGTGCTTTCCCTTAGGCCCCCATATATGGCACAATGGGAAAATTACCTAGGGCACCAACTGGAGGAGCAAACCTGGGTGGATATATGGACCAGAACCCATTCCTCCTCATTTTGCATCATCACAAACCGAGCATTTGCTTATAAGCTGCTCCTTCGCTGGTACTACTCCCCAGTACGCCTTTGCCAGTTCCAAAAATCTCTCACGCCTCAATGCTGGTGCAAATGTGGACAGCTTGGCTCGTGCTTTCATACCTGGTGGGTTGCCCTGCCGTGCAAACCTTCAGGAACCACTGCCTTGCTGCTATAGAAAGTATCACTCAAGTGACAATCGCCAGAGAGCCGGAAGTAATCTTACTGGGTGCACCGGAGCCAGGGTCCTACCCAAGAACACGGAAAACTGCCCATCTCCTTACACAACTTTTACTAGCGGGAAGGATCACGATTGCCCACACCTGGAAAACCCCCGAGGGCCCCTTAATTACGGTGGATAAAACTATGGGACATTCGAGTGGCAGAGAAGGTCACGGCAGTCAAAGCAGGCCTCCTGCATAGGTTCACAGACATTTGGGCCCCGATTATAGAGTACGACCGAAATTTTCCTGCACCGACTCTCAAACCTTTATCTGCTCGATTGGCCCTTCAGGGCAAAGCCGAACTAGAAATGAATGACCTCAAACTGCTGGGCCAGTGGAATGCGTGAACTGATGGAGTGGGGGCAGGGGTTGGGAGAGCGGGGGAGCCAGCGAGGGACCACTCGATCATAAACTGCTTCTGTGTTATGGTGTTTTGTATACTTTGTCTCCACTTGTGCAACCGATTTAAAATAAACTTGAACAAAAAGAAAAAAAAATGCTGAAAAGCCACAGGGGCATTACATAGTCCAAGGGGCATCACAAGATACTCATAATGTCCAAAAGGGGTACGGAAAGTGGTCTTCCATTCGATGACAGGGAAGATCCTCACTAAATTGTAGGCACTTTTCAGGTCCAATTTGGTGTACTAGCCTGATCCAAGAGAACCTGAATCAAGGGTAGAGGATAAATGTTTTTGACCATGATTGCATTCAACTGGCGGTAATCACCAGAATGCCTTAGTTAATCATCGTCCTTCTGTGGAATAAAACATATTGAAGCTCCAGCTGGAGGGGTGGAGTGTCTAATAAAAGTTTTCCACGGTTTTCCTCATTGTAGATCTTCAGTATTTTGTTTTCCCTTTCTGTTAACGCATAAGTGTGCCCACAGGGTATCTTGCGCTCAGTGTAGCAGTTCAATCCTACAATCGCAGGGTCTATGATGAGGAGGGAGCTTATTCGATTCTATTACATAACAAACTGCAGCATAGGACCTATATCCGTCAGGGATACCAATCTCTGACGGTTTCATCAAGGGCGGACTGCACTGTAGACCCAGAATCCATTTGGACAAGCCCTTTGTGAATGAGGAGGAACACA
The DNA here is from genome assembly GCF_040938575.1 of Ambystoma mexicanum. Classification (NCBI taxonomy): domain Eukaryota; kingdom Metazoa; phylum Chordata; class Amphibia; order Caudata; family Ambystomatidae; genus Ambystoma; species Ambystoma mexicanum. The sequence continues at coordinate 198,025,418 of NC_090937.1, read as the reverse complement.
ATTGAAGAGTACTTTTTTCCCCCGTCAACGAGCAGGTTAGTATGTTGTAGCCAAGGAATGCCCAATATCAATTGGAAATGAGGGGCTGCAAAGACTATCATGATACATGGAACCACAGGAAAGAGTCAAAAGGAATAGTTTCTAGTGTGATGGGTCCAGAGACTAGGAGGGACCCATCCACTGACAACACTGGTTCAAGAATGGATTTCTTATACAATGGAATGTTAGGATGACGGGCAAACGTCAGATCAATGAAATTACCAGCAGCCCAACTGCCGAGGAGAGCATTAAAAGGCACCCCAGTGCTGTCTTGTGGACTGGAGTTGCAACGTCAGAGACAGATGGGGTGCTTGATGAGGTGTTACATGGACATTGTCTGGGTTAATCATTAAGGACTCCCCCACCCCCGCCCTACTCAGCAAGTGGCTCAGTTACTCCCTGCATCAGGCCCCCATTTTGAACAAAATCTGACTGAATGCCCTTGTTTCCCGACAATAAAAACACAGAATCTTCCTGCGTCCCTTATTTCATTTTATTTTTTATTTGTTGTACATTTATAAGGCGCTTATACAGCGAGTACATTGTGTTTCAAAGCACCCATAGGGCAATAGGGAGGGAGCATGGCATTGAAAAACAATTTACACTGAAGGATAAAGACTGACCTACTAGGCCTTGTGAGCATTCAGAACATGCAAATGCAGAGAGAGGTGAAGGGAAGAGAGAGATGGGTTTAAGTGCTCGTGAGTGAGCAGCAAATAAGTGCCCACTGGAGGAAATGCTAGGGAGAGGTCAGCTGCCAATAAATAGTTAAGTGCAGGCCTATAGTGACATAGGCCAGTGGGTCCCAAGGCAAGTGCTGGGAGCGGGAGGAGGCTGAAGGTAAATGGGTGTGGGAGGCCAGGGCCCAGAAGGACACATAAGGGCCCTGGTCACCAATCTCAGCAACTGTGGGATTAGCAGAGGAGGGAGGAAGGGGAGGAAGTGAAAAGGAAAGTCTTCAGGAGCTTCTGGAATTTGAGGAGATTCCGGCTCAAGACGAAGAGGAAGGGGGAGGCTGTTCCATAAACAGCAGCCAGCTGAGGAAAGAGTTTGGCCACCGGCCCTCTGTTTAGTGAAGCGCTCGACACACTGAGAGTTGGTACCGGAGTAATGTAGAGATCTAGAGGAAGAGTATTTAGTAAGAGCAAGTTGGAAGAGTATTTAGTAACAGACAGTTGTGGTGGGCCCCGGGACCGGACAGCCTTACGGATGAGGGTTTTGAATTGATCCTTGCAGCAACCGGGAGCCAGTGGAGAGTTTCTAGGGCTGGAGAGATGCAGTCCCTGGGCTTGAGGCCAAGGATAAGTATCACTGACCTATTTTTGATTAGCTGGAGGGGTCGTAGAGTGGACTAGGGTAGATTCAGGAAAAGGCTATTGCAGTAGTCTAGCCTAGAGAGAACCAGTGCTCTGGAGACACGGAGCTTCTTGGGGAAAGTGAGAAAAGGGAGAATTCCTTTCAGAAGAAAGAGTTGAAAGTGAGACTTCTTGGCAAGGTCGTGAATGTGATTGAAGAAGGCAAGAGGGGAGTCTAACATGACTCCAAGGTTGTTGGCATCGGATGAAGAAGGGGGGAAGAGCCCATAAAGGATGGCCAGAGTGAGGGGAAGAAAGAGGGAGCAGGAGTGCCAATAGGAAGGATATCAGTCTTGCTGGCATTGAGGCAGAGATCGTTGGAGGTGCACCAGGACTGTATGGCAGATAGGCAAATGATGGAAGAAATAAGGAGAGGGTCAGAGGGAAGTTTGAAGAAGAGTTGTGCGTCATCTGCTTAACACCGGAAGTTAGGGGAGAAGGTGGAAATGAGGTGTGCCAGTGCAGCAACGTAAGTGTTAAAGAGTCAGTGAGAGAGGTTGGTGCCCTGGGGGACACCACGGATGGAGAAAGAGGTAGGGGAGGAGAAAGTGTCCAGAATAACCAGACGGTTACTGAGGAAGGGAGTTAGCCAGTCCAGTGCCCTTTCCAAGATAACCAGGGTATCATGGAGCTGTTTCAGGAGGATGGAGTGGCTGACCGTGTCAAAATCAGAGGAGACATCAAGTAGGATGAGTACAGCTGGAGAGTTGGAGTCCAGAGATGCGAGCAGTTCTTCACGGGTGTTCAGAAGAGCCGTTTCCCTGCCTCTGGAAACTCAGAATCCAGATTGATGGTCGTGAGGCAACCAACAAGTTAAGTGTGTGAGATAAATTGGGGGGAAGGCCAGCTTCAAAAGTTTCCCAAAGAACGGGTGATACATATAGGGCGGTAGTTGGCTGGACAAGTGTGGTCTGCTGAAGTTTTTTTTCAGGAGGGGCTGCGAGAAACCTGACGGTGCCTTCTTTACTAGTCCCCAGGGATCGGTCATCCAGGTGGCCAGGACACGGCCATCGCTATTGTATCCAGTTCCTGGGGGTGGACCAGTGAGGGAGATCACCTAGGGGGGGGGGGGGGGGTGCATTTGGGGAGTAAGAGTGAGACACCCAATGGGTGAGACGCGGTATCCCTTCTCCGACACAAACTTTTTTGCACAACAGAAAACAGACTAGCACACGAGCCGTTTACCTGACATGTCCCAATGCAAGGGTCAGGCAATTAACTAGAATCACACTCACCCAACAGCCCTTTCCCTTTCCCACAGGGATAAAAGGTGGAGCAAGGCAGACCGCAAGACGTAAGCACTAACTCACTACGTCAGTTCAAGAGGAGGAGAAAGACGGCGCAGACCAAGAGCGTGACAAGGAGAGAGTCGACCTTGCCCTTTCCGACCAAGGCTCGTCGAACCTCTGCAGAGGGAAAAGTCCAAAAACAATAGCCAGCATGGGTTGCAGCAGATGTCGACAGTACACAAGACCCTTGTCTGCCAATTACCAAGCCGGGGAGAGACGCTTGTCTCTGTGGAACCAACCTTGACTCCAAGGAGAAAGAAAGCCAAGCGGTTCATCATAGCCGACGAGTGTCGATAAGAAACTGAACTGTGTTGAACGAAAAGTAGCCAACGGCTAAATTGAACTTTGAAAAGCAAATGATACTATTAAGGAAAGAGGGAGAAAACCAGCAACGGAGGAGTCCAGCACCACATGGGTGCTCAAGCAGTAAACTCTGGGCGATTACCAGATTGTCGAAACTAACGTAACCAGAAATCCTTGGGAAAAGGTTAGAAGAGGTCAAAGTGGTCATACAGGGGTTTTGTAAAATCCTCTGTACCGTTGAAAGTCTTTGGCCGACAGATGATTGGGAAACTGAGGGAATTAATCCTGCTTGGTGAAATGAATGTGATGAATAGTGAACGGTTTCGTAAAGGTTGGAAAGAGTGAACCCATCAGAGGGGTGCTGACAAAAAGGGGCCAAAGCCGGAAGTCCCTATGAGCAGTGTGTTGACAGGAGTGAACCCGACCGAGGAAGGTCCACAGTAACTTGTTTGAAAGGACATTAAGAATCGTGAAAGAAAAGCTATAGTAACCCGAAGGAGGGAGGCTGGCGTATGAGAGAGGTCCAAGCCCGAAGGAGGGAGATCCAAGGGTGGAATGTCATCACCCCAAAGCTCATTTTGGATAAGGAACTTGTGTTTGTTTGTTGAAACCATCAGGCCCTCGAAGGCAAGAGACTTTTGTTAAGAGACAAACATCAAAGAACCTGATAACTGGTACAGAACTATTGGCTCGTGCTGGGAAAGCTCTAGCGTGTGCTGTGCTCCAAAGTCCCACCTTGTCCCGTGCTGAAAACGTGGGGAAGGGAGCCCTCAAGTACCGCATCCTGACTTATTATTTGTGAACACTTCCTTCTTTCTTGAGAACATTCTCCCACACTTCATTTTGTATCTAGATTAAGGATTGGCAATAGGTTTTTCTTCGTATAGGCCTTTTATTTTGACAACGGCAGTAGGACTGCCTTTAATTTCATTTGATGGTCGAAGGTTGCTCCCATCTTAGATTAGGTGTTTTTCCAACCTACCTTTGCAGTTTAATAAACACCCTTGAATGGTGATCACGTGTGTCTGTCTTTACTGTTGCCACCATGTGTTCCCTACAGGGCGCACAAGGGCATTCTTGAGTGGGGAGGGGGAATGACTCACTGGCAAAAGAGTGGTTGCAGAAATCAGCAAGTGCAGGGGCAAGAGAGCCAACATTGTCCTTAATGGTTCTGGAGGAGCAGGGGGAAACCTGTTTGGAGGAGACCTCCATGGAGCTGACAACTCTGGTGCCCTCATCAGGTGCGACAGTGTGCTGCTTGGGCTAAAATATGGCACAGGTGCGCAGTGCATTCTGGGGCACTCAGAGCCATAATGGATATTTATTCCATGCCTCAGTGGAAGCTGCACTTGTACACAGATTTTCAGCTTGGTTAGAAGTATTTCACTGAAAAACATGTTTTCAATGTTATTCATTGCTTGTGTTGGTTTGCATGGCTCATCCAAGGACACAGGGCTCGGAGAGGCCAGAATCCGCAGGTGCCAGCTGGTACCAGATAAGGTTTGTTATGCCTGTGCCAAGGTTGAAGATGAGTTATGGAATTGCTTTCCGTGGTGCTTTAAGAGAGGGAAGCGCTTTGCTCTTTGGGTTACCGTTGGTCGACCCGCCCTGCAACCAACGGTTGCTCATTAACGTACAAGCGCTGATGCCAGAAGGTTCGAGAAATTGCCACCCCTTTGAGGAGGGCATATAATGCGGGGCTCTGGAAAGGTCAGGCGGAAAAATACAAATGACCTCAGTCAGAGGAGAGACGCTTCGCTCCAAAATACCTGTGGGCTGTTGTGCTCTCGGCCTGGCTGTTACCGGGGTCTTCCAGCCGCTTCTGGCGAGATGAAGAATCCAGTTACGCCCATGGTGATGTTTTCTTGTTAGCTTATTATCTTTTCTGTGATTTATTTCTGTGTTATTATTTATTGCTTTATGTATGCTTAATTATGAATAAATAGCCATATAAGTGTGTGTGTGGGTGCGAGTCATTGCTTCTGCATACCTGCGTTCAAAGTATTTGCTCTGCTCTGCAATGTACTGATGATAAATAACTGTCCGTACACTCTTGGTGAGCAAGACAGACAGGGAAGGAGGGTGAGAGGCCATTGGAGGCAAGAGGGTGAAAGAGCGGTGTGGGGTGGCGGGGGCGACACCAGGGTGCTCAGGATGTCCTGGGTTTTTGTAGTAAATTGTGTGGCCAATTCGTTGCAGAGGGCTGGGGAGGGGTGAGCAGGAGACAGCGGAAGAGTTGGCTAGTTCCATACAGATTTTAAAGAGTTCAGTTGTGTTGTTGGATGCACGAGAGACGCGCTCCTGGAAGTGGGCACTTTTCTTGGCGCGGATAGAACTTCTGTATTGTCTTTGTAGTAGGCGACAGGCCAGTTTGTCAGAGGGTGATCCACTTCTTTCTCTTTGATACTCAAAGGGCCCCCATACTTGCAATAGTTCTGCTTCCGGGACTGGCGCAGGACGTTTGGGTCTGAAATAAGGATGTCTAGATTCATACATTCTCTTTTACCCACGTCTTTCTCCCCTTCTTGGATCAATACTAATAACTAGGGACCTATATTCTGAAATGGAATCAGGACATGCTACTACCTGGCTTACAGCATCTTTAAACTCATCCCTCAATCCCCTATATAAAAAAAGCGTTCTTTGAACATCTTCGGCAAATAACGTCTGGGCTGCCATGCTTCTAAACCAGGCAATGTATGATAACAAATCCAGATTTCCTTGACATATCCCTATGAACTCAAGAGGCATACTGGGGTATCGAACATCACCCGGAAAGCGTCCGACAACTCAGTGTAATTGGATAGCATTGGATCTTTGTTATCGACCAACGGAGTGGCCCTTGCTAATGCAGTTCTATCGAAACTAAGCAATACATTACAATATTTGCTTGGCCTGCGCCATACAACGCTTGTCTATTGAGATAATGTATGTGGATCCCCACCATATTTTGTCGACATAAGTAGAGCAGGTATATGAGGACCTAAGGCTGGATGTTGTAGAAAGGTTGAGGCTTTATTAAGTAATTAACTAGGTTTTTATGTTTTCAACATTTAAATATATACAGGAGAGATCAAATGGCCAGACCATAGAGAAATAATGAAAGGAGTATTCTGTCACAATACAGAAAGCTGCCGCATGGTAATGATTTCCGTACAGGTTTTGCAATTGTCAGCTGGATGCCACATACATTTTACTCTCATGCGAAGGAGAAAAGTCATTTTTACTCTCTTGAAATCACATTTACTTTTAAAGTTTTAAAATAGTGAGTAAAATACTCCCACCTCAAAATCTTACCTGGAGAACTGCCTCACAAAGTACCTAAGCTTACCCACACACAAAGGGCCTGGCGAGTTGAAGCACGGAAGCAGTTGCGAGACGCGACAGATGCTGCAATTCCCTTTTTATGTCATGACTCTGCATTCACATACGTCTGTCTTCCAGTGGCCAACTTGGGTTGTGAACTGTTCTGCTATCAGACATAACAGTGCCCATTCTTGGCATCCATTTTGAAATGGGTTTGGGAGTCTTCTCACCCAACTATCTCTGCTCACCTAACTATCAATTAATGTTTTGGAATATGGCATCAGACTTTGGTAGCGTGATGTCCGTGATCAGGTAAACCTACAATCAGTGCCCATTAAGTGCTAAGACCCTGAGTGTACCCTGGTACCTTCGAGTTCAGGTGGGCTGCCAGAGACAACCTGGCAATAAAGGGGCTGTGATGTGTACTTTTACATTTCTCTTGCTTCGATACAAATCATGCAGAACAAAAAGCGGCATGCCTATCACACATGCATAACCCAAAGGGACGACTAAAACACTGCATTCAAGTACTTCTACACCCGACTTTATATTCTGAAATTAAAAATACAATTAATGAATGAACTGTGCAGAAAGCAAATACTTTTAACATCTCGGCACTTAACGAGCACAACCTAAGATAACTGTTTCTGCATACTAGTAAAACAGTGTAAATAAGGAGCAGACAGGTTAGACATTTTCCCAAATTGCTATTCCTGCCAGTTGCACACCACACTGCCCCCTAGCAACCCTTGCACTTAGGGACTGTCTCTGTATCCCTACAGCCCCCTACCAGCACTTAACCCATGATTTCTGCCCTTTCCCTTGCACCTGCCACCAGCTGGCCACACTTTTTTTATTGTCCTTATTTATTTTACTGTTATCCTATGTACTGCACTGCCCCCTCCTCTACCCCTCCCCCCTGCACTTGCACGATCTCAATGTCACCTAGTAGGATCGCTGTCTATCTTCCCTACGTTTCCCCTCCCTTGCCTCGTCGCGCCTTGAACACTTGTGTATAGGCGCGTTATAAATGCCATATCATCCACCCTTAGTATGTCAATTATTGGTGTTTCCCTTATGGCTACAAGGTTATTAGGACTTGTGTAACAAGAGATGTGCTGCCCGTCATTTTCGATTGCAAGACGTCTTTCAGCCTTGTTTGTAAGCCGATGTCTTCAAATTTGAATAATAGGGATTCCACCAAGGTAGAATGGATTTTGGTCTCCGCCTTAATGCCTTCGCACAAGTGTACTAAGTCGCACAGAACCAGATTAATTTCCCTAAGTGTCCCATCAGAGGCCACACCATCCTGTGCCCCTGTAAATCTGCCATCCATTTGTTTGATCATATTCGAAAGTCTCTTGGGGGGGAACTGGTTCCAGGGTGGAGGTATACTAGGTTATAAAAGTGTCCTGAAATTATGCATTCATTACAGGTTTGACAGCATTGGTGCCCCCTAGTTGGACATTATGAGGAATCAGGTTAAAGAAGGAAGCGATCTTTGCAGATTTTAAAGTCTTTGTCGGATCGAAAATACTCACAGGTACGGTGCCTTCTTCCCCCATATTCCCAGGATCCCGAACAGGTCGCCTTTGGGGGATGCAGGCATGGGCAGATTCACTGCCCTCTGTAATATTGACAGCGAGTTCCCAGGCATTGCTGGAGCAGTGTTCTTACTCCGTAAGTTATACATGCATTTTCAAACAACTGGTGCAGTCCCCAGCAGGCAGAAATGAGGAGTACCTTGAAGATCCTCTTTCTTCCCCCGACCCTAATCAATCAAGCTGAGAATCTAAAAGCACATGAGGCTCTGTAGAGTTGATGGTCACCTAGTCTTTGGAAAATCTATCAAAACCTAACTGCTCACTAAACAGCAATAGATAAATTAGTCTGACACTCTGAAATACCAGACCACGTTGAACTTTCAACCACTAGCCACCCCAGGCCCGGGCTCCAAGACCCACCAAAACCACTATTATGAAAAGGCAGGTTCTTGCAACTCCCAAAGGCTGGACCACTCAGAATACATGTAAGAGGATCGATGTAACCATATCCACACAGTCTTCGATATAAAAAGGATTGCCTTTAGTCAGGGTTTAAAAAGATGGGCTGCTAAAATAGATCTAGATTTGTCTTGTCTGGCCTCAAAACAGGTCAATTTAAGTAGTAGATTTGCAGTCGTAATGTACATTTTACGCATCATGTTTTATTGGAATTTACAGAATAGGAGCAAGCAACACTCGGGTCCTAGTTGTGACATAGTCACAGGAGCGTGGCGGCTCCGTTCGCCATCGCGCACTAATAAAGTGGGCAGGCCGTAGCTCGACAACGCGTCCCGGGCACCCATCCGAAGCAGACCTGTGTCCTGCGTATTCATTACAGGTACAAAAGGCCAAGCTGTTAATGGGGGGGGGGGGGCTGGGGCCATATTGAGAAACCTCACACTGGCGACGAGGACGGGATTGGTTAAGGGGTCTATAATCCGACACCAGAATCAGAGTCCAGATTACTGTACCAATGCCTACCATGAGCGATACCCAAGCGAGAAGTTACCCAACCGCCATTTTGTGCCGTTGATGGTTGCAGCCCCACACGTGGGGTGCTTGTGCGCCATCCTGCCAATTTGTGGAGCCTACCAGGGCTATACTTTAGAAAAGAACACCAGGGGCCACCAGGAAAGGTCAGCGGGGCCCGCAATCTCTTCAATAAAAATAATATATATTTTCTTTTACAAGCAACAATCTCAACGTTACGTGGTTTTCTCTTGTGGCCATTACATGTGCAGATTACATGCTGAGAAGGGCAAGAGAGCTGAAATCTCTAGTACAGAGATATTTCTTTTTTCTTTTTCTTCTGTCAAGAGGATCAAGGAGGTGGGGCACTCCACACTGCGTTTTTGCATAGACTCGCTACAAACCTGCTGAAGGTGCTCGTGACTGTCCCTTAAGCGGACTGGCGGCCTTTCACTCAAGGTGTTAGGTGCCTGTGTGGTCCATGGCCATGAGTGACCCTACAGACGACGCTCAAGGGGCTGCTGCTCCCCCACAAGTAGGAAGATACCCAGACAACAAGGCACACTGGTCCCCATGACAGAGTTCCACATGTTAGGCCCGCCATCGAAGCTAGGCCCGAAATGGCTTCTGTGGGTCAAGAAACTAGAGATGTACACCACATATACAAATCTCTCACTCCCACCGCAGACTCATATCAAGCCGTGAAAGGCGTGCTCAAGGAACATTTTCTGCCACTTGCTGTCAGAATTCCGGGAGCCTGGTTCCGCGTTGACCCGTCGTGAAGAATATATTTCTTCCTACCAATGTGATTCTCAGGAGTACGAAAGGACAGTCTAAGAATCCAATTGATCGGAAGATGGTGTAGAGTCGTTGGGATCGTAGAGCTGAGCGGCCCGCAACTTCCCGGTAGATGATGGTTCCAGGTTCCAGCCAACGACTGCAGAATATTATACTGATTACAATCAAATACACCCCTTTCAAGAGAACACGTAACAAAATCTCAACAGACTAACCTGCAGAAAACGGTTTAACCAGAAGTGTTTCATGCAAGAATGTCCTCTATACTGGGGTACTCTGGAGACCAGAAGAAGAGAAAAGACAATCAGTACCAGAGAATGAGTGAAAGAAAAAATGGTAAGGAAAGGTAGGTTTCTTACCCTGGTTTCCCTGGAAGTGAACGTCCCTGGCAAAGTCCTTCTTCTTTCCTGTAGGAACAGTGTGATGGTATCTGCCCTCTGTTCGGTGGACCAAACAATCCAAGGTGTAAGAAGTCACTAGTCCAGCAACCACCTATTCCCGCCGGCACGAGGACGCCTAAAAGGTGCTCAGGAAGTCTCTAGTCCAGCACCAAGCCTATACCCGCCGGCACGAGGACGCCTACAGCACCCTGGGGAAGGACAGGGAAGGGATTGGAGGGGGAAAAGGAAGGAAGGAAAGAAAGAAGGTAAGAGGTCTCCCAAGCTTCGAGGTCCGATTTCGACAAAACCAAATCACTAGGCAAGAATAATCCATAAACAATCCGAGGTCAAGATACAAGAACAGGTAAGGATAATCCAAGAGCAATCCAGTAAACGTAATCCGAGATCAAACAAAACCACAAAATCCGAGCAAGAAAAAACCACTGTCACTATTGGATCAGAAGCAGCGAGAAGTGGGCGCCAGATCATTAAGTACTTGAAGTACCGGCACCAAGATGGTCACGTGACCCAACACGTTTTCTATCACGTGGAAGATGCTGCGTCCACTGACGTAGTCTCCATGGCAACTTCCACGTGAGGCGTCGGGAACTGCGTTCCCGACGCAAATGTGTTCCGTGCGTAGAGCGTGGATACCGCAAGCCCGCCTTCTGTATGGTGGTATAACGGGACAGAAGCTTTTGGTGAGGATGAGACACGTGAACCGCAGGGGTGATACAAGACCTGGAGCGTTTTCTGACACTTGCTAACCAGGATTTTGAGCGTTTTGTAATGTGTAGCAAAAAGCAATGTGATGAATAGTCGCTTCACCAGTTCTGCGGAAGGCTACTTCAGCTGGCCAGCACGTGCCGCTGGGAGAACGAAAAAGGAATGATCCGCAACCAACTGATATAAGGTTGTAGCTCTGGGAAATTACATCGTCAAGTACTCCGAGAACCGGGGCTCACGCTAACACAAATCCTGGACATGGGAATGTCCTATGAGTTTGCTGATAGCCGCTCTGCAAAAATGGATGCTGCAGTCAAAGTAGTAAAGAGTGAGGAGATATGCGCAGTTGGACGGACAGTGAAAGACAGCCAGTCACGACCACGTTGGCCCCAGAAGAAGTCAGACCCCTCACAACCTTGTTAAAAATGCGGCTATGATCTCCCACACACTAGTGACTGTCTGGCAAAAGAGAGAGTCTGTGGGCGCTGTGGGCTGCAAATCATTTCGCCAGAATGTGCCAGGCTGCCGCCCCAACTGCAATTCCCAGGGGGCCGAGCATAGCGACCAATCGAGCGACACGCAGGCAGAAAAGTGTAGGGCGGAATGTGTGAGAGTGTTCAGTGTGTTCAGGACTCTTGGCAAAATCCTGCTGCTCCAGAGTCTGCTTTGTATTGCTATTGACTGGAGGAGGACCTTTTCTTAAAAAACTCTCACCCCGACACAAAGCGTCGCAGAGTGTGTGGGAGTGTTCAGTGTGTTCCGTGAGGAGCTTGAGGAGCCGCTCCCCTTTTCCCCTCCTTTGGCCCTTTGGGATTCAGTAACAGAAAAATTTGATTTGCATGAAAACGAGAAATTAACCGTTGACGCAATCCCAGCTGAGGTGCTGTGATTCAGCGGCGGCTGCATTTGCTGGGAGGTCAGTGCAAACAATGCTGCTGCTACGCCCGTTCGCTCAGAGCCCACAAGTAAGTGACAGAGAATGTCGAGTGACTGCCTTACCCGTGTGGGGGAGCAAGGGAGTGACTTTGGAAAAGCGGAAACAGAACTTCACGAAAAAGTAGGGTAACTCGTGTCTGACATTGTTAAGAAGGTGAGCGTACCATTTTTGAAAGGAGCTGCAGAAAGAGTGGCAAGGTCCCGCCAGAGCACTAAACCCTGATGTGCTTGGCGTAGTCGAGGCTGCGGAAGACACTCCCCCCTTTGAACATTCAAAATCTGCATAAATCTGCTGACATTGAGGTGAAAACTGTGGCGGAAAGGTCGGTTAACGACCGCGAGGGATCTGACTGTAATAAAGAGAGCGGGACAACGAATCCCCATATCCATATCCATTCGTAATTTGTACCTGCTGCAAACATTATAGGATTAAACGGGGTTAGAAATCCTCTGGGATGCAACCACAGTATTTTAGAACGCCACGTAAGTGAGGACGATGGTGTATTTTAGGAATCTATGGCTGCTGACGCAGATACAGCTAAGAAGCTGCTTGGCGGTCCAGCTGATAAAAGCTCTAATTACCTTAATCACACAATTTGAGGGACTGTGACGTGCTGCCTTTGAGACCGGTATGCAACAACTTGAAAGTAAACTCATCTAATGTTGGTTATATTGACCCAAATGAATGGAGAAACTCTGTGGCGGTCGCCGATCGGATCATTAAAGAGCTGATTGAGATGAATAAAAAAATAAATACAAACAAGGATGAAACGGCAGCCCAGCGTTTGTCTCGAGAAAAAACACAAGAAACCAATGACCTTTCAAATGATATGATCCCAGTACTTCAGCACCAGGCGGAGCCTGAGGCGGAGCAGGCTTCTGCCCAAGGTTGCAATCCTTCCCCAGATACTCACAATTTAGCGAGTGAAGACGAAAAAAGAACTTGGTATTCCGGGAGGAAAAGAAGAAGAATCGATTCTAGCCCTACGTCTGCAGTTTGCTGTTCACAAAAAAGATACATAAAGGAAGGACGCGCCCGGCATACATAACCAAGTTAGAACGGCTGTAAGAAAAGAAAGACAGCCGGACGACTTAGAATCCTCAACGAGCAGTGCATCGTACGATGATTCATATGATAGCTCACCTCAAGCGCAAAGAAACCATAGGTTTACCAGTCAACTGGATCCGATGAAGATGAAAAACAGGAGAAAAGAATGGAGTCTGGGGGGAATACAACAAACAGATAATCGAAACCAAAATAAACGAGTTAAGGCCTAATTTAATGTCAGCAACAACAATCGCAATTGCCTCTTCGGCTAAAATTTACGAGCAATTCAGTCAGAGAGATCAAAATACCCTCATTGCATTAGTTAATGCAAAAAAGGCAAAAGTTGAAATGGACTTACAAGAATTAAAGATAGGTACAAAGACGAGATGCCTGCTACCATATTAAGAGATGCCTTAAGAACCTCAGGAGAGGATAAAAGATTATTAGCAGACGTGGCCAAAGAGGCGTTTCTAAAAAAAAAAAAGCACACAGGCGAAGAGCAAGTGATGAAGGAGAAAAGATGGATGCCCGTACAGGATGGAACCAGTGAAATGAAAACTGGCCATAGATGTATGTCTAAGGCAAATTGTGAAAGAAAAGAAGACGCGAGTGGGGCTGGTCAACTGAGTAAAGACTCTGAATCAACAGAACCGACAGGTCCCAAGAATCCTATTGCGCTCACTAACGAGCTGGCACAAAGTAATGACCTAGCGTTGCCCTCTACGTCTAGAGAGGAGGATGGTTGCTCCATTGACCCTGAACATGTAGTACCCCCGAAAGAGCCACAAAATCTCTAAGGGCGAGCAAATAATGGGGCCCGTAGCTCCTGCAGCGGTGGTTGAAGTTGATGGCCTTCAAGTAAAAGACAAGGAACCTACATCAGCTGGTGGTGGATCTGCGAATCAGCCGATAAAGGAGACCTATCCAATCTTTGATAAGGAGAGAAACCCAACAAAGAAACTAACAAACTCTGCAAATGCCATAGTATCAGGTGGCAAAAGGACCACAAAAAAAAAAAACACATGACGAAAGGCAAGAATTCAAATTCTAGAAATGTCTGTAAGTTCCTGAGAAATCTGAAGGCCTTGAATGTGACCATTCAAACTAAGGCCGAGAAACCGAAGAAAAAGCAAGACCCGGCAAATAAGGACGCAAGAGAAAAAATGCTAGCTCCTGAGGTTGGGCCCTCTGCAAAGCTGCCATTATCTCGAGAAGAAATGTCACGCTGTCCCCACATTCTGTCCCTATTTCACAAACATCTAGGTCAAACAATACTCACACTCTATCTAGGACAGGCAACACTCACAATACACCAGTTACCCCAGTCAGGTTTCCATTCCATGTCACTCACAGGGCACGGGTGTCACGTGAGCGGGTTTAGCCCAAGGGACACATATGCAGACTCAAGGGTTCCCCATTCCTTCACTGGCGTCTGCCATGGCGTCTGCAGGAGGGAGCTTGCAGGCGCCGGCGACAGGACGCTGCGTGCAGAAAGTCAATTCCGCGATTATGGAGACCATTGAGATCAAAACAACGCTCGCGTGTCGCGTCTGCGGGTCACGTCACGCGTTCATCCGTCTCACTCGATCAGGTGACGCGGAAGTCTCCGCTACTTAAGCGCTGAACTTCCGCACGTCCGCGCTTCACAGCTGTTCTTTGGAGGACTCTGTACGGCGTCTGGATACCTTGTGTTTCACGGCTCTTGACTCTTGGACTGTTTTCGGATTTGCTTTGCTCACGTCTTTTGGCTCTGTTTGCTGGATCATCTCAAACTCGGAACGCCTTTTGGACTGTCTTGGATTACCCTGAATTGGACTTGGTATTTTTTCCTTTTTGCTGCATTACGTTATCAAGTACTTTGGATTTTGGTCTTTTTGTTTCATCAAGTAACAGGAGGGAAGTTGGGTTATAACTCAGCCTACAGTTCTTCTCCCTACTGTCATCGGGGAAACCAGCTCACGTGCCCCTCCACGGAATTATCAACCATCATAGGATTCTGGGCTTCCTCACCCATCAGCTTAGGTAAGCCCTGCTCTTTATTCTGCTTGTTTGCTTGTACTGTGCTCAGTTGATTGCTAATAAAGGTTTTCTTTACAGCTGCCTTGGGTTTCAACATTTTCCATGGTTCCGGGCTTCAAGAACTACCCACCTGTGGCCTCAATGATCGCATTGGGAGTAATCTTGTATTCTCTCTCTGTGGTACTTGGGGATGGAGGTTTCAATACTCTTCACGACAATCAAGCAACCTGACAAGAAACAGATGACGATGCTACTATGGACCATCTATTAAACATGTCCACATACGACATAACAGATGAAGAAGAGGATGCTGAATCTCCTGGCGTAAGTGCGAAACAAAGATCTATTTCTGTATCTGATTCTGAAGTCGAGGTTGAATTAAGTGCAAAGCCAGTGGATAGTCAACGCTCAGAACAAGTCTGGAAAAGAATGGTATATGAAACCCCACCTCAAAAAGAAATAAGGCTCGAAGGACGAAAGCGGAACGTTTCCACCAATGACTCGGACAATTTTAAAACAATAGAGGAGCAAAGAAAGATGGGAGTAGACAAAGTGCGAGGTATAACAGCAGGAATTATTAAAAAGATGATAGCAAAGCCATTCCAGTTAATGGAAGTCGAGAGGAAAGAATACCCCCTGAAGTCTGCTGAACAGGTGAATAAGAAACCAAAGCCCATCAGTCGTGAAGACGATGAATCATGGAGAATCGATCGACGCTCAAAAGAAGTGAATAAGAAAAAGATTCAGCAAAAAGGGCGGACCAGCGAGGTGGCAGTTACGATAATATTGGAAAGAAACAAACTAGCCGATGACGGCTTAATTCTAAATAGGTATAACGTGCTGCAACTGCTTCATCATCTACCAGCCATGAAATTAATTTCAACCTCGGATATAAAAACTGTCAAATTCATTGAGGATTCTTCCTTGGACAGAGTAGTGCTTCATATATACTCGAAATAGTTGGTGACCTGATACTGGATAATGCACAGGACCTATGGGCTCTGGGCTTCAAGGTGAAGGAGATTGGAACAAAGAAATCTGGAGAAAGAGAAGTGGGCAGGTTGGCAGATAAAAAAAGGCCACGCATCTTTCACGTCAGCAACATCCCCAGAGATGACAAGGGAGCCAATGGTGCCCATAGAGAATAAACAATAGGAGATCGATGAACACGAGTTAGCCCATAAAGAATTCATGGAATTCAACAAACTAAAAAAAACGTTTAGAATTACAATTGAAAGCCAGAACGAAATAGACAAAAAAGAAAAGATCCATTACGAGAAATTACGAGCAGTCGTCCTTGAAGAACTAGACGCTAGAAGCATGGATATCCTTCATGGAAATATAGAGGGCGACATACCTCCAACCGTGACGTGGGAACGCGATGATCAAAGTTCTATCTTAGATTATATGATCACTTCAAAAGAACATGACAATGAAGATCTGTGAAATGAAAGTTATCAAAACACCACAAAGAGATCACAATTTACTAATAAGCTGGTTTGAAAATGAAAGCTGAAAACTAAGAGACATCTGGAAGCAAAAGGTAGAAGTTGAAACTGGAAGGAATCGCCTAAGATTAAAGAGTCACAAAATTACTATCATGACAGAAGCACTGGAGGATCAATATACGGAAGAAGGCAATATTGGCCTTGAATAGAATATGTTACTACAAATATATAAAACCTCCAGGAAACACGAGTATGATTTGAATGTAGTGAACAAGAAAAGAGAACTGCGAAGGAACCTGAGAGAGCTAGAGAAAGGCCTGCTGACTAGGCATGAAAATACTGATGAAAAAGGAGGGAGAAAATGAAATTAAAAAATTGGCTAAAGTGGCACATAATGACCATCAAACAAAACGATGCTGAACGAATGAGTTCTCTCGCGCAAAAAAATTCTAGAGATTTCTGGGCAACTATAAATGAAATGGAAAATCCCCAGAACTCTAGTCTTTGCAAAGTAGTGACCGAAGAAAAGGTGATCGCGCAGTACACCGAGTTATTCCAAAAACAATACTTCTGTCGTTCAGGAGGAACAAAAAGAAGCTTGGGATATCATCATAACGAGAGAAGAGAACTACAATAATATGAAGGAGCCGAGTGCATCCCGTGCACCTGGACCAGATGGTCTGACGAATTACATACTTAAAAAAAACATTTCTTAAAATGGAAGCTTTACAGAAAAAGACGCCCATGTGTGTTGCTTTCATTGACTTGGAACACGCCTTTGATGGTGTAGACAGGGAGTTCTTATGGGCCAAAATGAGCAAGAAAGGCTGTCTACTTGCAGCCATAAAAGTGTTATACTCCGAACGTCTATACAAATTAGTCTGAACATAATGGGACACGTAACATCTCCTACAAAAACAACACGAGGCTTGAAACAAGGGTGTCCCCTCTAGGATCCACGGTTTTTAACTTCTTCATTGCAGATGTTAGTAGTGCCGTAGAAGAAGTCCATTCTTTTCCATCGAAAATTAACGGTACTCACATTAACATAATGGTATATGCAGACGATATTGTGCTCCTGGACATGACACCAATAGGCTTGCAAAGAAAGATCAACGCCTTGCAAAACTATATCGAAGAAAATGGACTTGAAATCAATGTGAAGAAATGTGAGATCCTGGTCCTTAAAAATCTTCAAGGATCGAGAAAGAAAACAAGCGCGAAAAATGTTGTGTGGAGGATAGGGAAGGAAACCTTGAAAGTTGTTAAGGAAGCAAAATACTTGGTAATTATAATGAATGCAAGTATTAATGACGAACCTATGGTGAAGAAAACTGCCTCCAAATGCAACCAGCCTGCTGCACAAGCGGACAGGCTTCATAAAAAATATGGAAAGTATTAATTTCTCACAGTAGTTCGCTTTTATAGGAATAAAATCATTCCAGTATTAAGATAAGGAGCATAGACTTTGCTTGGTTGCAATTATGAGATCTGGTCACGTTGCGAAAATGTGTTCTGGAGGAGGATTCTACAATTTCCAAAAGGTTTTCCTACTGCGTGTATGAGACATGAGATCAGTTTATCCTCTATATCCTCGCCAGTGACATGGAATTCCCTGGCTTTATATAGAAAAGTGATAGGAGGCGACAACATCCCGCAATTTAAGTTCCTAAACATTAATGTTAATACCGACACAGATAGCCTTATAAATAAGTGGAAAACTGCCTGTGAAGATATTCTAGAGCACCTGAATATGCAATGATCCAAATGCAGTAAAAAAAACGATATGAGCAAGATTGGATTGAAACAAATGATAAAATAAACCAACATACAAGAATGATGAACACGCCAGTGGAAGCTAAAAAACGGAAAGTGTTGCCGGAATATATGGCGAAGTTCCGTTGCAAGAAGATGAGGGCAACATTTCTGAAGTTCAGACTCAATACACTCGGTACAAGGGATGTTTGTCATGATATGAAGGATGTTGAGGAAAAAAAGACCATCTGTAGACTCTGTAATTGCCAAGAAGAATCTTTGAAACACCTGGTTCTTTTCTTTCCTAAAATGGGAGATGAAAGAACAAGATATATGGGCAGAGAATTGGACAAATATCCATCTCGATGTGCAGAAGATTCGTGGTTGATAATGCATGAAGGCACCAACAATAAGATGATCTTTGCACTATCTTTTTTTTTGGACAAGATGAAAGAGTCTACAGAGGGCCATCGAAGGAGTCATGATGGTAGTCCGGAGCTATGCGCTCTATTTATTTTTTGTTTTTTAAAAGGACTAATTTGGAATATGTAAACATGGATTTTAAACTGTTTGTAACTTCATCTTTTTTTAAGGTTTGTAATAAACTAATAAAAAAAATAAAAAGTGTAGCCATGGTGGAAGATGAGTTGCAAGATCTGGACATCGAGGTGTTCTTCTAATTGCGACAACCCACGTGCACGGTCAACATCGGCGAGACCCCGACCCCAGTGCTAATCGACACAGGCGCATTAGTATGCGTACTTGCGACATGACACTATGAGGCACTTCCTGGACCACCGGCATTGGGTGAGACCAAAGAAAAAATATACTCATTTGGAGGAGCCCGACCACTTCCACTCAGGGGAGTGTTCACAACTCCAGTTACGCACGCCAAATATACCATTAGAGCGAGATTCTTCGTGATGGATGTCAGCCCTCACTCACTCTTGAGCTGCGCCGCTTCAGAGGCGCTGGACATTGTGCATTTTGCGCTTTCAGTATATGAAGCAGACATCCAAGACATCATTGAAAAGTTTGCAGACATATTCCAGGGAGGTGAAAAGTTGAAAGGAGAACCTATCAAGCTACATATTGATGGAACAGTGTGTATGATGGCGCTAAAACACAGGCATGTACCCTTCCATCTGCGTGCACGATTGGAAAAAGAACTGAAAAGCCTCGATGACACCTCACGCCAACTTTGGACGATGTAGTGGGTGATATGAAATGTTCGAAGCTTGATCTACGCTCCGGATATCACCAACTTGAGTTGCACCCCGATTCACGCTTTATAACCACGTTCACTGCCCACAACGGACTATACCAATATAAGCGCCTACGTTTTGGAGTCTTCTCGGCAGCAGAAGCTTTCCAAAATGTTATCAGAGGGGCCCTCGCTGGCCTGGAAGGAGTAATCAATTTAAGTGATGAAATATTGGTACATGCAGCATCGGAGACGGAACACATGACCCGGCTGGAGAAGGCATTAGTGAGGATCAGGAATCTAGGATTAACTTTACACCGCAAGAAATGTGAATTTCTCAAAGACAGCACAGAATTCTTCTGTTTCATTTTCACTTCAAAGGAATTTCTCCTGAACCAAAGAAAATGAAAGACATTCAAGATGCAGGGATGCCGGAAAATGCCTCAGAGGTGAGGAGTTTCCTCGGTATGGTAACGTATTGTGGGAGATTCATCGTTCAAAACCTAGCTTCTCTTTCGGAACACCTCCGAGCCTTGACGAAGAAAGACACTGCATGGGTCTGGTCAGACATCAAACAGACGGCTTTCGACACCATAAAGGCCACCCATACAGGGGGTGAAACCATGGTGTTTTTCGACCACGGGAAGGAATCCAAATTGGTCGTGGATGTCAGCCCTGTGGGGCTAGGAGCCGTGCTACTTCAGCCTGATTTACATGGTCAAATGAGGCCCATTGCGTATGCCAGCAAAGCACTGACAGCAACCGAGCAAAGATACGCCCAAATCAAAAGGGAGGAGCTGGCCATACTCTGCGGTTGTAGACATTTTCGCATTCATATTCTTGGAAAACCAGTATCCGTCATCACCGACCACAAGCCTCAGATCCCAACCCTGACTGGCTCATCCTCCAAACCACCACCAAGAACAGAGAGATGGATGCTAGCCCTCACGGAACATGGGGTGAACTTGCAGTACAGACCAGGAACTCACAACCCAGCGGACTACCTGTCCCGTCATCCAAGGGGTGATGGAGAGCAAGGGACGAGTCCAGTTGAGGAATGTGAGGATTACATCCGCCTGTTCGTGGACGCGGCCATACCGGTAGCCAAGACACTGGAGGACGTGGCTGACGCATCGAGATGGGACAAAAGTTTCCAAACCATCCAGGAGGCAGTAGAACGTGGGGACTGGAGGTCAACACTCAATGAGAGATCCAGCAGTTATGGAAAGTCCAACACGAACTGTCCAGGTCGGCAGAAGGCCTGGTCCTTCGAGGGCGACAAATCGTGATACCAAGAAAGCTGGTCGGGAGAGCAGTAGAATTAGCCCACTGTGGTCACCAAGGCACTGCAAAGACCAAAGCAAGGCTGAGAACCAAAGTGTGGTTCCCGGAACTAGAGGAGATTGTCAATGACCATATGAGAAACAGTCTTTGGTGCCGGGCAGCCGCCTGTGGGACACTGTGCATGCAGATTCTGAATCAACGGGGAGAGGCATGTACTTTCTGGTGCTAATAGACCAATGGTCACGATATTGTCATGCTGCATACATTGGCGATCAATATGGACCAATTGTTATTCATTTATCTACAGAAAACTCTTGGATCAACCTCTATTCACTTTTTGGACCTTATTTCCCATTTGCAAGACGTTGGTGCTTTTTTATTTTTCCCAACTAACTACATAACTATCTATTTCTGGCCATTACTATTTGTCATCATCGGAACTACAATCCCCAGAAGCCCTAGGGATCAGCTCTGCTTCCACCAGCTCAGGAACAGAGAGGGAGGAGGCAGATTGTATTCAGGTGTGCTGATCCAGGTGCGGCCAATTAGCCTGCCTCTGTGTTGGGCAGGGCGGTATAAAAGCTGCTGCCTGCAGGGGCTCAGTCTCTTGCATTAAGAGTCCTTCCAGCACCTTTTTGCTTCGAGCTACGAATTTTTGTATGCTGTTCCTGCTTACTCCTGCTTTTGATCCAGTGCCCTGCCGAGCTCTCTGCATTGCAGCCGATCACGCTCCGCTGCCTTCTACCTACAGCCTTAGTCCACTGAGCTTCCTGCCTTGCAGCCTGCTACACCCTGCTGCCAACAGCCCTAGCCTGTTGGGCTCCCTGCCTCAGCCCTGCTCCTCTGGGCGCCCTGCCTTGCAGCCTGCTACACCCTGCTGCCTACAGCCCTAGCCTTTTGGGCTCCCTGTCTCACAGCCCTACTCCTCTGGGCTTCCTGCCTTGCAGCCTGCTCCACCCTGCTGCCTACAGCCCTAGCCTTTTGGGCTCCCTGTCTTGCAGTCTGCATCATTCCGCTGCTTACAGCCCTTGTCCTCTGGAACCCCTGTCTTGCAGCTTGCTACACTCCTCTGCCTTCAGCCCTTGTCTTTTGGGCTCCTTGCCTGCAGCCCTTGTCCTTTGGACTCCTTGCCTTGCAGCCTGCTTCCTACAGCCCTTATCCTCTGGGCTCCCTTCCTTACAGCCCTGCTCCTTTGGGTTTGCTCCTTGCTGTCCTGCTCCTCTGAGCTCTCTTCCTTGCACCCTACAGTCCTCTGCAATCCATAACAGTTTACCTGCATTTATTACTTTGTTATTGCAGCCCCCCTGTTTCCTGACTGCTGCTCCCTTCCTTGTTTTCAACCCTCAGATCTTTATCCCTGTCCAATTCAGTTCTACTGCTTTCCTTTCATTTCATTTCCTTCTGCTAGTTTGCTCATCGACTTCCTTTTTCCTGGATTTGTCTGTAATTGTCTTCTCTTGTATTATTGTAGACCCCTTTGTACAGAGTTTGTCTGTTGGTTTCCGGCAGGCAACCTCTGCCCCTTCCCTTGACTCGTTTCTGTGGTAGACACCCACAGCTGTTGTTCCCAGCCATGAGCAAACAGCGTGGGCCTCCGTTAGAGCAATCTGTGCAGAAGGCTGGAGTTTTTCCTAAGGTCCGTGGAACACCCTTTCCCACTTCTGCATACACCCCCAAGAAGGAATCCAGTTTGTTTGTACCTTTATTCCCCCGCTACACTTGCCTACTCTTTGTTATCTTTTACTTTCTGCTGTGTATGTATTTGTCTGTCCACCTTACTTCAGCACAACCACCCAAACCCTACCTGGGTGCCCTGTGCCACACTTAACAGAGTACCATCCGTGACAGATATCCAGAGGTAGAACTAGTTGACTCTACGTCGTGTGAACAAACCATGCAAGCATTACAGCAGGTGTTCGCAACCCATGGGCTGCCCGGTATCTTATGCTTGGATAACAGGCCGCGGTTTCAAGGCTGACAATTAGCTGATTTTATGAAGGACTATGGTATCCTGCACAGAAAGGTGACACCGGGATGGCCAAGATCTAATGGGGAGGCAGAGCGCTTAATGCGCATGCATAATAAAATCTTTTGCATCTCACAGGGACAAGGTGGTGAACTGAAGCGAAACTTGTACCAGTTTCTCAGAGAGTATCGGTCAACCCCGCACCAATCCACAGGCGTGCCCTCCAGCAGAAGCGCTATTTAGCAGATGCCTGAGAGGACATATCCCCGAAATGGACGGCCAACACCGGGGGGGTCATTGATGACCAGAAGACGGCCGATGACAGGCAAATGCATAATGAGAAGGAAAATGCCAAATGCAGGCTGAAGCCGCCTAACATTGATGTGGGCGGCATGGTTTTGGTGAGGAACAGACACCCAGGAGGGAAATTATCCCTCAACTATGAGCCCACTCCCATGGGCATGATACATGTGAAAGGGTCCATGGTGACGGCCGCTGACCAGCGAGGTAACAAGAAACTCATGCTTCTTCAAAAAGATTGCCCGAGAGGAACAACAACCTGAGCCAGCGACAGAGATGTCACCGCTACGAGCGACACACAGAGGACATATCCTCGAAGAAAGCCCGAAGGGTCACGAAAGGGAAGAGCCCGAACGTGAGGAAGAGCAGAGCGACAGGTGTCCGGCGAGATTCAAGGACTATGTCCTGGACCCAGATTGAAGAAAGCCGGCGGACTATGGGCGTTGCCCACATTGGGCCAAGACACTGCTGGTGATAATTCTTTGTTTGTATGTCATGTTGACAGTAAGTTGTAGGCTGTTAATGGGGGCACCAGGGGTATATTGAGAAACATCACACTAGTGTATTTCCTAAGTACCATACTTAAATAGCGGAGAAGCTTAATTTTGCCCGCGCGAGAAGTCGCAGCTTTGGAGTAAAATATATATTTTTTTACTCTTTATTTAAGTTATTCAAAAATAAGTACAATTCAGAGCAGGCAATCAAAAATGGAACAAAATAGAGCATAACAAAATATCAAATGTGATAACTAAATCAAGGCAAATACAGTGAAGAAAAAAAAAAAAAAAAAACCAAAAACTCTACAAACCTTAATTGCCAATTCACCACTAACCAATTATCCTAAACAGCACTTTTACACTTAACTATCAAAAATACAACATCAAAGACACCACAAACATAAACCCTCCACCACCCACTGCCGAAAAAAATAAAAATAACCCATTCTTATAGCAAATATGCAGATTATCAGGTGCGTTTATAGAATGGGCGGTTAATGAATGAGTTTGCAGCTCATGCCGAATGTATTAGGGAGCAAACGGACAACACAAACAATGAAGACAAAATATTATTATCCATGCACTCCTGAGAAGTTTTTGAACCAACCTTTCTTTTTAAAACCAGAGACGCCCGTATCGCTCAACCGGCCACTATACTGCCTAAGAGGTGCGTGCATAGTCGAGTCTGAAACAGACACTTACATTCATGTGCCATACTTGAAAACATCCGTCTAACATATACTTTTGAGGCTCGCTGTAATAAATTGGTAACATGGACCCTGCAAAATACCCCCTCTCCATGCAACTTGTAAAACTGGGTGTTTCGCAACACCAGTCTTCACTCACCCCGTGTTCGGTAACATGTTGGCAGTTAGGTCGGGTGGCGATATTAATTCGTGTACAGTCAGTCTAAGCTGTCACCAACAACCTTTACTCTACTGCCCTCCAAGCATGCAGCGGATGCGGCTTGTGGAAGGTTAAAAGTAGGTGGCACCAAAAAAAAACACTGAATCACTACACGCGACTACATGCGAGTTCCGCTCAGAACCAGCGTCTGGTGCAAGGCAACAGAAGAAAGACTAGAGAAGACTTTTTTTCCAAAACAAACTTTATTGGAAACATGTAACATACAGTGACTTCATAGACTATGAGTAAAAACACGAAGCAGCAGGTGTCGAGCGAATTTAAGTAGTCGTAGTGGTAGTAGGGTTGCCACCTTTGTAGCAAAAACCGTACTTGAAACCCCGCCCATATTTTTAGAAACCACTCCTCTTGTATAGGTTTGAAAAATGTGATTAGGTAGCACTGGAGAGAACAAAAATCATCATTGCAGTTTTTTTTAAATATACCTACATTTTCCACCCCAAAATAAATGTGCAATATTAAAATCGAAAATGTATTTAAGGCTGAAAATGACATTTTCTAAATTCTATACCATCTTTTTTGATCTAGGAAAATTTTAAAACTGAGCTGGTTCGGACAAAGTTATATCCGGTGACAGTATCAAGATATTCAGATTTGAGCAAGATGTGTATTAACACACTTGCCAGATAAATAGGTGACACAGATCATTTCTTTTTGGAAACAGCTGTAAAAAAAGATTCCTAGATTGTTAGCCAAGAGAACAATTGCTATGACATGAAAGGCACGGTGTGGTCCCTGGATGGTGTGATGTGATGGGCTTGGGCTGTGGTTGGAGCCCGGCATAGGAGATGGGCCGGACTAGGACGTATGGCGCAGCGCTTTGCTGCGCACAATCAGCACACGACCACTCGGGTAGCTGCATAAATCCATAACTCTCAACTCACACGCTTTTGGCGGGTGTCACCCGCCTTGTAAAGGGCTGACTCACCCGCCAAGCCTCCTGCACGCCCATTCATTCCAATGGGCGTCTCACTCGCCAAAAACAAAATCGGATGATTTCACCCGCCTTTGCGACACAAACGGTTGAGAGCTATGTCCCGGACTGGCGCCTTTACGCCAGTTCCGGTGATACCTTTTATTTTTACTGTCCCCGCCCCTGACACGTGACCCAGAATATCTCTGGCACGTGACACCACATTCCTCCCCAACTTGGAATGTTTTTTTACAACAATTGGTAATAACATAACACAACAGGTGTAGTCCATTCTAGTCTCTCAGAGTTTATCTGGGCAGGCTCACCTGCTGGTAGCTCCCATCTACAACGTATCCCGGGAGGCGGGACGATGGTTTTGGCCTTTCCCACAGGTGGTATCGGGGATGGCTTCTCTCGAGATCTTCTGCCAGAGGGCTCTCTGGTCTGACTTCATCGTCTTGCCGGTTGGGTGTCCTTGGCACTCGTGGTACTTCGCAAGTTCCGGCTGTCATTCGGCCTTGTGGCCGACAGGGCGATCTGGTTTCTTCACTTGCGGCTCTTGGGTTTTCTTCCCATAGCTCGGGCGGCACTTTCCTGAAGTGCAATATGTTCCTAGTCACTGTCTCGCTTCCCCTGGTGGCGGTGATCACGCTGTGGTTCGCAGCGCTGACTGTCCAGGGTTGGAACTCGAATTTCAGAGACATCTTCTTGGGCGGCTCGTCGAGCGAGACTCTCTTGTTCGTTTCGTTTAGCTCTCCTGGCATCTATGGCTGGGAAGTCTGGCTCGGGCGCTACCCACATTGGATGTACAGGGAGACCTGCTTGTATCGGTACCCCAAAAATGAGTGCTGCTGGGCTGATTCCTGTCGAGGAGTGTGGGGTCTGCCTGTGGGTCCTCAGGAAGCGATATACTGCTTTTAGCCAGGAGTGTCCCTGTTCTTTGCGATGCGGATGACTTTGTTGAGTGATCCCATGAATCATTCGGCATCGCAGTTTGCTTGTGGCCATCCTGGGTTGATTTGCTTGTGTCGTATGTTGAGGTCCTTGAAGAATTGACGTAGCTCTTGGCTGGTGAAGGGTGGCCCGTTGTCGCTTTTGATTTTTGACGGGATCCCGTGTATTGCAAATATTTTCTCTAATGCTAGGGTCATGGTCTCGGTGTTGGTGGACGCCACGTGTTCGACTTTGGGATACCGGCTGAATTCGTTGATCAGGATGAGTAGGTAGCCTTCTCCTGCATTGGTGCAGTAATCAATGCTGACGGCTTCCCACTGTTTGCTGCTTCTCGGGGCGCTGATGATGGGTTCTGGATTCTTGGCTCTCCTAGTGGCTTGGCAGGCTGCACAGGACCCCACAAGATCCATCACTCGCTGTTGTATGTTGGGCATCCACATCCTGGATTTTAGGTACGCGGTTGTTTTCACAATTCCTTTGTGCCCGCTGTGGGCTAGTTTGAGAGCCCTTTCTTCTAGTGATGTGGGCAACACGATTCGGTGGCCTTTGAGTATTACCCCTTCGGGGGCTATGGTAAGTTCGTGGCGGATCCCGAACAGTGTTTGCGGTTTCCCTTGGGCGGATGTGGTGCGCTGAGCCATGGAGATCAGGAAGTTCTTCCAATTCCCTGATTGGATGGCGATGGTGGTGTGGGCCAAAATGGCGTCAGCCTCGGTCTCGTTGGCTATCTCTTGCAGGGTCAGGGCCCAGGGTCGGGAGCAGGCTACTACATGGCACACGTGTTTGTCTGTTTCCGTCGTGTGGCGTTCTTCCTGGTCGGTGGCAGGTCACGGTTATCCGCCCCGCCCGGTATTCTACCTCTAGGTTGTAGGGCTGGAGTTGTAGCATCCACTTTTCGATGCGTGCTGGGGGGTGTGCTGCTGATCCTCTGAATATTGGAATGAGTGGTTTGTGGTCAGAGAACACTTTTGCTTGTTTGCCCAGCAGGTAGACTTTGAAGTGTCTGCATCCCCACAGGATTGCGAGGGCCTCCTTTTCTATGTGCGCGTAATGGATGATGCTTATGGGTGTTTGAAATACCACTTGTTGTCTGCAGTGCTGTCCCCTTGGTGTTTGGTGCATGAAACCCTTATTTCCTGCTGTGAAGGACACTGCTGTGTCTCCTGGCGTGTTTGTGCACACTACGAAACGTTGGGGTATGAGACTGAGGCTCTGCTTTTTCGTTCCTTCAGCGGGACGGCCTTGGAACGTTAAGGGTGTGAGAACGAGGTTCTGCTTCCTCGTTTGTCACGCGGGAGTGTTCAGGAACATTGGGGGTGCGAAACTGAGGCTCCTCTTCCGCGCGTGTTGATACACGGCCCAGCGGGATGTTGGTAGGCCTCATGGAGTGTTGGGCCTGATGTTGAGGCTCTTAGTTCCTCTGCACGCAAGTTGCAGCTCGTATTGTGGGCGCGTGGGCTCTGATACTAATCCTCATCGCCAGTGTGATGTCGGGCTTGGGCCGTGGTTGGAGCCCAACATAGGAGATGGGCCAGTCTAGGCCGTATGGCGCAGCGCTTTGCTGCGCACAATCATGACACGACCACTCGGGTAGCTGCATAAACCCAGACTGGCGCCTTTACGCCAGTTCCGGTGATACCTTTATTTTTACTGTCCCCGCCCCTGACACGTGACCCGGAATCTCTCTGGCACGTGACACCACAGATGGGAGATTAGCGCAGGGCATTGCGCAAATGGGTGAGGGCATACTTGCCAATAGTCTGTGACCAGAAAGCTGTAGGATTTTTTAAATTCCAAAAATGGTGTAATGTAGTGAGCTAGAGACACCGTGTAAGTATACCAACACAGACTTTATTGAACAGCTCACCGGTAGGTACGTTGTACATGCAGATACAATTGGGCAGGTAAAACAAATAAGGATTGTCCTCTTTCAGCAGTTGCAGCTAGTACTTACATCAAAAATAAACCCCAACAGTTCCGGGTTTGCTGGAAAAATAATAATAAAAAAAAGGTTTGTAACAGTTTAACACAGGACTCCGGTTCTTGCCTCAAATAAATGTAATTCAGAAAAGTCTGAGCGATTCCTTCCCCAACCGCTTGTTCAATTAATCAAGGTCCTGAGTCTCTGTTGCGGGCCCCTCCGGAATACAGCCCACTAGCCAGGCGGCCCGGCCTGTAGCACACAGATAAATCAACTCTTTCGGTGTCAGTTTCCACACATGCGGTAGGCACCTTTTCCTTCAGGCGCTTTCCTCCACTCTGAAACCTCTGTTGTTTGCTGGACAGATACGGTGTGCTCCGTCGTTCCCTCCTCTTCTCCTTAATAGGCCCACCGGTAGGAGCTACTGACTTCGTTCCACTCCGGAGCCTCCCCGGCAGCCTCCTTCCATTCCTGAAAAATGAGAGACAGCTGGATGGGGTTGGTCGTAGTTTTAACCCTTGAGCCCCTCCTCCCTGATCATTAACGCTGTGTTTTCCCGACCACTTTTCATTCACACCTGCGGCCAATTCCAGTCCTCCCTGCTCCCTCTTCGCTAGGCTGGCTTGAGATTTAACCCCTGATGGTGAGGGTCGGTTCAAATAGGGAAACGTAGTTTTTCGCCTCCCTTCTTTACTTTAATTTCCCATTCTCTGGCTTTTAAATGAATTCGGTAAGTGGGGGAGCATTCTAGGATATGCAATCTGTGTATTTTGTGGTTCGTTTGGTTCACTCATATTGATCATTATATTGCCCTGCTGTATGGTTGCATTATATCCTTCCCTGTGGCTCTGTCCTATATTGTCCTTACTTATATCGGCAGTTACTAGTTCTTCATCACAAATGGTAATGAGCATAATGTGGTACCCGAATCAACACAGGACTCTAGATTGGTTCTAAGGTGTTTATTGTACGCACCTTGTAACATGCAGAGCACTTAACATATTCACAGTGGAGTCCTTGGGGGTCAGTGCAGTTGGCTTCACTGCACTGACCTGACACTTTCTGCATAAGAGTCTTTACCTATTTGCAAGAGCTTCCACGAGGCTTCATCATATGGCCATGGAATTAAGCTCTGGGGATGAAGCAATGCCACACCAGGGTTTATGGCTGCTAAGTGGGGTGTAGGGCCCCACCTCGGGAGGAGTGCTGGGGCATGACCGGTGCCCTGGCAGTCCACTCCGCGTCTGCCTGCTCTCTGGCTCTGTGCGCGCTTCCCGAGCGTAATCTCGTGAGATTTCGTGGCTTCGAGATTGCGCGGGACAAGTCCCCACACACCTCCTTTCGCTAGAACAGCTTTGTTCTACTCCATTACGTAGTCTGTGTATTTGGTTGGTCTTCTCTTTTCTCATTGGGGTCGATTCTGGTGAATCGATGCTTTGGGGGTCGGAGTGTTCATGCCTGATGTTTCTCCTGAGCCTGGGATGGTTTGGGCATTTTCTTGGTGTTGCTCTCTCACTGAGGGTGCAGGGCTAATCATGATATGATATGATAGTTTATTTATATAGCGCCTATACACAATCTGTTTCAAAGCGCTGCAAGGGAGGGAACAAGGGAAAATACAATGACATTCTCACAGGCCATGAACAGCAAGGATGGGAAATTAACTATCGTGCTCGGCCTGACGAAATTTCAGATAGTGTAAGAGCTAAGACATAGATAAGGGAGGGAGGGGGAGATTGGGAAGGAAATGGAAACAGACCATTGACTACCGTACTAGGCCTGATGACATTTCTGGTAGAGCCGGAGAAAAACAAAAGTTGAGGGAGAGGGGTACAGAAAGGGAGGGGAGGAACACAACAAGCAACTATCGTACTAGGCCTAACGACATTTCAGATTGTGCTTGTGGAGGGGGGTGGAGGAAAAAAAACAAGTAAGGGGAGGGGGGAGGAGACAGACGAGGTTGCTATCATACTAGGTCCAGGGGCAATTCTGATAGAGTAAGTGCATAGAAGAAAGTAAGGGGAGATGATAGGAAAAGGGAGAAAGGGAGAGGAGAAGAGAACAGAGTAAGCAGTCAAAAAGAGTGGAGAAGCAAGAGGAGAGAGCAAATACAATTGCAGAAGTCAGAAGTAACACATAATGTTGCAAGCGAGGAAACAAGATGAATATTGGACCACCATGATTCAGGGCCACCATGAGCACAAGATGCAAAGAAAGTCCAGTATGAGAGTTGAGAAAGGGTGACACACTTTGAATCAATGAAGTCCATAAAAGTCAAATCCAGCATTGGCCACAAGACTGTGATGGTGAAACCAGAATGTATCAGGACAGACTCCTGCAGAAGTGGGCTGGAGGGGGAAGGAGGAGCAGGGTAGAAGAATCAAGCAAAACCGTCAACACCTGTGTGCGAAAAAGGTGGTGGGCACAAGGGACCATCACAGGGGGAACAGAGGGGGTGGTGATGGCCTGTGGGGACAGAGGGAATAAACACATGTTGGTACATGCTTACCTGCTGTCTGAGCAGGGGGTCGGGCCCTGAGTCCTCCTGGACCGAACAGGTCCCAACAGGAATTGCCCTTTTCTTTGTCTGCCCTTCGCTTCGTACGCCCGGGCGAGAGACGCCCTTGATTTAAGAGTTAAGAGCAGGAAGGAAGAGGCAGGGCTAGGAAGGTGGGTGGGGTTTAGTCCAAGTGACCTAGATCCACTTGCACCGGCTCCCCATCTGCCCTCTCACTTATGACACTCTCACTTATGTTCTCTTCTTCCCTCTCTTCCGACCCTTGTTGCTGCAGACCGTTGGTTGATTCCCATGATTCGTTGGCATCTCCTACTCCTGTAGAGGTGCAAGTTGCTGGCGTTTTCTTCTTGTACATGGCCGCCCTTTCTATGCGATGTACGGCTCTGCGCACGTCACTCTGTGCTTTCATGATGCCCTTGCTCTTCTGTATTATACACACTATTTCACTCATGTCAATGTCGTCGTCCTGCCTAACTTTGTGTAACCAACGTGGATGCTGCCCTTCTCAGTCTTAACATTTGGAACGGCGAGACGCTATGATGACATTGGGGGGGGGTCAGTCGGTGTGCTGCCACAGTCTCTTTGACTGTCCCATATGGATTCATCCCTGTGCCACACACCAGCTATAAGGCTCCTTTGACGAAAAGGTTGACTCTTTCCACCAGCCCATTTGCTTGCGGGTGGTAAAGACTCACTCTCAATTGCTGGATGTTGTGCTTCTTGAGGAAACTTTCCATGTCTCTGGAGACTATCTGGACCATCACAATTTCTTTGGGAAACCTCTCTCTTTGAAAGACTGTATTGAGTACGTTGATGCCTAATGGGCCTATGAAGTCCAACCCTATTTTGTGCCACAACCCTGAGGGAATTTCTGTGGGGAACATGGGTGCTTGTCTCACTTTTAATCTTTTGTCACTGTTGGCACATTCGTGGTGCATCTCAATCATTGTCCTTACTTTCTTGGTCCATGCCAGTGTACCAATAGGCATCCTGCACTCTGCGTCATGTCATGTTGCTGCCCAGATGATAGGCATGAACTCTACATAATATGACCTTCCACATGCCTTAGGGGAGAATTACCTGATCCCCTCTCATCACTAGGCCATCCATTTCTACAATTTCCTTGTTGACCTTCGAATACAGCCATAGGCCTTCCAGGACTGCTCTCTTGCTGGGCCAACCAGTGTGGGCCGATTCTGCTACTCTGCTCAGGGAATCGTCTTGCCTAATTTCTTCCTGCCAACGGGACTCACTCATTCCCCTGAATTCTCTGTCTCTTAGGTCCCCAACGGATGCCACGATGCACTCATCTTCAAGGAACATTGTGCCTGGGATTTTGTGATTGAGTAGACTTTCGACAGTAAAGAGGATTTTACAAGATCCGTGTCAGGGATAAGGTTTGGGGTAAGGGACGGCGCTTCCTGTACCCAAAAAGATGTTAAATAGGGATAAAATGACATTTCCCAGCATGCTTTGGGAGTGTGTAGTTCGGAGGTATTCGCGCGGCACTCCAGCTGGGCTTAATGAGGAACTGCTTAAAGTCCGCCGCCGCCCATGCCCCAGTGCAGGTAATTACAGTTTATCAGCACGGGCGGCGGCAGCTGAGGACACGAGCAGATGAGACCATGCTGGGACGCCGAAGGACTGTGAAGCTTCTCCCCGGGCTACAGCAGTGATTATATGCAGGAAGGAGCAGGCGCTGGGGCCTCGGCGGTGAAACAGCTTTACCCTTCGTGTTGGGCAACTTACTTCAGGGTCCGGATGTCCTCGTGAGGCATCCGGACCGCCAGTTAAGTGTCTTACTTCTTTGGCATTATTTATTAAGCCTGTTTTCTTTTGGCTGCTTATTTGTTTCACAATTCTGAGAGGGTTGGAGGAATCACGCCACAAAGGGAAGAACTGATTAACATTACTCCTGACCCAATATGCATTTGCAAGGAAAGAATCATCTCTAGTTCATTTGATTTATGGAACATTACATGGGCCTCATCACGAGTTTGGCGGTAACCCTTAAAATCGGCGATAACGCTATCAGCGCCGATTTTAAGGGTCCATCGGATCACGAGTCCAAATACCGCCGGCGCTATTACAGCTGGCGCAAGTACAGCCGGCTGTACAAGCATCGGCTGTAAAAGCGCCATTAACCATTCGCGCTAAAACATTGCAATCACAAGTCCGGCATAGGCGCAATTAGCGCCAGAAAATCGGCAGACAATCCGCCGAAAATACCCCCAGCAAAAAGATTGAGGTAAAAGAACATAGGCCATAGCAATAAGGGTCCAAGTGAAAGCAATGCAAATCAGAGGCCCACAAAGGATCCACCCATGCACAACACACCCTCCCCAACACCATTCCACCAGTAGGAGCAGGCAGGAGACAGCAATAAGGGCCCAGGTGAAAGCAATGCAAATCAGAGGCCCACAAAGGACCCACCCATGCACAACACACCCTCCCCAACACCATTCCACCAGTAGGAGCAGGGAGGAGACAGCAATAAGGGCCCATGTGAAAGCAATGCAAATCAGAGGCCTACAAAGGACCCACCCATGCACAACACACACTTCCAAACACCATGCTGCCATTTGGAGCCGGGACCCTTGATGTGGACTTCTACCTGCTGCGCCCGGAGCTACAGAGGCCTGCCAACCAGGCCAGGGCCCTGGGAGTGCAGGGGGTGGTGGGGATGAGGAGAAGGAGGAGGAGAGCAGCATCAGCCAGGCGGCCAGCCATCCCCGGGGTCAGGCCAACACCCTGGGCCCTGACTGATGGCCAGTTGGTGACTGAATATCGGCTGGACAGGGCAACCTATCGTGATTGCTAACGGCTAGGCTTCTCTCCCGTGACCCCTCCTCACCTGAGGTTCCTGAAGACATGCTCAGTGTCCGTGAGGTCTCTCTACTTCCTCTAGTAGTAGCCTTCTGGGTCTTCTTTCTTTGGCCCTTTACCTTCTTATCGTGGAGGTAGGGACGGGCTCCGCTGGAGGCCACCTTGGCAACTGAGGAACTCCCCGCCAAGAGGGACCCCCAGTAAGCCCGTCCTAAAATCCAGGGAAAAAGCTTCTGCGGCACCAAAAAACCCTGAAGAACACAGGCTGTACGTGGAGCTTGATCTGACTGGCAGTAGAGATCCAGCAGGCAGTAGGATTTATCCAATTTAAAGGGGAAGCTCCTTGGAAGGTAATTGTAGATAGGAAAAGGCAGAGATAAAGTGAAGAGGAAGACAGAACAGAGGAAGGTATAGGGATGAACGCCTAGAGGGGCTATAGTGTGTGCAGAGGCACAGAAAAGGAAAGAAATCCTGCGGCCCAAACAGAGATGACACTGGAAGCCGGCGGCGAGCGGAAGGAGAGCACTCAACCGAAGCTGGATGAGAGAGAGCAGGAGCGAGGAGAGAAGGCAAGGGAAGGAGCCGGGCAGAGAGGTACAGAGCGAGGAGGGACGGAAGCCGGAGAAACTCCCGCAAGCAGGACAAGGACCAAGAGCGAACAGCTGGCAAAGCAAACGAGAGTTCCGAAGCCAAAACAGGAAGTGGGAGCGATACAACGCACTGAACGTAGGTTTCAGTGCGTTGTTATAGAAACGCTGCATGAAGCGGCCATCTTGGAAGAAGACTAGACCGTACGTAACAGTTCTAGCCATAGATCGATCACCTAAGTCGGGAAAGGGACCATCTATGCCAGACCTTCCATGGCCGGAACATAACAGTATGACCTCTTCTCCTCGGGGTCCCCCCGGCTTGCCAGGATGTTTTCTGTGGAACAATCGCAGCAGACGAGGTGCATGGATGTGATGACGGGGTTCCCAGGTACGTTCCGCCACTGAGTATCCCTTCCAATGAATCAGATATTGTAGGGACCCCCGGTAATATCTGGAGTTCACAACATGAGACACTTCATATTCCTCCGGCTCCGAGAAGGGAGGTATCCTTGGTTGGATTCTGAGTCTCTGGTATGGATCCGGCACGTAAGGCTTTAATAGGGAAGTATGAAACACAGGGTGAATTCTCTTCATCTTCTGAGGGAGTCGAAGACGGTACGCCACTGGGTTGACTTGTTCGACTATCGAGCAGGGGCCCAGGTACTTGGGAGTGAATTTGCCAAGGTGTAACCATCGAGGTAGTTATTTGGTCGAAAGCCAAACCAAAGTGCTAGGTGTCCATTCCAGGTTGCTTCGTCTATGTCGATCTTCCCTCTCCTTGGTATTCTTGCGGCTATCCTCCAATGCCTTCAGGGCCATCCTTTGGGTGGATCGAATTGCTTCCAATAAACTGTCCACGGTGGGAGAGTCTGAACAGTTCTTCCGAAGACCTGGTACATGGGAAGGGTGGAATCCATAGGTGCACAAAAATTGACTCATCTTTATGGCAGAATGATAGGTGTTATTATACGAAAATTCTGCCAAGGGTAACAAGGATGTCCAGTTGTCCTGCTCCCTGTTACAGAAACTTCTGAGGTATTGCTCGAGGGTGGCATTCAGCCTCTCAGTCTGGCCATTGCTTTGTGGATGGAATCCCGATGATAGTGCTCTCTGTATTCCTAATTGTTTACACAAGGAAGCCCAGAATCGTGATGTAAACTGCGACCCTCGGTCTGAAAGTACAGTTTTGGGTAACCCATGCAGTCGAACTATTTCACAAAGGAATACTGTTGCCATTTCTGTCTGGAGCTGTTGGGAGTCCTGCAAGTGCGATGAAGTGGGCCATCTTGCTAAAGGAATCCACAGTAATGGTTCTGTAACCTTCCGAGGGTGGTAAATCCACAATAAAGTCAGTAGACACGTGTTCCCAGGGCTGAGAGGGTACCTCTGGTTGTTGCAACAGACCCAAGGGTCTACCGGTTTGGGGTTTGTTAACAGCACATACAGGACAAGAGAACATGTATCGTTTGACATCTTGAGACATGGTTGGCCACCAGAAAAGCCTCTTCACCAATTCCTCTGTATTCCTCAGGCCCTTATGTCCTGCCAGGGGAGACTCATGGCACCACCTCAGCACCTGCGTCCTCAGATTATGTGTTGGGATGAATAAAGCTGAGTTGTGATATAATAGTCCGTCTTTAAGAAGGAGATTGGGGTCAATACAGTTGCAGCGCTGAATCCCCTCTTGCACTGCTTGCAGAAAACTAGAGACCACTGAAATAAACTTCTTATTGGCAAGTAGCAGCTCGCTTCTGGACAGTGTCTCTGAAGAAACTTCCCAGCTTCTAGACAAGGCGTCTGCCAAGATGTTTTGAGAGCCTGGTAGATACGTAAGGTGGAAGTCAAATTGAGAAAAATAATATGCCCACCTAGCATGTCTAGCGTGGGTGCACTCCATCTGTTGCAGCACCCGCAAATTACGATGGTCAGTTCTTATGACAAAGGGCTCAAGGGATCCTTGTAAGAGGTGCCTCCATTCCTCACAGGCTTTCTTCATTGCCAGGAGTTCCTTCTCCAATACCGATTAATATCTTTCACTAGGGCTCAAGGTCTTGGAAAAATAAGCTACTGGATGTTACACTCCATCCTCAGAGTTCTGGAGCAGGGCCGCTCCAATGGCATTCTCGGACGCATCGGTCTCCAAAACAAAGGGACGTTGTTGGTCAGGTTGGGCCAGAATGGGAGCAGAAGTAAACAAACTCTTGAGATGTTGGAAAGATTGTATTGCGTCGGAGTCCATAAGAAACCTAACCCCTTGTTTCAATAGGGCAGTGAGTGGTAGAACAATCTTAGAGAAGTGAGGGAT
Source organism: Ambystoma mexicanum (assembly GCF_040938575.1). Lineage (NCBI taxonomy): Eukaryota > Metazoa > Chordata > Amphibia > Caudata > Ambystomatidae > Ambystoma > Ambystoma mexicanum. The sequence goes on along the minus strand of NC_090937.1, from coordinate 197,989,301 downwards.
AAATCGACGATAAAAATTCGCCAGCCCTAAAAACCTTTGTACCTCCTTGACACACCTGGGTTCTGGCCATCGTAATATGGCTTCAATCTTCCCTGGGTCCATCCTGACACCTTTATTGGATAGGATGAAACCTATATAGGGGATAGAGTCAGCATGAAATTAACACTTTTCGAGCTTCACCAAGAGCTGATTCTCTTGGAGACGTCTCAGAACTTCCTTCACCACCTGGATGTGTTCGTTCAGATGTACAGAAAATATAAGGATGTCGTCAAGATACACAACTACGGATCGGTATAGTAAATCTGAGAATATACGATCCATAAATCTTTGGAATATTGCGGGGGCATTGACCAGACCAAATGGCATCACCCTGTATTCAAAATGGCCTAGGGGAGTCCTAAAGGCAGTCTTCCATTTGTCCCCTTCCTTAATCCTAAGGAGATGATAGGCCCCCCTTAGGTTCAACTTGGTGAATAGACGTGACCCCTGCACCGCCTCTAGGATGTCTCTTATCAGTGGCATTGGATATCTATCCCGACAGGTGATCCTATTGAGTCCTCTATAGTCAATGCAGGGTCTTAGTTCTGTAGTTCCCCTCTTGGGAATAAAGAACAGGGAGGCCCCACCAGGAGATCGTGACTCCCGGATCAGTCCATTCTCCAGATTCTCCTCCAGATATTCCTTAAGGGCCTTCCTTTCTGGAAGAGATAAAGGGAACATTCTTCCGAAGGGCACCACTGCTCCCTCCTGTAACTCAATGGAGCAGTCTTCGGGTCTGTGGGGTGGCAGGAGGCGTGGAACCTCGTCTTCAAATACTTCGGAATAGCATTGGTATACCAGCGGAATGCTCGAGACCACCTTAGTCTGTAGAGTGCTACCTCGCCCCTCCTGTTTCTCTTGTGCCTGCTTACTGAGGCAGTTTTCATGACAAAACTCAGAGTCAAATCTTAGGGTGTTGAGGGACCAATCAATGTAAGGGTTATGCTTTCTGAGCCAAGGGATCCCCAGTATTATGGGGAAATGAGCCGCTCTTATCACGTCAAAACTGATCTTTTCTTGGTGATTTCCCATCTGTACCCATAGAGGTTCGGTCTCTGAAACTATGGGTCCAGAAATGAGAGGCGTGCCATCAACTCCTTCAACTGGAATGGCTCGGTGTTTAATCTGACAGAGAACTCCTTGGTCCTTAGCCCAGACCCTATCCACAAAGTTCCCTGCCGCGCCGCTATCCAACATCGCCAAAACCTCCACAGACTTTTCGGTAGACAACTGTAATCGGACCTGGAAAACCATCAAGCGAGAATCCTCGGCTACACATGAGGCTTGGGTGTAATCGCAGGGCTTTCAAAGGTTTCCCCCGACGTCGCCCCTGCACAGACTCGGGGGGAAGTGTTTCCCTTCTTCCGGGGAGGCACATCGGGACAATTACGGAGTAAATGTTTAGATGACCCACAGTACATACATAGACCCAATTCACGTCTTCTTCGCCTTTCTTCAGGTGTCAGCGGGCCCCTGGCTGAAACAATCTGCATAGGTTCTTCTAATACAGACTCCGGCTTAGGTACTACCTTGGTTGCTGGAGGAGGATCATTCAAGGAAGAGTAACCCTGTTGCCGTCTCTTCTCAAGGCGTCTCTCATTCAGCCGATATTCGATCTGTAGGGTTAAGGTAACCAGTTCTTGGAACGAACCAGGTCCTGAAACCCGTGCTAGTTCATCTTTGAGTTCTTCGTGTAAACCCCTCCTAAAGATGGTTTGTTGTGCCGAATCTGGCCATCCAGACTCGGTAGCCAACTTCTGAAATCTGGAAACATAAGTTTGGACGTCAGCACCACCCTGCCTGACGTCCAGCATAGCCTCATATGAAGCAAAAACCACCTCCGGGCGATCAAATCTTGCTTGAAACTGTTGCGAAAACTGATCAGAATTCTGTAAGATCGGGTCGTTATTAGTCACTAATGGAGTGGCCCATGCCAACGCATTCCCCACCAAGCTTGAGATTAAGAAACCCACCTTCGGCTTATCTGTCTCGAAGGTCTTTGGTCTGAACATGAAGTACACCTTACAGGCATCCATAAATTCCTTCCATGACCTGGGATTTCCATCATACTTGCCAAACGACAGAGGCAATGCGGGCGGCCACTTGTTGTCTCAAAGAGTTGTTCTCTGCCTGCATGTTTTGCATTTGCACTGTGCGTCCCTGGATGGCAGCCACCAACTCTTGATATTGTTCCAGGGTAGCCATGGGTGTTTCTGGGCATTGCATACTGTCGTGATTGCTAACGGCTAGGTTTCTCTCCCGTGACCCCTCCTCACCTGAGGTTCCTGAAGATGTGCTCAGTGTCCGTGAGGTCTCTCTACTTCCTCTAGTAGTAGCCTTCTGGGTCTTCTTTCTTTGGCCCTTTACCTTCTTATCGTGGAGGTAGGGACGGGCTCCGCTGGAGGCCACCTTGGCAACCGAGGAACTCCCCGCCAAGAGGGACCCCCAGTAAGCCCGTCCTAAAATCCAGGGAAAAAGCTTCTGCGGCACCAAAAAACCCTGAAGAACACAGGCTGTATGTGGAGCTTGATCTGACTGGCGGCAGAGATCCAGTAGGCAGTAGAATTTATCCAATTTAAAGGGGAAGCTCCTTGGAAGGTAATTGTAGATAGGAAAAGGCAGAGAGAAAGTGAAGAGGAAGACAGAACAGAGGGAGGTATAGGGATGAACGCCTAGAGGGGCTATAGTGTGTGCAGAGGCACAGAAAAGGAAAGAAATCCTGCGGCCCGAACAGAGATGACACTGGAAGCCGGAGGCGAGCGGAAGGAGAGCACTCAACCGAAGCCGGATGATAGAGAGCGGGAGCGAGGAGAGAAGGCAAGGGAAGGAGCCGGGCGGAGAGGTACGGAGCGAGGAGGGACGGAAGCCGGAGAAACTCCCGCAAGCAGGACAAGGACCAAGAGCGAACAGCTGGCAACGCGAACGAGAGTTCCGAAGCCAAAACAGGAAGTGGGAGCGATACAACGCACTGAACGTAGGTTTCAGTGCGTTGTTATAGAAACGCTGCATGAAGCGGCCATCTTGGAAGAAGAATAGACCGTACGTAACGGTTCTAGCCATAGATCGATCACCTAAATCGGGAAAGGGACCATCTATGCCAGACCTTCCATGGCCGGAACATAACACAACCATCACCCAGTTGCTGGACACAATCCAGGCTGACATCGGCAGCCGCATAGCCATCAGCACAGCAGTACCTCCCCTAGTGAAGCTCGTGTCTGTGCTACAATTTCTCGAGACTGGCAGCTACCAACACACCGTTGCCATGATGCATGACATGGCCCAGTCCACACTTAGTGTCATGCTGGGACAGGTGCTGGATGCACTGTTGAATCATGTCAATGAGCACATCGCATTGCCAGCCACACAGGCACAGGTGAACCAGCTGAAGGGTCAATTCCATGCCATTGCCCAAGTCCCTAATGTAATAGCAGCCCTGGACTGCACATATGTAGCACTCGTATCACCCAAGGCACATGAGGCAGCCTATAGAAACCGGAAACAGTACCATTCCCTGAATGTGCAGATGACATGTGGCCCTGACCTCACCTTCAGCCACTGCTGTGCCCACTACCCAGGATCTACCCACGACTCCATGGTCCTGTGCAACAGTACCCTGCCAGCGTACATGGAAAGGCACCGAGGCCAAAACACATGGCTGCTGGGTGAGTACAAATGTATACCATAATGCATGTGTCAGGCCTAACTCCTTCCTCCCCCGACTCCTCACCTGTGTCCTCTGTTTCACTGTCCTTGTAAGAGGAAGTGTGCTTCTTTGTGGGTCTGGAGGAATCTTTGGTCGATCTTTCCTTAGACTTCCGTTCATGTAAGTAAGGCCTGGCTCCCTCGGAGGCCACCTTGACAGGGATGGCGACCTGTCTCGGGGGACCCCGAGGAGCCAAACCCCAATCGTCAGGGAAAAAGCCGAATTGGCACAAAAAATCCTGGAGAATGGTCCTTGAAGAACTTTAGGCTTCTCAAAAGACAAATTCAGTCTGCAGATGGGATTCCAGGAGCGCTGGTATAAGGAGCTTGGAAATGCTGGGATGGTAACGATCCGATGCAGAAATCCTCAGCTGCACACTGGGAGCAGGGTAAGGTGCTGCCGTAGGGGTCCCCAGCAGTCAAACAAGAAGTGATAAGGTGGATGGTAAGCAAAGAAGGCTTGAGGAAAGTAAGAAGGAAAGTAGATAAGAATATAAGAAAACTGACTCCATTTACCAGATTCAGAGCAGATCACGAAAGAATAGTTTGGAAAGCGAAACGTCGCGGAGGAGGCAGAGCCAGAACGGGAAGCCACAAGCACGGAACGGTGAGGACGCCGAAAGGTAAGTAAAGTAAGTGGGAAACGGAACGGCAGAATGCCAAAAGAGTTTAGCGATCGAGTATAAGTAGAGAGAGCACTATAGGAACCCTGAAAGGTTCCGGAAAGCGAAGGAGTAACAGGAAGGCAAAAACAAAGGCTGCTAACGGGGTTAGCCGCAGAGCGGAATATCAGAAAGCAGATACAACGCACCGGGTGGTGGGCAGGGCTTAGTTTTATAGCCCCGGCAGCCATGATGGTTGAGGACTAGACCGCGGGTACAGACAATACACAGCGTTAACCTTCCAGGAATGCCAAAGCTTCCACAGTCGAGTCCTGACAGCATGTTAATCCACAACTGATGGGGCTGGTCACACACAATGAAATCCCTGAATGACAATAGGCAGCACCATCAGTACAGCATTTCCAATCAAGCACCTTGCACGTGAAACCTTGGACATGTCCAACACAGCAGAAGACACCCATTCAGAATGTAAAAGACACGTGGCAGCACAGTGACATATGGAAGGCCTACCACCACAAAGCCTCCTGTGTGAGTAGCACTATGCCTTCCAACTCTGACACAGTACAGACATCCCACTCTGCCCACCCGACAGTCATACAAATGTAACACAAAAGTCTCCAAATCCACAAATTCACCAGACATAAGTAGCCTGAGTAATGGCAATGTACATCCCACAAACCCTGTCCTCTGAATGGCCAATGAAATTCATGGAGAACAGTACAGAATAGTGACAACCAACAGATGCAACTGCAGCCAAAGGGAATGGCAATGACACATGAGGTAGCCACTTCTCGCATGCACAAGCAGATGGAAGGGCCCCCTTACCCAGTGACAAGTGAATGAGTACTGTCACATACTGAAACAGAGGCGTACCAAGTTGTGAGTACCTCATTGATTCAATGCTGCTCGTAGCACAACACACTCCACAATGTTATTGACCAAATGACAAGTATGGCAATATGACACTGATGACTGAGCCCTGTACACCCACTGAATTTGCCTTGTCCCCAAACCTCCTTTCTCTCCCCTGCAGGTGATTCTGGATATCCCCAGTATACATAGCTCATGACTCCTGTGTGTCATCCACACACTGCAGCGGAGAGGGCATACAACCTTGCCCATGCTCGTACACGGATCTGCTTGGAGAGGGCATTTGGACTGCTGAAGGCGCGCTTCCGGTGCCTAGACCGTACGGGAGGGGCATTGATTTATGCACCAGAAAAAGTTGGAAAAATTGTACTGACCTGTGCCATGCTGCACAACATCTGCTGTCGCAGGATTGTGCCACTGCCCCCTGATGCTCATGTGCAGCCACCTGAGGATGGGAGTGAAGGTGATGACGTGCTGGAAGGTGTTGCACGTGCACAAAGGGTTGGGCTGAGGGAGGAGAGGTTGGCCAGACAGGGATTGATTGATGTTTTTTTAAACGGGTGATGGCTACATTTAACAAATGTAACTTGATTGATTGATTGATGTGTTTATTTATAGAGCACTTTACACCAAGGCGCTGTACAACTTCCCCATTAAATAGCACTTTTTCACAATCACTACTGTCCATGCTTTGTGGTTTTTGAAACGTGATTTATTCTCAGTGTAACAATCCCCCCTGCCCCCAGTGAACACCCAGCACACAATTCCTCCTCCCCCCAGTGAACACCCAGCACACAATCCCCCCTCCCCACAGTGAACCCCAGTGCACAATCCCCCCTGCCCCCAGTGAACACCCAGCACACATTCCCCCCTTCCCCAGTATACTCCCCACAACAGTGCAGGTAGGTGCATGTTTGTCATCAGGGCACCCACAACAATGCCATGTCCGACTAGGATGGTCGTGGACGCTTTCCTTGACCAGGCCCCTCTGGTGTGTGTGACCTCAGGTGGCGCATTGAACGGCGCCTAGGCGACGGCTCAAGGTATCCCTCCGTGGGTGTGGTGGAGGTTGAAGGGACTGACCCGGTTGCCTGCATGTGCTGTCGGAGAAGGTTGTTCCCCTCCCTTGTCTGCTTAGCAAGTGCTGACACTGCCTCGCACAACTCCCTCACCCTTTGTCCAAACCCTGTCAGGGCTGCGGTGCATTGTTCTACCACTCTGCGTGTGCGCGCATTGTCACGCGCTATGTACTTGCATCCATGGCGTATGGATGCACTGATAGCCTTGATGTGCCGGCTGTGCACCTTGGCCATAGATTCAATTTTGGCCTGTTTGGCCTCTCATCACGTCCAGTCGGCCCATCACTGCTGCCCCCGTGATGAAGGGTACCCCTGGTGTGGCAGGTGCCGGCCTGCCACTTGTGCGCTGTTGGGGGGGGCTGCATGGGGACATGTTGCCGGGTGGGATTGGGCTGCCGGGCTCTGAGTGCCGGTCTTCAGGGCTGCCATATGATGGGTTGTCCTCGTCTGGCTGTGGTGTGCGGACACGACGCACATGCACACGTGGGGTTTGTGCTTGCTGTGTGCCTGGCCCTGGGGTCCCTGTGGTGTGACCATCCCTTCAGCGTCACTGCTTCCGGGTAAATGCAGACATCCTGCCTGATGCGCACGTGGAGGTGTCACTTCCACGTCGGGCTCCGATCCACAGGTGTCATGATCTCTGCTTCCAAAAGGTCAGGGTTTTCCCAACTCCCTTGGAAGCAGATCCATAACCCAGGTTCCGAGTGCCAACCAGTCCCAATTGGGACCTTTTGGACCCAGTCCTGGCGCAAGTGGCACCAGGCTCATAAATATGCCCAGTCCCAGCGCTGGAAGCGCCGGGCTCATAATGCTTGGGTGGACTTACCTGCAGCAGACCATGCTGCTTACTTGCCTGCCAGTTGAGCCTCTGATCCTCTTCTGTTTGGAACTACTTTTCCTGTTGGGTGGGGCTGGAGCCACTCCCTAGATTTAGAACACTGGAACTCTTCTGGAAGGCAGGAACTCTTTTCTTACCAGGAACTCTTTTCTTACTTAGGCGTGGCTGTGGAAGGAGACACCTAAGCACTACAGGAGGCTATTTAAACCACACCCGGTGGATGAATCTTGCTTTGCGTTATTCTGCACTCTCTGCAGCAGGACGCTCATCGTGTCTTCTGCATCCAGTCCCGGGCCTAAGGGAAAAGGCTTACCACCCTGAATCCAGTCTTCAGCAACACCTATAAAGACAAGAAAGAACAGGTTAGCATTCCGGCATCTGAAAGGCAAAGGCTTACCATCCAGAATCCAGTCTTCAGCAACACCTATAAAGACAAGAAAGAACAGGCTAGCATTCCGGCATCGGAAAGGCAAAGGCTTACCAACTCTTCGCACGCTCCGGAGGCCTTCGGCGCTGCATCCGCATCTGAAAGACAAAACAAGGTGTGTTTAAAGACATTGGGGAACTTTAATACTCACGTGCCATTACTCCTTTCCACATCTAATCCAGTGGGTATTCCGGCACCCTGCAGCCGCTCCGAACTCGTACCTGCAAAATAAAAAGACAGTTAGAGTGCATCGTGAAGCAGGCAACAAGCGCTTACTCACGTGCTTCCAGGCGCTTCTATTCATCACACGGGCTCCATCTTCAACTCACTTCAGCCCGTCATCCGCCATCGCCGGAAACCTGCAAAACAAGAGACATCAATACTAAAGACTTTAAAAAGACATTTGGATGACTCGAAACTTACCGTTCGTGCAGTAAACGACGGACAGCAGTCCTCTGAAGTCAAGAGGCCTGCGCTACCTATCCAGTGAAGAAACTGGCTACAGCACCCTGCCCCGAGGCAGATGGAGAGCTCGGCATTCACTTACCTAAGGTGAGAGCGTTAACCTTTGGGGTCTACAGGAGAGGAGAAGAGGAAAGAGATAGGGACACCCCAATAACCCCAGTTCATTAACCCCATATTTTCTATCTGCAGACATCTTACTCTACACGTCAGGCATACAGTGCACAGAGGTCCAGCCCAAAGAGCCAACCGGGTGCTACACATCACCTTTGAAGATACGGTAGTCGCCCAGTCAAGACCGGCGCCTCTGCGAGAATCAGGTGAGCGTTACAGAACGCAAAGCCTACCGCAAAACTCTCGCCCAGGCACTATGGAAACCTCGGATACTGACCCCCTAGCCCGGTTACTTGGGGAACTAAGGGCAGAAGTGCATGCAACTCGTCAGGAAACGAATGCTCTAAGAAGGGAACTAATTATTTCCAAGGAGAGAACAGACAATCTTGCTAGACAAGTGCTACAGTCACAAGCCGGACAGACCCCGTTACCCACATCAGGGGCAAATCTTCCTTCAACATCCTCTATGAATCCAGTGCAGATCAACCTACCTGGGAATGTACCTCTGGCTCCGCCCAAGCGATTTTCTGGTGACCCAAAGAGGTTTGCAGTATTTATCAATCAGTGCCGGTTGCACTTCTTATGCCGGCCAGCAGCCTTTCCAACTGATCAAGCTAAAGTAGCTTTTGTACTTTCGTACCTTAGTGGCAATGCGGCAGACTGGTCGATCCCTCTAGTTCATCAAGATGATCCGGTTCTCCATGATTTTCAAGCCTTTCGGCTTAGTATGGAAAAACTGTTCGCAAGACATTCACAGGGACAGGCCTTGGACAATGAGCTTCTTTCGTTGCGACCGGGTAATCAAGACCTTTTGGCTTATATTGCATCTTTCAATAGACTAATAGTGGAAACTCAATGGCCTGAGGACAAAAGGATTACGCTGTTTTATAGAGGTCTACGTGGAGAGCTCAAAGACGTTTTAGCCCAAGTGGTGAATCCCCCACAAGACTGTTCGGATTACATAGACTTGGTCGTTCAAATAGATCACAGGCTGCAGAACAGGAAGGCCGATCGTTCCAAGTTTGATGCTCGAGTATTTTCCAAACCGCCAACTCCTTCCAAAGGAGTAGACTCCGGGGAATCCATGCAAATAGAGGGTCTGAAAGGTCCTCTAACACAACGGGAGCGGGAAAGGAGGAAACAGTTGCAATTATGCCTATATTGCGGAAACTCAGGGCACTTTCTTCGAGACTGTCCGGTGAAACCTGCCAAGAAGGCAGTAGGAGCTGCAGTTACCAAAGTTACAAACTCTGAGCAGGGAAACGACCTCGCCCGACAAGAATAGAGGTCCTCTTGCCGAGCGTAAAAACCAGTTCCGTGACCTCGCATTTCGTGATACCTATGGTCCTCATTAGCCCTGATAATCCGGATCGATTACATGCAATTGAAGCTTACGTCGACAGCGGTGCCATCGGCAATTATGTGGATCATGAAATGGTTTTGAGGATGAATCTGACTCTTTGTCCCAAGGCTGTAAAGGACGTCATTACTACGGTGGATGGTACGGAGATAGCCTCCGGGCCAGTAACGCATACCACTCAAGAAGTGACGCTAGTAAGTCAAGATGGACACCATGAGAAGATCGTGTTCGATGTGATCAAGGCCCCTCAGTTTCAGATTATTCTAGGAATACCTTGGTTAGAGAAACACAATCCTCTGATCGATTGGCGAGCAAGAACGGTCCAGTTTCCAGAATGTGTCTCTACTTGTCACCCTCCACCTGGTGTTGCACTGGCCGCAATTTCTTCAGAGACTCCCCACTTACCTCCCGAATACCTAGAATACCAAGATGTTTTCCGGAAGGATCAGGCTAACTCTCTACCTCCTCATAGGTCTTATGACTGCCAGATAGACCTGATACCTGGATCTACTCCTCCTTGTAGTAGAATTTATGCCCTCACCGAGCCTGAGAACCTTCACCTTCGACAATACCTGGATCAATACCTGGCAAATGGGTTTATTTGTCCTTCCAAGTCCCCTGCTTCTTCAGCTTTGTTCTTCGTTCCAAAAAAGGAAGGAGACCTTAGAACTTGTATCGATTATCGCTCCCTGAACCAGATCACCGTTAAGAATAGATATCCGTTACCTTTGATCCCTGAACTCCTGGACCAAGTCAGAAAAGCATGCATATATACAAAGCTGGATCTTAGAGGAGCTTACCACTTGGTACGAGTAAAAGAGGGCGATGAATGGAAGACGGCCTTCCGCACCAAGTATGGGCTATTTGAATATCAGGTCATGCCCTTCGGACTTTGCAATGCCCCGGCCGCCTTTCAATATTTTATGAACGATGTCCTCAGAGAGCTCATAGATGTATGTGTTGTTGTTTACATTGACGACATCCTCGTTTATTCTTCATCGGAATCTGAACATCGGAAACACGTGAAAATGGTCCTCGAAAGATTGCGTCAACACAAACTTTTCGCTAAGTTGGAAAAATGTGTTTTCAACGTGACTGAAGTTGAATTCTTGGGATTCATATTATCACCTGGCGGGGTGCGTATGGATTCAAAGAAGGTCGATGCAGTTCTCAAATTGCCATCACCATCCTCCGTAAAAGGTGTGCAAAGCATGTTAGGCTTCGCTAACTTTTACCGCAGGTTTATCCCCGAGTTCTCTCGAATAGTCCAGCCCATCACTGCCTTGTTAAAGAAAAACAAACGTTTTGAATGGTCTACCGAGGCGGAACAAGCTTTCCAGGATTTGAAGACTAAATTTATCTCTGCACCAATCTTAAAACACCCTCGCCCCGAACTCCCCTACATCGTGGAAACTGATGCTTCAAGCCTTGCCATGGGGGCAGTTCTATCACAAAAGGACCCGGTAACCAATCAGTTGCATCCCGTGGCATTTTGGTCCCGCAAATTCTCGCCTCCTGAAGTCAATTACACGATTACTGACAAGGAACTTCTGGCTATCAAGTCTGCCTTTAAGGCTTGGCGGCATTATCTGCTGGGGGCCCGACACACCGTTACTGTGATTACGGATCACCGAAACCTGCAATATTTGAAAACCGCAAAAGCCCAATCCTCTAGACAACTCCGTTGGGCATTATTCTTTGCCGAGTTTGACTTCATAATTACCTATCAACCAGGTACAAAGAACGGTAAAGCCGATGCCCTTTCTCGGATGGGAGTGGAAGAACACTTGATCAACCCTACACCTGTACCAATCATTCCCGAACAAAGAATTCTGGGTGTAATCGCCACAGAATCCATAGAGGAAGTTAAGGATAAAGCCAGGCAACTTGTAACTCCAGCAGATATACAGAATTGGCATCTGCAGGGAAAGGACTTTGCAGTAAAGGACAACTTATTGTATTTCCAAGAACGATTATACCTACCCAGCACAGATTTACAGAAAAAAGTAATCTATTGTTATCACGACTCTTTAATGGAAGGTCATCCCGGTATAGCCAAGACCTCAGAAAAGATCAAGCGCTACTTCTGGTGGCCGTCTTGGAAAAAAGATATCAGAGACTTTATAATGTCCTGTGGAGTATGCGCCCAAAACAAGAGTCAAAAGGAAAGACCAGCAGGCCTCTTACGCCCTATTGACATCCCACCTCGCCCTTGGCATACGCTTTCTATGGACTTCATCACCGATCTACCTCCATGCTCCGGATACAATACGATTCTAGTAATCGTGGACTTATTCTCCAAGATGGCGCATTTCATTCCGCTCAAAGGCTTGCCAACAGCAGCAACTCTGGCCCGAGAATTTCTCGAAAACATCGTCCGACTGCACGGTTTTCCTTCGGTTCTAATTTCGGATCGAGGTAGTCAATTTATTTCTCATTTTTGGCGAAGTTGCTGTCGGTCGGCTCAAATTGATGTGAGACTATCGACCAGTCACCACCCTCAGACCGACGGACAAACCGAGAGGACCAATCAAACTCTGGAACAGTATTTACGCTGCATGCTGCAACAAACTGAAAAAACTTGGAAAGATATCCTTTGGATAGCCGAGTATGCCTACAATAACTCTGTCCACTCGGGAACTGGGAAAACCCCGTTTTTTCTTTTGTACGGCAGTCACCCTCGAACCTCGGAGTTGGATCCCCTCCAAGATCTTGAAACACCAGCAGTAGACTACCTGCATTCTACAATCACCCAAGCCTTTAAGGAAGCTGTTTCTCACCTTCAAAGGGCTAAAGAACAATACAAGAAAGGAGCAGATCAACATCGGAAGGAAGCCCCTCACTATCAAGTAGGGGATCAAGTCTGGTTATCCACCAAATATCTATCTCTAAAAGGGCCACGCACATTCAACCCAAGATACCTTGGTCCCTATTCCATCACCACCATAGTAAACCCAGTAGCGGCCAAGTTGGACTTGCCCCCGCACATGAAGATACATCCGGTCTTCCACGTCTCTCTATTAAAACCCGTGCAACCTCAAACCCGACTAACCAAATCTCCAAAACCTAGCCTAGTGGATGGAGAACTCGAGTTTGAAGTCAAAAGCATTCTGGACTCCAAGATCTCCAAATCTAAACTATTCTACCTAATTGACTGGAAAGGCTACGGCCCCCAAGAGAGATCCTGGGAACCTGCTGAATATGTCCACGCTCCTCGCCTAATCAAAAGATTTCACCGAACATTTCCTGACAAGCCAAAACCCCCGGAGAAGCGCGGTTTGGGAGGGGCCTTGAGGGGGGGTACTGTCATGATCTCTGCTTCCAAAAGGTCAGGGTTTTCCCAACTCCCTTGGAAGCAGATCCATAACCCAGGTTCCGAGTGCCAACCAGTCCCAATTGGGACCTTTTGGACCCAGTCCTGGCGCAAGTGGCACCAGGCTCATAAATATGCCCAGTCCCAGCGCTGGAAGCGCCGGGCTCATAATGCTTGGGTGGACTTACCTGCAGCAGACCATGCTGCTTACTTGCCTGCCAGTTGAGCCTCTGATCCTCTTCTGTTTGGAACTACTTTTCCTGTTGGGTGGGGCTGGAGCCACTCCCTAGATTTAGAACACTGGAACTCTTCTGGAAGGCAGGAACTCTTTTCTTACCAGGAACTCTTTTCTTACTTAGGCGTGGCTGTGGAAGGAGACACCTAAGCACTACAGGAGGCTATTTAAACCACACCCGGTGGATGAATCTTGCTTTGCGTTATTCTGCACTCTCTGCAGCAGGACGCTCATCGTGTCTTCTGCATCCAGTCCTGGGCCTAAGGAAAAAGGCTTACCACCCTGAATCCAGTCTTCAGCAACACCTATAAAGACAAGAAAGAACAGGTTAGCATTCCGGCATCTGAAAGGCAAAGGCTTACCATCCAGAATCCAGTCTTCAGCAACACCTATAAAGACAAGAAAGAACAGGCTAGCATTCCGGCATCGGAAAGGCAAAGGCTTACCAACTCTTCGCATGCTCCGGAGGCCTTCGGCGCTGCATCCGCATCTGAAAGACAAAACAAGGTGCGTTTAAAGACATTGGGGAACTTTAATACTCACGTGCCATTACTCCTTTCCACATCTAATCCAGTGGGTATTCCGGCACCCTGCAGCCGCTCCGAACTCGTACCTGCAAAATAAAAAGACAGTTAGAGTGCATCGTGAAGCAGGCAACAAGCGCTTACTCACGTGCTTCCAGGCGCTTCTATTCATCACACGGGCTCCATCTTCAACTCACTTCAGCCCGTCATCCGCCATCGCCGGAAACCTGCAAAACAAGAGACATCAATACTAAAGACTTTAAAAAGACATTTGGATGACTCGAAACTTACCGTTCGTGCAGTAAACGACGGACAGCAGTCCTCTGAAGTCAAGAGGCCTGCGCTACCTATCCAGTGAAGAAACTGGCTACAGCACCCTGCCCCGAGGCAGATGGAGAGCTCGGCATTCACTTACCTAAGGTGAGAGCGTTAACCTTTGGGGTCTACAGGAGAGGAGAAGAGGAAAGAGATAGGGACACCCCAATAACCCCAGTTCATTAACCCCATATTTTCTATTTGCAGACATCTTACTCTACACGTCAGGCATACAGTGCACAGAGGTCCAGCCCAAAGAGCCAACCGGGTGCTACACATCACCTTTGAAGATACGGTAGTCGCCCAGTCAAGACCGGCGCCTCTGCGAGAATCAGGTAAGCGTTACAACAGGTGAGTCCCTCAGCATCGGGGCTATGCCTGGTGGCTTGGGACGAGCTGGCTGTGGACTCCCTATGGGTATGTGGGTGCTGCAGCGGTCTGGTAGGGTTGCATTGTGGTGGAGTGGGAGGTGGCCTGAGTCGGTTCCCTTCCATGCGGCCCCTTTGTGGGGTGGTGGTGCTGGTGGAGGCTCGCTGCCTCGGGCGCCGTGATGGTGTGGCCTCCTCCCCATCATCTTCATCCCGTGGGGTTTGCCGTGTGCCTGTGGGGTACATAGGGTGTGGTTTGTGTTCAAGGCAACCTACATTAGTATCATCCAGTTCATGCCATCAAGTGGGATTGAAGACAGTATCAATCATGCATTCAACTTGCATTTTGTTCAGTTGCCATGTGGTGCTTGACGTGAATGTAGAGGTACACTGCATGGGAATGTTTGTGTGACAAGATTACATGCAGGGTTGTGGTGCACTGCGCTCAGGGTCCTGGGGGTGTATTCTTGCACACTCACACTCTACGTAGGTGTCCCATGGCTATGGATGTCTATCCCCTGCCCCTCCTATTGATGCACTGCACGTGCAGGGTAGTCTAGGCAGCACTACGCTCCAATGGATCAAGGGGTCACTTATGGGTGTCTGCAGTGCCTCACAGGCATTTCTTCACATTCATTCACTCATGGTCTGCATTTATGGTACTTTCAGTAGCATGCATTTGGGTTGGGACTCACCTGCAGTTGGATCAATGGCAGTGCCTGCCTCCGCTCCACCAATTCCCTCGATGGTGCCGATGTCAATCAGGGCACTCATCTTCTCCTCCCAAGGTGTGAGTTCGGGTGGGAGTGGTGGTGGCCCTCCTCCAGTGCTCCTGCTTGCACTCCTGTGCTGTGAGAGGATACCACAGACTCTCACACGCAGGTCGTTGAGGAGCTTGCAGGAATCCTCCCCATCCTGGGGCACGCGCCCCTCTGCAGTGATCCTTTGGATGATGTTGCGCCAAATCTGTGCTGTGCGCTGGCCACTGGTTTTGCACTGCGGCAGCTCTTCGTGATGGATCTCGGCCTCCTCCACCAGTACAGCTAGCTCCTGGTCGCTAAATTTGGGCTTTCTCACCCTTTCCAGGGCAGACTTGCCCCTAGTGCGCTCCTGTGACATAATTTGGTGTTCAATCGAGTGGATGGCTTCCAGGGGCTATGATATCCAACGGATTGTGATTTCCAAGATGGCCGCCGCTTTGTTTCCCGTTCTGGCGGTGACGCGTTTCCCGCGCGCTAATAGCGTGCACTCATGGCGTGTGATTTTAGCGCAATGTGGTGGTAGCTCACGGTGCACCGGATTTACGGGTTCTACCTGTTGTGCGCTATTTGCGCTACCGCCTACTGGTTATGGTAGTCTTTACTGTTGGGTAATCGGCCAGAGTTTCCTGCGTGAGCACCCACATGGTGCCGGACTCCTCTGTATTTGGTTTTCCCCCTCCTCCGTTAATAGTATCCTTTTGCTTTTCAAAGTTCAACTTAGCCTTCGGGTACTTTTCAGTCAACACAGTTCGGTATTTTATCGACACTCCCCTCGACTCACTGGCTGTGATGAACCGCTTGGCTTTCTTTTGCCTCAGAGTTAAGGTTGGTACCACAGAGACAAGTGTCTCTCCATCAACGTAGGATGGTCTCATGTACCGTTGACATCTGGTGCAAAACATGCTGACTATTGTTCGTGGACTTATCATTCCCTCTGCAGAGGTTTCACAGGCCTTGGTCCGAAAGGTCAAGCTCGACTCCCTCCTCGTCACCTTCTCAGTCTGCGCCGTCTTTCTCCTCCTCTTAAACTGCTGTGCTGAGTTAGCTCTTATGTCGTGCTGTCTGCCTTGCCCATCCTGTGGTCTTGTACTTCACCTTTGATCCCTGTGGGGAAGAGAAAGGGCCATAAGGTGTGTGTGATTCTGTCCAATTGCCTGACTTTGCCTGACCCCTAATATTGGGACATGTCAGGCTCTGGTGTTAGTCCGTTTTCTTTCGTGTTGTGCGAAAGTGTTCGTGTGGAAAAAGGGGGGGCAGTGTTTTGGAATATCCTACGTGGTAGGACGGGGAAAATGTGTCAAAAGAAGGCGGATATCGCATCTCGCAAATCGGTGTCCCACTCCCCAAGGACCCCCCCATCCAGGTGATCCTCCCTCACTGGTCCACCCCCAGGAACTGGATCCAATAGCGATGGCCGTGTCCTGGCCACCTGGATGACAGACCCCGGGGGACTAGCCAGGGAGACACCGTCAGGTTACTCACAGTGGCACACAGCCCGTAGATGCTGGCATCTGTCGTCACATTGGTATCCCATTCAGGGTTGAAAGGTTTCAAACATGGGGTATGCAGAATTCTCCTCTTCACCTTGTTGAATGCAGCCACTTGTTGTGCGTCCCAAGTGTATTCTGCCCCTTTCCTTAGAAGCTCCCTCAGCGGGGATGTCGTGTCAGAGAATCTGGGTACACATTTTGCATAGTATTCTGCAAGTCGCCTTC
Source organism: Ambystoma mexicanum (assembly GCF_040938575.1). NCBI lineage: Eukaryota > Metazoa > Chordata > Amphibia > Caudata > Ambystomatidae > Ambystoma > Ambystoma mexicanum. Next base: position 197,972,553 of record NC_090937.1, on the reverse strand, counting down.
GAGGTCGCGGCAGGGGCATCAACAATAGCTTGTAGGAGGACTTTTTTAGGGATAACCCCTTCCTTCAAGATGCGGTAGCCTAGGTACTCCACTTCACTCGCTCCAAACACACATATTTTCGTAGCACAGGTGAACTCCTGCATCTTGGAGCTTGTCTAGGACTTGTCTCAGCACCCTGTCATGGGTCTTCACGTCTTTGGCATACACCAGGATTTCATCCTGGAAAAAGGACACATTGTTGATGCAGTGGAGCAGGTAGTTCATCATTCTCTGGAACGCTGATGCGGCTGACTACAACCCGAAGGGCATGGAGGTAAATTGGTATTTGCCAAATGGCGTGATTAAGGCTTTCAGAGGACGTGAAGTTTTATGCAGGTCTATCTGATGGTAACTGTTGTGCATGTCCAGCTTGGAAAAGATGTTGCTTCTTTCATCATCAGAATTATTTCATTAATGCTTGGCAATGGAAAACTGTCAGTGACTACTTTTAAATTGAGGCTCCGCAGGTCTATGCACACTCGTAAGTCATTCGACAATCTCTTTTTGATGAAGACACCGGGCCATTCTGAAGATGCAACAGTCTCAATCGTGCCCTCTTTGACCATTTTGCAAAGTTGAGACTCTAATACTAACCTCGACGTTGCTGGGACAGGCCTGACTTTGTGCTTCACTGGGACAGCATGCGAGTTCAGCCGAATCTTGTGGACATAGTTCTTTATCTTCCGTGACGCTTCGGGGAACCACATGGGAAAGTCAGTGCTGGGGTCCAACCAAATACTGAGTTTATGCTGATCACCCCATCCCAGCACTGCGTAACCTTCAGTTGAGAAAGAAACTTTTGTCGTGGTGTTTCTGTCCTTGAATTCACTTTGATGTACCCCAAGAGGTCCACTATGGCCCCACCGAACACTGTGGGCTTGTGCCTGGTGCTTATGATCTATACCAAATCACGTCCCACCATGATTTTGTAGGTCTGTATGGGGAGAATGGTCAGATCTGACCCTGAGTCAGCCATTACCTGGGTTTCATTACCATCTATTTTCACGATGCAGTGAGGTTTCTCTCTTCTGGCGCCAGTCGAGTTCACTATGATCACTATGGGTCGGTCTTCTGCATCATCCTCATCACTCATACCTCTGTTGCCCTCGATGTACGTGACTTTCATTTCCCTCCACGTGCAGGCAATGGCAACGTGACCGAATCTCTTGCATTTGGAGCACTCCCTGTTCCTTGTGGGGCAGTCCTTATCATAGGCTAAGTGCTTGGTTCTGGCGCTCATGTAGCATTTCTGAGGCTCTCTCCTCTTGGGTCCCCTGTCTTTGGTGGGGTCTTGAGACTGTCTGTCCCTGCGTCCCTTCCATTTCGGGGGCTGGCTCAGATCCGCCCATTTCCTTGCGTCTGATCGACATCTCTTCCTCGGCTCTTGCTATCTGAATTGCCTCTCTCATGTGGGTGATATAGTCATCAACTGGCTCACTGTTTTCTTGCTTCCTAGTATAGATTTTAGCCTGTCTATAACCATGTTTTCTTTGTTAGAGAAACGCTTTATGATGCAACAAACTGCCTCTTTATACACATCATCTCCATCATCTGCAGCAGGCTTCACCTTCAGGGATGCATTGTCCTTCAACACCCATTGTGTTGAGTAGCATGGCTTTCTTCCTGGCAGCCGAATATCCGGTATCCCAAAGCCTCCATGTAAGTGGTGAATGATGGCTCCCACTGTTGCCATGGTAGGTCAGCCCGGCGTGAGAAACCGGAGGGTATTCCCCCAAGAAGACCTCGGGAAACCCTTATTCGGGTGCCCAGGAGAGGGATGGTGCTCTCAGATCCCAACCCTGCTGGTGGACGAGCAAGGGAGGATCACCTGGGTAAAGGAACCCGGGTTATGCTCTGGGAATTGCCCCAGGTGAGAAGCAGTATTGTACCGGGTAAGATGGAGAGGAGGACGATATACCTGGGGCCTTTGTAGGCTATAATACGTTTACCAACCTTCCTCCCATTGAATCTATCTTACCCAAACCTACCATCCCCTCTACCATACCCTGTTGTATTCTGAAACCATCTCTCTCAGAATCCCTGTTTTCCTGTTCCATATCCGAATACTCCCAATCATTGTTCTTCCTGTCCCTCTGATTATTATTTTCTGCACTCCCAACCTGCTCAGATAAATGACCACAGTTCCCACAATAGCCTATGTTCTGTTCTCCATCACAGTTATTCCTGTCCATTTCACAAACCATCCCTATCCCGTAGGATACTCTGACACTCCAAACCATCCCCTTTCTAATACAAAGACTATCAATTCCGATACCCACACTTTTCCCTGACGTAGAAAACAACAGACTTGTATTGAAATTGTTTACCTGACATGTCCCGACACAAGCGTCAGGCAAAGTCAGGCAATTTACTTAAATCACACACACCTGACGGCCCTTCCTTTTCCCCACAGGGATAAAAGGTCGAGCAAGAGAGCACAGTACAAGCACGGCAGACAGCACAACGAGATGGCTAAGTAGGCGTAGCAGTTCAAGAGAAGGAGAAAGGCGCCAGGAATCGAGAGGGTGGTGTGAAAAACATGAGGGTATTCTCCCAGTAAAACCTCGAGAATCCCTTATTCAGGTGGCCAGGACATGGCCATTGCTGTTGGATCCAGTTCCTGGGGGTGTACCAGTGAGGGAGGATCACCTGGGTAAGGGAACCCAGGGTTGGGCTTGGGGAATATCCCAGGTGAGACGCAGTATGTTACCAGGGAAGAAGACGAGGATAGAGAGATCCCTGAGACCTTTGTGGGCTGTGCCACAGTTGGTCCCCTTTCTCTTATAAAATCTCCCATATTAAAATTTCCGAAACAAACCCCATCTGGAAAATCCCCCAAGAACACAAACCCTATTAGAGTTAAAAACCACATCTCCATTCGGGGGCGTGGCTTGAAGCCATGTCGGTCGGTCTGGCTCGGTGAGAGCTCCCGACTGGTGCCACGCATCCAGCTAATATGCCCCAGTGATACGCGATTTGCAATTTATTGAAGCAGATGGTGCGGTGTCCCCTTCCCTTGGGGCTCACATGGCCTGATTTGGGGAGTCCTGGGGTCCTGGATCACTCAAGTTCCACGCTGAGGTTGCCACGAGATGAGCCGCGTTGTTACGCACCAAAATGGTGCCGGAGCCTACGAACTGAGACCGTCAGCGCCCGCGCATGTTTTGGAATCCCCGTATTTGAAGCCGCCTGACGGAGCTAAAGACTGCTTTCCACATCATCTGGAGACGCGCCCGGCCCGCAGCAAAGTCATCTGCTGTGGAGTCCGGACCACGGGAGCTGTTCTGCCTGAAGCTGGGTCTGAAGCTCTCCCTCCCCCTACTCCGGCCTCCAGAGATCGGGCCCCTGCACCCATCTGCCAACGACAGGACCTGCTGGAGACGACCGAGGAGACCCCGGCATCCAGGGCTGTAACTGCAACCCAGAGCGGCCCAGCGGGAGCGCAGCCGTCTGCTGTGAGAGGCGGGCATTCGGGAGCCTCCGGCGATCTCCACCTCTGCCTGAGGTGCCTGCCTGGGAGGAGTCCAGCTGCCTGGGATAAACTAGACCCGCCACCACATCAGGAGAGCCCCGGAACGCTGGGACGAGGGGGTGCTGCCGTGATCTACCCCGGTGGGCAGCCACGACCCCCGACATCACCACTTCTCTGGGGCTGGAAAGACGTGCCTTTCTACACTAACGAAGCAACGGTGACTCAATCAAGAGGTCATCATCAGCCCGGCGCCCATAGCCGCGCTGAGAGGGGGCGCGAGATCCGGCTCTCCGAACGTTTGCCCCTGAGTCCGGCTCATCCAGGAGGTGGCCCCAACCGATGGAGGTAAGGCAGCCCTACCTCCTGCCCTACGCTCCCCTGGGCTTCCTTCCCACTTGCTTGGGAAGCGTCTCCTCGGGGGCCTGGCGGGAGCGCCCTGTGCTGGGAGGCGGCCTGCTTCCCAGTTCTGAGACCATCCGCCCCTCTTTCCACCGCTCTACGGTGCCTCGGACACCCTTCACCTGGGAAGGCCCCCACGGCACCGGAGGACTTTCGAACAGCCCCGATCAATGAACCCTTAATTGTGGGAACCCCGAGCTGATAGGGCTCTCTTTGCCAATAACATTGACCTATTTCTGATGTTCTGGCGCCAAGCTCCTAAGCCCCAGAGACAGGAGTCCCTGTATATCCTGATCTACTCCTCTCTACAGCCAGGGCCCACCCCACAGCCTGAATCCTCTGCTCTGAGCTCTACAGCGCTGGCCATATCTCCGATCATTCACCTATATTGGACCTCAGCTAGCCACAGTCAAACATCCCGGCCTGCCGGGGGTGCCAATCTTGAACGTTGGACACAGCAACTTATATCAGGAGATTCTCACCCACATCAGTTACGCTTATCTAACGGAGTTCCTCCCGATAGGGGCAATACAAGGAGGCTAGAGGACTCACAAACACCGGGGAGCCCAACCGACCCCGGGCCCGCGGCCACGCCTAGTCTTCTTGACCCCCAACAGCACAGTGGAACACTGACTAGTGGGTTCCTGGAGCAGTCTGTTGCACATAATGGCCAAGAAGTCATCCAAACAGATAGACAGTGCGGCACTGCTGCTTAACCCTGCATCGGAAAGGCCCAGAAGAGGGGACCGCCCAAATGCGGCTGAAGCAAATATTGAGGTTGCCCGCATGGAACCAAGTCCGGACACCTCATCCCAAGCAGTCTCAAAATCTGATCTCCAAGAACTCCTGTCAGCTCTTAGAAAGAGTTCCAGAGGGGTACTGAAGAGGTCAAGAGCAAAATCACAGTCCTGGACAAACAAGTTGGGGAGCTGGAAACGAGGACAGCAGAGACGGAAACCACCCTCTGTGAGCACACCTACGAGATTGAGAGGGGTGCAGATAGACTGGCCGCACTGGAAGCCAGGTGTGATGCCCTTGAACTCAGGCAGGAGGACGCTGAAAACCGCTCCCCCCACAACAACATATGCCTCAGAGGGGTCCCAAGCACCATTTTGAATGCGGACTTGGAGCGCTACTTCATCTTAACCCTGCCGGATGACTGCCCTCTGGTGCTCGACAGGGTTCACAGAACAAGAACAAGACCGAATACAACCACCCCGCCAGATGTCCTCACTAGATTGCATTACTTTAAAGTTAAAGAAGAAATTATGCAGGAAGCCAGAAGCTCTCCCCACATACTCTTCAGGGACACCTCCATCTCCTTGTATCAGGACCTCGCAACGATTACACTATTGAAAAGAAAAGCTTTGAGACCAGTCACGGAGTGGCTGAGGGAGAAAGGAATCTCGTACCGCTGGGGCTATCCCACCTCCCTGACCTTCTCCTGGGATGGCACCGTCTGCCATATACGCAATGTACAAGAAGCTGAGAAGCTGCTGAACCCAGAGGAGGGGAAGGAGCCCCTGATGGAAGCTCACCTTCCAGGCAAGAGGAACTGCACGACTCATCGATCCTGGTCTCGAGTGGAGAAGAGACGCTGCAGGATCAGGGGCCCCCCACTCAAAGGAAAGCGGCCCAGTAACGACTGATAGAGCTGGGCCTTCTTAGATGCCAGGCCTCAACACTCGAAACCCTTGGCCGGGGTCCATTGCCACAATCCTCTGTTACAGTTGGAGTGCCCCAGGGAGGTACAAACTGCCCATCACACAATAGGTTTTCACCACTTAACAGCGGAGGTCCAGCTGCCTCCACACCAGTTGGCTGCGTTGGCACAGCCGGAGGCCCCATTCGTTGAAGGCTGGCCCGGATGACCATGTTTTGTTCTCTACTAGGGAACGCAGAGGGAACCAGGGAGGGACTTGAGCCACCAACAAAGGGAACTAATCTATCAACACACACTTTGGCTTTATGGCATGAAGGTGGGGAGGGCGACCTCTGAAATCTGCAAACAAGGTTGGCCCGGATGACGACTCTCACTCAGGATCTCACCATGGTCACATGGAACGTCCAAGGCCTGAACTCTCCCTGGAAACGCAAGTTAGTGGAACACCGTCTAGCCCAACTCAATGCTGACATCTTGTGCCTACAAGAAACCCATCTACTAGCTCCGGACTAGCAACGTATCAGCTACCGACTTTATCCTAAGAGGTACTTCGCCTCCTCGGGTCAGAAGAAGGGCGGGGTTGCAATCCTACTCAGCCCATCAGCAGTCCTATCTAATATCGCAGTCAAGCGCGACCCATGGGGCAGGTTTCTGCTGCTCAAAGGCCTCCTGGTCGAGCTCCCAAACACCATTGTAGCAATATATTGCCCGAATGACTCCCAAGACTGCTTTCTACACAAGATCCTCCTGACAATAACCACCTTCGCGGAAGGCAAGCTACTGATCGGGGGGGGACTTCAATCTCACTCCGGACCCCAGCGTTGACAAGACTCTTCCGCCCATCAGATCAGACTTCTCCAAGGCCCTGGGTTTTGCGGAATTCCTGAGAGAGACCGAAACAATCGACACGTGGAGGTTGGCGAATGACAACGCTCGAGATTGTACCTTCTTCTCACACGTCCATAGAGGCTTCTTGAGGATAGATATTCTGCTGGTCTCCAGCGCACTGTTACCCTGCATCGAAGACATCCGCATCGGCCTGAAAGTAATCTCTGATCATGCTCCAGTGATAGCTCGGCTATGAACGGAAGGGCTGCGGGCGCCCCTGCAGAGATCCTGGAAGCTATATGGCTACATCCTCTTAGATGCAGCAGCTTGCCGGGAACTGTCGGAAGCACTGGTCAACTCCTTCGCAGAGAATGCAGGGAAAGGATTCTCGGAGGCTATGGTGTGGGACGCTATGAAACCAGTGATCCGAGGCATAGCCATCGATGGTCCAGCGGCGCACAAACGTAGACATCAACTCAGACTTTCTGAACTTGAGCCAGAGGTGGCGGACAAAGAGGCAAGCTATAAAGGGCGCCATTCGATGAGGGTGCAGAAGGATCTCCGAAGAGCAAAAGCAGCCCTCAAGATGCACCTGGCGGACCGGACGGCCCGCGCTCTAGCATACACGAAGCAGTATTATTACCTCACTAGCAACAAGGCCAACCGACTGCTAGTGCACAAACTCAAGATGTTGCATACGAGGAACAACATCCTATCCCTTCAGGATCGAAATGGCAATCCCTGCTGCACAGAATTGGAAAAGCTAGCCATCATGACCGAGCATCACAGGAGTGTGATGTCAGGGGAACCCACGAATGAGGAGTCACAAACCCACAATCTACAAGCTGTCCCAAGGCTTCCTCTGCACCCGCAGTTCGACTCTTTGGAACTTCCCATCTCCACCGAGGAAGTGACCAACATCATCCGCTCGATGAAAAACACTGCCCTGTCGCTGATGGCCTGTCCGCACCATTCTACAAGAAAAACGTCCACACTTTGGCCCACCACCTGGCCTCTCTCTTTAACACTTTCTTGGAGACAGGCTGTACCACCCCTTCCATGGAGGAATCCGTCACAGTCCTGATATTGAAACCTAGGAAGAACCCTGAACTTTGCCCGTCATACAGACCTATCGCACTGATGAATGATGATACGAAAATCTTCTCGAAGCTCCTGGCATGCAGACTCGCTGCAATCCTCCCGGATCTCATCCACCCGGACCAAGCAGGATTAATTCCAGGTCCCAACACCCTAGACAACACCAGACACACCTTAAACCTAATCGAATCCGCCAATAGAACTGGAGAGAGATTGGCAATCCTGTCTCTCGAAGCGCACAAAGCCTTCAATCTGCTCAACTGGGGCTATATGGAACAACACTGAAACACTTCAGTGTGGGACCAAGATTTTTTAAATGGACAATGGCAAATTATCAGCACCCCACCATGACACTCAGAATAAACGGTGGCAAATCCCCCAAGATCAGGATATCCAAAGGTACTCTGCAGGGTTGCACCCTGTCCCCCCTCATCTTCGGGCTGTCTATGGAACCATTTGCTTCCAGGATTCGCCGAAACCCGCTGGTCCAAGGTCTTGAGATCAAAAACGAAACCTATAAAGCAGCCCTATATGCTGATGACGTGCTGTTGATGCTAACCCATCCGGAAACATCTCTCACTGCCCTGTGGGAGGAGTTGGACAGCTTTAAAACCGCATCAGGGTTCTCCATCAACCCCACGAAATCTATTGCTATGAGTATTAACATTCCTAGGGCCCTGGTGGACTCCCTGGCGGCCAGCTTCCCTATCCCATGGGCCATGTCCCACCTCAGTTACCTGGGCATTCGACTCCCGAGATGCATATAGCGAACTTACAAGGTGAACTTCCCGCCCCTGTTCAAAGAACTGCAGTCGGACATGTCCGAATGGCAAAATCAGGAGATATCTTGGATGGGGAGAATCACAGCACTAAAAATTAACCTGGTGCCTAGACTGTTGTTCTACTGCCTGGCCCTCCCAGTGACTATGCCCAAGAAAGACAGGCAGAAACTGCAAGCAAACATCTTGAAATTCGTATGGGGGGAAAAAACCATGCATCACCAGACGGATCCTGCTCAGAGGCCCTGGAACCGGAGGCCAGGGGGTTCCCGAGGTGGACAGGTATTGCCTAGCGGTTCAGCTCTCAGCAGCATTCATGTGGCAACAAGGCACCAATAAACCCTGTTGGTTGATGCTGGAGGAAGACTGGAGTACCTTCCCACTGGATTCGCTGCCGCATTTCACCTGGCCCAGAAATCCCACAAATTCCAGGCCCCTCACAGCGACTAGGAACATAGTGGAGAGCTGGAGGAAGGCAGCCAGGAAATGGAATTGCAGGAACACGGTGTGCCCACTCACCCCAGTCTGGGAGAACCCCGACTTCACTCCTGGGTTGGGACAGAATGTTTTCTCCAGATGGAAGGCAGGTGGACTGAAGCGCATTGCAGACTTCTACACAGAAGGCACCCTGCTCACATTTGAGGTTTGCAAAGAGACGTTTCAGGTCCCGGAAAGCAAAGTTTTTGCTACGCCCAGCTCAGACACTGGCTGTCTCACGACTCGATGAGGGCACACAGAAGCAGAGACCTGATGGCAATGGAACGGACACTGACCGCGAACCCGCCCAAAGGGAAAATATCAACTCTATACAGGCTGTTGGACAGAGAATCTTCTGAGTTAAAGGAGTTTTACATGATACCATGGGAGTGAGTCATAGGTAGAGAACTGGATGAGGCAAGCTGGAACCGCATCTGGTCGAGGACACACAGGAGCTCCAAATGTGTCACAAATAAGGAGGGGGCAATCAAGGTTTGCTACAGGTGGTACCCGACACTGGAGATCCTACACAAATGCAGCCAGGCCATACCACCGCACTGTTGGAAAGGCTGCACGGACACTGGAACGCTGTTCCACCTCTTGTGGGCTTGCACGAAGGCGGTCCGGTTTTCGAAAGAAGTCCTGATCAGGCTAATCACCGGCCTAACAAGTCCATGGGACCCAGGCATAGTCCTGTTGGGCAACATTGGCGAGGGGCAATTTCCGATGTCAGGTCGGCTGGCGGACCTCTGTACACACCTGCTCACGGGTCCAAAAATTTCAATAGCTAGGCCATGGAAATATCCCGAGGGCCCAGCGATCCCCATGTGGTGGGCAAAGTGTTGGGACATTGCTGCAGCCGAGAAGATCTCCACCTTCCGCTTTGGCAACAGGAGCACGTTTTATAGCACTTGGTCCCCTTTCTTAGATTACGCAGAACAGTTCCCCGGTGTGGCCAGACAGCCACCGCCCTCCGCTGGTTGGCAAAAGATGATTATCCCTAACGGCGCAGGTGGCAGTTGCCCGACCCACTGCCGACCTCAGAGATTGTTCCCTTCGTCCTTAACCTAAGACTGAAGCGGCCTCCCTCCCGATCCCCCCGGGACATACCCCCCCGAGCTAGTTTAACTCATGTGAGGTTGTGTTTTGATTTATGTTAAGTGTTTTTTCTCTGCATTGTGTCACGAACGATGTATAAAGCATCTAGATGCTTGTAAAATTACAATAAAAGTCTTGTTGAAAAAAAAAACATCTCCCATATCCCGACGAGACGGCTACCACGTGGCAGTACAAGAGAAGGAGAAAGGAGGCAGCAATCGAGAGGGTGGTGAGGAGAGAAGTAACCTTGCCCTTTTCGGGGGAAGAAAGCCTAAGACCGCGAAAAATAGCACAAGTATCCTGTAGCAGATTTCAACAGGGGGCAAGCCTATGGCGATAATCAGGAGCGAGGGAAGCTCCTGCATCCATTGTACCGGCGTTGACTCCAGAAAAGCCAAAAGCCAAGCGGTTCGACACAGTCGTGGAGTCGAGGGGAGAACCGATAAGAACCGGGCTGTGATGAGTGAGAATCGCAAAGTGGCAAGTTTTGAACCACAGCTGATGAACTTTGAACTAACTGTTAAAAGTGTGAAGGAGGAGGCCACCACGGGGTACGCACATGCACGTAGCCTAAACGTGTACCTCTGGACCCCGGGACCGAAAAAGCAGACTGAGCCTCTGCATACTCCCCCCCCCCCACACCCACCAGACGGGGTAGCGGATTGGCAGGAGGTGGTGGAGACCTCAGGCCAATTTCCGGTCAAAGAGCAGCGAAAATCACACACGGGGAAGCAGAGAAAACTGTCCTGTCAACATCAGTGGGAAAGCAAAAGTAACTTGGCTGGCAGGTAGAAACACAGAGACAGCCTCTGCCGTGAAACACACTCCAGCGGAGGCATGGAGGTGAGGAGGCCCTTGTACAGTAGGTCAGGACCCCGGGAGAGACTGACCTGCCTCCCCTCACCCCCAGCAACAACTCCTGCGCTGCACGGAGGGTATCAGAAGAAGGGGCCAACAAACGCACAGGGTGCAGGGAGCCCGGTGGGGGCATGAACTGAAGTGTGCCCTCCCATAATAGAGGGCCAAGATAAGGGGACAGAGTGGCACGGGGGGTACAAAAGAGAAGGAACAGACCTCCTGCAGGGAACAAGGAGCGTGCCCCCTCCAGCCAGTGTTCTAGCCAGTGTGCCTTCCAATTGAAAAGGGAGGACCCCCAGGTGGGAACCATGGGAGTGTGCCCACCTAAGGAGGGTCCCACCCGGGGTCTCACCCCAAACTAGAGGACCCAGGTAAGGGGTCAGAAGGGTGAGGGCGCGCTGCAGAGGTGGAGCCGCCCCCCATGGGAAACAAGAAGCGTGCCTCCAACTGCCAGCGCTCCTTCCAATTGTAAGGGAAGGACCCAGGTGGGAACCTGGGGCGTGTGCCCACCTAGGGGAGGTGCCCCCTCCTAAGAGTAAAGCTCTGAGAAGAGGAAAAAAGTTAGGGGAAGAGTACAATACACCCTGGGAAGGAACTGAGGGCACAAAGGTAGACAACAAGGAGATCAGTGAAGCCCAGGACCGGACCAAGCCTGGTAAGGGGGGCCTCCTGGGCACTGGAAAACCGAAGGAGGAGGAAGAGCCACCCTCTGTGAAGGAGGGGTGGTGAACCCACCCCACAGCACCCCCGCTACTGAACACTTCTGCGTACTGGACACAAACAACACCTGAAGGAAGAGACTAGGCGTGGGCCCTCAAGCACCCCCTTGGGGCTTGTTGCCCGCCTAGGAGGAGGCCCGGAGGAGGAGGGAAAGAGCGGTGAGGACCCACAGTGATAGGTGGAGAAGTGAAGCCCCCGACACCCCAAGAGGATATAAAACAGTCCGGGGGGGGGCAACCCAAAGAAGCCACAGGGGTGAGGAGACCTGTTGCACAGACCCGCACTGGGGGGGCACGTTGAGGCTGAAAGAGAGTAACCTCAAAGGATCACAGAGAAGAGGGGCACAGATCATGGTAGCGCTCTTCAGCAGCGCCAAAGAAGGCCGCCAGCGAACCTGGTAGGGGCGAGCCCAGAACCAAGTGCAGGGCACCCCCTAACCAATGGACTGGAGGGCTAAGTTAGGATGTTTTGAATTCCAGAGGCCGGAAACAAGGCCATCATCGCAGACCTCAACATAGCGGAAAAAGGAGATGACACTATGTCCACCAAGGAGGACATTGCCTCACTCCTAAGGGAGATAAGGGGGGTGAGGGCCGACATAGGAGGAACGGTGGATAGTGTAAATGTCTGAATTGACAAGATGGACGAAAGGCTCCAGGCAGTTGAGAACAACCAGTCTTCCCTCAAAACACTGGAAACCTAAATAGACATGAGGCTGGCGGAACTGGAAAGAGGGGGGGTGACCCTAATGATGGATGACTTTGAAAATTGCGAGAGGAGGAACAACTTGAGATTTTTTGGGAATCCCGGAGAAGGAGGGAGAATCGGAGCAGGACCTAAGGAAAATAATCCATGAGGCTGTTTGGAGATGAGAACATTGATGAGCCTAAAATGTACAAGGTGCACAGAGTGGGAGCAGCGGGAGGAGGGCTACGGACGGTCCTCGTGCGTTTTCACAACTACTTGGACAGACAAAAAATCCTGGATAAAGCAAAGGGTCAGCGCTCAGTGGCTGTGGGCAAGGTGAAAATTGCGATCTACCAGGTCCTATATTCACTTACACTGACAAAGAGGCGTCTATGTTCCCCCCTCACTAAATGGCTTAATGAGAAGGGGGTGAGATACCAATGCAGCTTCCCCTTCTCTATATATTTTGAAGTCGATGGCTATAATTACAAACTGATAACAGAGGATGACATTCAGAGGGTCACGAGTGAACTGATAGGAGGGCGCACACCAAAGACGGAAGTAGAGAAGAAGAGCCCAGAAGAAAGGAGATGGTGCCTAAAGGGGCCGAGCAGGGGCATAATTCTGAGCTCAAGGAAGTTCATGAAACTCAACACCTCCCCCCCCCCCGGCTGGGCCTACTTGAGCTTGTGATGGGAAGGACAAGCGGATCGGCTAAGTGAGGTGGCATAACTGGAGGGACAAGGTGGCATAACTGGAGGGACAGGGGGACAGTTTGGAATACTTTGTGAAAGTTTGCATATCGAAAAAGAGGAAGAAGTAAGGGGGCTCAAGGAAAAGAGCTTTGTTAAGCAGTTACGGGGTCCGGGAGGACCTCTGGTTTTTTAATCTCGTCTGCGGTCATGATCCAGGATGGGGTTGAATGCCTGGGGGTGTGAAGGGATGAGGAGTTGAGGGAATTGTTTTGTGTGCTGTTCAGAAAGCTCAGTTTCAGGATGGTGTGTATGTAACAGGGGTCCCGGTATCAAGGGCCCGACAATGGATCCGTCTCGGGGGAGGAGGAAGGTATGGATGCTCTGACAGCGGGGCTATGTCCGGACTATGTGAACTGGTTATCGGCTGCCTTACCTTGCAGGACCTCAACTCACCAAGCAAACGCTCAATGGTTCTTCGGGAGTTTAAGAGAGAAAGACTCGATTAGATGTGCATTCAGGAGACCCATTGGCCGAAGGGTAGAGAGCCCCGGCTACGATCCCGGGAGGTGGCGGAGGTGATAGTGGCTTCTGATGTGAAAAAAAGGCGAGGGGTCGCAATCCTGATCTCGTCCCGGCTGGGCTTTCAGGCGGAATCGGTACTAACCGACACGAATGCTGAGGTATGTGTTTGTCAAAGCACAGCTGAATGGTTACAGACTTACAATGGGTTCAGTGTACGCTCCAATTGTGGGCCAGTGTGAATTTTGGGAGGGGGTCAGAGACACATTGATTGAGTTTACGGAAGGGAAATTGGTGGTCGGGGGGGGCTTTAACATGGTATTGGATGGCCTTCTGGTATTGGTAGTTTCAACAAGAATGGGGAACCAACTAGAGTCTCTCGCCGTACACCCACATGGGGCCAGACCATTTCAGCTAGCTTCCCATGCGACCATCTCAGTTCTTTGAACTTTCCTTCACTTGTAACTTTCATTCAACACAGTTCGGTTTCTTATCGGTTCTGCCCTCAACTCATCGGCTGTGATGAACCGCTTGGCTTTCCGTGTATCTGGAGTCAAGGTCGGTTCTGTCTTCCAGCTTATCAGCGTAGGTGTGCTCCATGTACTGTCGACATCTGCTGCAGCACACGTTAGCTTTTGTTCGCAGTCTTACGATTTCTTCCACAGAGGAATCACAGGACTGGGTCGGAAAGGGCAAGGTCGATTCTCTCCTTGTCACCCCTTTGGTTCTCACTGCTTTTCTCCTTCTCTTGAACTGGTGCCCTGGTGCCCTGGGATAGCTCTCTCATCGTGCTGTCTGCCTTGCTCGTAGTGTGCTCTCGTGCTCCACCTTTTATCCCTGCAGGGAAGGGAAAGGGCCATCAGGTGCGAGTGATTCTGGTCAATTGCCTGACTTTGCCTAACCCTTGTGTTGAGACATGTCAGGTAAAGGTGAAGCTAAGTGAAATGAATCCTGCATAATGAATTGATTATATGAACAGTGTTGGGAAAAGTGAACTCAATCGAAGGTTCTCCACACTGGATTGTTTGAAAAGGCATTAAGATTTGTGAATACAAGAAGTATTAGAAGACCAGGGGAAGTGAACTGTCCTCCTTGTCATTTGGGTCCGAGCCCGGCAATGGGAGATCCAGGGGTGGAAAGTCACTGCCCAAAGTTCATTGAAAGGAACTGTTGAATCAATTTTTTTAATACGATTTTCTTAAGAGTTTTATAAACACCCTTGAACTGTGATCACTTTTGTCTGTCTTTACTGTTTCCACCATGAGCCCCTTTACAATATACAGAGTGGTCCCACACCACGTGGGTGCTCATTTGAAGGCCTCCATTAGATATCCCACTGACAGGTGGCAAATGTGAATTGTGAAATTGAAGTGATCCTGCAACAGGTCAAGCTAAATCCTTTGCACATTCGAAAGTCTTCGATAGCTAATACGAACTGCAATTGGTCTGAGCCTGGCTAAGTGTTAAGAGTGATATCACGGGAGTGCTGCGTACCTGTTTGTCTTGCAGAAGATCTTGGATTGGAAGCCAGACTGTCTGTATTTTACCGAGGTAAGTGTGATGTGAGAAATCAGCCCAAACCTCAACCCAAGATTTAAACAGGGTGGAGGGTGAACCGACTCCCAACGTCACAGTGAGCTCACCCCTGATTTTCATGATATCAGGACAGTGCAAGCACTGGCGAGGGAGCGAGCAGATGTCAGTCCTTCAGTAGCTGTAGTAGTTCTGTGGCAAATACAACTGAGAAGAGAAGCTGAATGTCACGCCTCCTCCCTGCAATACCATTGCCAGACAACCTTCCAGATTCACATCCACCACCCCTAACCATGCACGCTTCATCCGGCGTGTTCCCCATAACATTCATCGCACTCAGCAACTGAATTACCAAGGACGGCTACGACCTTTCCTACATTGGAATCTGCCATGGCGCTTCTCTCCGGGACGGCACCCGTCCACGGGCGCCCGGAGACTACGATCCAGCGCACGGAGTGCTTCCGATCAGGTGACCAAACGCCGGCAACAGGCGGCCAATCGCCGGCAGACTCCCCGTGCAGCGTCGAGGGTCACGTGACGTGGATCCGCGTTTCCCTCGTGACTGTATCACGTGATTAATTCAACACAGTCAAAAGGACAGGGGAAACGCGGAACAAACGCTTCTCAGCTGCTTTTTGGAGTGCTGCACAGCGTTTTTGGATCTCGCTTAGAATTCAGATTTCTTTGACCACGGAACGTTTCACGGATTGCTTTTGGTCTCTTCCTCAGGCGAACTTTAATCTTCAGGCTTCACGACCTTTGGCTTTGCACAAACCTTTGAACTTTGGATATTGGACCTTGGCTATTGTTTTCTTGACTTTCAACCCTGGACTGTTAACGGATTGTTTACGGATCATCCACTGGCTACCTGACCTACAGGTTTACTTCATCAAGAGTGCCCTCAAGGACCCGTCTGTTTCCCCTAACCCTTTGAGGCATCCTGACCAGCACTTTTGGGTAAGCCCTTTAGCTTCTTCCACCATATTGCATTGTGATCATTGTGACTGTCTGCCCTAATCATTTATTGCCTTACAGTGGTCAGGGGGTCCTTCCGGTGTTCCTGGTTCCAGCTTGACGGCACTCCACACCTGTGGCCTCAAGAATTGCATTGGTAGTGATATTATTCTTACCAGTGTGGTACTTGGGGACAGAGGTATCTTCATCTACACGACCATCAAGATCACAACACTGAAGGGTTGTGTCCACGGTGGAAAGCAAATCCGGCAGAGTTGTAGCTGAAGGGAGGTTCCACAAGGAAACCCAGCAGGCAGGAGAGGCAAGGGAGGCAGGAGAAGTAAAACAGGAACAGAGGCCAGAGAGGAAACAGAGAAGGCAGGGAGGAAGGAAACCAAGGGCAGGCAGGACTGAAGACCACCCCTAGAACAGAACAGGACCCAGACAGGGAACCAGGGGGAAACAAGGAACCAAGGGACCCAAAGAAGGACCCAGAGCAGGGAAGGCAACGGGCAGAAAACTGGAAGCAAAATGGAGCGGGAACATGATCAGAAACTAACCGCATTGAGACGCAATCAGCTGCTGCTCATCGCTCCTCTTATAGCGCCGCCGAGAAGCAAGCTCTCGTAACTCCGAGTGCCCAATCCAATGTGCATGCGCAGAAGCGTGGACACGGTCGCCCGCGCATGCGCAGAGGAGCCTGATTCCGAACAGTGGAACCCCAAGCGCGGAAGCACGAGTAGACCCGCCAAGATGGTGTGGGTCGAGAGGAAAACCCTGGTCTCCGGGCAAGTGGCGTGACACTAAGAGGGATCCGGGGTGAACCGCGAGTCACCTGAGAAAGAATATTCTCTGAACATTGTAAAGGGGATCTGAGCACGGAAGAGGGGGATCCAAAGTAACGATCATGGTATAAAAGAGATCTGAGCCCGGCTGAAGGGGATCCAGGGTGAAGAGTGAATCATCTGAGTTGAATATTTGTGAGAGGAAAATAACTTTGTGTTTTGTTTTTGATACATCAGGCCTTTTGAATCAAGAGACTTTGATAAGTAAAGAGACTTGGGCAAGTAAGCCCTGATGCTGGTAATGGAACTGTATCCTCATGCTGAAGAAGCCAGAGTGTGTGCTTTGCTCGAGTGAACTGCCTTGTCCCGTAGTGAAAATGTGGGGAAGGGAGGCCATGCTGACATATCATTTTGTTAGCACTTCTTTCTTTTTCATGAACACTACCCTACACTATTTTCATTTAGCAGTAAGGATTTGCAATCTTTTTTTTAGTATAGGCCCTTTTATTTTGACGAGACTCCACTAGGACTGCATCATTATTATTTGATAGTTGTAGCGTGCTCCCATCTGTAGATTTAGGATTAGATAGGCGTTTATCATACCCTTGTTAAAGTTCAATAAACACCCTTGAACTGTGGTCACTTGTGTCTGTCTTACTATTGATGCCATGCCTTCCTTACGTGTGGTGTTAAGAGTGGGATGTGACCCAATTGAAATAAATTGGGGAACCCTACAATTATAGAAGTTTAATCATCGAGCCTCAAAACCCTCTGTTGCCACAAAATAGTCAATAGGCTTTGATATCTGTAGCAGCAGAGAGGCAACTATCCCTCCTTGGAAAAGAGGAATGATTCCCACAGACTTATTTAAAAAAAAAGGTTTTTATTGTATATGGTTTAAAAAATAATCCTTTACAGCATCATCAAAATTACTCTAAGTTCATACATTCTGAAAAAAACAAGCAGAAATACAACAAAAGCAATAATAATAAAGATGGTAATAATAGCTAGACAATAAAAGGATATTTGATCTAATTGTAAATGATCAGAAATTCAATTTTAAAAGTCACTTTTCAATCATAAAGAAATCGATTTTAAAGAGATGCAACCGCTAACACGTTGGACACATTTGGTGAGTTAAAGCATCTTTGCCACAAATAATCAGTATTCATCCAGTTTGCTGAAAGGAACAACTTTCCTAGATAACTCATTCGCTGGACATTCAGAGCCCGGCAGACTAGAATTAAATATTTTGTTGTTTATATGTTCTCATGATTTTTAAAGAATCTGCAAAAGTGTTCGGCCATTTCAATTTTCCCTCGCCTTTCTAGGATCTCGCAAGTAGGAAGGCGATTCCATCGAAGGCATAAAAATATCGCTCTACGAGAAATGCAGGGGAATAGAATGAGATATGGAGGAACAGACCCTCTCTTTTTATATTCATGTCTAAGGTTGCTCATGGAGGAGTAGCTATGGAATTTTTCGACAGTCTCAACCCAGTCCAAGCCGTACAAATGATTTTTAACCTTAGCAGAATTACCAATAAGGAAGTCAGTGTCCACATTCAACTCTTCTAGCATTTGGTTACAATATCTGCAAAAATCAGACAAAAAATGTACTCTGTACCCACTCAGGTTCACAACCATGGCTTTACCTAAAGATTCATAGAGCGAGGAGTCCATAGAGAACAGCAATTTCAAATACAATTGCAGACAGTTCCATTTTACTCGGGCTTTTAAGGAATTTAGCCCTAACTCAAATCTAATAGCTGAGATAGGGACAAAATTAGGGATTCCCAGTATTCTCCTCCAAAGTTTGGCCTCCATTCAATCCGACCATTCAGGTACCACAGCAAAATAAAGTTCAAGTGCACGGATAATTTTAGGGATACATTTCCCTTCATGGAATTTTAATGCTGGTTTATTTCGAAAAGCGGCCAAATCTGTGATTCACAGTTGCCAATTGGTTTAAAAGCAGAGAAGCCTTACGATTCAGAATTTGATGGAGCATGAGTATAGAGGGCCCAGCGAAGAAACAAAAAAACAAATAGATCATACTAGTTGTGGGTGGCAGAATTGCCCCTTCAGTAGGCCATGCTAGCTGAGTCGTTTTCCTCCCTCTACTAAAATTTAGAATTTTTGTCTTTGCAGGGTTAATTAAGAGGGCATTATCGGCAGCAAATTTAGAAAAGGCAGTTAATAGCCTGCTTATGCCCACGCGTGTATGGTCAAACAACAAGAAGTCCTCTGTGTATGCTAGCCATGTAATTTTCTCATCACCCAACTCTGGAGAGACCATGGATGTCTTACTTAAATATATCGGTACATCTGATGCATACAAATTAAAGAGAAAAGGGGGGAGTTTACAGCCTTGCTTTAAGCCGGACGGAGTTGAAATAAGATCTGACATCATGCCATCTCTAGTCCATCTCTAGTCCGGCAAACCCTGAGTCCCGAATTCTCGTGAAGGGCCATGATCAGTTTCAACAAACCCTTCGACATCCCCCAGGAATTCAGTTTCCACCACAGGCGCCTACGATCCACTCGATCGAAGGCCCCGGAAAGATCTATGGAGGCCACATAGGTAGTAGGAGATTTGTCAGACCAGGAACTTTCTTGAATTGCTCTTACCACCAACCTGTTAATATTGGTCGGATGACCTCTTCGAAAGCCTGTCTGGAAAATAGAGAACCTGTTCGCAGCTTAGGACCAGGCCTCTAAATGAGCCATCAAGAGAGATGCAAAGATCTTGCTATCCGAATCCAAGAGAAATATCGGTCTATAATTTCTTGGATCCATTCGTGCACCCCTCTTGAATATTGGAACCGCTGTGGCAGTATGCCAAGATGGGGTGGAAGAACTTGTGATTGAATTATGCTGTTGAATAGAATTACCAGAGCAGTCAGCCCTTAATGTACTATTGGTTAGGCCGTTCGGGTCAGCCGCCCTATAAGGCTTACATGATTTAATTAATTTGGCTACCCTCTCAATGTCCACCCTCATCTCAAATCCTACTGATGATTCGGTCGGTGATAAAACCTTAAAACCTCCAGGGGTTCCTGTTTTGCATTCCCTAAGGAGTAAAGTTTAGAACAGTGCAGTTTGAGAGAGAAGTAGTGGAACATAAAGGCCATTAATCAATGACCAAAACGCACTGACATCTTTACTAATCAGTCCCTGGAGCATACTTTCCGCATCCCTTTTCGCAAGATCTACTTTCTTTTGTTTGCAAAACGTCTTGTACCTTTGTTTTAATAATCTAACTCTTTCGGCTTGCAGAGGACCAGCTCGCCCTTCTCCCCTCAGTACTTTAATTTTACGCCTCATCATTAATTTCCTTTGTGCAAGAGTTTCATCATGTACATGCAAATATCATCTAGGACAATGATTTCCCCCGATACTCCCACCTCTTACTAAACTCGTCATTAATTCCTCTATAGTGGAGTTGAAAGTGAGGATGTTAAAGACCCTCAACTTCCATTCGAAAGTTGAGGAGGACATGACCCGCTTAAGTTAGTCATTTAAAGAGTCTATGTTTCGTTGTGACCATCTAATTCCATTGCGACCTGCTAGTACAGTAAGATCTATCAGTGATCCTTACAAATACTGCAGAGGTTTAAAGTTAAGAGTGATTTTAAACGTGGCGCTCACAATGCTGTGATCACTCCAAGAGCTTCTTTCTATGCCAAAATCTGAGCAAGATCGTAGAGGTAATGGCTCACAAAAATGTAGTCAATGTAGACTCACTAGAACCTCGGCACATGTGGAGTTTCCCACCTTCTGCTTTCAAATGTGTCCATTTAAGAGCTTCAGCCCCCATGTGACCACCGAATTGAGCCATTTCAGCCCTGCCTGGGACTTTTTATCTGGCTTAGCCAGTATCAAAAACTGGTCCCACATAGTGGGTAACTTTTCAGAAAAAGGAGAAAGACATTCTGCATTTAAATCACCCCCAACACAACCTGTCCGAGCCCCTTCTTCAACTGCCAGGGCATTATCAGATCATTTAGAGTAGAAATTAACTGTTCAAGAGCTCCCATTGCAAGGTGCCAGTATATGTTAACCAAAAGTATCGTAATTTTCTCCTCAGGATCTAACACTTCGACAGCTAATATCCCATATGTAGAATTCGAGATCTCACGAGCTGTTAGGTCCAATCCAATACGAACAGCTATTACCAGTCCATCTGTTGGGCGGCCCCCTGTACTAGGTTTTGCTGTCTGCGCAAAAATACAATAGTCATCTAGCAAAGGGGGGGATAGTAAGCCAAGTTTGCTGGAGGAACATAACGGCACCCTTCTTCAAGGTCTCCATAGTTACCAAATTGGTTAACAGATGGGTATTTCCCCGAGAATTCCAGGACAGTGGTTTTAATTCTGTAACACCCAATGTGGTAACCACAACCCTACTGTGGTTATCGACCCTGTTCTGGATCCATACGGGAGCTACTTCCTGTCTGGCTTGTCCTCTTAACCAGGGGTCAAGTCTTAAAAAAAGAAGTGGGGGGACTCATTAACAAACGCAATGGGATGTGATGTCACCAGAAATTAGCATATCAAGGTGAAATATGCACAATTCATTGGATTGGCTTTGAATAACCACCCAAATTGCACATGACAAATGCCATTTGCATTTCATAAATTCAACACACACACAAAATCAATAGACGATATCATCAGACAGTGTTTTTGAAAACGTTTAAAAGGTACGTTTTAAACCACAAGAACCAATACCAATGTTCCCCCTCTAACATGCAGTACCGAAATGGGACCCATCACCTTTAGTTGTTTGTTATTTTTCATCAGGTTATATAGTGAAGTGGTGAAGTGGCTGCTGTGCGAACCTAAAGACTGTGGTTTGAGCCCTGAGGCCGGTGTTATTTCACAAATTCAAAGAACAGACTTAATGTTTCTCATTTTTGCTGGGGGGACAGAGTCCACCCTGCTGAAAAAAGTGGTGGACTCCGTCCACCTGTGTGTACCCTCGATTTGAGCCCTGCTCTTAACCCTTTGTTGCCCCAGGTATGATCCATCCACTCTACATCCTTGTTGACATTAACCCTTTAACTGCCAGGGGTTTTCCCCCACCAATGCCATGGTCTTTTTTGGTGATTTCGGTATGTCAAAGCCTTGTAACTTTTTTGTTACATGAGATATCTCAGCCAAATGTGGCCCTTTTTTCCCCACACGTAGGTGGTCGTAACGCCACCCAGGAATCTAGGTTGCTGTAGGGGGGTGAGAGAAAATAAGCAAATGAGCGAACATTTTGGGTTTTTTCAAAGAATGCCAATAAAATGATGTACAAAGAAACCTGTGGCTTTTTTCTTGTAAGAGCTAGGAACAAATGGTTTGCTGTGCTGAATTCCCCAATTTCCTGGCTTTCAAGAACAGGTTGAGTGGAAATAAAAAAATATTATTTTGATGTGGTTATCAACCGTTTTGTGAGAGGTAGGCGATTTTGAACATTGTTGCCAATTGGACATGCGTGGACGGAATAGAAGAAAAGGGTAGGAAAACTGAATTGGAGGACAGAAAGGCATACATTTGTGAAATGTAGACAAAATTCCAAGTTTAGGAAGGGGTGATTTGCGCAGGTCAGGCAACAACTAGGTAGGGAAAAATTCCATAGTGGTGGACATGGTTGGCCTTGTATGGCAATGGCTTCTATGAATTTTGAGAAAAACAATGGTCCGCTAAATTTCCCCGACTCTTGCAGTTAGGAAATCACCCATTTTTGTAGTGTTTCAAAAAACAAGCAATACCACAAGCAAAAACGGAGCCATGGTACACAGGAGTTTTATGCTTACGGCCTAAACAGACGTACTTAGCATGTGTAAATCAGGAAAACCAATGTGGTGAGGAATGGTAAGCATACATTTTTTGAAAGAGCACAGGCAGACCTTTTCAAGGGTAGGTGACTTGTGCAGGTTACAAAAGTGTATGGTGCCTAAAGCAGCAACGAAATGTAGGGCACATTTGGGAAATGAAAGGGTTGTGTGACAAAGGGCACCAGCAAATGGGTCAAAACGTTATGAAAACCATGCAAAGACAATGTCATACCTTGCCACAATCCCACAGGTGCCCCGATGAAAACAGTACCTCACATGTGTAGATCCAGCTACCTGGGCACCAAGGGGAAAGCTGAAAACGCGGCTAACCCCAAGTCTTTTCAGACAGCAGAATTTGTGGAATTTTGCTCAAGCGCACACCATACAGATATGGGCCTAGGGTGTCCAAGCCACCAAGGAAAACAGGGACCCATGCATTTCTGAAAAGAAGACACTCGTGGGAATCCGCCGAGGTCTGACTTGAGCAAATCGAGCCAGAATGTATTACCCAGAACCCTGACAAAGTCCGAAATGTGCCAGAAAACACAATATACGCACATTTCACTCGGCTCACCCACCGAAACACGCCGCCAACAACACATGGCCTACCTTCCCGCATTCCCACAGGTGTTCCGATGAAAACGGTACCTCACATGTGTGGGTGCAGCTTCCTGGGCGCCAAGGGGAAAGCTGAAAACAGGGCTAACCCCAAGTCTTTTCGGACAGTAGAATTTGTGGAATTCTGCTGAAGCACACACCATACAGATGTATGGGCCTAGGGTGTCCAAGCCACCAAGGAAAACAGGTAACCCCATGCATTACCGAAAAGAGGACACCCGTGGGAATCCACAGAGGTCTGAATTGCGCAAATCGGACCAGAATTTATTACCCAGGAACCCTGGCAAGGTCCAAAATGTGCAAAAGAAAAACACAATTTCCGCACATTTCACTCGGCTCACTCACTGAAACACGTGGCCAACAACACATGGCCTACCTTCCCACGTTCCCACAGGTGTCTCGACGAAAACTGTACCTCACATGTGTGGGTGCAGCTACCTCGGCACTAAGGGGAAAGCCAAAAACGCGGCTAACCCCAAGTCTTTTCGGACAGCAGAATTTGTGGAATTCTGCTGAAGCGCACACCATACAGATATGGGCCTCTGGTGTCCAAGCCACCAAGGAAAACTGGGAACCCCATGCATTTCAGAAAAGAGGACACCCGTGGGAATCCATAGAGGTCTGACTTGCGCAAATCGGCCCAGACGTTATTACCCAGAACCCAAAGTCAAAATTTGGGGGGGGTGAACACAATTTCCGCACATTTCACTCTGCTCACCCACCAAAATACGCCACCAACAACACATGGCCTACCGTCCCGCGTTCCCACAGCTGTCCCAATGAGAGCCAGACCTAGTATGTGCAGGTGTCATACCTGAGAGACAATGGGCAAAT
The DNA here is from genome assembly GCF_040938575.1 of Ambystoma mexicanum. Classification (NCBI taxonomy): domain Eukaryota; kingdom Metazoa; phylum Chordata; class Amphibia; order Caudata; family Ambystomatidae; genus Ambystoma; species Ambystoma mexicanum. The sequence continues at coordinate 197,948,671 of NC_090937.1, read as the reverse complement.
CATTCGTACAGTAAGTTCTCTTTAGTGTGCGCAGTAAAGAGTAAAGTTCTGTCAGTAAGCCCATTCACATGCACCTTTGCTCACACTTCTCATACATACAGGTCACAGTGCAGTCGAACAGGCAAAGTGGGGTTTAGCACAAGGAGGAACCTCCTTGTGTAGCACAAGGAGGATTGTCCTTGTGAGCAGTGATGCCACGGCAAGGCACCCACCATATCACTGGCCATTCATACCCCTTTCGTGTCTGTAGTCAGTAGGCATCCATTTCAGCAGTCACACCTCTACCAAATTACTTGCGCCAGAGCAAGCGTATCAACACACTTACACCAAGTGGACATCTGCTCACAATATAACCGTGTCTCTAGCAATATCTTGTACAACATTTTCCAGCAATTGCATATGAACTGTGTCTGCATTCAAATATCATGTGGCTGCTTTCGAATCCGGATATTGATAGCAAGTGCACATTTGCTAACTTGGCTACCTGCCCTACTGGCACTGTCTTTCACACCAACTTCGAGTATGGCCATAGCAACTATGTGGAAACATTCATATGTGCAACCTTATCCACACAAAACACACACCCGGTAACATGGCAATCATTTCTGCAGTGCTGGGAAAGTGCATTCACAGAAATGACATTGGCATGTTCTACGTAGCTTTACCTCATTCACACACCAAATCGTATCCAATTCACTCCTACAGAAGACATGTTACTTACACCACACATAACCTTAGTTGAAGTAAAACAATAAAGAAGGCAGGGTGTTACGAGGTACGCAAGACACCGCCGCCATACAGATGATGTCCATGTACCACTTTCATGACACTTGGACCTCAAGGGAGGGAGCCAAAGTGGCGTGTACCACTTTCAAAAGACACCCCTTGAGTGGAGGGAACCTGAATGGTGTTCCGGTCTTCTCCAACGCACCCCTCGAGTAGAGGGAGCAGGACTGGTGTTTTTTGCATGCCAAACCTTAGGTGGAAGTAGCCGGAATCGCGTTCCTTTGCAATGTACGCCTGAAGCAGAGGGTGCTTCACTGACATTTTTTTCTACAGCAAACTGGAAGTGGAGCAAGCTACACTAGTGTGCCTTGCCAAGACACCCCAAAGGGGAGTGAACCAGAGTGGTGTTCCCTTCTTTTCCAAGGCACGCCTCAAGTGGAGGGAGCTGGAGTGGCATTCCTTTCCAAGATGCACCTGAATTGGAAGGAGCATGCATTGCGTTACTTTGCAAGTCATACCTTGCGCAGAGGGAGCTAGACTGATGTTTCCTTCTGAGGCAGGCCTGAAGTGAAAGGTATCCGAGTGGTGTGCCTTTCCAAGGCAGACATCAAGTGGAGGGAGAAGGACTAGCACTGCTTGCCAAAGTACGCCAAAGGGGAGTGAACCAGAGTTGTGTCCCATTCTTCACCAAGGCACGCCTCAAGTGAAGGGAGCTGGAGTGGCATTCCTTTCCAAGATGCGCCTCAATTGGAAGGAGCATGCATTGCGTTACTTTGCAAGTCACACCTCGTGCAGAGAGAGCTAGAATAACGTTTCCTTCCGAGGCAGACCTGAAGTGAAAAGTCCCAGGGTGGTGTGCCTTTCCAAGGCAGGCCTCAAGTGGAGGGAGCATGACTAGCATTGCTTTCCAAAGCACACCAAAGGGGAATGACCCACAATGGAGTTCCCTTTTTGTGCATGGCACGCCTCGAGTGGAGGGATCCGTAATGAATATTTTTTCGCAGGCATGCCTCAAATGGAAGGAGCCTGATTCGCGTTCCTTTGCAAGTCACGCCTTAAACTGAGGGATCTAGACTGATGTTTATTTCGTAAGCAGGCCTCAAGGGAAAGCTACAGCTGTGGTGTGCCTTTCCAAGGCAGGCCTCAAGTGGAGGAAGCAGGACTAGCAGTGCTCATCAAGGCACGCTAAATCAAGTGAAGTGAGTTGACATCCCGTTGCATTTTCATTGAAGGTACACCTCCAGTGCAGGGACCAGGTGTGCCATTCCTTTATAAGACATGCACAAATTCAGAAACTAAGGGTCCCTTTCAAGGAATGATGGGCATTTTTGGAAATCAGTTGATCTCCCAATATTTTTCGTAAACAAGGCTGAAAGCAGAGGGCTGGCTGGGAAGGGTATTGGGGACAGTACACCCGGGTAGCCTTCCTCTTTCCTTGTTTTGTACACACCTTACATTTTCTGTAAGGTTGTGTCTTTGTGGCTGTGGGAGGAACATAATCACCAAAGTGTCGCTCTTGCAATCTGGCCACATCTTCTACCTCTGGAAAGGAGGGAATTTGTACATGGACCATAGTCACAGATTGAACAATTGCTGTTTCAAAGTTCATAAAGTAGAGGTTGTTTTGTGGTGTAGCTGAACGGTACACCACATAAGCATTGTACGTTGCCATATGCACAATGCGTATGGTCAACTTTTTGTACCAGAAGCGCGACTTGCGTTCAGCATGGTATGACTCAAGCACTTGGTCGTTTTTATTTACTCCACCCATGTACTTGTTGTAGTCCAGAATGCAGTTGGGCTTCCACACTTGGCGAGTCTGCCCACACAGAGTGACTGCTGAAGTACTTTCATCATGAATAGTACTTAGCATGTACACATCCCTTTTGTCACACAATTTTACTGCCAACAGTTCATCCCGCCGCAATGCCATACATTCTCCCTTGGCCAACTTCTTACACACACGTTGTCGGGGAAAGCCTTTGCGGTTACTGCAGATTGTACCGCATGCCAGTGTGCCCACATTGAACAATTCCTTGAACAGTGGAATTCCTGTCTAGAAATTGTCCACATACAAATGGTGACCCTTGTGGAGCCATGGTGTGAGAAGATCTCAAGGTATCTTCTCACTTGTCCCTAAATGGGTTGGGCAGCCCGGAGGGTTTAGGGTAGAGTCTTTACCAGTGTAGACTCTCATGCTACAGACATACCCAGTGGTACGTTCATACAACATGCACATTTTGATCCTGTATCGTGCTCTCTTGCTAGGAATGTATTGCCTGAACAGTAGCCGACCATTGTACAGCACCAATGATTCATCGATGGATATGTTCTGGCTAGGAACATACACCACCATAAATCAGTGAGTGAAGTGTCCAGAAATGGCTGGAGTTTGAAGAGCCTATCAATGTTTGGGTCAGTTCTGGGTAGTGCTGCCGAGTTGTCATTGAAATGCAACATACGGCGCAGTGCTTGAAAGCGATTTCTACTCATTGTAGCTGGAAAAAACGGGCTATAAAGTGGGGCTAAATTAGACCAGTACATTGAGACAGACGGCATCTGCGATATTCCCATGAGCAGAATGAGACCCCAAAATCTTCTCATCTCAACATCGGTTGTGGGAGCCCATGCTTGTGCTCTGGACTGGGGTTTCAGAGTGGGACCCCTTGACCTCAAGAAATGTGCAGTGTATAAATTGGTTTGCTGAACCACATCTGCAATGAACCCATCATCAACAAAAAGGTTGAAAAAAATCAATAGGCTGAAACACATCTGTATTCACTGTGCACCCTGATATACCAGTGAAAGGGGGCACAACAGGCTGAGCCATTGCTGGAGGCACCCACTGCGACTCTTCAGCCATGTCAGGAACTGGCACATTGCGTGGACGTCCTGGACATCCCCTCCCCCTTACAGGTCCCCTGCGTGTGGGAAGTGTGCGAAAAGGTGGATGCACTGTTTCTTCCTCTTCGTCATCAGATGATGACAATGATGAGCAGGAGGAGGAACTTTCATCGATGGACAACTCACTTCCCCAATCACTTTCCTGCTGACCCTCAGAAGCACCAGGGACATCATTTAGGGGTCACCAGAGGTTGCAACTGCGACCTCTGAGGTCTCCCTTGCGACCGCTACAAAAAGTTATTTTTTTAAATAATGATTTTCTTTCTTTTTTTTTGGTGATGTATGCTCCTGGGCTGTGGCCAGCACCATGTGGCTCTTCACTTCTGGAGTGGCTGGCTTTCTTGTTCAGGCCCCTTAAAAAAAAAGAAGAAAAATAAGAACAGGAGTGCCACAAGTCTAACACTTTCGCACTGACCCTAAATAAGAAAGAATAGGAAAACCAAATAATGTGTCTTTCTGGAATTCTATACAATAATTGCTAGACTCATTAAAGGTTTATTTCAGGCACACTTCAGCGTGCGAGTCACTGATTTAGTCTGTTCTTAAACGCCTCAACCCAGTCATGGACATGGGTTGAGGCGTTTAAGGTTGAGGTTCTAAGATTGGTCATGGACGTCTGCTTGCATTCACAGTAATTTGGTAATATGGGCCTATACACACTGATCTTAACGATACATATGGCGATTCATTCTTGTATGAAATGTACATCACATTATAGTGATAGCGTAACCATAGTTTTCGTACTGTACAATGCTATGTTGTCATGCCTGCTGGACATACCTCTGGACCAGGAACGACTTCTCCATACAAAATGAGTTACGCTCATAGAACCACTAGACCATTCTACTCAAAATGGAGGTTGTTCGATGCATTGCCCGGGAAACGACGTCTGCATTTTTCACGTCGTTAAATTTCACGTGACTTAGGTCCGTCACGTGTATCATGGCAGTGCGTACATAAGCAGCGTGGAAACTACAATCGCTGCTTCTGATTAAGTCAATTTTGGCGTTTTGGTAGCTGAACTCCGGACCTGCGTTCTCGCATTCCCTTCAGCAACTTCTTTGGCCTATTTTGAGCGTGTTTCCTCCACACGCTAATTCCGGAGCTGCGTGTTTCCTGTTCGCGTGCCAAGTCTCCACGCGGACGCTTTCTGCAAGCGCGGCTGTCCTGAGCTGCGTGAATCCTGTTTGCGTGCTAAATCTCCACGCGGACGCTGTCTGCAAGCGCGGCTTTCCTGAGCTGCGTGAACCCTGTTCGCGTGTCAAGTCTTCACGCGGACGCTGTCTGCAAGCGCGGCTGTCCTGAGCTACGTGAACCCTGTTCGCATGTCAAAATCTCCACGCGGACGCTGTTTTCAAGCGCGGCTGGCCTGGCTGCGTGTATTCTATCGCGTGCAATCCTGCACGTGGTTTTCTGAACTATTTTGAACCTTTGGTATCTGTGATAGTTAACAGGTGAAATTCTAATTTTTGTTCATCGTGGGAAAGGAAGTATTTTATGAACTATTTGAAGGTTATTGTGCACAGTACTTTGGACGCTATCCTGTGGTGCACCAACCCGGTATCTAGCGAGAGCCTCGTGCCGTTCGGGATAAGTCTCCCTTACTAATCTTCCCTTCCTTTGTCGTTTGTTCAACTCCTGGTTTTCTTCAAGGAACCTTCGTGGATTACTTCCGTTTTGCCATAAGGTCAGTGTCTGAATTAAAGCTAAACTGTGTTATTTTAGTAATTCGATTGGCACAGTTTCTTATGATACTTTATCTATCCTAGGCATACTTCCTACACAATTCCCACGCCCTTTCCAGTGATCCATCTCTCTGCCTGTTTTATCCAGTCAGAGAGTTGTATCATTTGGAAGGTCTAATTTGACCTGCCTACAATCAAGTCGTGTGAAAATAGGATCCGGAAGAGCCCTACCAAATTGTATCCATTATTGGTTTCCGTATCCTTTTCAGTTGATACATTGGTGATTTATGACATATGTGATGCCATTTCCTGTTTTGTCAACGGGTGAAAGGTTGTGTTCCATAGCTTCCCGCAATATCACTTCGGGGTGGGGTCATATGACATCACTTCCTATGATGTCATCAGGGAGGGTCAAGGGTCGTGTGATGTCACGTCCGCTACCCCTGGCATTTTGGTGAAATGACATCCCTGAGAAACACTATCTGTTTCAGATTGCATATCCACCTCTGTGCCTTGCTCTGAGCCAGACTCCATCACTGCAGCTAAAGCCTCCGCACCAGACATTGATCGACGAGAAGCCATGAGTACTGTCGCTAGGGAACCCTTCACTGCCCAAAGACCAGATTAAGACTGAAACAATAAGTATGTGTGCTTCTCAAAGTATGGAACGTAGCAGAGTAAGTGGTATTCAGTGCCACAAACCTACACCACACAAGTATGCCAAAAGGGCCAAAAGGGCCAGACTTTGCTCACAAACTGTAGCAGCCCTCTGCAATATGATGTACTCTCTGCACGCTACAAGAAACAGAGTACTATTTTGCAAACACTCACGTGAAATGCTAAGGACCAGATGACTGCTTTCCTACAAGTGGGTAGACAGCTACAACACACCTGCACCTAAAAAAAGTCAATAAAAAAGCTAAGGACAATGTCCTCTTCCGCTATACATTACACAAATACAAGTGTGGGGACTAGGATTGCAGCCACACTACCAATTCAGAAACAGCCAACGTGCGTTGCACCATGCCCTCCTCCATGGGATCCTGGTGGATGGGAAATGGAGGTGAGAAGCAACCATGCAAAGTATTAGTGATTGGGTGAGTTGAAAAGCCAGAGGCAATCAAGAAGCAGACAGGGAGGATAAGAAAAGTACATGGCAGGTCCTTCCGGACAATTGCTGGCACACCCTTTTTTTTTTTTTAAATATATTTTTATTTTGTTTTAAGTGAAAACGGTATAAACAAACTTGTGACATTATATACAGTAAGACAATAAACACTTAACAAAACACAACACTACACTCCCCCCCTCCCCCCCAAGAGCTCATCCACAGGGTAGTTCTGTATCGACCTGGTGTGGCCGGGTGACTTCCTCATCCGAGGCAGTAGGTTCTCCTCGTACCCCAAACAGACCAGTGACTAATGACCTCCAGGCTACTAGGTTTCCCACATCCTCCTCCCCGCATTTACTGCATGCCTCTTGCCAGACCATGGTTTCGGCTTCCGTCCATTTTTGGAGATCCCTCCACCACATCTCTATCCTAGGTTTGTAGCATTGCTTCCAGTTCATAGCTATCCTCCTCTTAGCGAGTATATACGCTAGGTCTCTCAGTTTCCCCAGATGTCTGGTGTTCTTCGGTCTGGGGAACCCCCCTAGAAGGCAAGCCCAGGTCGTGTCAATGCTTATCGGGACCCCTTTGTCAGCCAACTTCTGTGACACTTCTCTCCAGAAGACTTCGATTACTGGGCAGGACCAGAACATATGCGTCATGTCCGCGTCCTCCTCGTTACATTTCGGGCATGCCTGCCTGCCCGAGTTCGCAAACTTAGCTATTCTCTTGGGGGTCATATACGCTCTGTGTGTGATATATAGTTGGATTTGCTGTAATCTAGCATTTCTGGACACTTTTTTATGATATCCCAGAGCCCGTTCCCACATCCCATCAGTCATCTGAACCCCCACCTCCATTTCCCATTCTAGTCTCAAGTCTGTCAAGTCCTTCCCCACTCGGGACATCACCACCTCATACAATCTGGAGATCTTGTGTCCGCCCTCTGATATGTCATATATTGTATCAATCAGGGCGTCCGGATCCTCCGCTAGCACCGTCTCAGGCCAAGATTTTCGGATAATCCGTACCAACCTGAGGTATGTAACGTATTGGCCCCCATGTAATCCAGACTCTTCTTCTAGGTCTGCAAAATCCTTGATGGCCCCATCTTGCCATATATCTCCTAACGTGGCCAACCCAACCGATTCCCAGTACATTCTGATCGTTTTTCTAAGTTGACCATCCCCCGCAGTCAAGGCAACCAGTGGCACCTGCGGCGAACACGGATCCGGGCTTTCCAGTAGCCGGCATGCTCTACGCCACATTTTCCACCCAAGTAACAGCATACCAGGGCGAAGATTTAAGTCTTGTCTAGGGACCCAGATGATCTCCTTCAAATAAAACGGGGTGCAATCTGTCCCAACCAACCTGGACTCGGGAGATTCCTCATCAGAGAGCCACTGTGTAACATATTGCAATTGGCTCGCTACATAATAGGCCTCAAAATGTGGTAATTTAATCCCTCCTTTATCGTAGAAGTTTTGTAGCTTCCACAGCGCCACTCGGTTGCGAGTGCCGTGCCATAGGAAGTCCCTGCACATACTGTCGAGTTTGGTAAAGAACTTCCTAGCTATTAAGTATGGTATGTTGTTGAAGAAATGCAGCAGTCTAGGCAAGACAACCATTTTAAGCAACGCCCCTCGCCCTATCATCGCTAGCGGCAGCCTTTCCCAAAATCGCATAGACGCACGGATTTTATCCACAGCAACCTGGGTGTTATGCAGATGTTCGTTTCCCACAGTGTGATATATGTCTATTCCGAGGTATCGGAAGGACTCGGCTGCCCAAGGCACGGGCAATACCGGTAAGCGTTCCGTGGGGACCCTCGAATAGTACCCTAGGGGGAACATGCTCGACTTGCCGGGATTAACCGCTATGCCGGACAATTCGGCATACTTCTGCATGACCTCCAAAACATACTGGAGGTTCTCTTCCGGATACTTTAGGTATAGCAGCAAGTCATCGGCATATAAGGATATCAAATGGCTCTTTCCTCCCACCTCGATGCCCACCAGGTCATATTGCTGTCTAAGATATACCGCTAAGGGTTCCAAGGCCAATATGTATAACATCGGGGACCAAGGACATCCCTGCCTAGTACCCCTACTTAGGTGCCACTTATCGGATATCACTGATCCCGTACGCACTCTAGCCGTTGGCTGGCTATACAGTAGTCTCGCCCATCTGATATAGCCTGGCCCAAACCCATATTCCCTCAGGACCGCAAACAGCCACGGCCACCTCACCGAATCAAACGCCTTAACTGCGTCTAGGGAGATCACTGCCATTTCCTCATCTCTTCTGTTCCCTTCTTCTATCACTCGGTGGAGCCGCCTGTGATTATGAGTTATATTCCTGCCAGGGACATAACCTGTCTGATCCGAGTGTATCAGTCTGCCGATGACCTTGCGCAGCCTGTCCTCCAAGACCGCTGTCAGGATCTTACTGTCTTGGTTCAACATCGACAGCGGTCTGTACGATCCACAGTATTGTCTCGGCTTGTTAGGCTTGGGTAGTGGTACGATCAGCGCTTCTCTGAGCGTGTCTGGCAATCGGCCTCCCTCGAATGATTCGTTATACATCTCCAGCATAGGGGGGAGTATCTCTGCGCTATACGTTTTGTAGAACTCACTCGGGAGTCATCAGTGCCCGGGGTCTTGCAAGTAGGCAGCCGTTTCACCACCTCTTCCAGTTCATCTAGCGTAATGGGGCCATCTAACTCCTCCCTTTCCTCTGCACTAATCCTGGGCAGTTCTATATCTTCCAGTGTGTCCCTGATTTTATCCAGATTGTCTTCCCCTTTGTCCTCATACAGCGCTTTATAATAATCTAAGAAAGCAGCATTAACCTCTTCCTGAGTGTGAGCCTCCTCTCCGTCTTCCCTTTCTATCATCATGACCGGGGCCCTGGGGGTTTCCCTCTTATAAAGCCATGCCAGTAGGCGACCAGTTTTGTCACCTCCTGCATGTTGCCTCTCCACGTATTTCCTGTAATTGAGGTCACAAAGCCGCTCCCAAAGCTCTGAGCATCGTTGTTGTAATTCGAGTACTAGGTCTGTGTCCCCTCCCCCTCTGGTACATTCACGCTCCAATTCTTTCTCCACTTTCTCCAGCTCAGCTAAAACCCCCCCCTGAAGGCCCTTTGATTTAGAAATAGCGTCGCCCCTCACTACCACCTTGAAGGCCTCCCAAAGTGTACCAGCCGAATCCACACTGCCCGTGTTCTCCTCAAAATACCTTGTAATCGTCTCTCTAATATCTTCTCTAAAGACCGGGTCTCTGAGCGCCTCCGCCCGAAGGCGCCATGTTGGAATCCGCCCTCTGGGGCGGCCATATTGCCAGGCCATCACCAAGGGCGAATGGTCCGACAGGACCCTCGCTCTGTATTCAACCTGTGTAGTTGTTATCGCCACTTCTGGCGTAGCAAAGAAGTAATCTAGTCTCGTGTGCAACTGTTGAGGGGCCGAATAATGAGAGTACTGCAAGGCCGTGGGGTGTTTCAATCTCCAGACATCTTCTAGTCCATAGTCGTCTAATAGTACCCGTAGAGCCCTGGCCGCTGGGGTGGGCCTGTCTACTTTACTGTCGGACCTATCTATCTTGGGGTCAAGAACACAGTTAAAGTCCCCCCCCCAGATGATCGGTTCCCCTGCGCACGGGCCCAGGCGTGTACATAGAGTCCTGAAGTATACAGCAGTATTCTGATTGGGGGCATATGTATTAATAATACTCAGTCCTCTGTTCTCAATCAGTACCCTCAGTATTACCAGCCTACCCTCCGTGTCTACCTCCTCTCGTACAATTCTGAGTGGGACATGCGGGGCCACCCAGATCAGCACACCTCTGGCATAGGCCGAGTACGGGGAGCCCACCACTGTACCACCCCATTTTTTCTTTACAAGGTCTAGTTTATGTTGGGCCAGGTGCGTTTCTTGTAGTAGGGCAATGTCGATCTTCTGTCGTTTAAGATACAACATGACTTTATTTCTTTTCAGGTAATTATTGAGGCCTCAGACGTTCCAGGTGGCAATCTTGAGGTCACCCATGGCAGCTATGTGTCTTCCCACCCCACTTACGGGAACCTCCAGCGGTTCTCATGACACGGAAGGCGTCCCACTGCAGCCACTCCGCGAATAAGCTCATTCCCAAACTAACCACACACACAACCAAACTCCAACTCCCTTTCCCCTCCCTCTCCTACCCTCCCCCCAACACCACACACCCCAACTGTTGCCCAGCTTCAACAAAAGAGCTCAGGCACCCCCACATCTGGTTCCGCAAACACCGGTCCGTGCACGGAGCCCAGTAGGGTGAGGTCGCCCTAATGGCCACCTAACCTAAGCTATTGTGGGGAGAGAGTATCGCTCCATGGGGCTCCCGTTCAATGATAATCTCAATGTTTGTGACAAACAGTGCAACCAACTGACCTTCCATACCGAAGGTTCCGAACCGACTATAATCAAGTCTCAGGGTCCATGAGTCGCGCCATCTTGCGATGCCATTTTACGTCTTCCGCAGCTCCTCCGAGTCCTTCTGGGGCCGGTCCGCCGATTCTTGAGGGCACCCCTGTGCGTCGAGCCACTCCATGGCGTCCTCTGGGGTCTCGAAAAATAAAGTTTTATGCGCCTGTATGACCTTCAGTTTTGCAGGGTAAAGCAACATATATTTGTAACCTGCCTCCCTCAGCCTCCGTTTCACAGTCCCAAAGTTCATGCGGCTCCGCTGCACAGCTAGGGTGTAATCCGGATACGCCGTGATGTTTGCTGCTCCTCTCTTGATCGTGCCTCCTTTTCGAAAATGTTCTAATATTCTTTCCCGATCACGATAGTTAAGAATTTTGGCAATGATGGGTCTGGGCGGGTTTCCGGGAGGCGGCCTCCTCGTTAGGGCTCTATGTGCTCTCTCCACTGCGAAGCCTTGGGATAAGGCCCCTCCGGGTAACTCTTGCAGCAACATGGTCTCAACAAAGTCAGTAGGGTCACGGCCCTCCGTCCCTTCCGGTAGGCCCACAATGCGGATATTGTTGCGACGGGCCCGTCCTTCCGCCTCCTCCACTCTATTTTCCAAGTTGCCCACCCTTTGGATTAGGGCGTGCAGTTTTGCCTTGTGGGTGGCACAGTCCGCCGTATTCGGGCCAACTTCTTTTTCCAGGGACTCTGTGCGCTCCGCCAGAACCCTAACGTCTTGTCTCAGTAGATTGACGTCCTCCTGGACCTCCCCAACTTTGAGGTCCAATGCCGTTTTTAATTCAGAGACAGCCAGTTCTAATTTCGACTCCCAGGCCGCTCTCAGGTCCGCAATCGCTGCCAGGATTTCTTGGTTAGAGCTCGAAGTCGTCACGCCACCCACGGCCGGTGCATCCTTATTCTTGGTGGCGTCCGGGCCCGGGGACGTTTTGGTGAAGTCGTCCAGCGTGGGCTGTTTCGCCTTAGGTCGCACTGCCTTACTGGACATGGTTCTGAGGATGTGCAGGTCTACCGAATGATGAGTGGGCGCACTACACGCTGACCTGGTTAGGTCTTCCCGCAACTCTTTTCAATCCCGTCTCGGGCCTATGTCGGCCATTTTGAGTCGCCCTTTGTTCTCAGCGTCTCTCGACTTTTCTTCTCCGATCTTAGCCGTCGTAGCTGCTATGACCTCCAAAAGTTCACAGTACTTCGGTAGCACCTTCACACGCTGGCATGCATATCGTCGGTATTCAATAAGCAGTCGTACTGCACTGATTTGCCCGGATCTGTTCAGGATCTCGGGAGCTCCGCTGGAACGCGTCCTCCTACATGGCTCTCGTAGCCACGCCCCAATTGCTGGCACACCCTTGACAAAAACACCTGCTCATTCACATAGGGTTCTGTGTTGGAAGGGGGGAGGTCACAAGGATGAAATTAATGCAAGGGCAAGCAAGTGGAATTAGGCTGATGCAAGTGGTGATGGGTAGCAAAGAAATAAGCAGCACCGACATACTGAATACATTGACATGCCATGAACACAAACAATTGCTAGGAAGTGGGAGTCTCATTGTCAACATACTTACTAACATTTTTATTAGCATTTCACACAATCCAGTAAGTCCATCAGTTACTGGGCTCCTCCCGCAAAATAGCATCTGGGCTATTCCAGTAAGCGTTCCGAGTCGGCAACAGGTAGGAGAAGTGTAGCAGGAAGAACCGTGACAATCCAGTAAGCGTTCCGAGTCAGCCAGGTAAACAACGTTGAGCAAAATCAGGAGACGAAGCAAGAGTAGCCAAAATACAGACCAGGGATCCAAGACCAGGAATCAAGGTAACAAAATATGTAACAAAGCTTTCAGAACAAATTGAGAAGCGTCGCTGTGCAGATTGGGCAGAGTTTATATTAGGAACAGCTGACTGCACACACAACGCGAGGCCGTAATCCAGGAGGCATACTGCAAAATGTCATCAATGAACAGGTCCATGCCTGTTTTTGAAAGGTGCACCCGATCTCTGTGAAACATCACTTCACCTTTGATGAAGCCATGGTGAATAGTCCGAATTCTGTCGTTGCCCTTTGTCAGTCTTTCAAGCTCCCCATTGAGTTTCCTCACTGAGGAGTTGATGGCCCTTGCATTCCCTTGAGTTCTCCAATCCCTCCTGGGAATCATCTGGGACCAGGCCACAACAGTATTTGGAAACCTCTATGCAGTCCATTCCAGTTCTGCCATGAGCTGCTCTTGTACCGACTTCCACCCCACAGACGCCAAATAATTTCCTCCCAGTTGTACCACTATAAGGTCAGGGTCGGGGGGGGACATTTCCTTTTGCCTGGGCATCGCTGATGGCTCCTCTGAGCTGGTGAAGGTGCATCCCCCCGACCCCAAACCAATGCACCGCAAGGCCATCCCTTTGAGACCGAGATGTGGTTGGCCCTCAGAAAAGGCGTGTAGCTCTTTGGATGAAAGAGTGGCCGATAATCCACACAACCCTCATCCTCACTACGAAATGGAAACAGGAAAACCCCCATGAATATGGCCAGACATACAGTTTACCAATTAGCACAACGATTGCTTCAACACATGGCTCTTGTAACAATCCCAGACACACACTTCACCCAATCGGACATGCACCTCTCATGTGAGATAACAGTAGGTCGATACGTAGTTGGCACGTGCTATTCGGGGGAAAGAGGTGAAGAACACAGTATGTCACCTTGTGCTAATAACACAGTTGTGCTGACACAATTGTAATCAGTGAAGGTTTCTGCTCCTGTGTGCCACTGACTGCACTGAACGGTGGTAATGCGACTTGTACATGCTACACCGTTATACTTTGGCAGGGTGACTAGTCTGACAGAGGATATGAACTCCACAGCAAGTGTGCTTTGTAGGCTGTGTGAATATAGGTACACTGACAGAATGTGCGCCATTCATCACAAATGGATGCAACTTTGGACACTTTGATTGTGAGAGCTTCGGCAACAGCTCCAGGACCACTGGTGAACTTGGGGACACCAAGGCAGAGAGGCAGCCAAGGTCACACACATCAACCACCACCACCCTGCATCTCTGCCTGGCCAGCGCTATAGCTTTCCCCTCCAGGAAGGTACTGTGCACCCACTGCTGAATTTGGGGGACAAAATATCCACCTGGGAGACGGGTGCCCAAGGCCAATGACATCACTCCAACTGTCCTGCCCCTCTAGCTACCCTGCGTTACAGGTTTACCCCCTGCAAAAAGATAGGGACCCTGGCGGGGCTCACTGGAACCACTGCTGGAATTGGATTACAGAAAGGATGACCGTTGCAGTAAAAGGAATGAGCTCTGTACCAAGTGTGCATAGCATGCTCAGAAAAAATGACCATCTGCATTACTACCAGAAACATTTTTGAAATGTTGCTGCTACTTATGCTGCCCAAACTTTTTCTTCTGCAAAGGAGCCACCTTCCTCAATGCACGGCACACTCACCAGTGCCCCCAGAACCTCATTACTACCCATTCCCACCCTGTTAGGCCCAAGGGCTAAATCAGAAGTGGTGGCTTGACACGTCGTGAAGCAATTGAGTCTTTCTGACAATATACCCCTCAAGAGTACAAAAGGGCAGATTCAGGTGAGTATTGCCCTAAAATTTGGTACACCCTGGAACACACACACACAACAATGAAACTAAACAGTGATAGGAATTATCACTCACAATCAAGGAATGAGTGGTTTGACTAATGTATTCCAAACAAGTATGATGAGTAACCCTTGGAAATAGAACAATCGGAATTACTGAGGGAACACAAAGGATGGAAGAACAAACACTACTGCTGTGCAGTCTGCTTACCTATAGAAGAATGTCATGCGCCTTGGAGTGTTCCTGAAGGAAGATTGCAGCAATAGGAATATTAGTTCCGGGAGTAACAATGTTCGCCTAATCCCGCCGGCACGAGGATGCCTAAACAAAAGTACTTGATCCTTGCGCCATTGCGCCAATGACCCCAGTGTTTTTGAAGGTCCCAAGCGGAAGGGTTCAGACCCTAGATGTGACGAACCGATGAATGTTTCAAATTAGTAACAGTTAATGATAAGTATACCAAGGTGAACCGTGACAATCCAGTAAAAAGTTCAGAGTTGGCACCAGGTAGGAGAAGCGTAGCAGGGATAAGCGTGACAATCCAGTAAACGTTCCGAGTCGGCAACAGGTAGGAGAAGCGTAGCAGGGATAAGCGTGACAATCCAATAAGCGGTCTGTTACTCACCGCTCCGGTAATCGATCACTGCCTGTAAATAGGCGACCTTGGAGACGGTAGTTTCCACAGATATTCACAAGACAGCCTCTGGTAACCCGACACCCCTTGAATTCTAAGATTCAGGCTTCCTCAAGGAGGGGCTCTTTTCTGCGATGTGCTTCTCTGCTGTTTCAACCTGAACAGGCAGAATTGCCAATCGCCTAAAAGAGCGGGGAGAACGCACACCGCCAACCAATGCTGCAAAGGAATACAAAGATGTTTAGAGCAGCCAAGGTATGAAGGAATGCAAGAAAACAATAGTACTAAGGAGTACCTAGGCAGGGTTTGAGGAGTGGAATCTGCTATAGGATTGACCTACAAAAGAAAATAAACTATTACCCTCTACGTCAATGTAATAAACCAGAGCATCCCAGAAATAAAAGGATAAGTAATTCAAACACAGACCTGAAGGGAGAACTGGCAGGAATGAATGAAGTGCAAATGGAGGGAAACAACAAAAGGATAAAATAAGAAAAAGGAAGGTTAGTACAGGAGAGTAACCCGGGCAGCACGAGGGACGCACTAGTGATGGGTTGGTGCATGTACCGGAAAACGTCAATATGCACTTGGTGAGTAATTCACTGTAGAATGTTGAAGTCCCAAAGGATGTAGAAACCAAGTTCAAAAGTAAAGGATAACGGTGGAATCCAGTATGAACAGTTCAGGATAATAGCAAGTGAAATGGCCTCAGGAACAAGAAAGAGACCGTGGACGAGTACCAAGGACAACCAATTACCTTAGTGGGCCGTAGAACCAGGAAGTCACTAAGGAAAAAGGCAGGCAGTCCGTGAAGGAGTCCGGGTCAGTTAAGGAGCGGGCGTAACCAAAACCAAAGGAGTATCCAAATGCAGTCCAAATAGAATAGCCAAGCGTCAGGAACCAGAAGATCAAAATAGAGCACTGACTGGGTGTCAGAAGGGAAAACGGAATGTAACCGCAAGGAGAGTAACGCTACAATTAGCAGCAGAGAGCTGTACGAGTAGTGGTGCTTTAAAGTACAGGGGGCGTGGTTTAGGTGCGCGTTCCTTACGCCTGCAAGGTGTCAGCTGACACGAGACGCGCCGACGTGTAAACAAGCGCCATGGCAACCTGTATCGATTCCAGAGGGGAGCTCGTGAATATGATCTTCGCGTGAACGCAGCGGATGAGCCGGCGCTGTCATTCCGGGTAGAAAACATAACACGGTCCGAGTCGGCAACAGGCAGGAGAAGCGTAGCAGGAAAAACCGTGACAATCCAGTAAGCGTTCTGAGTCAGCAACAGGTAGGAGAAGCATAGCAGGAAGAACCGTGACAATCCAGTAAGCGTTCTGAGTCTGCAACAGGTAGGAGAAGCGTAGCAGGAAGAACCGTGACAATCCAGTGAGCGTTCCGAGTCAGCCAGATAAACAACGTTGAGCAAAATCAGGAGACAAAGCAAGAGTAGCCAAAATAGAGACTATGGATTCAAGACCAGGAATCAAGGTAACAAAATACGTAACAAAGCTTTCAGAGCAAATTCAGAAGTGGCGCCGTGCAGATTGGGCGGAGTTTATATTAGGAACAGCTGACTGCACGCACAACGCGCCACCGTAATCCAGGAGGCATACGTCTATGCAGTGGGAGCCAGCGTTTCCACGGCAACCCATAGCGTTCTCTGAAGGAACGAACGCTTCTGGATGAAAGCGTTTTCTGAGGGCCTTGTAATCGGCTTTTGAGTCCCAAATTCTCAGGATAATGGTAGATTTGCTGGGGGCATGGGGATGTTCTCTTCTGTGTGTACATTGTCCAAAACGTGATGAGGAAGAGCTGAACGGAACCCTGACACACCCATACCACTGACACTGCAGCCACAGTAACCCTCCACCACCACATTACCGTGGCTCCCAACAGAAGTAATATATATAGTACTTACAAAGGTCAGCGAAAGCTTTTCAGTAGCCGCAACTGCAAAGGAAACATTAAAGAATTACATTCAGTGCTTTGCCTACCAATAACACATCCATACTGTCTGGCAGGTATCTGCAAACTTTTCTCTTCCTTCCACCAGATACCTGACACATCTCAGTCATCTACCACCACGGAAGGCTGGACTGCACAATGATAGGAAATGGGAATAACATCAATGGGCGTATGGCAAACCCCAGCACAAAAAAAAACCTTGTACAGATGGCTAAGTAGCAAACTGCCCTTCCAGGGGAACAGCACTGTTCAGCTGGACTGGGGGGCATTTTGTGCGCTACCCCGTCAAGTGTGTCCCTGGCCACCCCAATACCCCCCCAGAGCACCCGCTCCCATTCACAACACAAACACTACAGGCCCAGTTCCCACCCACCTCAATAGTAATCTGCCCTCCACGTACTATACAAAGTTGAAATACCCAAAACTCCATAACAACAAGGGAGAAGCTTGAACTGCTCAAGACCTGTAAAGGGAAAAAAAACATTAATTATCTGTGTCAGCCCAGCCAAATACCAAACCACCCATACCGCCCCCCTCCAATTGCATTGGCCAGTACATTTTGGGCACCCTGGGGCCAGATTGGCACACCAATGTGCCCCTCTGCGCCAAGGCAAGTTTAGTAAACAAAACAAAAAATTGAAAATGGCAGGCTGCACTTTAGAGGGGGCTGGGGGGCACCCTACACCACCAGGGAATTTAGTAATGTGAACGGGGGTGCACCTCTCCAACCCTACCTCAACTGGAGGGCTGACGCATCTCATGTAGCCCTCCCTGGGGGGCAGATAAGGGGGGCTGTCCAGCCCTCCTCCCTGGGGTCAGGTGTCCCTTCCTAGGAGCAGATATCTGCCCCCAGAGAGGGCTGCATGACATTAGCCCCACTCCATTGTGGGTGGGGGAGGGGGTCACCACCCCTTCCCATTAGAAAATTCCCCGTTGGTTTTGGGTGCCCACACCCCCCCCTAAAATGCGGTCTACCATTTTCACTTTTTTCCTTTGGTAACCCACCTCCCCTTGGTGCAGTGCGGCCCAATAGTGTGCCAATCTGGCCCCAGGGTGCCCAAACCTTGCTGCCCCACCCACTGTGGGGCCTGTTCCACAATTTTTGGTGGCCCTCTCCCCCTCACCCCAAATGGGTGGCGGGCGCACCTCATGCAGGGCTCCCTGGGCCTCCTACAAACGGCTGTGTGAGGTACACCCCCCCTCCATTTGGGGTGGGGGGGAGAGGGACACTAAAAATGTGTGGGACAGGCCCCCCAGTGGGTGGGGCAGTAAGGTTTGGGCAGCTTGGGGCCAGATTGGCACATCAATGTGCCCCTCTGCGCCAAGGCAGGTTTGGTAAACAAAGAAAGAAATGAAAATGACAGGCTACACTTTAGGGAGAGGCTGAGGGGCACCCTACACCGCCAGGCAATTTTGTAATGTAATGGGGGGTGACCCGCTCCCCCCCAAACCAAATGCAGGGGGGGCATCTCATTCAGTCCTCCCTGGGGGCAGATAAGAGGGGGGGTTCTCATGCAGCCCTTCCTAGGGTTACATGCCCTTCCTAAGCGCAGATAACTGCCCCCAGGGAGGGCTGCATGACATGACACCAAGTCCATTTTGGCTGGGGGGTTGAAGGGGGGGAACAACTCCTTTCCATAAAAAAAACTCCCTGGTGGTCCAGTGGGGGGGAGGGGCACTCCCCCCCCCCCAACACCAGCCATGACATTTTTTCTTTTTTTTTTCTTTGCCCCGTTCCCGAGGGGCAGATGGGCTCCCATCTGCCCCGGGGGGGGGCCTACCCTGCAGACCCCATCGTTTGAGGGGCCTGCCCACACTTTCCTGGTGCCCCCCCATTGGATGGGGGCCACCTCATGTACTCCTCCCTGGGGTGACAAATCTCCCCACCAGGGAGGGTGACAAGGGGTCCCTCCCTTTCCACTTGAGGTGGGAGGGAGAGGACCACCACCGTTTCATGTCCTAAAAAAAATCTGTGGTGGCTAGTGTTCCCCAACCCCCTGCCCCCTGCCCCCTTCCCATTGCTTTCTACTTTTATTTATTTTCTTTTTTTCTTTTGCCCCCACCCCTGGGGGCAGATGGTCACCCATTTGCCCCCAGGGGTCTCCAAACATGCGGCCCCATGCTTTGGGGCCTCGGGTGGGTGGAGGTTGCCTGCTTACCTAGTAAGCAGCCCCCCTCTCCCGCTTCTAAATGTAATCCTGGTGGTCTAGTGGCCATTGCTAGCCACGGATCGGGCGCCCTGCTTTGCACAAGGTGTCGTTGGAAAGGGGAGTTAGCTACAAAACCATTATATTAAAAAAAGACAGTCACAAGGGGGCACGGATGGGGTGGTGTTCAAACAGTTGGGATGCATGCTGAGCAGTTGAAAAGCAGAGCTTCAGGGTATATGGGTATGAACCACTTGGATTCTTCATTTGGAAAGGGGAGTTTCTCCCCTTTCCAACAACACCATCACAAAAGAAATCCCTGGTGGCTAGGGACCCCAAACCCCCTCCCCATTACGTTTTTTTTTTGGCCAAATTGTTTTATCTTTATGCCCCCACCCCTGGGGGCAGATGGTCACCTGTCTGCCCCAAGGGGTCTTTATACATGTGGCCCCATGCTTTGGTGCCTCGGGGGAGGGGGCCGCTTACCTAGTAAGCAGCCCCCCCACCCCGCACTCTAAAGATATCCCTGGTGTCTAGTGGCATTGCTGCCCACGGATCGAGCGATCTGCACCCGATCCGTGAGCAGCAATGCTTACACAAATGGTGTCATTAGAAAGAGGAGAATCTCCCCTTTCCAGCGACACCTGCCTCGATCTACGGCTTGAAATACAGCCGGAGATCGAGGCAAAGGGAGAAGGGCCGAAAATGGCTGCCGCAGTGAAAATACTTTGTTTCATGTCTTTTTGTGAAACTGAAGGTAATCCAGCCCCCTGGCAGGCAGTGAGGGGGGACCTCCCCCACACATAGGCCGGGGTTTGGATTACAGTTTTGAGAAATCAGACCGAGGGATGCAAGTTGTGGAATTCCAAAATCCACTCACGAAGATTGCCAGCCTACTTCTCCCTTCAACACCTGTGCCCTTCTAAATACCACCGAGCACACCAGTACCTGTTTTGCACGTGTTTGCCTATTTCTCCACGTGTGCCAAAACGAAAATCCTATGCAGCTCGAAATGGCCGCCGAGTAACGTGTAAGCCTCTGTGGCCTGCGTTACCCCGACAACATCATCTGGCTTCCAATTGGCTGCTGCATCCAGCTTAATAGCCAATCGAATGCACCGATAGGCGCAAGCCGGCACCAGCAAAGGCACAAAGGCACCAGATAAGGCGCCTGTCCAGACCTGCCAGACGCCGTCCCCAGGAACCGCTGTCCAAACTCGCAACAGTTACGATGCTCTGTGGTCGCTATGCACCACAAGGTCAGACCGACTGCATTTGAACGCCATGCTCAAAGCCTCTGCAAAAGCCACTTAACTATCAACCCCAACCTCGTCCACCATTCGAGTCAAGCGCTCCAATATTGCTGTTGCGTTATGGTCTAGCACCATAGTGCCCACCCAACACACCCGACCAGAACTTACTTACGTGCTACACGAGATCGCTGTCCATACTCCCATGACCACAATGTCAATAACTCTATATTTATATAACTGCTATACATGCTGCTTGCTGAAACCCTAAAATGTTCGCCCTGTTTACGTTTTTCCTTTGCTGAAACTCACCCCCGTTGAAACCCCGCCAAACCCTCCTTTCAGGTCCCTATATCAGCGCGACCGTTCCATAACCGCACGTTACCAGACCTGCCCTCCATAGAACAATAGGCTATACCAGCCTCCTTTGCATGCCCTGCACATGTGCCCAATCCTCCACGTGCATACTAGCCCCACTATGTGTACCTAGCCTACTGTAATGCCTAATATGCTTACTGGCCCTGTTGTGTGTACTTAGCTTACTGTAATGCCTAATATGCTTACTGGCCCTGTTGTGTGTACCTACCCTACTGTAATGCCTAATATGATTACTGGCCCTGTTGTGTGTACTTAGTTGACTGTAATGCCTAATATGCTTACTGGCCCTGTTGTGTGTACCTAGCCTACTGTAATGCCTAATATGCTTACTGGCCCTGTTTTGTGTACTTAGCTTACTGTAATGCCTAATATGCTTACTGGCCCTGTTGTGTGTACTTAGCCTACTGTAATGCCTAATATGCTTAATGGCCATGTTGTGTGTACCTAGCCTACTGTAGTACCTAATATATGCCTACATGTTATGCCCACATTTGTGCTCACCCTACTAGACATATTGCTCACTTTGAACATGCTCCTTACCCATTTTTGTTCCTGCTCACTGCCCCATCTCTACTGTTCACCTCTCATAACTACCTGTAGCTCACCTTGAAACGTGCACTGCACCTAGGGCTGCCGCTAGCTGGTGCACACTGTGCTGCTCTCCTCAAAAGCAGCATGCCTTTACATACACAACGCACAGGAACTACCTCTATCCCCCAAATCCACTTGTAGCACTGCGCCTGAAAATGTTTCACACTCTCCCACAACGTTCCACCCACACCCTTTCTCCCACCTCTACCCATACGTTCACTAATGCCACCACAAGCACCCATCCGCACTACCCCCAAGCTACACTGCATCACTACCAAACCCATCCCACACCACCACACACAACCTAACTCTCTCCCTCCCTACACCAGAGAAACCATAGGCTAGGCTCCAGATCTACCCGCCTCTTAACCAAACCTAGTACTCACCTAGCCAAACCACTCGTCCACCGGACAGCACCAACACCCAGCCACACGCCAACAACCCCCAACATACCTGCCTCCACTACGAGCATGCAGACTAAAGCCAAGCCACAGAACAACCAGAGAACACAACTCCACTGTGCACTCATCAATGCACACTCCCTGCCTGCACATACCATAGAGATCCACAACCTTATTGTCGACCTAAATCTAGACATTATAGCCATCACAGAGACCTGGTTACATGAAGCCTCCAGCCCAGCCATCTGCCAAACCCTACCACCAGGCTACATCATCCTTTGCCAAGACAGAACCTCTAGGAAAGGGGGAGGGGTCGCCCTAATTCTTAAGGAGTCTCTTAATGCCAGGCAACATAAAAACCCTGAGGCTGACAACTTTGACATGCTCTCAGTAAAAATATCTCCTACACCGAAGGACACCATTACATTACACACTGTCTACAGACCTCCAGGCCCAACCCACGAATTCCAATCTAACCTCACCCATATCCTAGGGGACAACCTCAAAACCAACACTAGAGCCATCCTCCGGGGTGACCTCAACTTAGGATTCAAAGACCCCAAAGACAAAAAAGGTAAAGCCCTTGCCAAAGCAATTCAAGACTTAGGTTTTACACAACTAATTAACGACCCTACCCACATCAAAGGTTGTATACTAGACTGGATTGCAGACCACAACTGCGCAGTAGACATTAGCTCCAACACCCCACTCCCATGGACTGACCACCATTTACTGCACTTCTTCATACCCTCTAAAACAGGAGGGAACCCCAACACTCCCCCACCACCAACCCTAGCTAGATCCAAAAAACTACTCACCACCGAAAGAATCCTCCCTCGGCTTGAAGCCTCAGCGCTCGCCCATCCCACATCTAATAACCCCAAAGAGCTGGTAGAGATCTACAACACCACTCTGAAAGAGGTTCTAGATGTTATAGCCCCACTACAATTAAAAAAAGCCAAACAGACACTTCATGCCAACTCATGGTTCACACAGGAACTCAAAGAAGCTCGAACAGCAAAAAAAGCAGCATTAAAATCCTGGCAAACAAACCCCTCCACCACCACTAGAGACACGTACCTCACAGTTGCCAAACAGTACAAACTGGCCATCACCAAAGCCAAAGCCGCCACCTACAACTCCAGAATTGAAAAAGCAAACTCCCAATCGAAAGAACTATTTGCCATCTATAACGAATTGACAATTCCCCCCACCTCCAGACAACCCACCGAGAAAGACGAAACATGGTGTAACAACATCCAGCACGCCATGCTAAACAAAATCAAAACACTTCAGACCAAAATCAAGTCCCAATTTGACTAACTGCCCAAAGCGCCACCACCCACTACTAAACCTCCGGCAATATCACAAACTCCAGATACCCCGCAGGGCGCAAACAAACCCACACCATTTGAATTCAGACAAGTCACCATCCCTGAAGTCCTAAAGATCATGAAACAGACCAAACCATCTCTATGTAAAGGAGAAACATGCCCAGCTAATATAGGCAAAGACTGTGCCACCGCCTTAGCCCCTTTCATCACTACCTTCATCAACGCCTCCTTCACCAAAAGCACAGTGCTGCTTGCCCTTAAGGAAGCCTGGGTACGACCACTTCTAAAGAAACCTACCCTTGACCCTGACTCCCCTAACAACTACCGTCCAATCACAACTGTACCATTTTTGTTGAAAATCCTTGACAAGGCTGCCTACCTACAGATCCAATCCCACCTGGAAACTCATAACATTCTAGGTAAAAGGCAATCCGGCTTCTGCCCCCGTCACGGTACTGAATCAGCCTTATTAGACCTCAAGAGCCAACTACTTGAAGCCATGGACAAAGGCAAAACCTCACTCCTATTACTCCTGGATCTATCGGCAGCCTTTGACCTGGTTGACCACAAGATCCTGTGTAAACACCTCATTGACACTGCCAACTTCTCACAAGAAGCCACTGCATGGATCACCTCGTTCCTAGAGGGTAGAGCCATGAGGGTATTCTCCGACCAGGCGTCAGCCTCGCCATCACCCATTGAATACGGAGTTCCACAAGGGTCTTGTACCTCCCCCACTCTCTACAACCTATTCACCCTTCCTCTGTTCAGTGACTTAGAAGATTTCGGCATAGCCTTCACCAACTATGCCGACGACACTCAAATCCTTCTCCCACTAACAGGAAACTATGAACAAGATCTTGACACCCTCCAGAAGACTTATGCACACATCCAGGCCTGGATGGCAGCTAATGGTCTCTGTCTAAATGGGGAAAAGACAGAAATCCTACTGGTAGGCTCAAAAGAATCCCTAAAAAAACTAGACGTCAAATATAGCTCCTTCACCATTGAGAACTCTATTATCCGTCACTGTAGTGAAAACTTTTGGTGTTTATTTAGATTCCACCTTATCTATGGACAGACAAGTTAGTGCCATCTCATCCTCAGCCGCACTTACTACTAAAATCATAAATGCATTAAAACCTCACCCATCACCAAAAAACTGCCTTAACATAGCGAGAGCTACAATTGGCGCAAAACTCGACTACTGTAACATCTTACTCCTAGGCACTTCCGCAAATAATGTCAACAGACTTCAAATGGCACAAAACAGCGCCCTCAGAGCCGCCCTCAGCATCCTGAGGAGAGCACACAGGCAAGGAAAGACGCCCACTGGCTCCCCATCAAGGAACGTATTTCATTTAAGGCCCTCACTATCACCCACAGATGCCTTGCCCTGACAGCCCCGGCATACCTAGCAGAAAGAATTCACCAAGCCCCAGTACACAGACCAATGCGTGACCAATACGCTCGCTTGCTCTCCGTCCCAGCCTTCAACAGAGCCAAAGCTGGCGGCACAAGCTTTGAAGTCCTGGCACCAAAAGCTTGGGATGCGCTCCCACGCAACCTTAGAAATGAACAATCCCTCACAACCTTCAGGAAGATGCTAAAAACTAATCTCTTCAATTAGTCTGTTGCCAAATGTACTGCCTCTAATACCGTTCCTATGTAACCTTGGAACGCTGTCATGTTCTTACCTGTACCACTGCCTATGAATTATCTGTACCATGTCATAAGTGAATATTCTGCAACAGTGCCACGATGCTCTTGGGCCGCTGGGCGCTTTATAATTCCAAATAAATAAATAAATAAATCCCTGCTTTGCAAAGATCGCTCAAAACAAGGTGCCAAAAAGGACGAGCTATCTTGTCCTTGGCACTACAGAGGTAATGTCAAGGACAAGATATCTCGTCCTTGGCACTTAAGGGGTTAAAATTGTATGATTTCCTTTGAATATTAAAGTAAATAAAATATTGCATTTTCACAAACCAGCCTGGTTCATGGTCCATTGTGACCCGGGTTATTTTAAAAAAGGGGTGTGAAACGAGTTGTGTACCATCTCAAATTGAATCCACATAAAATAAAGAGAAAGGCATCTCAGTTGTGCGCTACATACTAGGCTGAGACCAAGGTGTGTGTCGTCAGATTGAAATCCTTAAAAATTGGGAGCTCCTGTCAGAGACTCAAGGGTGTAGAAGCCCGTGCAGCTTGACCACATCTCTTAGAAAAACCTCAGAGGTAACGGATGCAGAAGGTGTTCCTTTCAGCAGTGAAAATTGAGCTAACTTGCTGAAAGAGTCAACAGTGGCCATAATAGCCGAATGACCTTGGGACATGGGTGTCATGATCTCTGCTTCCAAAAGGTCAGGGTTTTCCCAACTCCCTTGGAAGCAGATCCATAACCCAGGTTCCGAGTGCCAACCAGTCCCAATTGGGACCTTTTGGACCCAGTCCTGGCGCCAGTGGCACCAGGCTCATAAATATGCCCAGTCCCAGCGCTGGAAGCGCCGGGCTCATAATGCTTGGGTGGACTTACCTGCAGCAGACCATGCTGCTTACTTGCCTGCCAGTTGAGCCTCTGATCCTCTTCTGTTTTGAACTACTTTTCCTGTTGGGTGGGGCAGGAGCCACTCCCTAGATTCAGAACACTGGAACTCTTCTGGAAAGCAGGAACTCTTTTCTTACCTAGGCGTGGCTGTGGAAGGAGACACCTAAGCACTACAGGAGGCTATTTAAACCACACCCGATGGATGAATCTTGCTTTGCGTTATTCTGCATCCTCTGCAGCAGAACGCTCATCGTGTCTTCTGCATCTGATCCTGGGCCTAAGGAAAAAGGCTTACCATCCTGAATCCAGTCTTCAGCAACACCTATAAAGACAAGAAAGAACAGGTTAGCATTACGGTCTTCAGTGACAGCTCTTCACTTACCTGGTCCATCGGCTGTCACCAACGCCTCGCGCTGCATTCCGGCATCTGAAAGACAAAAGCTTACCAACTCTTCGCACGCTCCGGAGGCCTTCGGCGCTGCATCCCGCATCTGAAAGAGAAACAAGGTGCGTTTAAAGACATTGGGGAACTTTAATACTCACGTGCCATTACTCCTTTCCACATCCAACCCAGTGGGTATTCCGGCACCCTGCAGCCGCTCCGAACTTGTACCTGCAAAATAAAAAGACAGTTAGAGCGCATCGTGAAGCAGGCAACAAGCGCTTACTTACGTGCTTCCAGGCGCTTCTATTCATCACACGGGCTCCATCTTCAACTCACTTCAGCCCGCCATCCGCCATCGCCGGAACCCTGCAAAACAAGAAACATCATTACTAAAGACTTTAAAGACATTAGAATTACTCGAAACTTACCGTTCGTGCAGTAAACGACGGACAGCAGTCCTCTGAAGTCAAGAGGCCTGCTCCCCTTATCCAGTGAAGAAACTGGTTACAGCACCCTGCCCCGAGGCAGATGGAGAGCACAGCGTTCACTTACCTAAGGTGAGAGCGTTAACCTTTGGGGTTCTACAGGAGAAGAGAACGGGAAAAAGAGAGAGACATTCAATAACCCAGTTCCTTAATCCCATATTTTCTATCTGCAGACATCTTACCCTTCGAGTCAGCCATACAGTGCACAGAGGTCCAGCCCAAAGAGCCAGCCGTGTGTTACACATCACCTTTGAAGATACGGTATACGCCCAGTCAAGACCGGCGCCTCTACGGGAATCAGGTGAGCGTTACAGAACGCAAAGCCTACCACAAAACTCCCGTCCAGGCGCTATGGAAACCTCGGATACCGACCAGCTAGCCCAGTTACTTGGGGAACTAAGGGCAGAAGTGCATGCAGCCCGTCAGGAAACGAACGCTCTAAGAAGGGAACTGATTATTTCCAAGGAGCGAACAGATGATCTCGCTAGACAATTGCTACAGTCACAAGCCGGACAGACCCCGTTACCCGCATCTGGGGGAAATCTTCCTTCTACATCCTCTATGAATCCAGTGCAGATCAACCTACCTGGGAATGTACCTCTGGCTCCGCCCGAACGATTTTCTGGTGACCCAAAGAGGTTTGCAGTATTTATCAATCAGTGCCGGTTGCATTTCTTATGCCGGCCAGCAGCCTTTCCAACTGATCAAGCTAAAGTAGCTTTCGTGCTTTCGTACCTTAGTGGCAATGCGGCAGACTGGTCGATCCCTCTAGTAAATCAAGATGATCCGGTCCTCCATGATTTTCAAGCTTTTCAGCTCAGTATGGAAAAACTGTTCGCAAGACATTCACAGGGGCAGGCCTTGGACAATGAGCTTCTTTCGTTGCAACAAGGTAATCAAGACCTTTTGGCTTATATTGCGTCTTTCAACAGACTGATAGTGGAAACTCAATGGCCTGAGGACAAAAGGATTACGCTGTTTTATAGAGGTCTACGTGGAGAGCTCAAAGATGTGTTAGCCCAAGTAGTGAATCCCCCACAAGATTGTTCGGACTATATAGACTTAGTCGTTCAAATAGATCACAGACTGCAGAACAGGAAGGCCGATCGTTCCAAGTTTGATGCTCGAGTATTTTCCAAACCGCCAACTCCTTCCAAAGGAATAGACTCCGGGGAACCCATGCAAATAGGGGGTCTGAAAGGTCCTCTAACACAAAAGGAGCGGGAAAGGAGAAAACAGTTGCAATTATGCCTCTATTGCGGAAACTCAGGGCACTTTCTTCGAGACTGTCCGGTGAAACCTGCCAAGAAGGCAGTAGGAGCTGCAGTTACCAAAGTTACAAACTCTGAGCAGGGAAACGACCTCGCCCGACAAGAATAGAGGTCCTCTTGCCGAGCGTGAAAACCAGTTCCGTGACCTCGCATTTCGTGATACCTATGGTCCTCATTAGCCCTGATAATCCCGATCGATTACATGCAATTGAAGCTTACGTCGACAGCGGTGCCATCGGCAATTATGTGGATCATGAAATGGTTTTGAGGATGAATCTAACTCTTTGTCCCAAGGCTGTAAAGGACGTCATTACTACGGTGGATGGTACGGAGATAGCCTCCGGGCCAGTAACGCATACCACTCAAGAGGTGACGCTAGTAAGTCAAGATGGACACCATGAGAAGATCGTGTTCGATGTGATCAAGGCCCCTCAGTTTCAGATTATTCTAGGAATACCTTGGTTAGAGAAACACAATCCTCTGATCGATTGGCAAGCAAGAACGGTCCAGTTTCCAGAATGTGTCTCTACTTGTCACCCTCCACCTGGTGTTGCACTGGCAGCAATTTCTTCAGAGACTCCCCAGTTACCTCCCGAATACCTAGAATACCAAGATGTTTTCCGGAAGGATCAGGCTAACTCTCTACCTCCTCATAGGTCTTATGACTGCCAGATAGACCTGATACCTGGATCTACTCCTCCTTGTAGTAGAATTTATGCCCTCACCAAGCCTGAGAACCTTCACCTCCGACAATACCTGGATCAATACCTGGCAAATGGGTTTATTCGTCCTTCCAAGTCCCCTGCTTCTTCAGCTTTGTTCTTCGTTCCAAAAAAGGAAGGAGACCTTAGAACTTGTATAGATTATCGCTCCCTGAACCAGATCACCGTTAAGAATAGATATCCGTTACCTTTGATCCCTGAACTCCTGGACCAAGTCAGAAAAGCATGCATAAATACAAAGCTGGATCTTAGAGGAGCTTACCACTTGGTACGAGCCAAAGAGGGCGATGAATGGAAGACGGCCTTCCGCACCAAGTATGGGCTATTTGAATATCAGGTCATGCCCTTCGGACTTTGCAATGCCCCGGCCGCCTTTCAATATTTTATGAACGATGTCCTCAGTGTCAGAAAGCACCAAAGTATTAACTGAAAAGGATACGGTACTTAAAAGGATACAGGTGGTAGGGTCTTCCGGATCCCTGTTCACGCGTTTTGATAGTTGTGAAGTCAAGTTAAGACCTTCCAAATGATACAA
Source organism: Ambystoma mexicanum (assembly GCF_040938575.1). Lineage (NCBI taxonomy): Eukaryota > Metazoa > Chordata > Amphibia > Caudata > Ambystomatidae > Ambystoma > Ambystoma mexicanum. Next base: position 197,919,536 of record NC_090937.1, on the reverse strand, counting down.
CTCTCTGACTGGTAAAACAGGCAGAGTGATGGATCACTGGAAAGGGCGTGGGTAAGGTATAGGAAGTCAACCTAGAACAAAATAAAGTATCATGAATAACTGCCCCAACCTGGGTATGATGGAATAGAGAATGTCATGAATGCACACACTGACCTTGAGTCTAGGGCAGATGAATCCAGCAGAGTCTCTTGAGGAATCCAAGGTAGAACAAACGACAAGGAAGGGAAGATTAGTAAGGGAGACTTATCCCGAACGGAACGAGGCTCACGCTAGATACCGGGTTGATGCACCACAGGATAGCGTCCAAAGTACTGTTCACTGTCACCTTCCTTGTTATCCTTGAAAAGCTTCCTTCCCACGTAGAGTAAAGTATAGAAATGAATCAGTCCCCCTGTTAATATCACAGGTGCAGGAGTTGGAAATAGCGCTCCTTTTAAGGTATAAACAAGTACACGCGGTTCTGTACAGCCGCGAAGAAAAGAGCGTGTGCGTGTGGATTTACACGCGAGCAGGATTCACGCAGTCCAGGCCAGCAGCGCTTGAAGATAGCGTGCGCGTGTGGATTTACACGCGAACAGGATTCACGCAGCCCAGACCAGCAGCGCTTGAAGATAGCGTGCGCATGTGGATTTACACGCGAGCAGGATTCACGCAGTCCAGGCCAGCAGCGTTTGAAGACAACGTGCGCGTGTGGATTTACACGCGACCAAACAGCTCCAGGAATCAGCGTGTGGCGGAAAACACGCTATAGAAGGCCCAAAAAGTAGCTGTAGTAACCTGCAAGGATGCAGACCGGAGGTTCAGCTACACAACGCCAAATGATTCGATCAGAAGCAGCGAGTGAAGTTTCCACGCTGCTTAAATACGTAATGCCGTAGTTCACGTGACGAAGCAGAATACACGTGAAGTTAGCGACGTGAAAAGTGCAAACATCGTTTTCCCAGCAAGGTATCGAACAACCGCCATTTGGAATAGAACGGTCTAGCTGTTCTACGAGCGTAGGAGGTAGGACCACGTCCAGCATGCATGACACTCAGAGAGCTCATAGATGTGTGTGTTGTTGTTTACATTGACGACATCCTCGTTTATTCTTCATCGGAATCTGAACATCGGAAACACGTGAAAATGGTCCTCGAAATATTGCGTCAACACAAACTTTTCGCTAAGTTGGAAAAATGTGTTTTCAACGTGACTGAAGTTGAATTCTTGGGATTCATATTATCACCTGGCGCAGTGCGTATGGATTCAAAGAAGGTCGATGCAGTTCTCAAATGGCCATCACCATCCTCCGTAAAAGATGTGCAAAGCATGTTAGGCTTCGCTAACTTTTACCGCAGGTTTATCCCCGAATTCTCTCGAATAGTCCAGCCCATCACTGCCTTGTTAAAGAAAAACAAACATTTTGAATGGTCTACCGAGGCGGAACAAGCTTTCCAGGATTTGAAGACTAAATTTATCTCTGCACCAATCTTAAAACACCCTCGCCCCGAACTCCCCTACATCGTGGAAACTGATGCTTCAAGCCTTGCCATGGGGGCAGTTCTATCACAAAAGGACCCGGTAACCAATCAGTTGCATTCCGTGGCATTTTGGTCCCGCAAATTATCGCCTCCTGAAATCAATTACACAATTACTGACAAGGAACTTCTGGCTATCAAGTCTGCCTTTAAGGCTTGGCGGCATTATCTGCTGGGGGCCCGACACACCGTTACTGTGATTACGGATCACCGAAACCTGCAATATTTGAAAACCGCAAAAGCCCAATCCTCTAGACAACTCCGTTGGGCATTATTCTTTGCCGAGTTTGACTTCATAATTACCTATCGACCTGGTACAAAGAACGGTAAAGCTGATGCCCTTTCGCGGATGGGAGTGGAAGAACACTTGATCAACCCTAAACCTGTACCAATCATTCCCGAACAAAGAATTCTGGGTGTAATCGCCACAGAATCCATAGAGGAAGTTAAGGATAAAGCCAGGCAACTTGTAACTCCAGCAGACATACAGAATTGGCATCTGCAGGGAAAGGACTTTGCAGTAAAGGACAACTTATTGTATTTCCAAGAACGATTATACCTACCCAGCACAGATTTACAGAAAAAAGTAATCTCTTGTTATCACGATTCTTTAATGGAAGGACATCCCGGTATGGCCAAGACCTCAGAAAAGATCAAGCGCTACTTCTGGTGGCCGTCTTGGAAAAAAGATATCAGAGACTTTATAATGTCCTGTGGAGTAGGCGCCCAAAACAAGAGTCAAAAGGAAAGACCAGCAGGCCTCTTACGCCCTATTGACATCCCACCTCGCCCTTGGCATACGCTTTCTATGGACTTCATCACCGATCTACCTCCATGCTCCGGATACAATACGATTCTAGTAATCGTGGACTTATTCTCCAAGATGGCGCATTTCATTCCGCTCAAAGGCTTGCCAACAGCAGCAACTCTGGCCTGAGAATTTCTCGAAAACATCGTCCGACTGCACGGTTTTCCTTCGGTTCTAATTTCGGATCGAGGTAGTCAATTTATTTCTCATTTTTGGCGAAGTTGCTGTCGGTCGGCTCAAATTGATGTGAGACTATCGACCAGTCACCACCCTCAGACCGACGGACAAACCGAGAGGACCAATCAAACTCTGGAACAGTATTTACGCTGCATGCTGCAACAAACTGAAAAAACTTGGAAAGACATCCTTTGGATAGCCGAATATGCCTACAATAACTCGGTCCATTCGGGAACTGGGAAAACCCCGTTTTTTCTTTTGTACGGCAGTCACCCTCGAACCTCGGAGTTGGATCCCCTCCAAGATCTTGAAACACCAGCAGTAGACTACCTGCATTCTACAATCACCCAAGCCTTTAAGGAAGCTGTTTCTCACCTTCAAAGGGCTAAAGAACAATACAAGAAAGGAGCAGATCAACATCGGAAGGAAGCCCCTCAATATCAAGTAGGGGATCAAGTCTGGTTATCCACCAAATATCTACCTCTAAAAGGGCCACGCACATTCAACCCAAGATACCTTGGTCCCTATTCCATCACTACCATAGTAAACCCAGTAGCGGTCAAGTTGGACTTGCCCCCGCACATGAAGATACATCCGGTCTTCCACGTCTCTCTATTAAAACCTGTGCAACCTCAAACCCGACTAACTAAATCTCCAAAACCTATCCTAGTTGATGGAGAACTCGAGTTTGAAGTCAAAAGCATTCTGGACTCCAAGATCTCCAAATCTAAACTATTTTACCTAATTGACTGGAAAGGCTACGGCCCCCAAGAGAGATCCTGGGAACCTGCTGAATATGTCCACGCTCCTCGCCTAATCAAAAGATTTCACCGAACATTTCCTGACAAGCCAAAACCCCCGGAGAAGCCCGGTTTGGGAGGGGCCTTGAGGGGGGGTACTGTCATGATCTCTGCTTCCAAAAGGTCAGGGTTTTCCCAACTCCCTTGGAAGCAGATCCATAACCCAGGTTCCGAGTGCCAACCAGTCCCAATTGGGACCTTTTGGACCCAGTCCTGGCGCCAGTGGCACCAGGCTCATAAATATGCCCAGTCCCAGCGCTGGAAGCGCCGGGCTCATAATGCTTGGGTGGACTTACCTGCAGCAGACCATGCTGCTTACTTGCCTGCCAGTTGAGCCTCTGATCCTCTTCTGTTTTGAACTACTTTTCCTGTTGGGTGGGGCAGGAGCCACTCCCTAGATTCAGAACACTGGAACTCTTCTGGAAAGCAGGAACTCTTTTCTTACCTAGGCGTGGCTGTGGAAGGAGACACCTAAGCACTACAGGAGGCTATTTAAACCACACCCGATGGATGAATCTTGCTTTGCGTTATTCTGCATCCTCTGCAGCAGAACGCTCATCGTGTCTTCTGCATCTGATCCTGGGCCTAAGGAAAAAGGCTTACCATCCTGAATCCAGTCTTCAGCAACACCTATAAAGACAAGAAAGAACAGGTTAGCATTACGGTCTTCAGTGACAGCTCTTCACTTACCTGGTCCATCGGCTGTCACCAACGCCTCGCGCTGCATTCCGGCATCTGAAAGACAAAGGCTTACCTAATCTTCGTGCGCTCCGGAGGTCTTCACACTGCATTCCGGCATCTGAAAGACAAAAGCTCACCAACTCTTCGCACGCTCCGGAGGCCTTCGGCGCTGCATCCGGCATCTGAAAGACAAAACAAGGTGCGTTTAAAGACATTGGGGAACTTTAATACTCACGTGCCATTACTCCTTTCCACATCTAACCCAGTGGGTATTCCGGCACCCTTGACCCGCCCGAACTTGTACCTGCAAAATAAAAAGACAGTTAGAGCGCATCGTGAAGCAGGCAACAAGCGCTTACTTACGTGCTTCCAGGCGCTTCTATTCATCACACGGGCTCCATCTTCAACTCACTTCAGCCCGCCATCCGCCATCGCCGGAACCCTGCAAAACAAGAAACATCATTACTAAAGACTTTAAAGACATTAGAATTACTCGAAACTTACCGTTCGTGCAGTAAACGACGGACAGCAGTCCTCTGAAGTCAAGAGGCCTGCTCCCCTTATCCAGTGAAGAAACTGGTTACAGCACCCTGCCCCGAGGCAGATGGAGAGCACGGCGTTCACTTACCTAAGGTGAGAGCGTTAACCTTTGGGGTTCTACAGGAGAAGAGAAAGGGAAGAAGAAAGAGACATTCAATAACCCAGTTCCTTAATCCCATATTTTCTATCTGCAGACATCTTACCCTTCGAGTCAGCCATACAGTGCACAGAGGTCCAGCCCAAAGAGCCAGCCGTGTGTTACACATCACCTTTGAAGATACGGTATACGCCCAGTCAAGACCGGCGCCTCTACGGGAATCAGGTGAGCGTTACAATGGGCAAGTCTACTATGAAATCAGTTGAGACATGTTGCTACGGACCTGCAGGAAAAGGTTCTTGTTGTAGTAAACCCAACTGTTTACAGTAGGAATATTTGTTTTGGGCACATGTGGGACATGTGGCGACATACCCTTTTACATCCTTTATCATGGTAGGCCACCAGAAAGGATGAGACATCAGTTCCAGAGTAGCAGCCTGTCCTTTGTGCCCTGCCGTAGGGATGTCATGACACCAGGACATAGCTTGATCTTGTAGATCTCGAGTCGGTAGATACAAGGATCCTTCTTTGAAAAACAGACCGCCTTTACGAAGTAGTCGATGGTCCGGGTTCTGTACTTGTGCCCTCTGGGCTGTTTGAACTTGTTGGAGAAACGGGTTTACCACGCTAATGAACCTTTTACCTGCTAACAATACTTCCTGCTCTTGGTATCCTCCCGAGTCATGGCCTAGGCTGCGTGATAAAGCATCTGCCAACTGATTGTCCTTTCCGGGCAAGTAGGTGATTTCAAAATCGAATTGTGAAAAGAAATAGACCCATCTGGCATGGCGGGAATTCCGACACTCCGTTTGCTGCAGAACTCTGAGGTTCCGATGATCTGTGAGCACTTGGAAGGGGTAGACAGCCCCTTGAAGAAGGTGCCTTCATTCCTCACATGCCTGTTTTATGGCCAAGAGTTCCTTTTCTAGTACAGAGTAGTTCCGTTCACTTGGATTCAGAGTTCTGGAAAAATAGGCGATGGGATGTTCTAATCCATCTTCCTTCTTTCGCAGTAATGCTGCTCCAATAGCACCACTCGGAGCGTTGGTTTCCACTATGAACGGAAGTCATTGGTCCGGTTGCCTGTGAATGGGGGCTGTTATGAATGCCTTTTTGAGTTGTTAGAATGCCTGCTCTGCTTTCTGATCCCACACAAATTTAACCCCTTTCTTGAATAAGTTCGTAATAGGGAGTACTATGTTGGAAAAGTTGGGGATAAACTTTCTTTAAAAGTTTGGCAGTCCCAAAAATCTTTGTATGTCCTTGACCGAAGTGGGTACTGACCATTGGGTGATAGCTCTGGTCTTTGCTGGAGCCATCTGGAATTGATCAGCTGAGAGGATAAACCCCAAATAAGGCACTGTGGGTGCTTCAAATACACACTTCTCTGGCTTGGCTAGTAGACTGTTTTGACGCAGTCGATGTAGGACTTCGTTGACATTGGTCTGCCAGTGTAGCAGAAAAGATAAATGACCACTGATGAAAAGAGTAAGTCTGTAAAGATCTTGACCAGTCAAAAGGGCATGACCCTGTATTTATAGTGGCACAAAGGTGTTCTAAATGCTTTCTTCCATTCGTCTCCTTCAAAAACTCTTAGAAGATGATAAGCTCCTCTGAGGTCAAGCTTGATGAACAGATGGGCCCCCTGAACCGCCTCTATGATGTCTTTCATCAAGGGCATGGGGTACCTATCCCATACCGTTAGACTGTTTAAGCCTCCAAAGTCTATGCACAGCCTTAATTCTATCTTGCAATCCTCCTTCCGATGTGGCGGAAGACTTTGGGTTTGGATGTCTGCAAACACGTCTGTGAATTCTTGATACTGTACTGGGATTGTGTTGACACTGGGGGTGGTGTTTTGAAGTGTCACATGTGTCCTCAGAGGAGATACCTCAGGCACTAGGCAGTTCTGACCACAACACTGAGACTGGAATTCCACAGTATTAAGCTTCCAATCAATACTTGGATTGTGCTTCCTGAGCCAAGGTATACCCAGTATGATTGGTAAATGAGTCGCTCTAATTAGGTTGAATGTCATGTACTCCTGGTGGGCAGCCATTCTAACTTTCAATTCATGGGTCTCATGAACAATAGGTCCAACCTTCGGCGAGTTAGACAGGTTGTGAATTAATGAATGTTTTCTGTTTTAGTTGGTAGTGGGATATGTGAGAAATTATCCTTAAACTGGATGTGCGCAATCCCTATGGTCTGGTCGAAAAAGGCAATTGTGCAATGAAAAGTGCAAAGAGAAGAAATACTGTGAGATATGCCTCAGCAGTGAGGATATGAGGGGGTAATTTCTCCAACCCCCTGAAGTAGCTCGGCAAAAATATCAAAAATATCCTCGCTGTCCGCGCTTCCTCCTAGTGTTAGGTTGCAATCACCATAAGGAAAAGAAACAGAACCAAAAACTTGCCGTTTCAACCCTCGGGAATCATCCCTCTGTTGAACTTGTTGGCGTAGAACCGTGGTATCTGCTCTTAGAGAATGTACTTCCAATGTAAGGGTTTGGATTGCATCAACCATTTCCTGGTATTGCTCTAATACCCTTGTCACTAGCCCACTCCTCACCTGAGGTTTCTGTATTGTAGTCGGTTGGCTCGTCAGAAGAAGTCATCCACCTTCTGCTCTCTCCACGCACTGGTTGTTCTTTTTTTCACTGACTTGTTCTTCTTTTTGAAGAGTTAGAGACGGGCTCCCCTGGAGGTCACTTTGCCTGGAAGTCAAACTGCCCGGTAGCAGGGACCCTGGGGAGCCCACCCCAAACCAGGGAAAAGCCTTAGCTGAAAAACCCTGTGTAGGTCTGTAGAGGTGGCTGTAGATGATCTTTAGCGGGTCTGTAAGTATCTTCTTCAAAGACGGTTTCCTTTGTTGTGGACCACGAGTTCCAGAATGCCACTTGACAAGTGATGTACAATGAGGGCACAGGTTGGAAGGAGTTTGTACAGCAATAATACAAGTGATGTCCAATGAGGGCTCAAGTTGGAAGAGTTTGTATGGAGACCAGAGATAGAGAGTCTGCACTGATAGCTCTAACAGACGTTAAGATAAGGGAGATGGATCGGAGCGGGTTGAAGAGAGGTGCCAGCGTGACCAAAGCGGCTGTATCGAAAGTACTCCAGCCATACAGGTAGCAAGCAAAAGGAAAGCGTAGAGGAAGCAGAGAAGGAGACGCTGTACCATAAGCAGAAAGAAACAGCAGGACACGGTACAACGCCTAGCGGGGCACTGCAGCAGGAAGCGGGAGCAGGGAAAATGGGAGGAAACACAATACCATAAGTATTAACGAAACAGGAGCGCTGCTTCAAAACACTGAGTATACGAATGAATTGTTGGTCAGCAAGGCGTTGCAACACGTTGATCCCCACACCTGGTGGCCAATTATAGCACACTGGTGCTTCCTGTAGAAAGATTAGAGCATTACTCCTTGTGCAAACAATGAGAAGAACGCTAAGTCCTCTCTTCTATGTCCATGTCTAGTATCTCCTCCATCTGTATCATACTTTCCATAGGTGTTTCGTGACAACATAAGTGCCCACGATGTAGATCGGGATTCGCTGGATTTTGGCATATGGTTTGGGAATGGTCTGTGATAGGCGGATACTAGAGGGGTGTGATTGATCACCTGAACGATTTGTTAAAGCGCATATGAATGTTCCCCAACCGTCTCTTTACTAGTCTTGATCCCTGGGGAAAAATCCCATCCGACCCATCGCAAGATAGACCGTTTTCTGTTGGTTTTAGCAAAACACAGACTAGCAATGTTGTGGAAGGCTGCTCAGGGTCCAACAATCAAGTAATGGCTCCAGGATGGCAAAGGCTGAGTGCTTAAAAAGGCAGCGCCAGCCCGACAAAGAGGAAGGGACACATATGGATTGGGGGACATTTCTGAGTGAGCTGGCATCCTCCCCAGACTTGAAACCTCTGTGAGGAATTTGCTGGGGTATGTGATACTGGTATTAACGAAGGGAGGATGGGGGTTTGTGTAGCAACAACTGCAGGGAGGGGATGTTACTATTGTCATGCATTGGGAGTGTTGGACGGGTGAGAGGGATGGGATCACAGAGGTTCAGGCGCAGTATCCCTTGTTTGGGTATTGGTGCAGGGAAGTGGACCTTTGTTGGAGAAATTGTTTATGTTAATGTTTATGACACATGTGACTGGATATGGAATGTTTTGTTTTGTTTTTTGGAAAAAATTGAATAAAGAGAAGTTTTAAAAAAAAATGTATACCGCCAGACTTATAATGAGCCCCTTACATTAGTCTCTCGCGATCTGTCACCTTCCCCAACAGAGCGGCATTATTGACTCATTGGACCAGTTTCCTTCTCTATTTTCAGAACAACCAGGCAGGTTTGCTAATTGTTTTCATTTTTATTAAACTTCAGCAGGGAAAACCATTAATTTAAATCTAGTACCAAACCCTATGGAATCCCTGAAGCATGTTTTTGGAAAGTGTGTTATGGTCAGGTGCAGGCTTTTTATAGTCTTTCAGGGTGGATTGGGTGCACCTGTGACTTGTTTTCCATCGCCTGTATGCAGTTACTGCACTGTGTTTTTGGCCGAATTACCACCTATATTTGGTGGTAATTCCACCAGCAGAATTTGTGCTTTGGCTAGATGCCAGATGCTGCCGATAATTCAGCTGGCGCTAATTCCGCTGGCAGAATTAGCGCCAACTCCTTATCTGGCTTATGGTAACAGTGGTGTAAATTCTGTTACTGCCACTTTTACTACATACCACAGAATTCATAATGAGGGCCATTGTAACAAACTACAGACCCCTCTAATCAGAACACAATATTCGCTGATATCTTAAAAGAAGCACACTGATATAAGAGCATCATGCAGCAATAAGCGGACTCCTCCGCCTAGCTAGTCCTACACCCTAAGCCCAAGAGTAACCACAGAGCCCACTACTACAACCAACTAGCAGTGGCTGCAGTCATCCCACCAAACCAGCAGTTGCAACAAGCCACAGCATTCTGACACAACTCATAACGAATAGGCTGCCGTCAACCAGCATCAACGGATAAGGTAGGAACAATATATTCTATCTACAACATATACTGACACCATCGTATGAAACCTCCTGTACCATACTGCATTGTGACGCTTGGGCCTCTCTCCCACTATACAGGACCCTTCTAATAGTGCTCGCCTGTATGTGAAACTGCATTGAAATTGCATTTGAAACTTATGCCTCACTCCCACTATACAGGGCCCTTCCAATAGTGCTCCCTTGCACCTGAAACGTAGGCCTCTCTCCCACTATACAGGAATCTCAAATCTCATTGTGTCCTCCTATACCAAAGTGCATTGTGAGGCTTAGGCCTTTCTCCCGCTATACAGGACCCTTCTAAGTGTGCTCCCCTGTAACTTGAAACTGCATTTGAAATTACATTTGAAACTGCTATTTGAAACTTAGGCCTCCCTCCCATAATACAGGACCCTTCTAAGTGTGCATTTGAAAAGTGGGCCTCTCTCGCACCATACAGGACTCTCAAAACTCAGTGTGCTTCCCTCTACCAAACTGCATTGTGGAACCTAGGCCTCTCTCCCACTATACAGGTCTCTCTAAGTGTACTCCCGTGTATCTGAAACTGCATCTGAAATTACATTTGAAACATAGGCCTCTCTCCCACTACAGAGGACTCTCAAATCTCAGCGTGCTCTTCTGTAATATACTGCACTCTAAAACCTAGGCCTCTCCACCTCAATACAGGACCCTCAGGTCCAGGTGTACTCTCCTGTATCAACGTGCACTGTGAGGCCTGAGCCTCTTCCTCACTGTGCAGGACTCTCAAGCCTGGGCGTCCCCTCGCGCACCAAGCTGCATTGTAGACTCTAGGCCTCTCCCACTACACAAAACTCACATCTGGGTGTGTTCTCTTGTACCACTATACCTAGGTGTACTCCCCTGTGCCTGAACTGCACTGTGAAACACAGGCCTCCCCGCCACTATACACGAAAGACAACTTTAGGCGTCCCCACCTCCATCTCATACCTACACTGTGAGACCGGAGCCCCTCCCGCTATCCAGTTATTCCTGTCTAGGTGTTCAATTGCTGCTGGTCACTCAGAGGCCTGAACCTTCCGCTCGATAGCTAGGCGTCCTAACAATTGGGTGTTAATTACCACCTACCTCCCTTAAACCTCTGCTGTCACCCAGGCATCCTAAACCTGACACTTGATCACCTCCTGCCATCTGCAAAGCCAAAACCTCTCCTGATACCTAGATGTCCCATTCTTGATCACTGCCTGCATTGCGGAACCGGACCTACCCGCTGCTGTCCAAGGATCAGAAATCAAGCTGTTCAATCATCTTTTGGCTCCCGCCAAAACCTACATCCCTTTGAACATATGATACCCCACACCCAAGAATACAATCACATTGAAACCACCAGTAAAATTCTAGGCGCTACACCTCTTGCTTCACAGTTGTCTGGGTATTATCAGTACCTGCTACATTTGAATACTAGGAACCTGACACCGAGGGCACCCAGCAAGCACCAAAGCCAGTAACTACCACCATAATCCCCACCCCAGTTACCTGCACCCATAGCCCATATCCAGACGCCCTCCCACCAATGTACAATAACCCCCAGGACAGCCCTCCCGTTGTAAGAGGAGCACCCCTATCAAACTGACTGAACAAAGACATACCCTCAAAAAACATCCAGACGGAACAACTTAATAGAAAACTGACCTTATAAACCCAACACCCAGACCAACTCCTCCCACCAAAGACCCAAAATGCCTGACACAGAATTGGATGCAGACAAAGAGAAAAGGAACAAAGTACAAATAATACGGATACATAAGCTCAACCGCCCCCAGCAGAAGACGCCCTCAACACAGAACACACCACGCAAAATAATACTATTGACAGAACAAACATTGCAAGAGAAAAATCCTTATACCTCACACCGTACCTCGCACCAACCAAAGAACCTAGATACTTCAACGAAACCGACATTTCCAGACAGATAAAAGCCCCCCCCCCCCCCCTCAAGCAACAGAACAAAAGAAGAGTTGACCCAAAAGGAGAATGGGATGATGCCAACTCCCTACATCACAAGAACAGATACCCACATCAAATGACAAGAGATGAAGAAACAATAGAAGTCAGCAACCCGATTATCAATCTCACAGACCGATTCAACGACAAAGCCGCCTTCACAGAACCTCAACCGCTTGGAGCCAACATAAATGCACCCCCAAATGAACACCGACAAATCAAAATCGGGAACAACAAATAAACCAAATGACACCAAAAAGATCCACCACTATCTAATTAACACAAGATCAATGTCCAAACACGCAACCGCAATCTACGACCTCCTGTGTGACGGAGGCATCCACATCCTTTTTGTAACCAAAACATGGCTAGATGACAACTACAAGATCACTCTCAATAACTGCCTGCCCAACACCTTCAACTGCATCCAAGTAAACAGGAAAACCAAAAGGTGGTGGTGGACTGGCAATCATCCACAAGGAACACTGAGAAATTAAAGCAGATGACCCATTAAATATCAACAAAAGTGAATCCCTAATCATATGTCCACCAACAAATCCCAGAACAAACCTGAAATTCATACTGGTATACACACCACCAACGTATGATGCAGCCTTCATAGAAGCAATCACCAACCTAGCTATCGAGTGTCACCACCCGATTATTCTCGGAGACTCAACATCTGGTTTGATGAAGAAACCACAACCTCACAAAAATCTCTTACCAGCCAACTAACAACAATGAAACTACATCTGCGGGTCAAAGGAGCAACCCACACGGCAGGACATACACTAGACGCAATCTTCGCCAACAGAAAATGAATTACCACGGCGCTACCGATTCAGATCCTCTGGAGCGACCACCTCATCCCCTTGGTAATCACACTGCTCTGCCCAATAACCAAGAAACAAGAAAAGCTACCGATCATCATGAAAAGAAACTGGCGAACCATAAAAAACTCCAACTTAAAGGAACGACTGGAGATCACCAAACCACAACAACAACCATGGGCACAGTTCACCTAGACACTAAAATAGACATACTTCACAACTGGATCACCACAACAATCGTTGAGATCGCCAAAGAAAAACCTTTCAATCCATCCCGCAAAATAGCAACGGCAAAATGGTTCACCCCACTAATAGGCGCCATGAAAATTAAAAAAATTTAAACTAGAACTAGAATGGAGGATCAATGAAGACTGCAGAAAAAAATTAAAACTTCAACAACATACCCGTTCATACAAAAAGGAAATACAAAAAGCAAAAAGGAAATACTCAAAGCACCAAACACCCAAAAAGAACCATTTAAAATCAAACGAAATAGAAAACCCACCCAGCTGCAACAAAGCTCCAATACCATCGAAGAAATTATGCAGTGACCTCGCAGACCACTTCAAAAATAAAATCAGGACCATCCAACAGACCATACAAAACAGACCATACAACCGCAACACTTTAGACACTCACTGATGCAAGGAACACCAGAACAGACTCAATACTTGCCGCATATATCAGTGGAGACTTTCATAAAACTGGCAAATCAAAGCAACAAATCAGGTTCCCCCGTGTATCCCTGCCCACCTGACATCTACAAATCAATCCTTTCACAAGGAAAACCAATGGAATATTACAGGAACGTCCTCAACCAATCTCAACAGGGAGAGTGCCAGAAACCTTCAAATCAGTATACCTCAAACCACTCCTTAAGGATACAGCAGGAAACGTAGAGGACCTCTCCAACTACAGACATATCTCCAACATCCCCTACCCAGCTAAACTCCTGGAAACACACAAATATAGAACAACCCAAGAAGTCATAGAAGAACACGGCCTATTAAACCAGGCACAAGTAGGCTTCAGACCAATGAGAGGAACAGAAACAGCACTTATTTCAATCTGGGATGGTCAAAAGGCAAACGCAGACTCAAACAGCACCGCTCTGATACTTTTAGACCTCTCTGTGGCATTCGACACAGTTAACCACAACATCCTCATCATGAGACTGGAAGAATTCGGAATTACTGACAACGCCTTACTTTGGATCAGATCTTTCTATACAAACAGAACAGAAACAATTTGATGAAACCTTACAAATCAAGCCCACAAGAATTGTCATGCGTTGTCCCACAAGGATCATCCTTCTCACCACTACTATTCAACACCTACCTGTCACAACTAATTAAAATCATTGAAAGACATGGCCTCACCTGTTACAAATGCGCTGACGACACACAAATAATTTATAAAATACAAGACTCACAAGAAAACAACTCAACACTAGAGAACTGCATTCGTGAAATATACAACTGTATGAACTTTAACTACCTCAAACTTAACCCAGGCAAAACAGAAATAATGATCATCACAAAAAAGCGGAGAAGACAACCTCTACAGCCTAAGGCCAACAGAAATTGGTGAAACCTCAGCCCCATCATCGATTGTAAAAAACCTAGGAGTCTTGATGGACAACAAACTCACTCTAGAGCCACAAGTAAACGCCCTAATCAAGAAATATTTCCTTTCTCCTGCAAGCGGCTAAAAGGATCCTACAATTCCTCTCACCAACAAAACAACTACCGTCATCGCGCTCATCGTGTCCAGATTACACTACTCCAACAGCTTATATCTGGGCATGCCTGAACAACTCCCAAATAAACTCCCAACGCATACAAAATGCAGCAGCCACAATGCTCCTTAAACTACCTCGAAGAGAACATATCACACCAGCACTGAAAACGCTACACTGGCTACCCATCAAACAGCAGATCAAGTTCAAATCAATGCGCATAACACACAGAGCAATCCACAACCAAGGTGCAGAGTTCCTTAGAAGAAAGCTAAACGTACATCACACTACAAGGCCACTCAGATCCAGCAGCAATGGACCATCGACAGTAAATAGATAGGAAGAAGCAGGAAATGATAATATAACACCACTACCTAAGCAGTGATAATGCTCGTCCTCCCGGGCGTACTAAGCTCAATAACTTAGCTGGAGACCAGCCTTATCCATAGCTCTCAACCATTTGCGTCGCTAAGGCGGGTGAAAACACCCAATTTTATTTTAGGCGGGTGAGAGGCCCATTGAAACGAATGGGCGTGCAGGAGGCTTGGCGGGTGAGTCTGTTTACAAGGCGTGTGACACCCGCCAAAAGCATGTGACATCCACCAAAAGCGTGTGAGTTGAGAGCTATGGCCTCACCACTGCCCCTGGAACTAGACAGTCAGGGAAGGGAAAGAATATACCTACCAATGGGCTACCGACAATAAAGAGATATAAAGGAACAGGAGAATGATAATTTAACACCACTAAGGAACTGGGCCATGATGCTCGCCCAACCAGGTGTACTAAGCCCAAATAACTTTGCTAGGAACCAGCCACGCCATCGCCCTAGAAACTAGACAGTCAGTAAAGCAAGAGAAAGAATATACCTACCCAGTATGGCAACCTGATACATAAAACAAAAATACAAGGAGTAAGAGACATATAACCCACTAACCAAAACCTCAAATGTCTGCATACTTAATTCAACCAAAAACCCACACAACCACTTCTCTCACAGCAAACCACACCACAACAACATTCAACTCATAGATCACAACAACAGTACACGAGGACTGCTTGGATCCTATATTCACACCCAAGCTCAGCACAAGGTGAAAACAGAACTGAAGCTGCCAACAAGACACCACCGTCTCACTTTCCTATGCCCTCGTGGCCCAATTACCCATCCCCCACCTCTTTGTTTACAGAACCGCCTGAGACCAACTTTGTTGGTGAAGGTGCGGTATATAAATATCTTTAAAATTAACAAAGATCATTTTTGTAGTGATGGAAACGGCGAATCGGTTTTAAATATAAACTATGCGTAGTTTCCTGCCGTAAAATCAAATGCCACCAAAGTAAAGACAACGCTCTTCGCTGCTGTCCTCAAACTTTCCCCTTTCCAATTTTTTAAGCTGTGGGTGTAACATGAGCTCTTCCGGGTTTTCAAGATTCACTCACGCCTGGGCCACGCCCACGCACTAGGCTGACTCGAGGGAAGATCTCCGCCTAGTCACGGCGACGCCTCCCTTGAACAGGAAAAAGATCCAAAGACCAGTCAGAGCACCGCACTTGGAATGTATTTCCCCTCCCTCTTCCCCATAAAGATGGCCATGTTGAGCCTGGTCTGCTTTGCTCTATGAAAAGGGCTGGCTCCGCAACACGCAATGATGTAATTCGTGGTATAGGGAGTCCATATTTAAGGAAACCGTTTTTAAAAAGATGGTCCGCTGTTTGCTCACAGGTACAAAATATATAACAAAAATGACTACTCAACTTCGAATGAAAATGATGTGTTCAATAACGTTGATATGTAACTCTAAAATTGGTCATTAAAAACAGTTAAACTAAATTGACTTGTTTCTCTCATATTCAGAATAATGACGAAACAAGCAATTACATTTCGTAAACAGAGGTCAATAATGTTTTATTATAGTACTTTTTAAAGCCCTGTGCTAAAAGGTCCGTTTTGTTCTACTATAAGCAAGTAACCCTCTTCTATCTTGCTGTATGCACTGTGTCCTTTTGATGGGCGCGGCAGTGGCTCGTTCCGTCTTCTATGTCTCCTACTGTCAAACACACCCCAGAGCAGAAGCAGCAAAAGCAACAGCCAGATCCGCCCCCTCCTTGCCCTAACCCCGTTCCTGTCTCGACGTTCCCTTCGACACTCGCTTCCTCTCTGCCTCTCCCTGTGCCATGGATGGGTGAGTACCCGCTAATGACTGCTCTCATCGAGACTCCCCACCCAAACTTTCACAGCATGTACCCCCTCAACGGAGGGGCTTCGCGGGGAATACATAGAACAGAGCCCGAGCGTTCCAGGAAGTGTGTCCACAGATCCAGTGCGCCTTTGGGGCTCTGTGTTGTTTGAGGGGGAGGGTCCTGAGCTGAACCTTTTGGAGTGAAGAGACAGTGTTTTTGTCCGTGTTGACAGTTGGTTAAGAGGGATGGTTGTTTCTTCGTGTATTGTTGATGCCAGGTGTTGTATGTTGTCATATTTCGGACGTTAGCAGCATGCCATTAGGAGTATGCTTCTTGCCCTTTTTATTGAGGGAGGTTGAATATTTTTGACTTATGTTTGGGAGGGGCGTTCGTTATTAAGAATCTGTGCTATTTTTGGTTGAAGGGATCGTCTGTCCGTTGTTGTTGTTGTACCATTATTGCTCAATTTGCAATTTGGTGAGGAGAATCAGCGTGTGTAGTTGAGAGAATTGTGGGTCTGACCTTAGTCAGAGTAGAATATTGTAGGTTAAGACCCGCGATGCACCTCTCTGTTGCAGATGTGAATGTTTTTGGGTGGAGGCAGGTTGTTGTTGCCCTGTGTGTTTGGCATCTTGATGATGGTTGTTTCTCCGCCTGCTGTTTAGAGAATGGGGTTAGTCTTGCTAATGCCTGTGCGTTGCTGAGAAGATCCCCGAAGCGGTCCCCTCTTCATGCAAAGTTGCACAATTGAATAATTGTTAGTTTGTGTGGTTGTGGGGGAAATATATATTATGAGTTACTGATCTCATTTGCACGGATCGAAATTATTGGGTGCTGCTTATACTGTATACTGTAGACTAAGAGTTTGGTTAGCTTTACCCCAACAGATCTCAAAAACAACTTTTTCGGTTAAAAATTGCCATAGACCAACCTGTTTGCTGGCTATGTAGATCAGCTACCATTATTGAGACATCTAAACATGTATTTACCGAATGCAGATTTTTGGTTCCTAAATATGACATTACTTGGGGGTTACATTCACAGTTATGCCTCAATTAAAAGCGAGGCATTTTGTACTTACTTTTCAAACTCTGATTTCGAGTCCCTCCATAACTCGCTGTATTGGCTTTTTGGCGACATATTGAAAACTTACCTCCATTAAAAACGCTCGGAATATATCTAACTTTATTTTGATGTCTTATCTCTGTGCCTTTAACTCTTTTTTTCTCTTCAATAGGGACGACAACACCACCAATATATTGCCAACCCATTGGCCTCTTAGTGACAGTACTCAAATTCATCTTTCAATTGATAGTCACTAACTTGGCCAATGCATTAATTATTATTATTACCTTACTTTAGGTGTGTTTTGTGCTCGATACAATGATACGCTAAGCAGTGTAATTTTATGTGACTTTGCGTATGTTTGCGTACATTTTATGTAATTTAAGTAATTTTATGGACTTTTATGTAATTCTATGACCTTTTTAAGCTTGCCTATGGGATGTACTGTTACCTTCCAGGGAGTAATCCTCTTGCGAGTACCTCAATTATCCTTCTCCAGGAAGTACTCCTTATGAAGCATTGAAGCTAGACGTTTTTTATGACCAGTCTATGAATAATGAACTTGTGATTTTTAAACTCAAATGTTAAATTGAATAAAATGTTTTGTAAAACACTTTTTGACACCTGAACAAATGGTGGCATGCAAATGGTCATGTGACTTTGTTTGGTAACATATATAAAATAGCATTAGTACTCACATAGAAGAATTTGGGGTCGTTATTTATTATTATTAACCTGGCATACAGTTCAAATAAACATTTTTACAATGAGTACACAATTCAATATTTACAATATATAGACCAATCGTAAAATCAAAAAACATTTTTTGCAAAAAAATAATTGACACAATTATTGATTGTTACTCAGCTGAACAACGTCTTACGAATTCCTCAACATTGGTGTATAATGGACAAGGCTACCAAAGTAGTTAAAACTTGTAATGTCCAGTCTAGTACAATGTATTTATTTTTAGTGTCTTACAGTAGGGCCTAAAACCTGCAATGTTGGTAAAAGATTCTGATGTAATAACCTAAATAACCTTCTCAATTTTCTGTTTGCAAAAAGTAGAATGCCTAGTTGTGTTCTCAGGATAGAAACTTTTATGAATGTATTCAGACTTAAGAATTTTTGCCAGCTAGATGATCTAGGTTGCTGGTCCAGCCCTATTCCTAAGCCTTTTGTTGACAATTTGCCAGTTTTATACTTGTATCAAGGGAATACTCCACTTTCCAATCAATGTTTTTTTTAAAATGTTTGTCTTTTACTGGCCTATTAATTACCAACTTCACTGCGTTCCTTGTCCTTTGCCTGATGATGGATTGCATTTGTGGGTTTGATTGCAAACAGTCTAGTTATTTTTCAGCATTTATAATGACCAAAAGGCTATGTATTCGGGGCTATATTGACCATAGTTATAAGGAAATGTCGACATATTTTTGTGGCTTATTTCAAAGGTGCACAGTTGTTGGGGGGGGGGGGGGGCAGGGGCGGGGAGCTGGGGGGTTAGGCTGATAGTTCACCATGGGTAAATGAGAAACATTATGGCTCCAAAGAGTACTACATTGTGTCCTGGTGTAGAATATTTATTAGGTAGATACAAAGATCAGGTTTTATATAGCACTTTATTCCTACCTCCAAAATGCGCACTCGCCAGTGGCTAGTGATCCTCTTGGGGTGCAAGAAATGGTGTGTGTGTGTGTGGAACTATGGGGCCGAGTGTATTTTTATGCCTAGCTAGTACCCTGCCATTTGAGACGTTTACCAATCATGTCAGATTATTCCTGTTTCTAAACGTTATTAATATTCAGTTATATACTATTCCATGTATTGAGGCTTGAGTCTGCATTGCCATAATACAAATTTGCTAAGTGAATGTGCTTGGCTCATGCCTGAGAAGAGCGCTTCATTCATTACCTATATTCCCAGACTGATCGATCATGGGTTGAGCGAGGTGGGGAGTTAGTTCTTGTCCAACTCTTGAGTAGCTGATGTTTTTCTATGTATCTGAAATCTGTATGTACCCTTGGGTGAATGGTATTTGTTGGAAAAATGGAGGAAACAAACTATTAATTATAATTAATATGTATTGTTCTGGGGGCAAGACTGAGTATGTTACATTGGAGTGTGTGGTCGTGACAAGTAGCCTCATTGTATGGAATTATGTGTTGCATTAATGATGTGGGTTGACGTTTGTAACGGCAGTAGGATTGGTATGCTTATGATTTGGGAGTGTTGTGTGTGGCAGCATGTGATATGATTGAATTGTGTGTTGCCACAAGTGGAGGTTTGAGGGTTTGGTTGGTAGTGTCGCACAGGCTGTGGTGCTTTGTCACTACAGACCTTGAGTCAGAGTTGTGTGTTGCCATAGAGGATTGTATGGGATGTTGCGTTTTGAGGTACTGTGAAGTTGGGATGGCATTGTCTATGCAGTGTGTATAATAGAAGTGAACAGAATTGTGCCCTCGGTTGGAGGAATACGTTAACGGCTGTAGGGAGGGCACAGCAGATGAACCCAATGTGGGCTGTCTTGCAGAAGCTCTCGAGTAGAAGCTTCCTTGTTCCTTAAGTAGTTGGAGCGAATTTGCAATCCTGTGTGTTGCTTCTTGGCTTATTGCATGTGGAAGCAACAGCTCGGCTGATGAACATTGACTCAGGTGAATGGAAATAATCTAATTCTAACAAGCGTCAGACGTTCACATCTTCTAAAGGAAGGTTGCTATTTTTTAACATGCGTTGTACTTGCAATGTTGGGTATAAGCTCGTTTCAAAGTAATACGTGGCACTAAGAGGAGTTGTTTGTGTATGTTGTGTTTCTGCAATGTTTTCCCAAACCTCAGCTTTTTACAACAAGTCTGTTCCTGGACTTAGTCGTCAACGTGCCTCACCTGGAAGCTTCACTGGTATATTGACATTGAAGTCTGTGAATGAAGAAGTGGACACGTTGTCTTGAGATGGTTGCTCACCTGTTCAGCCCCCCCCGCCCCCTCTTTGTGTTCTAATATGGCACTCTTGAGAACGTTTCACTTGCGCAATGCTCTCGGTCAGGAGTTTGGTGGAGATAAGTAAACTCGGATATTTAGTAGTAAGTCAATTCAGTGGATACAGAAAGATGAACTAAAAATACACACGAGTTTTAATATTTAATCTTGGTGTAAACTTTGTGACTAAACGGGTGATAGTCGTAGTGAATAGAATCTTTTTTAAAAAACATTTTTTTGCTGGTCTAGTTTTGTTTTTCCCCTACATCTGCGGTTACTTGATTTGGCGTAACTTGTTCATGTGTCAGTCACTCATCGAGGCTTTGTCGTGGGAGGCCCATGGGTCAAGCCCAAATGGAAGTCATTGCAGCCAAACTTCTTTGTAATGTTTTCGGTCTCATTTATTATATGAAATAAAACAGACAAAGACAGTTTTATACAATTATTTTTCTAAGCACTGCACATTCAATGGCCATCATTGTGTAGACCCTGTTACCCATAGGGAACAAAGCTCAAAATGGAAATGGAGGAGGGAAGAGGTATGGGGGGGGGTGGAGCATGTTACCATGCCACCCCTCCACACCTGGAATCTATCTTGGTGGAGATGAGGCATTTCTGATAGGCCCCCCCTTTTCCAAAAGGCAGCCTTTCTGGATGGGCCCATGCGCGTAATTGCGTATGCCTCCAGAAATACAGAAGCAGCAGCGGCGGGCTTCACATGTAAGGAGGGCTTAGCATGTTAGGCTGGGCAGAGGGCGGGGTATGAGTCAGTGGGATGGAGGGGGCGCAGCGGCTGTCCAGGGGCTTTGGGGTGGAGTGATCCACTGCATGAGCTGATAGAGTTGGGCGGCGGTAAGGGGTCGGTGAGTCTGGGGGAAGATGGGATGCATAGGTGTTCCCTGCATCAGAGTAGGGACAGATGACGGTGCAGGCACAGCAAAGTGATTTCCCATAGTGCTGATGCTGGACCCGGGAAACCGGTTTTCACCAAAAATGGCCTGCAGGGAGAACATATGGATCGATATATTGAATGCAGGCCTTTTTGAAGCATGATATATTGCTCCAGCTGTGCCATGGGGATGCTCACCGACAGTACTGACATGGTAGGAGGGAGGGAAAATGGTCCTCTCCAGGCTGGACATACGCCTCTTCCTTAATCTGTCTAACTTCTCCGTTCGCCCCCTTCAACTAATCCAGAATAGGACTGCACGACTTATCCTTGGCCTCCAAGCCCACGGACTGCATCCCTCCAGCCTTAAAATCTTTCCACTGGCTCCTGGTTGCTGCAAGGATCAAGTTCAAGGCCCTCTGCATCACCCACAAGGCTTTCTGGGGCCTGTGACCCTACTACATCCAACTCTCTCCCTAAATACCTCCCTTCTAGAGCCCTTTGGTCTTCTAGCTCGAACTCTCTGCAGATCAGGTGCTTTCCCAAGCAGAGAATGGTGGGTGGGGGCAAAGGGGGGTAGATCTCTCTCTCCTCCGCTGGTGCTTCCCTCTGGAATGGCTTCCTTGCCCCTCTCAGGCTTGAGCCAGATCTCCTTACATTCTGGAAGCTTCTCAAGACCCTCCTTTTTCTCTTCCTCCTTCTCTCTCCCCATCCCCGGCTAATGTCCCCTCTGCCCCCTTTGACTGGCTGCCTGGTTCCTTCAGATTCTTACAGGACACCAGGCCCTTCTCGACTAGTCTTCCCCTGTACATGGTCTCCCCTGACCCCACACCCACCCACCTGCACTTGTCCTTCCTGGCTTCTCCCCACCCCCCTGCACTAGCCTGGCTGGGCCTGCTCCTTTTTGAGCCCCCCCAGCCCTGTCCCTCACGCTTAGCAGCACGTAGTGGACCTTCTTCCCCTGCACACCCCTGCACTTGTCCATCTGACCTCCCCTTGGCACTTACATAACCCATGTGCCCTTCAGCCATGCCAGGAACTCTTCCCCCTGCACTCTTGTTAATGTCCTTGCACGATCCGAATGCCATAAGGCATAGTGGGGCCGTTTTTGTTTTCCATCCCTGCACCCCCCCTCTTTTGTCTTGTTGCTCCTTGAAACACCTTTTGCTGTATAGCCGCATTATAAATACCCAAAAAACATAAATTAGGGGGGATATTGTCCACCTCATCTGGATCCATGACCTGTTTCTTCATCCCCCTGCGCCCCACACTCCTAACGGAGCAGTACCAACGGTGAGCATGAGTTAAGCATACTGGTAGAGTGCACCAGATCCTACTTGTTTGGGGCATTACCTACTGACCAGCCCCCTCTTTCCTCTTCGCCCCCACATGGATGCACATACATGAAATTCTTCACGTTGGATGGTGCCCTTCACAAGATATCTACTTATCAATGAATATATTCCAGCCCCGGACAGTTGCACCCTGTCCTTGCGTTACATATGCCAGCCCTTGGTGAGACTATGATGCACATGCTGCACATTACCACGACTCAATGACAATTGGTACTGTTTATTGTTTAACTTCCGTGCCGACATATTGAATGCATTGCTGAACCCTGCCCTAACCCAAACACTGTCTTTTGATCGTTTGGGGCTATACTAGAACTCAGCCAGGTGAACAGTCTTACCACCCATGCCAGCTCTCCACTCAAATCCAAACACACTGTGACCGAATCCAGTTCTGGGAGATTGTCTTTGTCCTGGGCTTCCATCACTTCCCTTTGCAGTTGGTGTGAGTGACAGTCTAAAATGGTAAAAAGTTCTTGACGCCCTTCCTCATCCCGATCCAGCCCCTAGATCTGGTACAGTGCTCTCTTCACAAAGGAAAGGTCCACGAACCGCACAACACATAACATCTTCTAAAATAAATAAGACCCATTACAGGGCAAGAATTCACAATTGAATGAATCAAGATTGAAGAGTCATCCCACCAAATGTATGCTAATCTCAGTCTGGCATATTGCACCTATGCATTAGAAATTCACGCCCTATCAGATTACCCTTTTTAACTCGCATCTAAATGCAATAGACCTTCGATATCTGGACATGGAGACTGAAGGCCAGTAGGAAGGAACAAGCGGCACGTAGTGGGAACCAATATGAAGATGCTTTAATGGTGCTGCAGAGCACTCAGTTCTGGATGCGCTGGGAAGAAAGAGGTGGAGAACTCCCCTCCCCTCTCCTGTTTATGCCCTATGCGCCTGGTTTGCCCAGACCATGCCTTGGCCCCCCACTTCCGTTCTGCTGGGGCTTACTATTATTTTCACTTAACGTGCAGGGGTTATAAACTTGAAACTTTCGTGGTTTTAACCAAGGTTATCATTATTTTCATAACAATTTTGTATTCTGCAATATACACTTTGGCACTTGAATTTTTGAATTGTTTTCTTGTGTGCACAAATGGAACATTTATTTGTGTGCCATAGCTACTTGTTTGTCCCATAATTTTCCAGCCTTGGGATTTCTACGCAGTTTTCTTGTTTTGGACTCTGATGCAATCCGTGATAAAGGGGCAGATTCCATGTCTGATGGGAAAACTTTTCTTGATCCAACAGAAATTCTAATTCTTCTCTGTACAACAAGAGCTTGCTTGCGCTTCTGAAAATGTAATCCATGGCAACCCTCTGCCAGGCACTAAAGCCACAAAAAATCCCTTAAGCCCATTGCCATTATTCTGATACTATGCAGTAGCTAGCTGTCATGATCCCAATATGGAAAAGAATATCGAGGAGGAGGCGTTGCTCACAGATTTGGCCCAGAAAGATATTTCACACTAGGAGCTATCTACGGCACTACAACACGGTAGAATCTGTGTAGGAATTAGGCTGGATTTTCAGGCATTTGGAAACCAGCAAGTATTTTCCCACTGGTTTCCAAATCTAGAGAAACTAAAAGTCCATGCTGGCAACTACAGCACAAAAATGAACTGGGGTTTCTTGGTTTTGCATTGACCGATATTAATCTGCCAGTTAACCCACACAGCAGCGAGTGGGTGATTAGGAGTGTTGTTTGTCTATTAAGGGGTGAATAGTGCCGAAAGCGGGATGCAGTGTGAAATGGTGACGGGGGATGTCTTTCATTGTGTTTCTTTCAGGTTTGACCGTTCAGTGGAAAAACTAGATGAGATTTCTGTAATGCTCCGTGTTAATTGAAGTGTTCGTAGTTGCAGGATTCCATTCATGATAGGAAAAATAAAGCTACATTGATAAACTTTTTCCTCAACAAGTTTTATAATTTATATATTGTCCGGTTGATTATGTGATGCCTTACCCTGCCCCATCTTTCATGGAATCCCAGAGCAATTGTTTTCCATTGACTAAAATGCTATATATCACTGAGTTACAAGAAGTGTAGAACCTAGTGGTGCTTTTTCTATCGCCAGACACATTCGACTTGTAGACGCCCCTATAATCTGTGACAAAATGGAAGGCTTCCTGAATAACAAACAGGCCAAAATCTGCTTCGTCCCTGGAGAGCAACCGGGAACAAATGGGACAGCTAAATATATCTATAACCAGATAAGACCCATTACATACAAATTTAGCTCCGTCAGGAATTGTCAAAGGGCAGTCTGCAAACTTGCAATGTATGTATCCTTTTTACAATACATTTTTACGTATTTAAGTCCCGTTCACTTCAGCCCAGGCTACCTTTTAAATAGGCAAAGGAGGTATACCTGTCTGGCTGTGACCGTTTCATCTTTGTGTTTGGGACCATTGCTAGTTTAGGGTAACCAGTCATCCTAGTTTCGTCGCTACTGTTCGGGAGCTGGGCCGTCTCTCCGCTTACCATGAGATTTTTATTTTAAAGCTTTAAAAACCAGCTGATTTTTGGGGAAGGGAGGGCGACCACTGGTACAATCTCAGCTCGACTGTAGTGAATGATTGAAGATGTAATCAGCAACATTTATCAACCAAATACACATCATAACCGCATCAGACTTTCACAGCTTCACTTAAGCCAGATCTCTGCCATAGCAGGATGGGCTCAAACGCCCAACTTTTAGGTACCAGCCACGTGCATTAACTGATTGTGCCTCAGAGTTTGTTTCGGGAAATTAATACATGGACAGGCCTTTAATGTCAATCGGAGCAAGTTCTTTAGTTATTAATATGCTCACATTCACAGTTTTATTTATTCATACCGTGCCTGGAACCCGCAGGGATCTGGGCGCCAACACAAACACCAGGAGGACATTAGGAAACGGGACACACATAATCGGTTCATGTCAACCAACTGAAACATACCAGTTTGAACCCTATATTATTTGAAAAGCAAGGTTTTGAGATGAGCCCAGAAGATGTGAAATTTTGTTTCCAGACAGGAGCAAATTCCACATCTGAGCTGCTCTCGTGGGAAAGGCTCTATCAAGCCCCCAATCCCTTTTAAACCTGAGGGAGCAGATAGTTCCCAAATAAACTGACCGCAGAGCACGCTTCGGACTATAGAGAGCAATGCAGGACTTCGGGT
Source organism: Ambystoma mexicanum (assembly GCF_040938575.1). Lineage (NCBI taxonomy): Eukaryota > Metazoa > Chordata > Amphibia > Caudata > Ambystomatidae > Ambystoma > Ambystoma mexicanum. The sequence continues at coordinate 197,893,682 of NC_090937.1, read as the reverse complement.
ATACTGTGGTTGTTCTGTGGATGCACTTATGCACTAGGGTGACTGGCTTTAAATTAATACGGGCAACCAATGTAGTGATGCCCTCCCTAAGGAAATGTGTTCCTGTCTAGGGATGCCCTTGATGATCCGAACTGCATCGCTTTGGAGTGTTTGGAATTGTTTTAAGCGCTTTTAGCTGGCCCCCAAAAGTAAGGAGTTACAGTAGTCAAGATGAGAAAGTATAATGGCTTGGCCGATAGAGGCACAATTCATCTCTGAGATGAATGGCTTAATATTCCTTAGAAGTCTTGACTTAATTGCCTGTGGTCAAGCTTGATTTCTGCCCCTCCACCTCAGTTGAGGCTGTGAGGAGTGGACATGGAATCAGAAGTCATGTTTTATGAAAATGGGTACCCCAGGAGTTGACCTAGCACTTGAGACAACCTTCCTGAGTGTCTGCGCCTATTGGCACAATTTGACAAAACACATCCAGGAAATCTTGTGAAGTTCTTTTGGACTCAGAGAAACACCATTCTGATGCATTACTCAGAAAAATGCAATTAATTGACAATGAAGATACTAGGTTCATATATTTTTGATATCGCATCCATCTCCTACAAGCTGTGATCTGCATCGCACATGCTATAACAGCAGCAACTATAACATAGCACATCACCATACATATCAAAAGAGCTGTTATGTAAGCGAAGAGCATGGTTTACATTAATAGAAGAAAAAAAACAAGTAAACATTTTAGTTTTAGCAGCTTGAGATACCTGGGATATATATTATGTCCAGCTATGCTATGCTATGGAGTGGTATAACATATCAAACGCCTTTTAGTCTCTAGATGCACACAGCCAGACTCCACTTTCAACTCACGGCTTCGAGCAAGATGTGCAGCACACAAACTGACCACGGCTTCCTCTGCTCTGGGACCTGGAATGGCTATCTCCCCAGCCCCCACAACTTGAGTTCAGCTGATTGTATTGTGAACCTTTTTTCCCTGCCCCGTCAGCTTGTCTCTCTATCATGTGTGCGTCATTTCTGCCAGCTGGAAGGTTAAAGCCTAACGCTTAAGGTTGTTCCTTTGCTTGTCTTGAATATACAACATACCTATGTGCAAGCTTAAGAGACAGGCGTTCCCTGTGTCCCCTGGTTTTCTCTACCATAGTACTGGGCTTCCGGTCATTGACCAGTAAAGAGGGTCACTTGCTTCCACACAACTCCAAACTCCATTATATTAAGTGGGCTTCTGAAGGGGTAAAGCATATCACTCGCCTCCACACACTTTGAACTGTGCGCGTGTATTTTAGTGTTGTGCTTCCTGTCCTTTGGCTGCTTATCAGATATGAATAGTGCAAAAAGTATCTCTTGAATTTCCTACGAGCCATTTAAGACAGGGAGTTGCCACTTGTGTTTGTTTCTCTGCTGGAAAGGGGAAGCTACAGTTTCCTGCTCATCGCCTTTCGCTAACGCCAAACAGCAAGTTATGATTGAGTATTTTGCTAGGACCATGTGTGCTATTTATTCAAGGAACTTCTATTATCTGAGGCAAGTGTCTGTTTTAGTCCCTTGTAAAAAGGCTGTACATTGTTGGACAGTATGGGCGTTTTTATCAAGGAGCATGTGTAGCACCCTGACTGTTTCATCTGCACCATGCAAAGTCGCTTGATGTGAGCCAAATTGTCCTTGACGGTCTTAGTTGCAAGTTCTTGAGAAGTAGTTGCAAAAAAGGTAGCAGGCGCCCCTCTCTCGAAAGAACATGACGTGATAACCTGTTCTGTGGTTTTTACCCACTGTGAGAGTCTGCAGCCATCACTATTAGCTCACTGTAATTTTCACAGAGGAGGAATATCCATTTGCATATCAGTCTTTGTCCCCCCCATAAGGGCAGTCTAGCACTGAAATGCCAGGCAAACCTCCTTTGAACAGGAGTACCAACAGAAACCCCATACACGTGTGCCATAGCATTTTGGTGCTGGACTGCCCATGTGGGCGGGACAAAGACTGATATGCAAATGGGTATTTCCCATCTGTGAAAGGTAGTGTGCAAAAAGCAATTGCTGCAAACACTCAAAGTGGGGGAACAAACCACAGAACAGGCTATCATGCCATGTTCTTTCTGGAGAGGGGCACCTGCTACCTTTTTGAAGGATTGATACGCTGTTGGTCTGTGTCTTGGAGCAAAGAGAGGCATTAAGAAATACAACTATAATGGGGCAATCTTTGACACAAAACATCAATATTCGTTTCCCAATTTTGCTCTTTCCCCTGTGCTGCCAAACATCAGACGTTCTGTTTTTGCTCCATTTAGATAGAGCCAATTCTGTCATCCACTGTTCAATAATCCTGTATATTGCATTCAGATTCCTGGCGTCCGTATCATGGTCCCCACTGATTTCCAGAATCAGCTGGGTATCATTTGTGTAATTGGGAAACCTGACTCCAAAGGATTCTAGCAAACTGCAAAGAGATGTAATATACAGGTTGAAAAGTGTTGGTGAATTGCAAGCTCCCTGTGGAACTCCATAAATAATGAGAGCTAAGTTGGAGGAGGCATTATCCCAGCAAATTGAGGATTCTCTACCCTACCGAGTATTTAATCCTGTTCGTCGCATGAGGGGCACAATTCCCTGTATCTGATAGTGTGTCAAGCAGGCGATCATGGTCCATGTGTCAAGCAGGCGATCATGGTCCAGCAGATCAAAGGATGCAGACAAGTCAAGCAGGATCAAGAGCCCATTCTTTCCTTGGTCTTCCATCTCCAGCTTGTTAGTCTGTGTAAATCGAGGAGAGCTGTCTCTGTCTGTGATTAGCTCTGAACCAGATTGTCTGCTGTGAAATGTCGATGACAGCTCCTTGTGGGAATGTAGTTGTTTTGTGGCCATTTTATCTAGGAATAGCAGCTGAACATTTGTGTCTGTTAATGGGTCTTACAGTTTTAGCATCTTTACGGTCCAGGCCACCTTTTTTTAACAGGGGGGGGGGTGATGGTGGCAATGTTTATTTTTTCTGGAACTGAAATATGGTCAAAAGAAGAGTTGACCAATCTAGAGAGAAAAGGAGCAAACTCCCTTCCCATCTCCAAGATAAATTTGACTGGGATGATATTCTCAGGGCACCGCATGGAGGACAGCGATGGCTCCATCTCAAGAATGGTTACATGTTTGAAAACAAATTGAGGATGTACATTCTGTTTGTAGACAGCTGCTGACTGGACCTGCTTGCCTAGTCCTTCCTTTAGATTGTTTTCAATTTTTCTACAGGCTGTATTCTTATTTGTGAAGGCCAGCTGAACATCCTCAGTCTTGATATGAAGGCTGGATCGGTTGCACTAATGTTTGCTTTCTCTAGAAGCTTCAACATCTGAAAGAGCTTCCTTGATTTGTTCTTTGCTCCTGTAATTTCTTCATTGAAGACATTATTTTTTAATGAGATTATTTTAGCTTTGTAAGCTGCCTGAAGTACTTTCTATTTCCCTCTATTTGGGGCTATGGGATGTTTTAGCCAAGCATGTTCTCCACTTCTCTTTTGCTTTTTCAGGTTTGATAGTTCCTGGGTGAACAGTTATTTATGATTTCCATTTTCTCTCACTAGTTTCCTTGTCATAGGGGCTACTTCATCCAGCATTTTAGTCGGGACGTTATTATGTTTCGACAAGCGTCTCCAGAATATCGGAGTCATCAGTGGAGAGCATGATTTCCTGCGAGGTAACTCCGAAGATGGTGGGGATTCACCTTCTTATAGTTGCAATTGTATGGCTCTATGGATGGATTTGGGACTGTTTTTGGTATTTTATTTTTTATTTTTTAGGTTGATGGTGAAATGAATTATACAATGGTCTGACCAGATGCATGGAGTGGTACTCTTCATAACCACTTCAAGATTTCTAGAGACACCCAGTCGAAAATATTTCCAGATATGGCAGTGGGTTCGTTTTTCTCGATGTAAGGGATCACTATGAACAGGAGTTAGGTTAACAAAAAATTGTCTTTATTGACTTCAAAATGGTAACAAAAGAAAATTAAGTTGGGTAAGAACCCCTGTTTAGAGTCCAAAATCCGTTATCAGCAGGCTTGGTTAGAGTATAAGGAAAAAAACGTAGTTTAGTCTTCGTATGCCCACTGGAACCTCTCGGCTGCTTCCTCACCCTCTGCTGACCTCTGCAACAGAAAGGAAACAAATCCCCCAGTTTTTCCTTATCTCCTCCCTTATATTGGGGCTTTCACAATTCCACCCAATCAGGATGCTTCCCCGCCCGAAAGCTTGAAAAGCCCCTTCCTTGGAGGATCCTGGTCGGCATAATGGAGCCCGGACTGGTGCCTCGTGGAGAACGCTGGTTTTCATTGTAAAAGTACACGGTAAGTTCTGTGATACAATAATGCTGTCTTCTACAGTTTTCTGTGGCGCATTCTTTTGTTTACTAACACGCTCGTATGGTTTTCTGTTCCGGTCATTATAACTGCGGTTTGACTTCGAAAGGAACTTGCTGTCCTTAATCTGAAAACAGTTTAAACAAGTTTTTTCCTCGCTGACTTCAGAGGGAATGTGTTGCCTTTGATGTGTAAACTATTAACATGAGTCATGTCTTTTCCCGCGGCTGCCTGAGCAGATGATTTTATGAAGTCTGTACTTGTACGGCCGTGACCGTGAATATTGGGGCATGTGTGTGTTTCGTTTTCATGATCCAGCACTGTTTTATTTTCTGTCTCTTGTCCCCACCAACCCTCCTTTGGGTTTTCCGTGCATGGAGCTTCTGTCAGGTTGTCACACTGGACTTTACAACTAAGTTCTAAGAGTTGTTCGTCCAAAGCTATAGCTTCTTTATCTCTCGGTTTGTGAAGCGATTGATTTTAGATTACCCACTACCAACGTGGAACAGTTTGGGTCATTAATGGTTTTTAGAATTTCGAGTAAATCCTCATTAAAATGGGCTATTTCCTGGTGGTGTCGATACACAGGATAAGATTAAGGCTACTGCACTGGGATGGGGTGAGTTTTAGATGCAATACCTCGCAATTATCGCAAACTATCGTACTTTCAGAAAAACTGAAAGCATTTTTGTGCGATAACTGCAACGCCACCCCCATGTCCCAAGGTTATTTTTTTGCAGATAATAAAATGTCCATCTGGAATTGCCATGTCAAGGGCAGGACCACCAGTATCAGTTAACCAGGTTTCAGTTAAACAAAAGATATCAAGGTCGTGAGAAATAAGATATTAATGAATATCTAATGCAGGTTTGTTTAATGATCTCATGTTTAACAGAGCTGGGACCAGAGAATTACTCAACGGGGCCCCTGATTGACATCTTTCAGGAATGTTTTGAGTCTCTGCTGCTCCGTTTGTCTGAGGTTCTGGGGTTACTTCAACCATCAATGCTGGGCCATTGAATGTAGTGTGGTTTAATTGGCACCACTGCGGTCGCGGGTACGATTTGAGAGCATGGGTTCGTGTTCGGTCCTGCCGTAACCTGGCAGCTGCTAGTGGAGCTATATCTAATTTCAGCGCAATGTATTTATCGACGATTGCAAGTCTCATACCTTTTTGAGCTGCCAGAAGCAGGTTTGAGGTTGCAATAATATCCCATAGCTAAGGCGTGGCTCCTCCTAGTATCGTATACAACACTATAGATAACAAAATCTGCTTATTTCCGTGAAGGCTCTTGAGTTTCCTGACAATCCGTCAACTCGGATGATGACCGGCGAAGGCTAGCTTGTTCCTGGTGTGCCTGAAAATTGATTAAATATACTCCCTTTGATGGGATCTGTAGTTTCCCGGCAAGACCGTGCATTCTAAGGCACGCAATGTTACAATTATCCAAAATGGAATGGAATCAAAGGTGGCTAAAGCAAAAGCCTGTATTTAATTCAACAGTATAAACACCACACAATTCTTTTTATCTTATTTAGCAATGAAGATGGAAATTAAATGCGCAATGAAGTTCAGGCTTGCAGTGTGGGGCTTCAGCGGCAGCTAGAGAATATTTTAATTGGAGGGTCGTAAATGTTCCTCACAAATATGCGGGAGCAATCAATTGTAGCCAGCGAGCCTAAACTAAGTGGGGATTGTGTAGGGGTAGGGTCCCCCAACCCCAGGAACATTTTTTAAATAATTGGTTCACATTGTGCGTTTTTAAAGCACACTGTCTGAAAATGTGGGTAAAAGCCACACGGACTGCAGTCAGTTTTGTAGGATAACTCATGAAAAAATCAAACGGATGCAAGCCAACAATAATGGATAAGAAGAGCCTTTTCATGATGCCTTTTCCCACAATTCGGGCCTGTATATAAAAAAAATAATATATTTTCATGGTAGTTGCGCCCATACAAGTCAATTTTGTTTATACCAATATATGCCAGTATTCCCATAAAGGAGCATGCGCATTAATTTGCGCACAATGCCAGTAACACTAAAAGAAGTAAACTTGTTGATGCTGTCAATATATGCCATATCCCTATACTCCTGTTGTCTTTGTCAGTAAAAATGTCATCAATACAATGGATGGGTTTCCCCTACTTCGCTGGCTGAAAGAAAGCAACAAACAATAGTAAACGGGTCAAGCCGGCAGAAAAAGAAAGAGAAGGTTCACTCAAAGGACAACGTCCAACCGTGGAGAAAGGGAGAAAGTCCCCTCAGCTGCAGTTCAGATCACCATACATGAAGCAAGCAATAATTTAAAATACTATATATATTTATTTATTTATATCAATTTTGAATCTTTGTAAAAAAATTATTAAATCATCTCATGTGCTAATACAACATACAAAAATATATGTCGCACACCTATAAAAGAGTGCATACTATGTTAAAGTGCTAGTTTCAAATATTGGCTGCTGCAGGAAATCATAAAAGGATGAATCACATTAATCCTGAAAGTTAGTCTGGGCATGCCATAAGAGGTGCCTCAAGCGAGTGAAGGGGATCACTCTAATGAGGAAGCCCCCAGTTGCCCTGACCAGACTAAATATATAGCAAACAAATTGTATATCAATGGCATGACCTGAACAATATTAATGATCAAGGAGACATCAAAATACTATTGATATTAATAATTCCAATAATCAATTTAGAAGCAGACAATAAATTAGAAAATAGTTCATATTAATTGAAAAGAAAACAATAGAGCACACACACTAAAATCTAACTATGGGATGCTGTGCGTCGACTACAAAAGTGTCATGTGGAAAGGAAACAAGATAATATGGAAAACATGGCACCGTTCAAAATTAGTAGTTTCGATGGAAATAACACATCTAACAATAAAATGCAGGTGGTATCCATCTTCGTCAGGACATAGCATTCCCGTAAACTTCATAAGTTCTTGGTCATTCATCTGTGTCTTTCTGAACGTGTTCAAATTTAAATTCAGTTTAAAAACTGTCACATATACATTTCAGCATATTTAAGAGAAAAATACCCTGATCTCAACCCTTTGGGGGGCTGATTCCGCAATCCTGTTAATGAGTCCAGAAATTAGCAATTCGGCCACACCGGAAGGAGATCGCAATCAAATTGGATCTTTAGACCAGTTAAATCGTCCAAATGATGGTGAGCAAGAGTTGAAAAGCATTCTACCATGTCCACAAAATGAAGCGAGATCTGGCTTGGATATAATCAATTCATTTATCCGTTCTGTCCACTGGTATCGGGCTTCTGTATCATCAGATGACAGAAAATTAACCTGTGTTAGTTCACAAACCGGCGTGGACCCTGTTCGGGCAGAGTCGGAACCGGAAATTCCAGACCTCTGTCATGCCACAAACATTTAAAGCTTGGCTGCACCAATGTAGGCCAGTATGTCCATGTAATAACGCTTTTTGTTTATCCCTAATGCACAGTAAAAAATTCCATGCCACGCTAAGAATATTTGCCCAGATAGCAGCCAAATAAGCCTTGCACAACTGGTCCGCCACAAACTCAAGAACACAAATTCAGAGCATTCACTGCACTACAATACACCATACGCTTGCTCTTTCGTATGTATACTCATAGACACTTGTTCAATTATACATGTATTCAGAGGTGTACTCCTACACTATACACAGGCTCCTTCACACACGTATACATTAACACATGAATTCATAATTTTTTATTTTCTTTACTTGCTTCCCCGGTCCACACTCTTCTTAGCCTGAAGTACCTGTATGAAGGCCCTCCAGGTTCTGCGCACAATGAAACTGGAATGCGGGAGCAGGGAGCGGTTCCTGCACACGTGCATAGGACCCGCAGCACTCCCAGCTGAAGTCCTAAAGCTACCTGAATGTGCAGGGAGGTGCAGGAGTTCCTGTACACCCATTCAGATCTGCAGTTCCCAACTTGCATCCCCAATGGCCATGTAATGCTGGAAGCAAAGTGTCCTGACTTTGCATGGATCATTAGGCATGCATGCTGGAGAACCAAATTGTGTAAAGGAACGGTTTCCCTGTACAGTTTAAAGCCAGCCCAGCCCAGAAGCGCTCCATGAACTGCTTACTGCAGCTGAGGGAGTGCTCTGTGAGCGCTCGGTCACCCAATATGGATGAGCCACCCCTGGGGCTTAATAGTTTTATCCCCAACACATCCCTTAACTCCTGCACAGCAGAGGTAATTTCATCACTGCACTATGCTTTGTAAACCACCCCCCTGGTGGAGGTGACACCCTTATGAATGGGCCCCACTTTTCGTCGACTCCCTTTGCCCCCTACTTTCAGGTACTATTGTTTTGCTCGTCCATTCCTTGTTTCATCCTCACATTTTGTGACAAATGTATTACTAAAATGTTTAAATGGTTGTTCTGAAAAACGTCCCATGCAATTCTGGTGTTAGTGTGCATATAGTTCCAACCCCACCCCTACTAGTTTTGTTTGGTTCTAAATATTACATGTGGTGTTTTTTTTATCTGTGAATATGTATTGCTCCCACAATCTGCATAGAGTGTGTTAATATGTTCTTTCTCCTATGCTACTGCTGCTTCACATGACACCTTTCAACATGAGTGTCAAAGAGGTTGTGCTTAGAATCCCAGGTTTCTGGGATCTCTGCGAAAATAATTTTACCAGCCCCTCTGCTAAATAGGATAATTGCAGGTAGTGCTCCATAGAAGATTTGGAAGTGGGAGTATTTTACACCTTATTGTTTTGTTTTAAACTTTAGTTTTTATTTAATTGTAACATTAGGAACTTTTACAAATGCATTTACATATTTTTCATGACTTGCGTTTCCTTTTCGATCCCTGCCCTCCATCGTATCCTCGAATATCTCCAGTCCAGTTTGTGAAGCCCAATATTTAAAGATTTGTCTCCCTGAAAGTTCTGCTGTCACCATAGATCTGTACATCTTGGATACAATCCCTTTCCTGGTGGTGACATCATTAATGGTTCGTTCAAAGTCGGTCAATGGGTGGGAAAGATTGGGGAGCACTCTAGGGTCTGCACATATGCCCTTAACTGCAAATAATCAAACACACCGACATCCTCCCGCAGCATTCCTTTCACTGTTGTGTATTCTTTAAATGGGCCCTGCTGAAAGAGTTGCCCCACCCTCTCTAGGCCCCCATCTGTCCATAGTTTACTCCCTATTTTTTAAAGTTGGGAGAACAAATTTAAGTCCAATTTTTATAAGCGAGTAAAAATATGTTTCAACTGAAAAACAGGAATGACTTGAAAAGATAGAGGTTTACTTCTTCTAGTTAGGAAGTTAAAATGGTACTTTCTTCCTGTGGTACCACGTGCACTACTGGTCCAAACATATCCATGGTGCTTTGAGGGTGAAGGTGGGGTGCAAGATTCTACATGTCTTTCTTCCAATTTTTTGTTGGGAGTATTTTAACTCCCTATTTTTATTTTGGGAGTATTTTCCAATTTTTTGGGGGTAAAAACTACTGATACAATGTAGGGCTGATTACTGGGTCTGAAATTAAGATTCAATGAGCAGGAGCTAAAGCCAGCTCCTGCGTGTCAGGCATCACTCCAGAGTCCAAAATGTGCCCTTTGGGTACGGGGAGCGAGTGCATAACGCACCGCAAATCGTAACACGCCCTTAATATACATGACCTTATTCTAGAGGAAGATTTGGACATGCTGTTTCTCATTGAGACTTGGCTCAAATACCATAAGGGCCCGGTATGCGATATAACCGTTCTCGAAGGGTACTTAATACACTGTAAGAATAGAGACAGTGGGGCAGGCGGGGAGTTGCCACAATAGTCAGAGACTGAATTAGTTTTTTCAAGGCAACGGTAGTGTGTAGTGGTTGCAAATCTCTCAATCTTAAATACACTCCTACACCGAACAAATGAATTAACTTCATTGTTATTTACATGCCTCCTTCCCTCACTTAGGATTTCTGCAGTGAACTTACACAGCAGCTAAATAACTTGAAGTCAATAAATTCAGCCACACTATTGGTATGGAATTTCAACAGGTGGCGCGGGAATCCGCTGGACAAGGAAGCTATACTCCTCGAAAAAACCATGAAAAACATAGATTTTACAGTCATAAATAATGAACCAACGACGGTTAAAGGAAACCAGCTTGACTGGATTGTTATGCAAAAAACATCCAGAATATGGTAACCCTGCTGTGCATTTGGTCAGACCACTTCAGTCACTTATGAGGTATATCTGCAAGACCTTCCTAAACGAACCAATAGCCACCATGTAAAGGCGCAAAGAAGACACTTTAAAAATCTAGGGCCAGCCCAGCTGGAACCCTGTTTAAAAAAGATTGCTGAAAATGTTCAAGTTGGCGACTCCTCTGAAAAAATGCTGAAGCAGTACTCCGATCAAATTCTAGAACTGGTGGATCATTGCGCACCCCTTAAATCGAAATGGGTTAGGAATAGTAATAATCATAACTGGTTTCACAGTGTGCTTTGTAAACTCAAGATCGAGAAAAGAATCATGGAAAGGAAGTGGAAAAAATCTGCCGTTAGTTAACAAAGAACTCTGGAATTGCATTAACGTGAAATACAGAAAGAGTATTAGAGATGCGAAATCAAATTACTATAACGAGCTGATAGAAGCTGCTCCTAATGCCACTAGTAAGCTTTTCAGCATCCTTAACTCTGTGGAAAAACCAAAGGCTCTCTTCCCCCAACCCCCCATGTTCCATTAGAGGAGGACTGTGAACTAGCTGATAAAATTCAGAAAGCCAGAGACTCCATTATCAGGGCCAGAGAAGCACCAAGTAAGGATTCACCTTTAATAGTTGTAGAATTGAGACAGAGAGAATTGGCAAGTTTTAATGTTCAGAAGATGAGATGGTTAAAGTGTTGGCGAACATGAAACCCTCTTCGTGCTCTCAAAATGTAAACCCACCTAAAGTAATACTGGAAAACAAGGAATGGTTCTCCCCAGTTCTTGACTTAAATGGTCAATGCCTCATTCCAAGATGGTATAGTACCTCAATGCATCAAGGAAGTCACTGTCACGCCCTTGGTTAAGAAGCCTGGTTTAGAGCCCAGGGACCCTGGAAACCTGCGCCCAATAACTAATTCTAATTCCATTCTTAAAGTCATGGATAAAATAGCAACAAGCTAACTCCAATTACATGTTGAAGCTAATAACATTCTTCATGCGCATCAGTCGGGCTTCCGTGCCGTACACGGCACAGAGACAGGTATGCTAGACCTACAGACATGCATGTTAGCCATCCTTGACAAGGGCAAGACAGGGCTCTTAATGCTTTTGGACTTGAGTGCAGCCTTTGATCTGGTTGACCACCAATTGTTAAAGCAGGTCCTGGACAAAATGGCGGGGTGCTCCTCGGTTGCATTGGCCTGGCTGACCTCATTCTTGGCAGACCGTAAAGCATAAGTCCACTGGGGGAAAAGCTTTCCAAGGCTGCCCACATAAGTTTCGGGGTTCCACAGGGAGCCAGCCTGTCTCCCCTACTTTTTAATCTTTACATGAAATGTCTGTGTGATCTACTAGAAAGCGTCGGCGTATTTTCACCAATTACACCGGCGATACCCAGCTGGTGTTGGAGCTGGAGGGAGATTAACTATTAAACAATGCCAAGAACTCGGCAGTATACAGCATTATAGAAAAGTGGATGGCGGGCAACTGGATGTGCCCAAATAGTAAAAAGACTGAGCTGATGACTTTTGGCACTCGTCAAGCAAGAGCCAAGTTAGGAGTAGAATACGAGTCTTAACTCATTAAAGACGCATGCATCAAAGCGGCTGCTCAGCTCAAAACCCTTGGGATGATGATGATGGTGTCCTTGGGGGAAGAGGCCCAGGTGAACTATTTACACAAAAACAACTCTTATTACCTACGTCTTCTGAGAGCCACCTGTCCCCTCCTAAGCGAGAAGAATGCTGCCACCATCGCTAGGGCTATCCTATTGTCCCGTTTGGACTACGGCAACTCACTGTTGCTTGGGGCCTCTAAGAAAGGCTTGGAGAGATGCCAGATTATGGAAAACAATGCGGTACGTGCCATTAAAGGGATGAATAAAAGAGATCCCGTATCTGAAGGAAGGAGAGCACTGCATTGGCTCAGGATAGAAGACTGGATTCTCTTCAAATCCCTGACGCTAGTGCGTAGGTGCTTGCATGACTCGGCACCAGCTTACCTTAAGAAAAGGATTGTAAAATACACTCCAAATCGGTCACTGAGGTCAGAAGCTCATGGCAGGATACAGGTGCCCTCGTTCAGCCAAGCGAAGGGTGCTGGTAGAGCCTTTCTAGTGCGGGCAACCCAGCACTGGAACAAGCTATGTTCCTCTCTCTGCCTTCAATCGAATTATAGAACCTTTAGGAAGCACCTCAAAACCCATCTGTTCAAATAAACATTCCTCTGAATGTTGGAGACCCTGATAACTCGGTTGTCCCAGTTGCATGTTTTACGTTTATACTCCCTGATGCCTGCAGGCTTTCGGCGCTGTAGAAGCATATATTTGTGTATTTTTGTATTTATTAAGTTTGTATAGCGCTTTGCTCCAAAGCGCTTTACATTATAACAGGAATACATTAGAATATCATAAAATGGAAGCATAATTACAAACACGAGACAAACCATTAAAAACAGTATGTAGAACAATTTACCTAGGTCAATAAAAGAGAAATGGAGTGGGGGAAGAGTAAGGGGGGAGAAAAGAGGTAAGTCAGGCTGGGCGATGAAGAAGATGAGATTTCAAGGGGAAGAGGAAATGAAGTGGGTAGGGAGAGATGGGGAAAATGACGGATGTCGGAGAGAAGTAAGAGGGGAAGTATGAGGGATGTCAGGACGGGGGATGAAGAAGAGCTTTCAAGGAGGCGCAGAAGGAGGAGTAGGAGGAAATGGAGCGGATAGAGAGAGGTAGAGTTCCAGTGTAGGGGGGCAAGGAGCTGAAACGATCGGAACCGAGAAGAGGCACAAGGAGATGGAGGAACAGTGGGTAGGAAGAGATCAGCAGATTGGAGGGAGTGAGAGGGGGTGTAGAATGAAAGGAGAGAGGGAAGGTAGAGGGGAGTGAGATCGTGAAGAGATTTAAAAACGAGACGGAGGAATTGAAATTTAAGTTGGAAAGGAAGCCAGCCAAGATGAGAAGGCGCAGAGGAAATGGAGTCGTGAAGACAAAGGGTACGGATGGCTGAGTGGTATAGGGATTTGAGGGGAGCAAGAGGCAGGGAGTCCAAAGAGGAGAGAAGAGCAATAGAAAAGAGAAGATGAGGGACGTGATTAAGAGTTTGGCAGCATGGAAGGTGAGGGAGGAACGGATTTTGCAAACATTGAAGTGGTGATGGCGACGGGCGCGAGAGGTATGAAAAATGTGGTGGGAAAAGGAGAGGGTGGAGTCGAAGTAGAGGCCTAGATTGCGAGCGGAGGCAGAGATAGGGAGGTTAGTAGGGGTAAAGCGAATAAAAGGAGGGGGAGACGGAGGGGGAAGCGTGTTGAGGGAGTGAAAGTGGGATGACATCCAGGTTTTTTTTTTAAAACTCTTTTTTATTGAATTTTATAACGAGTCAATTGAAAAAAAACATTCCCTCTCACCGCTTCCGCCCCACCCTCTCCCTCCCCAAATTGACGAGCATTCAAAACCTAAATCGTCTCTCTTCCGGGCAGTCTCCCCACATTTATTGTAGATCCAGTAGTCTCAGGCGTTGCGGGCACCACATCACTCTGTAGTAATCTTTGAGAAAAGCCATTATTTCCCCCCAACCCGCAGCAAGTTCTGCACTTTATCGTCCATGGCTTAAGCTGCCCACTCCATAGCCACTAATTCCCAGATTCTCCGTAGCCAATCCTGATACATGGGGATCTCGGGGCTCTTCCATCTCTGGGCTATTAACATCATAGCCGCAAGAGTCTGGATCACTTTTGCTTTCTCCCTTCCTCTGAGTCCCCCCACCTCCGAAGATTCCCGAATACCCAAGAGATCTGTTCCTGCGCCCTTTGTACCTCTCCCCAAAAGGATTCAATCTTAGGGCACATCCGCCAAATATGCTCTGCCGATCCTGCCAAACAGCCCCTCCAACAGCTACCCGATCTTGCGGGAAACATCTTCTGAAGCCGGGCGGGGGAATAATGCCACCTGAATAAAATCTTGTACCACGCTTCCTGCAGTTGGGACACTCTAGCCAGTTTGGGTATCCTCCTCCATAGCCTCTCCCACTCATCCCTACTGATTTCTCTACCAAGGACATGTTCCCATTTCTGCATAAAAGCCCACTGAAGATCTGTGTGAGAGCTATCAAAGATCTTATAAATATTAGAAATTAGGCCTTTTGTTACGTCGTTGGTTAGAAGGAATCCCTCAAACTGCGTTGGTTCCCTAATTGCCGCCATTCTGACTCCTGGGTGAAGTACCCAGTGCCTGATCTGTGCATATCTTAATCTTTCCCCCTCTTGTATTGAGAATTCCCGCTTACATTCTTCAAACGACAGCAGTTCTCCTCCCTGAAACATATCACATAACTTCCCACAGCCTCCCTCTTGCCATCTCGCAAATGCACCTTTCTCCAGACCCGGGGTGAAATCTCCATTGCCAAAAATGTGGGTAAATGGCAAAGGGTACGTAGTGATTCCCTTAGATCCCACCAACTTATCCCAGGTATCCGCCATGAGTTTAGTTATTGTGCTTTTGTAGAGGTGCCGGGGTCTATGTGCTTTGGGCAGCCAGAGCACCTCTGATCATTTGCGGTGAGCCACCGCCCTATCCATTCTCACCCAGAGTTTATCTTGCTGACCTTCTTCACCTTTCAGCCATTCCCTAATGATTCGGAGCTGAGTTGCTTCATAGTACCGCCGAAAATTTGGTAACGCTAAGCCTCCGCTCTCTTGGGAGCCATCAGTAAATTACCGCTCACACTAGGTCTCTTTCCTTCCCATATGAATTCTTTAGTCAGGGTACCCACTTCCTTAAAATGTTTTGAGGGAACTGGCTGTGGGATCGCCTGAAATAAGTACAATAACCGCAGGAGTGTTACCATCTTTACTGCTGCGATCTGCCCCAAACAAGATACCCTAAGGCCTCTCCACCTCTGGTAATCCCTCTTGATTGCTTTAAGGAGAGGGGGGAAGTTTGCTGAATACCACCCGGCTAGGGTTGCTGTGATTCTCACCCCTAAATATCTAATCCCTCCCAGGCTCCATAGAAGATGAGTGTCCCCCTTTTGTTCATCCCGTTCCCCTCCCCTTAGCGTTAGGTTTAGGATCTCAGATTTATTAGCGTTAATCTTTAACCCAGAGACCTCCCCAAATTTTCCAAGCAGGCTCATGCTAGCCTGGAGTGAATCTCTCGGTGCTGTCAACATGAGCAACATGTCATCAGCGAATGCTGCAGCTTTCTGTTGTTCTCCCCCGAACGGTATGCCTCGTATCCCCGCCGCCTCCCTTATTGCTTGCAAAAGAGGTTCCAAGTAAATTGCGTAAAGAATTGTAGATGACGGGCAATTTTGTTTTGTTCCCCTCTGTAATTTTACTCCTCTGGAAGCAGTACCATTCACCGTTATTCTAATGGACGGGGCTTGGTAATTGGCCTGAACCATTGTCATGAATTCCCCACCTAAAGCCCATCTTTTCCATTACGCGGAACAGAAAGGACCACTCAATGCGGTCAAAGGCTTTTTCCGCGTCTAGTGCCACCAAGACCGCAGGGGTGTTCGTTCTCTGGACTTTTTCGACTAAATGTGCCACTCGCCTGATATTATCTGCGGTTTGTCTGCCTTTGACGAAGCCTGCCTGATCAGGAAGTATCAGAAGAGTGAGAATGGCATCCAGCCTATTCGCCAGAATCTTTGTATATATCTTGGCATCTATATTGATCAAGGCAATGGGGCGATAGGCTGCTCTCTCTTCTGGGTCTTTGTGTGGTTTAAGGACAAGGGTCACCTTTGCTTCCTCCATGGACGGGGCAATTTTACCTGTCTGCCGAAACGTATTAAATGGGGAGGTCAATTGGGGGGCCAGCTGCGTAACAATTTGTAAAAGACTGCAGTATAGCCATCCGGGCCTGGGGCTTTATTTAATGGGAGGGCTCTAATCACCCCTCTAACCTCTTCTGTGATTTCTCTCTTGAGGGCCACCCTCGTCTCCCTACCGATTTCCCGTAACTGTACGGATTGTAAGAAGTTTTCCTGCATATCGCTATGGGAGTCTTGGGATGCATTAAGGGCATCATAATACCCCGCCAAAGCCTCCTGTATTTCTTCCCGCTTTGTAACCCTTTCCCCAGAGCCCAACTTCAACACTGTAATCGCATTTTTCGCCCTCTTTCCCCTAAGTTGACGTGCTAAAAGCGTGTCTGCTTTATTTGCCTTTGCATAGTATTTTTGTC
The DNA here is from genome assembly GCF_040938575.1 of Ambystoma mexicanum. Classification (NCBI taxonomy): domain Eukaryota; kingdom Metazoa; phylum Chordata; class Amphibia; order Caudata; family Ambystomatidae; genus Ambystoma; species Ambystoma mexicanum. Next base: position 197,876,955 of record NC_090937.1, on the reverse strand, counting down.
TCACTGCCAATAGTGCCCCCTCTGCCTTCTTGGTTCGCAGCAGTTCCAACTGCCCCAAGGCTTTCCTGTATTCCCGCATAGCCACGCGGGAGGGGGTCTTGCCCGCTGCCTGTCTAGCCTTCAATTGTTTAACTCGAAAAGCAGCTGTTGCAATTCAATTAGTTCCCCCTGATAGTAGCTTAAATGCATCCCACCTTACCCTCTCTCCCGTATCCTCCTTCCTATTAACAGCAATGAAGACTTTAATCTTCTCTTCGATGGCCCTCCGAACTTCCGGGTCTCTCAGGACCGCCCTTGGAAACTTCCATCCCCATACTCCTCTCACCCTTCGACCCAGGTCCAGCATCGCTGAGACAATCTTATGGTCCGCTATCCCTATTGGTCCCGTATTCACCTCCTGAATGCCGGCCACTAGTCCCACCGAGGCCCATATATAATCTATTCTGGATTGCGAGCCATGAACTCCAGATAAAAAGGTATATCCTGCCTCTTCCCCCCCCCCCTTTAGTTCTCTCCATACATCCCTCAATCCCAGCTCCCCGATCTTTTCGTTTAGTTCAGCCGACATTACCGCCCCGCCTCCCCTTACCCGTTTACCATCTCTGTCCCTCTCCCTATCCCAAGCTATATTAAGGTCTCCCATCAAAAAAATGTGACCCCATGAATGTTCTTCCAACACTTTCAGGACCCGCAACAAAAATTGTTCCTGACCAGAGTTGAGGGCATATACAACCGCAATTTGATAAATGCCATCCTGAAATTTCCCCCTGACCACAATAAATGTCCCCTCTTTATCCCTTGTTACTGCGTCAACCCTGAAGTTGACCGTGTTCCTAATACCTAGAGCCACTCCTCTTGCTTTATTTTGCCCGGAGGCATGGAGAATCTGGTCGAACCCCTGCAACTTCAACCTTCCCTGATCTTTGAACACAAGGTGCATTTCCTGAAGCCCCATAATGTCAAGTCTTTCTTTTCTCGTGAAGTGCTCCAGCTTTTTCCTCTTCAGAGGGGAGTTCAACCCTCTCACATTATGTGTTAGCCACTTAAGAGGTCAGACCGTGAGACTTGGTCCTCAGTATAAGCTATTGCCCTCTCGCCCTTCCCGTTCATGAATGTCTCGTCAACCCCCTCCCCTTCTCCCTCCCTAACCCCCCCCCCTCCCTGGAAGGACAACCCCTTCCCGCTTACTCTCCACTCCTGACTCGGGCATCGCCGCCCTTTCCGTACCCAAAATGTTTACTCCTCCTATGATCCATAGCTTCAATTCACCTTTTAGAGGCCCACCGCCCCTTTTAGCGCTGCCATGGTTCAGGAGTCAGTTAATGTTCCAATCCTCTCTTCACTTGCGTTTCCTTTACGCTGCCTCTTGTCTTTTCCGACCCTTCTTCTCCTTTTCTCTCCCACTGTCGACCATTCCCAGGGTTTCAGCCTGGGGCAACCAGTCGCGTCCTGTGCTCCTGAGCTCGAAGGGGTTTCCTCCAACTCTATCCGAAGGAGATCAGCCCCTTCCTGTAGAGACGTGATACGCTTCTCGGACCCCTCCCATTCAAAAAGCAGTCCAAATGGGAATGTCCATTTGTATCGTATATCCTTCTCGTTTAGAACCTTTTATTAATGGGCCCATTTGTCTGCTTTTCATGAGCATGCTAACTGTCAAGTCCTGAAATAATGTGCTCTGATGCCCTTTCAACATAATGGGCTCCCGCTGCCGTGCTGCTCGAAGCACTGTCTCCTTTTGGGCATACCTAGTGAATGCTGCGAGTACGTCCCTAGGCCTTGCCATCTGACCTTTGGTCATCCATCCGGTTATATGCGCTCGATCAAGCTCAATCTTCTCAGGGCTCTCTTCTTCCAGGATGTCGGCAAAAATGCCTTGGAGCACTGCTTTCAAGTCCTTGTCCAACATTGACTCTGGCAACATTTTCACTCTGATATTGATCCTTCGGGATCTATTTTCCAAATCTTCCATTTGAATTTCGAGATTTCGTGTTGCCACATCCAACCTCTCAATGGCTTCGCTATTGGGAGTAGTTTCGTCATTTACTTCTTGTAGGCCCTTTTCCAACGTGTCTGTCCTTTTCCCCTAATTGCCACATCTCTTGCCTTATTTCCCCTAGGGCTTCATTCAGGTCTGCTCGCATTAGCTGAAATTGTTCTTGAAAGGTTTTTGCCAGATTAGACTGTAATGCGTGCAGCTCCCCCAGAAATTCCTGTCTGGACATTGCCGCTTCTTCCTCCAAGATCCTCCGAGAGGTATCCTCCCCCGTCTCATCTCGAAATGCCCCAAGACCCTCCTTCGAGGTATGTACTGGCCAGATCGCGGAGAGTGTCCAACGTGTCCCCCGAAGCTTATGACACTCTTCCGCCCCCCTTTTCCTTTGGTTTTTGTGGTCATGCTGTTCACTTCCCCGGTTCTTTGTGCCTTATAGTTCTTTTGGAAGATCCCCTTTGGATATTTAGGTCGCTGCAAATTGCCAGGGGGGAGTAAAGGATTGCCAAATACTGCTCCTTTCAAATCCTGAGCAGGGGTCTCTTAGTCCTGGCTTCTCCCCCAGGTACCCTTCCATATATAACCAGGGGGGTATTTCAATCATACAATGGTCTCGTACTGGGATCTTCTCCACATCGGCGGGGGGGGGGGGTCGAGGCAAGCCTCAATGTCACCCCTCTCGGTGGCCAGCGTCCCCTTGCCTCGCAATGCGTCCCCCAACCTCTCCTCCAGCCGTCGCAAGGGTTTGCAGATCTCCTGTTTGCAGGGGGCTCCAGCCGGTGGTCGGCCCTTCTCGGCTGCTCAGGCCGACCTCCCCTCAGCCGCGCAGCGCCATGTAAAGGAGGCCCGGCATATCTTCGATTTACATTCGCCAGCACACCCGCTCCCACCGGGTGCTTCTGGTGCCCCGCCGTACCTCTTACTCTGCGGGGCACCTTCTCCTTCTCTGGTACCTCAGTTCCCCTCCGCGCAGCACCCCACTGCCGCAACCTCTCCAGGCACTCCCCTCCCAGCGCCGGCGAGCTCACCAGTTCACGGCGCGGGCTCTCCAGATGTTCCTCTGCCTTGCGCTAACACAAGAGGGGGCAGAGGGGCGGACCGCGGGCCGCATCCGCGGGTTTTCCGGCTCGAGCAGCATGCTTCCAGTTCATCCCCTCGGCTCCTCCTATTTGTGGCCCCTTCGCTTCCTGAGCCTCCCGGCTCCTCCCGACGTTGTCCCTCACTACTGCGACTCCAGCTGGCTTTTGTCTCCCCTCGGCCGCACACGCGGCTGCTGCTCTCTCCTCGGCGGAGCCGCTCCTGAGGTCCGCCACGGGCTGCCTCGCATTAACAAACGGTTCCGCTCCTCTTTCTCGCTCCCTGAGGGGGATTTTTGCCGAAAATCTTGATCCGTTAGCGGGGCGGTGGACACCTTACTACAGACTGGTCCAGAGAGTGCCGTCGGCACGTCTACTCTGTGCCGGTGGCCATCTTGGAACGACATCCTGTTTTTGATAGCAGTAAGACGGGAAGAAAGATTAAGGTGCAGGTCAGGAGTGAAAGAAAAGGAGAGGAAATATATATAAAATAAATGAATAAATAAAATTAATCTAAGTCAGAAAAAGGACACAGGCTCACTGGGGAGAGATGGTTTTATTAAAAGAAAAGGTTAAAGCCAATCTTTCCCTATCACTATGGATGGTGCCTGCCTCTGTTATTAACAAAGGTGCTAGTCAGTCAGTCATGAATGTTCAAAAAGAATACGTCAGCTGTTGAAAACTACCCTTTTCTGACCCTACCACTATGAAAACTAATTTGGGGCAGTAGAATGTTACTAGAAGTACTCAGGAGAAGTGAGACAGTCTTTTTAGTACGTATTCCGCAAATAGTCTTAGTGACTTCTTGGATCAAACTCTTCAGTTCCTTAATTGGATTATTGGGCTTTCTCTTTTTTCTGTGGGTGTCTCTTGGCTTTCTCTTAATAGATATCCTTTCCTTGCCGTGGTTCTCAGCATATCCTTTAAAGTTAACTGAGCTTTTTTGGGCTTTACTTGAGATCTGTTTCGATACACTTTCTCTGGACTCTTTTCCATATCTTGCTTTCCCGTTAAGCTTACATTGGTTTTGTACAGGAGGTCTAGTTACATTCCCCTTTTCCCAGGGTATTTTTATCCATTCTTCTCTTCTCATTGTTGAACTGCTAAAAAGTTCTTTCTCTAAAGATTACAACATTTGTGCTTCCTTATTTCAAGTTTAACTGATGTTTTCTACTACAATGAGTTAACTGTATGGTATAATGATTACATAGAGGCCTCCCGTTCTCCCCGCTATCTTAGTTGCATTAGGAGAACATCTTTGGGAGACTTCTCCAGCTTAAGACGCTCCTTCGGTTCAAGGAGCGCTGACACCTTTTCTTCTTTGGCGTTGCTCTGCTTGAGGTTTCCTGTCTCTTCATGGTGTCCCAAGACCTCCGTTGCATGACTGTTCACCCTGCAGGCTTCTAGTGCTGGTGGTGTTGCCGATGATGCCTGGACCTGCTGTCTACCTCAGGTTCCTGTCCGAGGTCCCACCACAACCTTCTCCTGGGCTCTTGCCGCTTTGTGTTCTCATGCTTTCGGCTTGCTTTAGTTCTGGCATGCCATATTGCAAAGCTTAGCGAGTTTGTAATTCACGCGCTTCCGGGTTTCCTTCTCCGTCGAGGTTGACGTAGCTTGGGTGCTTCCCCAGCTGACCTATGTGATTCCCTCTCTCCACATACTCGTCTCAGTGGATTGGACCTTTCTTTATAAGATGAAAGTATCTATTGGGAGTTTCTTCGTCCCAGTTTTGGTACTTCAGTTTCTGACATTGTAGTTTCTTCGAGCTCGAAGTGGCAAAGGCAGTCTGGCAGAGGACCCAGTATTGGTGCTGGGAAACAGACGCTGGAGAAGGATTGTTTTCCACAACTCTGTTATTGACTTCTGTAGCCTGGGAGCTCGGCACTCGGCGTGATTAGTCTGCTTGCATCGTTAAAAACTGGGAAACGGCACAAATGCGCGTGCAACTGTGAAAGTGGCTGTAAGTGGCAAAGGCAGTCTGGGAATTGGTGAGCTATTTATCCCCAAAATCAAGGGGAGCTTGTAATACCTATGCATTAGTAACGGGGTGTACAAGCTGTAACTATACCTCCCACGTGAACTTGTGACAACCATCTGTATCCCACCTCCTGGTTGTAATAAAATGAATAAGTGTAAATCCCTGAGAACTGGTCTGCGCAGTGCCGTGGTTGGTGCTGGCAAACATGCTCGAAGCTCAGTCGCTGACAAAATTGGTGCTACTTTGCCCCCATGTACAAAAAAAGGTAAAGACTAAGCACAATAAAGGGTTGACACAGCAAGCTATCACAGGGTTTCTTCAGTATAAGAATGTGATATTGGCTGCGGGTGAAAATGAGCCCAACAAGCCTCTGCCCCCACTGCCATCACCCAACTCTGATAACACTTCAAACTCTGCTGCCATGGTCGATGTCTCTCATAGCCCGTCTATGATTGACAATAATGGCTCCTTATTGAAGTCTGGGACTGAAATGGAGCTCATTACGTATGGGAAATTATCATGAAAATGTCACAAACTAATCTGTCTGTGACTCCAGATCTTGGAAAATTGGCTATACCACTGGATATTTCATTGGGTGATACTGATAGTGAGCTGGACATTTCAGTGCATGGTACAGACTCTTGCAAACCTCTATTGGACCCCGAAAGTCAGAATTGTATACTCTTGCAAACAAACTGGGTGCCCTTTTTCTTCTATGTACAAAAATGGAAGAAGATCAACCCGAAACGAATCGCATATGGGGCTTCGTAGTAGACATTGTCATTGCATTGAGCCCTCATTGCTTGGACAGTGTCAAAAAAGATATGGGACGTGGGAACAAAAGCAAAGGGTAAAAGAAACATCTCCAATGAGCAATCCTTATATAATGCTGATAACTAACAGCAGACCCCAGCAAGTATAACGGAAAACACGACTACAAGAGGCACAAGAGCATTACGGTCTTGAAGTAAACCTCATCACTGGGAACAGCAGGAACTGTACAAGACAACCTATGGCCCTTCGACTTAAGGCCTGTGAAGATGGCAAATATGATGTTAACAAGGACTTGGGTTGGAGGGTTTTAAGAGACGTGGTATTGCATGGACTGCTGGACAACTGGGTTTCCTGTACACGTATAAAGTTGGCTAGTAAGGATATCATATGACGGGTTCCAGAGGGTCTTGTGGCTCCTGAAAGCCATGGTGTCTCTGAAGTTTTAGACCCACAGGTTTTTCCGAGGATTTGAGGTGGGTAACTAAAAACTGTCCATCGCAAGCCATGTCTCAACAAAGTGAGGCTGTACAGTTGCGGGGACAATTGGCTGCGGCAGCAAATTTAGTTGGGTCCCTCTGTCCTTGGGCTGCTACGTACATGGGCAGAGGGCCCACTGGCAGGAAAACACTTAGCATGGCCACTCTTACCCAGTTCTGGGGGGGGAAAAATCACCTTCCTCAAGTAGCTATTTTTAAGTCCGCCTGTCCAAGAGTTCTACCATTTTGTTACTCAAGTGGCGACGGCTCAATCTCACATTCAGGCTAAGGACACAGTAAAAGCAGTCTAAATACATAAAAATAGTTGCGGTTACGCCCTCTGCACTTAGTCATTTTCTAAATAGATCCTGGTTATTGGATTTACTGCATCTATTGATGGATCTAGAAATGATCATCACTTCTAAAGAAATTAACAGCCTTAAGCTGCCTAAATTCAATAGTCAGTCAAATTGGGCTTTGGTAACGTTTATTTCCCCATTGATCACGGAATGAGTGCGCTTGAATGCAAAATCCTTATATGAACTTAGTCCAGAGTGATCAGAGGGCATCGTATGGGCATGGGAGTTCGCAAGGGATGGTTACTAAATATATTAATGGGGCCTAATATGATGTCTTTCTATGGGCAGGAAGACCACTCAACATCCACTAGAATCCAGCGAAACTGGTTAAGGGCGCATGAAGGTCAGGGATTGACCTAAAGCATTGCATCTGTTCCCTTGTCAGTGTGATTCTGGAATTCGCGGGGTCACCGTTCCTTCTTGATAAATCCATTGGGTGGGCATGAACTTTTTTATGTCCAATGTATTCCTCTTACTGGAAACATGGCTAACAACCCCTTTTTTACATGGATGGATATTATACATCAGTTTATCGTCACTTGTGTTTAGGGGCCTCCCAAAGGGTGGCTTGTGTATAGGTGTTAAGATTGAATACACGCTTACCCAGTATCAACGCACCAGGGATCAAGTTCACTTCTTTGTAGCAACATTGGTCGGCTTCCCCCCACTCTTATGGGGATACTCTGGTTGCAACTCTCTATGATCCACCTGGGGGTAAGCACACGGGAGAATTTATGGAGGTTGTCTTGGACACTCTATATTCATGGGTAGATCAAAATGATAAAGGTGGTATCCTCTTGGCTGGGGATTCTAACACTGACTGCTCTCCTGCCCCACCATCTAATGAAGAGGGACGGTCGGCTGCTTTTAGTTCTTGCTGCGGTGTGGAGTGGGTAGCAGCTCTAGCTGAATTTGAACTTGTTCCTGTAGCTATAAATACACATGGAATTAGTCATACTTGGTCAAATGGAAGTTCGTCTTTTGTGATCTACTTTATCTTTGTGAACAAGGTGATTTGTGATTTAATGCCTGATCTACAACCTAAAGCGGTTCCTATGAGTGATCATGTTACGCAGTGATTGACCTTCCAAGTACCCAAGATTAAATATTGTACAAAATTGAAGTACACCCACCCAGTACTCTGTTGGTCATCCATAAATGTGAACAATCTGAATGCTACTATTAAGATTCATGGGTGCTATGGTAAAGAGATTCTCAGAAAACACTCATGGAATCTGAAACATTTGGTTGCAACAATTATGGAACACAATGGAAAGGGGGCTGCTAAAGTGAAAGGAAGCAGGCCCTGTGCCTATTATGATGCTAGCATTGCTGTGAAGAAACATATGGTAAATATCGAGGCAAGTAGGCTAAAAAGACGTAGACGTTTGCCTGCCCGGGAAATTAAGTGTCAACTGCTTCGGATCAAAACCGAAATATAAGCGGTAGTTGAACGATTATTGTTTTAAGGATACTAGCGCTAAATGGAAGACCATAGCTAGGATCATTCGCACTCAAGATTCCAAAATGTTCTGGCATTTGATTCTCTCCATTATAGGGGGCCAAATGGCCACTGAGATTAGCCCTATTTCTGATGGGAAATGGGCTTGCCCTGTAAAGAAGCGTTTTTAGGTTAGTCAGAAAATGTTGTCTAGCCCCATGGTTAGCTCAATGGAGGGTTCTGTTGTGTGGTATCATCAGATGAAGTCAAATGTGCAGGAGGTTATCAAGAAAGCTAATGTTACAGTACAGTAATAGAGGTACATAGAACACTCACCAAGGAGGATTATAACCATCCAGAGTAATGGACTCTCCTAGTATGCCTGGAAGTCAGCAGTTGCTCAGGGCGGTAAGGTGCCCGAACTCTGATAGACTAAGGATTCCCCTAGTAGCTAAAGACCTTCCCATTGATAGACCTCACTAGCTGTTAATGAAGGAATAGCTAGAGGGGCAAATCACCTGAAAGGGCCTGGGTCAGGAACACCAGGCTGAAAGTAAGGAAATGCAGATCAGTGTTGTTCTCCAATGTGCTACTATAGCCCCCCGTAGAGAGAATAAACTAACCTGGGTGTGGGTGTCTTCAGGCCTACGGGTAAGAACTTGGAAGAGTCTCCTTCCAGTATATTCCCTGAGAAGGTAAGGATTAGGAAGGAATCTGGTCCGTGATCCCCCCCCCCCCCCTCACTCTGTTACCCGATTATCAGAAAACCTAATTTGGTCCGGTAACTTACCAAGAGCTGATTCCAGTAGTCCGAAGTTAAATTCAGGTGATTAGCAGTAGGAGGAAAAGGAGGAAGGGAAAGGTTGGTGAAGGACTATACCCGTACGGCACGAGGGACGCACTAGTGTTGAGTTGGTGCACATAGAAATATAGCAGAGCGTCCACTATGTCAAGTGCACGTGTAGACCGTAAGGGGAATTGAAGCAGTATCCGGTAGGTAATGAAGAGGCAGAAGTAAGTAGCAATTTAGGAAAAAGTTACACAAAGGTAAGCAGCACAATGGTCTCCCCAGACCAAGAACAGGGGAAGGTAACGTACTGCTAGGAGGCATGGAAACGTCAGCCGGGAGAAAGCAGTAACGGAGTCCAATGCTGGCCGTGGTCGATAACGTGCGGTCAGATTTCTAGGCAGAAACAGCAAACAGGAGAAGTCTGGAGACAGGCCGAGGGTCAGAAGGAGGCTCAACAACGAGACCAAAAGGCGGAGACGATGGAAATCCAGATGGGAGCCAAGGTCAGCAACAGAAGTTCAATACGTGGATATACCAAAAGTAGGAACAACGAACACTGAACTTCTAATCAGAAACACCCGACTGCGGGATGAGCGGTGTCTTATGGGTGACTGATACAGCGTTGCCCAGGTGACGACGCATTCCGTATCACGTGACCTCGAAGGGCACTTGAACGCAGCGCCATCAGAGTGCATCTTGTGTACGCACCACGCTGCCATGGCAACATGCCCAACCACCTTCAATGTGTGTAAACTGGGCTACCAGCAGCCCGATGCTGTAATAAACGGCGAAAACGCTGCGATGGGAACAAGCTGCTGGTTCTGGAAGGGATTAGGGAGTCGGGAGGCATGACCGCTAAGCCCTTGCAGACTATTGGTCCTGACGGACCGTGTAACATTGTGCTAAAGAAAGAGCCTGTGGTGTAGGCTGAGCTTTTTCTCCACATTTGTCAAACCGGCCAAGTTCCAACTCCTGGCGGGTCACATTTCTGATCCCAGTGTACAAACTGGGCTTAATGACGGACTCCTGTTGTTACAGACTACTAGCAATGCAAGACTGCAGCAGCAAAATATTTTCCACCGTTCTGCAGGATAGGCTTGCTTCATGGTCCGAGACAAACCATCTTTTAAGCAAACATCATTTTGGTTTTCTAAAAGGCTTTGATACCAAGCACCCGTCATGGGTTCTTAAAAATGTAATTTCGGATGTTCATAGGTAGCCTGGTAAATCATTATGTTTGTTTTGTTGACTTTAGCTCCGCCTTTGATGCAGTCATCCCCTATAAATTGTGGGAGAAGTTGAGTAAATGGGGCATTGATCCATCTCTCCTCTACTTCATTAAACCGCTGCACCATGATGCATTGGTGCAAGTGCGGCTATCGGAGGACGGCACCTTGTCTCAAACCTTTGTGACACATTTTGGCCTAAAGCAAGGATGTGTATTGGCGCCATTATTATATTACCTATATATGGCTGACCTGGACAAGGCCCTGATGATGGCACATAATCATCCACCACATTATGGACACGAGGCAGTAAACGGCCACACTTAAGCAGATGACATTGTCTTATTAGATGGAACACCAATGAGGCTACAACACTCTCTGAATGCATTGTACACATATTCTGTCGAAAGCTGCTTACTCATAAATGAGGAAAACAAGATTATGGCCATTGGTAAGAAGGCATATGGGGGAAACAAGTTCAATTGGCAACTGGGAGGGATAAAATTGGCCCAAACAGACAAATATAGGTACCTGTGCATCCAGGTGAAAGCATAACTTTCATTTTCATATTTGTATGAGATTAAAACCGAAAGTGTGGGCTAAATGGCTTTCAATTAGGAAGGTGATTGTGTGGGGTGGTTGCTCGCTGGAGGCAAAACTCCTGGCCTACAGGATAGCAATTGTTCCAGGGATTCTATATGCCCCAGAGGTTTTTCCTAAGAGGGCTATTAGTTGGCTTCCCAAGTTGGAGGCCAACGTTTTACGATCTTTATTGGGCCTGCCGGGTCAAGTTCCAGTCGAGGTTTTAAGACTAGTATTGGGTTTCCAATCGCTCTTGTCTATCTGTATATCTGCAGTCTGCAAACTATTTGTCAAAATCGAGTTGTGGGGAAGATGCGCTTCCTTGTAGTATTTTGCCATGGCTTATGCTGAACGTTACTCTCGCAGAACATGGTATGATGATTTGGAGATTGTGGCACTTGCCCACTGCCAGAATATCTCTTTAACCTGTTGCTGCGAACAAGAGGTTCCTATTTTTCTGGCTAAAATGGATATCAGGAGTCAGGATTATGACCGTGTTCCAACACTAGCTTCTTTGGGGAAAGGCGCAAATAAATACGGTATACATATCAGGGGCGTGGGGGGAATTCCACCTGGGTCCGAGGCAGTTTTTAATTAAGTTGCGCCTCCCCAAGTTCCGCTTCATTATGTACCTGCGCCTTGATATATATTACCTGTGTATGCCATTAGGGGAGCTAGGCGGGTATCTTTTTAGAGGAATGTCTGCTGACTCTGTGGCAAACAAATCAAAACTGCTTGGCACATATTGACTCATTGCCCCATTTTATGAGATTATGATAAGGTATATGTTCAGTTAGAGATGTATGAAAGTGATCAATTCTGGAGCATGTTCTTTGCAGCAGAATCGTACGTGTTGGCTTCTGCACTCTTCATTATGTTTGGCTTAGAGCGATTTGCTATACTTCCAGAAGCTAAAGATACCTGATCACTACTGTCATCATTGGCTTTTGAAGTTTCCTATGAACTATTGTGCTATTTTGGGGATTGTGCATTTGATGTGTTTTTAGATTTTTATGTTTAGATGTTTGTTTTGATATAAATTGTACTTTAATAGAAATAAGTGTATGAAGTGATGACTTATTTTTTTAATACTTAAACTTTTTATCTTCTATTTGTATTATTGTATTGTGCTGGAAATCTAGTGTAAGACTTTCTTTATTCAACTGTATGCTCTTAAATAAAGCAGCAAAAAAAACAAATAGTTTCTTCGTCCTGGTCTTTTCACAGGAGAACAGTATGTACTATTTGAGGGCGACCCTCATGGGAGTCTGTGTCCCCTAAGGGGAAGTCTCGCCCGATGGGGATTGCAGAGTGAGCTCACCTCCCTAGACTCACGGGGGGAGGTGGAGGGAGAGATGGTGGGGGCTCCCCCTTGAGTAGAAGGGGCAAATTCCTTTGATTTGTCACAAGAGGCCAACCTTTTTTGCCCATTCTGTTTAAGTGTGTCCTAATTCTTCTTCAGTAACATACTCAAATACCCAAAGTTAATGTGACCTATTGATGTAAGGTACCATCTGCCTAAAGGCTCCCCAATCCAGATGGCTCCTAGCTTTTGGTAGGCGCTGGTTTCAGGCTTGCTATGCTTCTCTAGGGTAGAAGCAGGAGCTAAATGTCTCCCAGCTATTTTGAACCCTGTAACCAGGTGGGTGAGGATACTCCAGCACCAAGAAGTAACTCTTGTGCAATAATTTACCTGGTGTGGATACTTCTTTACGCAGATTTTTCCACATGTGTCAATATGGAAGATGTGGTTGCTCCTTCAAATGGTGCCCATGTATTACGCGTGATTGCACTGAGACGGCAAGTAGCAATGTTAACTTTGGCAAGATGTTTAAAAGAGCAGCCCTTCCAATATAGAGAAGTAGCAGCTTAATGATCATCTGTCAAATAAAAGGCTAAGATTTACGGCATTGGGATAATCTTCCTAAGAAAGAAAGCAACCCGTTTCTCTGAAATGGGGGCATGATTATGGACAACAAGCTCCTATTCGTTTCTTCATGAAATATTGAAGGCATATGCATAAATATCTTGATAAGCCCCAATGAATCCTAATGCTTTTGCATTGAATATATCCATTAGGCGTTGTGCCAATTGACCCTACCTTTGACTTTCCAAGAACGCCAACAGTTACTTGAGATATTGTTAAAATACATCTGTTTGTTTTCTCCAGTCTTGCACTGGATCCATGTCATCCAGCACATTTTTTTTTTTTAAGTTCACTCTTATGTGTGGAACATTTCTGGTTTTACTGTCCTGGTAGATCCTTCGTTCTGCTGGCACCTTTCAACTCTTTGTCCTGGTCATAAAACGAACATGGGCGAGAAGCCACACATTTACTACATTTGCATTTCTTTTAGCCTGCATTTATTTAGATTATTTTGAACTGCTTATCCTAATGAATTGATGTACCTAACGTTAACTTTTAGAAATGCTTGATGATGTAACTTGTTTTGCTTACTTTTGGACTGGACGCTTAATGCTTTCAAGCAACAGTCTTTTTTCTAGCCCAATTCATTAAGGACATTAAAACAACCATGGCGCCAAAGGCAAACCTGTCAGCGCCTGCCTGTGCTGAGACCGTGCTGGACCAGAATCCCGCCAAAATGAACCATATTCTACTTCCCACTCTGTCATTTACAGACCTCTTACTGGAAAGGATTTTCCTCCTTTTTCATACATAAATAACTACACATGAAAGAACTATACAAAACATATACACATCTTTACATATATTACACTAATTACATAGATACCATTTTAAAATCCAATAAGAGTAATATTTTCAAGGTCCAAACATTTCATATAACATGTTTTAAAAAAGAAAAGTGTTTTCCCCTGACTAATCCCTGGAGGAGGCTCTCAAACTAAATGCTCTCTCAATATATTTCTGTCTGAGCAACCTCCATACCAATGCTCTCTTGAATCCATTTACTGACATCTCTTGATGCCAACAAAAAGACGATCAATAACATTGGCTTCAAAAATGATATCTAATGCAAAATGTAATATTTGACCTAAACCTGGATCTCATTTGTTTAACAGAAACTTGGATCCAAGATGACACCCTTTGCAATATTATGGGATCTTAGACCAAAAGGATACAGCCACATGTCAGTCTTGCACCACCAAACATGCAGGTGGTTTAGCTGTTATTTTAAAATTTTAATTATAGCTATACATTAGACAAGATCTAGCCATCCTAAGCTCAGAACCTCTATCTTTCCTCCTTCAACGTGACCACCTGGAGGCTATTAGCTTTTTGTAAATATAAAGACCTCAGGCCCCAAAACTAACGTTGACACCAATTTGTTAGATCTTTTGGCGGCTGCACTTCTGGAAAATAGCCAACCAATAAACCTGGGCGACCTTAATTTTTGGACTGAATCCGGGGTTAACCAACTTATTCATAAGTGTACCTTTTTAGTGTTCACACATTTTTTTTATATGGCTAATTACCACTCGCTTATAGTTTTAAATTGGAAAATAATTGACTGCATCGTCATTCCGTTGGGCTCAACATGTACAGAAGACATAGATTACGTTTATGACATTAGTTTTTTATTATACATGGAGTTCATTTTTTTATTTTTTTTTTATTTCGTCTGGTGTTGGGAAAGGAGTGTTGAGAAGTCAATGTCCTCCCCCTCCCCAAAATATTTACAATAGTGTGAAGTCTTATGTTTTATCAAGAAAGTAGGAGAGTTAGTAGTAATGAAATAACTGGGGATGCAGGTTCTGTGTTACTCTGCCATTTGCTATGCCTCTTTGTAAGTTGGTTGCATTGCCTTTTTTGCAGTGGCTTCTGACACAGAGCTGTACATACGATCTGGATAGTGTGAGAAACCTGGGGGTATTCTCCCATGTAAACCCCGAGAATCCTCTATTCAGGTGGCCAGGGGAGGGCCATCGCTTTTGAATCCCAACCCTGGGTGTGGACAAGCGAGGGAGGACCACCTGAGTAGTGGAGGCCGGGGTTGCCCTCGGGAGAATATCCTAGGAAAGATGCTGAATTCGAATGGGACAGCAGTGGAGGAGGAAGTCCCAGATGCCGTCTTGGGATATCTTGATTCCCATGACCCAAACGTAGGTAGCAAAATCCTTAGAGCTCATTCTATCCGTCATGGCCCCAATGCAAGAAGGGAAATAATAGTTGATTTACCCAAGAGGAAAAGGGAGGAAGGCGCAAGTAACAAAAGATCAGAGCACTGAAAACAAGATCTATTAATTCTCTATAAGTCATGGGGAATACCACCTAGAACCCTATACACATAAGCCATCAAAAAAAACACAAAGAAGGGGAAAATGTCCTCCTTAAGAGGAGAACGAATCAGGAGATCTTCTACCCACTGTCAACACCCTGAACTCAGTCTAAATCTTGTTGCAGTTCTAATCTCTTTCACTTAATCTCAAGTTGTGTTAACAAGCTCACCCCGCTCATTTTCTAACAAATACTGAGACAACGAGGAGGAGGCAATTAAGATTAACCATAGGAATAACATTAAGAAAGTAAGGGAAACTACCCTAGTAAGAATTCTGGTTGTCCGACTAATAGTCGGGCATTCAATAGTAACTACTCACATGACTGTTTGTTCACTATAAAAGGTGTGGTCTTGCACAACGAAACAAGCAAGCTGGGAATGCAGTCCGGACCGGAGGAGCAGAGAGCAGCAGCTGCAGGCTGGAGCAGAATAGCGTGCAGAAACGCTGGCCCGGTGTGTATTAAGGGCTGCAGCGTGGCGAGGAAGCCGTGCCTCCAGGGAGCCGGAGAAGCGCAGCCTGCATTCTGACAGCTAGGTTCAGGAGAGTGTGTGTTCCCTTGGGGCCTGTGCCGACCCCAAGGTTGCCTGAGTGGCATGTGGTGAGACCCTGACCTCAACACTACATCTCCTGGAGGAACCGTCTCAACGTGATACTGCTCACTTGAGTTTCATAGAGAATGTGAGAGAAACTCGGGAGCGTGCGTCTGGATGAGAGCAGAGGGGGAGAAAGGCACGGACAGTAAAGCGGCACATCATTTCAAGGAAAGAAAAGTGTAAATGCTGAAAGCGTGGCTGAAAGCAAGAGCGAAGCACAAAGTATAAAAGTTACAGAAGGGAGCAGAAAGTAAAGCGAAAGCAGATGATAGGAAGCGAGCAAAAGACTGATTGGGACGGACAGAGAGAAAGTTAAGACCAAGCACATGGGTGCATGTAGCCCTTAACAGCAGAAGAGGGGCACAAGAAGAGTCAAGGAAAGGTGCCAGGGTCACGAAAAAAAGGAAAAGAAGATATTTCAAGGTAGCATGGGAATAGTAAAGGACAAGTGCCAGGGGCACAATAAGAAAAGCAGGAATAAACAGTGCAAGTGTGCATGGAAAGGAAAGAAGTAAAGGGTTGCAGGAAGCATCTGAAGTGAAAGGAAGAAAACCAAGAGAGGGGCAAAGGGTCAGAGTGGGCGCGCTCGGGAAAAGCAAAGATCCTGGCATTTTCAAAAGCCTCTGATTGTCAATAAGGAAAAGGTACATTCTTGCCAGCTGAATTTGTCTTTTGAATTAACCTGAGGAAGGGGCACCCTGTGAAATCAAGATGGAACTGTGAGATATCATGTTTTGTGTTTGAAAGCTGGATGAGGTCTGAGCTTGGGGAAGGGAACCCTAAGAGGCCCAACTAAGTTGAAGACTGGTTAGCTTTCTATATAATGTTGAAAGGGTTGACGCGTGGTGAAGGGAACCCTGAGAAGGTTACAAAAAGGAACTGTTAAATGTTGTCCATGGTGTTTTGAAACTTGAATAAACTGAAGCTTGGGGAAGGGATCCCAAGAAACTCGAACACACAGAAGGTAGTTGGAATAACTAAAAGGTCCCTGTGGAGAAGGTCTTACGAACAGCCCTGTTGATTGAACTTCTTTGTGTGACATTGCCCAAACACCACCTGAAACCAACTTTGGCTTCCCACTTTTTTTTTTTACCAACTTTATTTATTTTGGTTTTTCAAAAGCATAGGTTGCAAACATTTGAAAATGTTCCCTCCCCCCATCCCCCTAATAAATCTCGATATGGTGTAGCATGTTTCAGCCAAGTTCTCTTCCTGCCCGGAGTATGTGCTTTTAAATAACAGGAATACTGCGCAATAATTTAGGCTTAAAATACATTTGTTCTCCATCATCTGTAAATTTGTGTAGTGGCATCCAGGAGTCCAGTATTTTGTGTAAGAGCCGTGGGATAGTGCGGTTATCTTTTCCATGCCCATCACCCCCACATGGTCTTACCCACCACATGGCCACTATCGGTCCTTGTTTGTTCTTCCAAGTGTGTGCCAAGGTTATTGTAGCAGCACTTAACATATGGGTAATGAGGCAAGCTTTCGACCCGGAGTTTGCATAGCACCCCTCAACTGCCTCCCCCAGTAGGAACACCATTGGGTCAAATGGCAGCTGTACCCCTGTTATCTCCTTGATGTGGCTCAGGATCTCCCTCCAATATATTTCTACTACCGGACAGGACCACCACATATGCATTAGGTCACCAGGGTGTCCGCAGCCTCTCCAGCAGGATATGGGGTAGTCTGGGTTAATGGGATGCATGCGTACTGGTGTCATGTACCATCTCAAACACATTTTGTATGCTGCTTCTTTGATAGAAGTGCATTTGGAGATTTTAGCGGCTCTTTGCCATATTGGCTCCAAGTTTCACCAGAGATTGGTTTCCCTACGTCTGCTTCCCACTTTTGCATATATAGGAGGGGTTCCTCAGGGTCTACTGCTCCCATTAAGCTATGCAGTTTCAACATCCCTTTCCCGGGTTGGCCTTCTTTTATCGTGAGTTCTAGTCCCACTGGATCCCGGGTTGCCTCCTCCCGGATCCTCCTGTTAGAAATCTAATGCCTAAGTTGAACATAGTTTAACCTCTGTTTCAGGTATATTAAATCTAGCCTTGCATCTCTCAAAGGTTAGGGGTGTGCCTTCTTCATAAAGGTCTCCCATTGTCAGTGTTTTCTCACCCCCTCTCCATTGTACCCAGAAGTCAGGCCGCATTCCGGGAGTGAAATCCGGGTTGTGGGCTACTGGTGTCAAAGGTCCTCCCCCGATCTTCACCTTTCCACTTCTTAGTGCTTTTTCCCAGTACCGTAAGGTAGTCTTGGTTGATTCGAGTAATGTACCTTCTTTGCTTCTGTGTCGTTCAGCAAGGAAGGGCATGTTATCCAGGGGGGCATTTTTTTTTTTTTGTTTTTTTTTTTTGAACCACCATTTTTCCTTTTTAAAAGACTTCATGTCACATTTTTGTACAGTGAGGGAAAACCTAGGTTTAGACACAGCCAGATTTTTTTTTATTTTGGACTAGTAGACAACAATGGTCATTAGAAACATCAGTTAAAGGAATTACCCCTTTAGATTTGGGGCCAGTCAGTCATTACACCAACCCAGGAAGCTTAGTAAATAAAGGTTTTCAAACTAACCCTTGTGAGTCTGTGTCTCTGTCTTGATTCCATGCCTGTCTCACAAAAGGAAGACCACTTTTTTTTATGCTTAATATATTTATCATTGGATCAAATTCTGTTTGTACTAAAAAGCTAACGCACATGATATTTGTGGCTTGCCTCCTGTTGCCACATTTAGTGGTGTTTGTTTTCTGGTTGTCTTTGTACTGCCTCACACTTTCTACTCCTGCATCTTTGTGCTTGCTGTTCATCATTCACCTCCTTTACATTTGACATCACAATTCCATAATACCTTCTTCGTTTGTTTCTTTATATGTTAACCTTTTTGTTTCCCTTCATCATACCCCTTGTTAAACACTGCCCTTGCAATGACTGGCTTCCTAACTTGGATTTCCATTTTCTCTCTTCATTGTCTTTCCGTACAGTGTTATAACAGATCTTATAGCTGTCGGTTCAAAGGTAGGACTTTTTTTCTAGTGTCTCACCACCACTCTGTTCCTTGTTAAGCTCTGTGACTGTGTGCATGTTCATCTGTTTGTTTCCCTCATTTGTGTGCTCCTTTAAGTCTTTGACTTTTTTTGCTTCACTCTTGTGCATGTTGGACTGTTTTTGCAGCCGTCATTGGCCTATAGTCGTTATTGCTAGGATTTCTCATGGAGTCGAGAGTGTAAACGAAAGAAGGAATACTTGATTCTGTAGTGTCTCAGAACTATTTGTGGAATCTTGAGAACAATAAACACTTGAATGGCGAATTGGGTGGTATCTCGCCTGCTGTCTGAAAGCGAGTGGGTAATTTGAACGCATTACTGGGGAGTTGTACAGTAACTAAAACACTGTCAATTTGATCATCTTGCATCTGAAGGAAACGGATTTTGTGATGGTGCTTTGATGTTCCCTCTGATTTAAGTGACAATCACAGATCATGAAATTCAATACATTTCTCCTTTATGCAAGCAGAAGGGCTGTCTCCCTGTTTGTAACATAATGAAGGGGGTCTGATTTGCCACACCCAAGTATGGGAAAATGTTTTTAGTTGGGCGATTAGGCGATTTGATAAAGTAGTTTAGTTGTGTATTTATTCCAGTGCATTAATGTAGGTCTGTGAAGCTACAAGTTCTTTACAGGAGAGAATCACTGAGCCTAAATTTGACATTGAATGAAATGAATAACCTCACCATAGCCACTTTGTTGCTGTTTGATTAACAGAACTGTCGATACTTTGAGGTATCTTTCAACACCTTGGGGCTGTTTGGTGCAAACCTTTTGTGGTGATAAGGAAAACCACGTAACAGGATGGCCTCTTCGTTTTTGCTATGTTCAAATGTGTTCAGGAAGGCACTGGACCAACATTATAATGGTAAAGGTGGAACAATGGGGTCTGGGAGTTCCCATTCCCTGCATGGGGTGTTTTCATGTTAATCTTCCCGTCACTCCTAATCCTATGGGTTAACTTTCTTAGACGGGTGATGGTTTGGATAAACCCCAAATGGTTCTGGGTTAGTTCCCCATTGGCTTGGCTCTTGTTATGTCATGTTATGTTACTTTGCATTTATATAGTGCCTTATGTACCATTGGTATAGTCTCAAGGCGCTGGTAGGTTGAACGCCCTCGGGAACCGAAGTTAGTCAGTAGAGAGAGTCAAAAAGGTGCGTGTGAGCACTGGATATGTGTGCAGCTGGTGTGGCATTCGTGTGATAGCTGCTTCTTAGCGGTAGGTGTGGTGGTTGAGAGATCAGGACTGTGTGTGTTCTGGCAGGTTGTAATCCAGACCGATTCTGGCTGCGGTAGGCCTGAGGAGAACGTCTAGGCTTGGGGGGGGGTGTTACCAGCAGTGTTTAGTTAGGGTGATGGGGAGCATGAGGCAGATGATGGTATGAGAACAGCTATACCGAATGGTGTCATAGTATCGCTGTGTTCTATTTGAGTGGTCGTGTAAAGAAGAGAGGAAGCGTGGAGATGTGAATATGGTGGTTTACCTTAGGTGCTTGAGATCGAGCCCACTCCAATAGTTCCAGGTACTCAATCCGTTCCATGTACTGACTGTTCCGTGCATTACAACCGTATCAAGCACTCAGACTGTTCCTTACAATGCTCTTTCAGACGTTCCATGCCCTCCAAACCATTCCATGTATGTGACGTCATTCTATGCACTCCAGTCCGTTCGATGCACTCCAGTCCGTTCCGTGCACTCCAATCCGTCCGTTCTATGCACTTCAACCATTTTATGCACTCCAACCGTTTTATGCACTGCTCGTTTCATTTGCTCTACCCACGTTATCCTTTCACCATGCATCTTCCATCCACATAGATCATCTTCACACTGCTCAATTCATTCATTCTACCCATGTTATCCTTACTCCATGCATCATCCATCCACATACGTCATCTTCACACGTTCCACCCACTTAACCGGTTCCACCCACTTAACCGGTTCCACCCACTTAACCGGTTCCACCCACTTAACCGGTTCCACCCACTTAACCGGTTCCACCCACTTAACCGGTTCCACCCACTTCACTAGCTCCACCCACTTCACTGGTTCCAGACACATCACCCGTTCATTCACCTACTTCATCCGTTCTACCATTTTAGCTACAACACCGGATGATAATTGTTCACTCTTTCTATGATTAACAGTACCACGGAAGGACCTTCTGAAAGCAGTTATTACACAGATACGCTATAGGGTAAACCCTTTAAATGCAACTTTCAAATGCAATTATGACCTAGATAAGCTATAGGGCAGACTTTGTAAATGCAATTATGACACAGATAAGCTATAGGGCAGCCTCTCTAGACTTTGGCACAGTGATGTTATTACGGACACTTATCTAGATTCCGCTATGCCGAAGTGATGTTATATATACTTCTAAGCTCAACTTTACACAGAGAGGATTAGGCACATTTCTAAATTCAACCAATGCATGCTATTAGGCACACTTCTAAATTCAGCCAATGCATGTTAGAAGGCACACTTCTTAATTCAACCAATGCACGCTAGTAGGCACACTTCTGAATTCAACTTTGCACAGAGAGGATTAGGCACATATCTAAATTCAACCAATGCATTCTGTTAGGCACACTTCCAAATTCAGCCAATGTATGCTAGTAAGCACACTTCTAAATTCAACTGCACAAGAGAGGATATTAGGCACACTTCTAAATTCAGCCAATGTATGCTAGTAAGCACACTTCTAAATTCAACTGCACAAGAGAGGCTATTAGGCACACTTCTAAATGCAACCAATGCACGCTAGTAGGCACACTTCTAAATTCAACTTTACACAGAGAGGATATTAGGCACACTTCCAACTTCAGCCAATGCACACTAGTAGGCACACTTCTGAATTTAACTTTGCACAGTGAGGATATTAGGCACACTTCTAAATTCAGCCAATGTATGCTAGTAGGCACACTTCTAAATTCAACTGCACAAGAGAGGATATTAGGTCGACTTTCTAAATGCAAGCTAGACCGCAGATGGAAAAGTTTACAACTGTTTAGCTTGTGGGGTTGAGTGGTAGGGTAGTATGGCATGAAGTAATTGTTTCAGTCCCTGCCCTTGCCACGCTTACTTATTGTTGGCTTCTTGCTTCTCCTGTGATGCAGTCCCCTGCCTGCCCCTACTGGTGGTTGGTGGGAGGGATAAGGTGACTGGGTACTTCCAGCAGCCACATGCTGCTGGGCTTAGAGGGCATCATTGGGGAGGATTTACTGACTCCCATGCCAATAAACAGGAGCTAGGAGAACGGCACATGAAAGTGCCAAAGCCCATTCTGCCTTTAGTATAAACGATTAGGAGGGAATCCTGCTTTTACTTCTACCAACTGAGGAACACCCCATCCCCAATTTGGTGGGAAATAACCAATATGGTGGGTGATGGATACCAGAGGTGCCGATTTCGGGGAAGATGCTTCCTTATGACTATGTCAGAGGAAAGCCCTTGGGTGTCGGCTTGCGCACACACCCAAGAAAAGGGCTCTCCTGCAGAGCCGACAGCCCCTGCATACATGACTCTCCATCCACCAGTATGGGAATAGAAGACCATGCTGTCATTCCGTATTTAATCTGCTAGCACTGTGCAACCACAAAGAAAGGGGCTGGAGCCATGCTGAGACACCAAGCATGAGTAGTTTGTCCTCTTACAAGGTCTACAAACACACCACCTAAGGTTTCATAGGCTAAGTGAGACATCACTGAGGTGGAGGCCGTGATTTGGCTAGCAGAGAGAAGGCCACCCATTTTGCCATGATTTTCAAATGTTACGAACGAGCTAAAACAGCTGTGCCACAGAATATAAAGTTGCACAAGGGCTAGTGTCGGAAGACAAAGTTAGACATTTACTGTAGACAATATATTGCCATTGATGAATAACGCTCATGGGTTCAGCAAAGAGCAAGCGCATAGCCTGTTCCGTGGCTTTAGCAAAGGTGATTTAACAAGACCTGATAGATTCCTCTTCCTAACCACAGAATAGCAGCGTCTTGTCTTCAACGGTTTAATGCCTTGAAAATACACATGGTGCTGACACCATCATAGTAATAAGCAATGGATGTTCAGCACACGTTCACCTACAATGTGAGGTTGGCTTCCAGAGGACAAAAATCAGACACTAACTGTAGACTCACAAACACGTGCCGTTAGGGTCAGCTAAAGGCTAACAGTTTCCCCTGTTCCAACAGAAGAAAGCCAACCACAAGTGACAGCTTTCTGTTGTAGATGAGCTCGTAGCAGAGTCAAGAGATGCTTCTGCACTGATAAGCAGCTTTTGTACAGGAAGCATGATATGCGGTTAAAGTGTCGAAAGCAATTGTCGTGCCTAAACCCCTACAGAAAATGCATCTAATATAATGGCATTTGAAATAGGCCAGAAAAGAACACTGCGCTGTGCATGGTCGTCAAGCGGAAGCCCTTGCATTCTTACGAAAATAATGTAGAAGCAAAGACAGTGCTCGTTACTTAGTTTTCACATAGGTAAATCGTGTGTAAAATGCACAGCTAAACTCAAGAGCAGGTCCATACTTTAGACGGTCTATCCAGGCCAAGGAAATGACGCACATAGTACATGTAGACCAAGTCACGCATGTTAATATAAAAATCACAATAGACTAAGGCTAGGGAGAATTCTGCAGCAGGCAGCCGAGAGCAGACCAAGAGATCGTGGGGGGCTGGGAAGAGCCTTCCATAGCAGGTGCCGGAGCAGCAGGCCCCATCGACAAGCAGTCGTGGTAACTTCGCATGCTGCCAGGCAAGGCATGACAAACGTGAGTTTA
Organism: Ambystoma mexicanum; assembly: GCF_040938575.1. Taxonomy (NCBI): domain Eukaryota; kingdom Metazoa; phylum Chordata; class Amphibia; order Caudata; family Ambystomatidae; genus Ambystoma; species Ambystoma mexicanum. Next base: position 197,853,575 of record NC_090937.1, on the reverse strand, counting down.
AGTGAGCTGAACTTTGTGTGAGACTGAAGGCGTGCTTGATTATGTCACTGAACTCATGATCATAGCATAGCTTAGACAACATAACATGAACCCTGTGATTGCTCAAGCTGGTGTTTTAAAAATGATGAATTGTACTTAATCTTTGTTAGACTCCAATCATGTTTTTAGCTTATGCAATAAGGCTTTCCATACATATGCTAGTATGTTATGTTATTATAGCTTTCATTATAGCAGGCATAATGATGATCAAAGCTGGTAGAGAACAGAAGTGATAATAAATATATTGACTTGCTACCTTCAAGTGTCAGCTTCATATTTTTGAGCAATGCTTCATAATAAGGTCTCTGAGTCAAAACAAACTACACAATATTTTCTGGCTGTATTTTTGTCAAGTATGACAAGGGGTGCAGAACTCGGGGAACTGTCAAAAGCGCTAGGCCGAACCCCTGAGGCACCTCTGATCATAACTCAAGACTTGTGATTCTGTGCCCACTTCACACAGCCCTATCTAGGTGTCGAGGGGGGCGGACAGGGAATCCCACCCAAAGCGGCAATCAAATCAATAGGTAGCAATTATCCAACCTAAAGTTCCTGAAAACTGGAAGGCACCCACAGGGACAGGACTCGAGATACCACTGGCAGATTTCATGGTCCAACAATCGCATCACCGGACCAATGACACAGCCACATAGACACAGAGCCACATAGACACACCCCCCACCATTAGGCCAGAGTGAGGCATGACTCTGGGGTCAGGTCTCTCGAAACGGTAGCAGTGAGACTGCTGGAGTGGGACCCAGGGGGCCGAGGAGAGAGCGAGAAAATTGCAAAGCTGGCAGTGGCTGTTTAGTTGCCTAAGCAGGGGTGGTGAAGAAACTGGCACCTGAAACGGGCCCCGAGAGTGAGTTTGGGAATAGCGACGATATGGTGAGTAAGAAGTGGCCAGGTGAGGAAGAGGTGCAAAGTGACAAGTCTATTAAAAAGGGCGAGGAAATGGAAGAGGTGGAGAAAAGAGGCTGCAGAGATGAGACTATGGGAGAAGAGCATGGTACATTAGACCCTGGAAGAGTTCACAAAAACTTGGAGAGCAGCGCATGCTAACTCAAGAAAAGAGAAGCTTTGGACAGGTGGAGAAATGAGCATGTGGCAAAGCAACAAGGAGGTGCAAATGAAGCAGAAAGACTAGTAGGGATTAACAGAAAATTCCCTATGGACAATCTCTGAACAAGGCATCACAAGGGAGGCAGCTTAAGATCTAGGGAAAGAGAGATTTAGCAAGAACCCCACAGAGACCCTACGTTGGCGTCTTTCTATGCCAGACTCCAGCCCTTAATTTAAGGTCAGCTCCAACATAGCCAACTTGCAGACTCTAGTTAAGACTTGAGGAGGTCTCCCCACCATTCACTAGCTGTACAAGATCACAAATAGAACAATGAATACTAGAGACTGCGACTTCTCTTACAGACTGAAACTAAGAGGAAGGGCCTGTGAGCAAGTGACGGAATTGGAGAGATGTTTATTGGAATTAGATTATTCTATTTGATACAAAATTAACCTCCACCACCCTCCCTTTCTCTCCCTTCCCCATCTGTTTTTGTAGTAAGCCGCTGGATGAATCTGGCCCTGCCCTTGCTGCGAACTGAACATTTGCTTTGGATCTTTTTGAGAGACCCTGATCTTAGAGTAGATCTTAGGAACTAATCGCATCCTGGTGAAGGACCACCCTGATAATGATTGGGTTACCTGTGTACACATTCTTGGTCCTGAGGCAATTGATTTGAAGAGGTGTGAACTATAATTCAGGTCTGTCCTATGTTTGATCCTTGCATGCTTCATTACACTCTACAAACCAGTGTCGGAATGTGTTTTAAAACCAAATTAAACACCATTAAAATTAGGGTGATTGACACGTTAGTAGAATAACTAATTTCAGCTCACAAGTACACAGTAGCCATCCCTGCAAGCTCAACTCCAGTTCAGAGTCACAGAGCATTGAATTATGTATATGCAAATTAGGCCAACAACTTATATTCCTTCAGTGTGAAAAAAGCATCTTAAAATGCAGTGCCATTTTGTACGTAGGTTTCAAAACCCAAGACTCACAGCTCTCAAGGATGTTGACCACATTTACAACTTGAGCAAAAAGTTATGCTTTTTGGCTAATTTGCATACCTTTTTGGCTAATTTGTACTGCTCGATGGTTTAGAACATCCAGGGATGCCTACTGGGTGGCGCTGTGGCATTTGTGCCTGTTTGTTGGGAAGGCCTATTCCACTGTAATCAAACTAAATGTTCCAGGCTAATTATTTTCTAGACCAACTATCTCCATTCCAATTGCTTATGCCCCAGTCCAAGATTTACTTTTTGAAGTAGGTACCAGTGCCTAGTGCCACTCAAGTTCTCTCCCCAAAGCTCCTAACATACGAATTCCTAAATGTAAATTACACATCTTACAAGTGTTTGGCTGGTTCAGCCTTAATAATCTTCAACCTATAGGTCGCTCTTCTATGCTTTGTCAAAGTTGATGAACAGTTTGCATACTAGCAAAGTATATTAATGAATCTCCCTTGCCTTAGGGGATACCCAACACTTGTTCCAGTGGGGATCTCACCCTCACTCCTAATGGGGTGCTTGTCGGACTGACGTTTTCAAGTACCTGGTAAATGTCTTCCTTGGCTGGAACCCACCACGAGCTCAGTGGGTCGAGCGCTCGCTGCTGTGATCTGCAAGTTTCAGGCTTGAATCATGAGAACAAAGGTCAACTCTACCTTTCATCCTTCTGAGGTCAATAAAATGAGTACCAATTTCGATTGGATAACAATAATTGAATATAAAAAAAATTCTCTGTAAAGTGCTTTGAAGAAAAGCGGTACATAAATAACAAGTTAGTCTCCTTCTTCCTCCTCTTCCCCTGAACAGAGAATAAACATTGAACTTGGTCGTACCACACATTTCACCAAATGTAATCACAACATAGCACAGCTACAATGAAGATTTGTAGAATTCATTTCTTGTAAACCGTGAGGAAACAGCCAGGGACGTTTGAAAATAATACACTGTAAAGTAGTAGACTGTAGTCGGAATGCAGGGTTCACAAGGTATGATTTATTGCTGTGTTAAACTTTCAAACAGCCTTGCATTATAAACAACAAAACATGTTTAAATGTGGCTCAGCAGGCTTGCTCGGAAAAAAAGGTGAATCAATTAAGAGTTCGCATGAATGTCCTCTTAACCTTTGCTCCTCTTTGAAAGAAAAATAATCAGGTCACATAAATTCCTTTCCCCGGACACTAGCTTTCCGTTCCTTCGCCAGCTGTCCAAATTGGGTTTTAAAAAAACGAAAACAGAGGGTAAACCCACGGAAACGCTGTCCTTTGAAAATGTTTTACGCCCAGATTTTCCTTGTCAGTGAATCCGCTTCGGTAGTGTTCCCGGCGCTGCCGCTCTTCGAGCCTCTCATGGCGGAGAGTCTGCCTCTTGATAAGGATCTCCGAGATGCCAAGCCTTCAGCCTCCTAGTATGCCCAGTGTACATCACCTGGGGTTTCCTCCCACTTCTCTGAGGTCTCCGGCCAGTGCTGCTGCTGTAATGAGAGACACCTGATGAGTTTCCCGGGGCTTCTTTTAACTCATACTTTGCTCCTCACCTCCCCTCAGCTTCCACCCGCCTTTCCTGCCCACTTCCCACACCTGCAGCCAGTTTGCCTTCACTCCTCCACCCTGCTCCATGCACTGTTTGTCCATCCCAACCTGTACTGCTATTGGGGTACCTGTCACTGTACCGCATGACAGGGCTGGATCTATACCGCTTCCCTTAGTTCATCTTATCTTTTCCCCCACCTGATCTCCATTCCCGTGGTGGTTTATGGTACATGTAGTTTTGTTCTGTCCTGCTGATGTAACATTTTGGGTGCTGGGTCTGAAAGTTAGAATGGGGTTGTCTTTAATCTCCATTGCCTCTTTGACCTCCTCACATACACTTTTTGGATGACTTATTGACAACAGGCTTCAATAAAATACAAAAGTCAACATTCCTGTCATAAATGTTAGTCATCTATATCTGCGAAACCAGAAAGGTAGATCACTTGAGCAGAGGCGGATGGTGTTGGATAGCCACAGAAGCTTCACTTGGATTTTCTCATACGAGTAAACTAAGTTGGACAATAGTTTATGAACTAAGTACGTTTCTTGGTTGGCGTTATATTGCTTTGTTTCAATCCAATGTAAGGAACTCATGATGGCAACAGTAAAGACAGACACAAGTGATCACATTTCAAAGGTATTTAAGAAACTATATGCAGGTTGGAAAAACACCTAATCTAAACATAAATCTAAGATGGGAGCAAGCATCGACCATTGATTGAAAAATATGGCAGTCCTTGTGGCGTTGTCAAATAAAAAGGGCCTCTACTAAGAAACATATTGCCAAACCTTACAACTAATACAATGGTGTGGGATGGCTTTCAAGAAAAGAAAGAAGTGTTCACAAATAATCTGTCAGGATGCGGTAGCTTGGATCTCCCTTCCTCACATTTTGAACACTGGGTAAGATGGGATCTTGGAGCACAGTACACACTCTAGCTTTCCCAGCACAAGTCAACAGTAGCGCTTGCAGCTTTTGGGACCGTCGATGGCCAAGTTTCGTTCCTCTTGAAAGTCTCTTGTCTTTGAGGGCCTGTCGTTTAAAAAAAAAAAAAAAACTAAAGTTCCTTCAACAAAAAGAAAGTTTGTTTCCTGGTTTTGCTTTGGGTGAGGATTCTTCACTCTTTGGATCCCCCTCTTCTGGGCGTTGACCCCTCTTAACTTTTAGCCTCCTCCCTCTGGGTTCACTATGGCTTTTTCTCGCTCACAAATCTTAATGTTTTTTTAAACAGTTGCAGTGGACATCCCTCGACCGAGTTCACCTTTGTCAACACACTGTTTCTTGGGACTTTAGAGCGTGCCCCTTCTCGTCAGCTTCCTCGGTCGGGTTCACTCTTGCCAACTCCATTCACAATTGTTAGCAGGATTCACTTCCCTTGCTTTATCACAGTTCATAGGTCAAAGGCCTTCGACTGTACAGGGATTTTGCTTGACCTCCTGTACGACCACTTTGACCTAACCTGGCGGCTCTCCTACCGCCCTCTGGTACCTGTAGTTTTCAATTAAGCGGGGGATCGGCTAGTCTCTCGAGCTTGCACCCACGTGGTGCCGGCTCCCTCTGCGACTGGTCTCCCCTCAACACTTTTACAGTTCTTTGAACTCAGTTCAACTTGCCACTTTGTGTCTTTAACTCACCACAGCCCGGTTCTTATCGGCTCGCCCCTTGACTCACCGGCTGTTATGAACCACTTGGCATTCCTCATAACTGGAATCCAGGCCGGTACCACGGTAGTAGGAGTTTCCCTCGCTCCTGCTTCTCAACGTCGACACGCTCTGTGTACCATTGACATCTGTTGTAGCACACTTGGGCTATTGGCCTCGGTCTTACGATTCCCTCTCTGGAGGTTTCGCGGGACTCCGTTGGAAAGGGCACGGTCGTGTCTCTCCTTGTCAGCCTTTCGATATACGCTGCCTTTCTCCCCCTTTGGGGAAAGGAAAGGGCCCTCAGGTGTGTGTGATTCCGATCAATTGCCTGACCCTTGTATTGGGACATGTCAGGTAAACGGCTCTGGTGTTAGCCAGTTCTCTGGTGTGTCGTCAAAAAGTGTTTGTGTCGGAAAAAGGGGGGAAGGGGCAGTGGTTTTGTATGTCCTACCTGGTAGGACGGGAAAAAGGTATTGAAAGAAGGGGGATACTGCGTCTCACCCGTAGTGTCCCACTCCCCCGAAGACCTCCCTTCCAGGTGATCCTCTCACTAGTCCACCCCCAGGAACTGGATCCAATAGTGATGGGCATGTCCTGGCCACCTGGATGACAGATCCCCGGGGACCAGCTAGGGAGACACGTTCAGGTTTCTCACACCATGGACCAGTGCAATGTGTTTTTATATTTATTGTTGAAAGCACGGACCTAGGTCGAGAGTAGCAGAGTGCTATACAGGCTGTGGGTAGGCATCGTTTGTGCTTGTATATTTCAACACTAGCGCTGTACTGTGTTGTGTTTTTCTGCGTCAGTCTGTGCATCCATCGGGATTAGTACTTGGTCAGATATTGTTAAAAAAAGCCCCTCTTTAAGAGACTTGGAAAATTGTTGAGTGCTCAGAGCCGATACCGGGATAGTTCCAGAGGTTGTGTGCGGGTCAGAATGCTATTTCTTTTTTTTTTTTTTTTTTGCTTTATCATAGACGCCACCTCCCCCCACTGCCTCCCTGGCCGCCTGTAGGTCTGTTTGGAGTCCATCCTCTCCTGGTACATTTCATGCATGTATTCAACCGTCATGTCAAGTACTGCAACCTTCCAAACACCCATTTACAGGAAAGCATATGGTTCCGGACGCCAAAATACCGATTGCTGAAAACTGATGTAATTAAATGATACTGTGTTTCTCTATCCTCCTCCTATTCTCTCTCCTCATTCTTTCACATTTCCAGTCTTTGCGTAATATGCGCTATGAAGCCTATATGGGTCACTAGGTTTTTAGTCTCCCATGCGCTTGACTCCTTTTAATATAGTTTCTTGTTCCAGGTTAGTGAGCTGCAGGGTCATGGGTTGTGGAGGTGCTGCCTCCACCTCATTTGAATTGCAGTTTGTTTGTACCCAGATACCTTGCGCTTCCTTATTTAGATATGACGTCTACACACTTGATTAATACAGTGAGATTTATTTTTGTTGAGTTCCTATGTGGTCAGCTGACACATGTTTCAACCCCTCAGAGTCCTTAGCAAGGCTGTTTTATATACTTTTGGTGCATTGGTAAGGTTGTGATACATAGTCAGAGTGATAGTTGTGAACATGATTATAACATGTTTGTTTGAATATACATAATTATTAAGGTATTGGCATTTTCATTTTTACAACATCAGAGCGGAGTAACATTACATAATTGGGTCTAGCTGATAGGGAAGAGAATGTCAAAGTGTTAGTATGGCCCGAGTATTCTTAAGGTTGCTGTGTTAATATGTAAAATAGCCTCTGTGAGAAACACGAAGGTGTCTCACTTACTAGTCCCCAGGGATCTGTCATCCGGGTAGCTAGGACAGGGCCTTCGCTATTGGATCCAGTTCCTGGGGGTGAACCAGTGGGGGAGTATCACCCTGATTGGGGGGGTTGGGGGTCTTCGGGGAGTGGAGGTGGGACACCTTTTCACCATCTAACACTATAGGATTTTTAAAAACTGTACCCCACCCCTTTTTTCGACACAGAACGCTTTCTTACACCGTAACAGACAACGGACTAACACCAGAGCCGTTTACCTGACCTGTCCCAACACACGGGTCAGGCAATTGACTACAACCACCCACACCTCCCGGCTATTTACCTTCCCCACAGGGATAAAAGGGGGAGCACAAAGGCACATGACAAGCAACGGCAAACGCACGATAATACAGCTATGCCGAATTTTCAGTTCAAATGGAGGAGAAAGGCGGCGAGACCTGGAAGGACGACGATGGGTAACTGCCCTTGCCCTTTTCACTTTAGACCCGCGAAGCCTCAGAGAGGAATATCATAAAACCGGGAGCTACAGCTGGCGTGTGGAGGAATGGATGTCAACGGTGCACAGGGCCGTCCCGCATTGATAGCACAGGCGTGGAGGCGTGCTGGCTACCGTGGTATCTTCCTTGACTCCAGAGGCAAAACAAGCTAACGGGGTTCAACACAGCCGATGAGTCGGTGGAAGCTGATAGCAAACAGAAGTGTGTTGAGCCCAAGGTTGCAAGTGGCAACATTAGATGAACGCAGGAACTTGAAACGAAGAATTTATGTGTGTTTGAACTTTTGTGAAAGCCCAGAGAAAGGCCATCTGCAGAGTGGTCAGGCGCTACAGGAGTGCTCATTTGAAGGTCTCTCGTTGGCTCCGTTTTGTGTTGAAAACTGCAAGTACCAGAAGGTCCTAGGAAAGGGCAACATGAGATGTCCGAGTGGTCCTACAAAGGTCACGTCAAATCCTTTGTACAATCGATAGTCTCTGACCTATGGCCGAAAGAAAGCTAGGAGAATGGAACCCACGCTTTCTGATGAAATTGAGCAAATCATGAACTAGGTGAAGGATGGCTATGTGAACCCGACGGTGGGATGCCAAGGGAAAGCTGCTGAGAGTGAATCCTGCATTGAGATAAAGCCGAGTAAGCTGTGTATATTTGGCAAATGTGAACCCAGCTGAGGGATACCTGTGAGTTGGGGTGAAAAGTAATACACACAGGAACATTGTGGTGAACCCTGTTGAGGGTTGTCCACAGTGGTCTTTGTTTAAAATGACATTAAAGCGCCTGAATGTTAATAACTGTATTTGAAAGGCCGTAGTGAACCCAATGGAGGGAGGTCCATTTTGCAAGGAGGATCCGAGCACGGTGGAGGGAGGTCCTAGGGCCGAAGAGCCATCGGCCAAGGTACAAGATCACCGAATTAACTTTTGTCTGTTGTTTTGAGCCAGCAGGCCTTCTAAGGCAAGAGACTTTGAGTAAAGACTTAGCCACTGAAGGTTCTGGTATCATTGAACTGGAATTGTGAGCCTCTTGCTGGAGAGGCTCAGGAGTTCCGCCTTGTTCCGTGCTCGAAACATGGGGAAGAGAGACCAAGCCATACCATCCTAACTTATCATTTTGAGAACACTTTCTGGTGAACATTATCCCACACTTTTTTTTGTAACTTGGTGATAAGGATTGGCAATAGTTTTCTTTTTTTGTATAGGCCCTTTTTATTTGACAAGACGCTACTAGACCTGCCTTATCATTTGACGGTTGTAGCTTGCTCCCATCTTAGCTTTAGATAAGGTGTTTTTCTCACCCCTGCGTACAGGTTAATAAACACCCTTGAACTGTCATCACTTGTCTGTCGTTACTGTTGCCACCATGAATTCCTTACACCTCCCTGAAGCGGTCTATTGCAGTGTGCCTTACCTAGGGCGTTCTGTGCTCGGTGCCATATTGTAGATATATGGCCTGTAAGGATTTACAGGAGCCCGGGTGGGCTACGCTCTGAAAAGAGGAGGTATTTAATTAGGTTGTTGGCCTGGTTGTTACAGGGCTGCTGGGGCTAGTGCCTGGTGTGCTCAGGAAAAGTGCCAGGTGACCCAATGAGGATGGTGCTTGTGGGTCATCAGTGCTGCTGGTTAGGTGCAGTCCTCTGGGTTACTGAAGGGCTGCTGCTTGCGTTTCCGGGGGGTGATGGATCGTGTTGGATCATGGTGGGAGGCGATTTTATAAGGGTATCGCGAAAAAGTACAACTGGAGTTAAAAGGGAGGCATGGTATCACAAGTATGACAATGACACAAGTTACAATTTGTAAAACCTTTATTAAAGTTTCAATGGGGTTGGAGAAACTCCTACTTTGCCCTATAGCTAGGATGGGAGTACTCTCGACCATCAAATCGTAAACAAAATGGTCCTAATTGTCAGTCAAACCAGAATGGACTATACTAACAAAAACCTAATGCCTGCACTACAGCTAGTACAAAAAGTTTGAAAAAGGAATACAGGTCCGTAAAGGAAAGTCAGTGTTCTAAAGAATAAATGTGGCTGAGTCAGCTCTGCTCTCCACGTTGGACACACTGAATAAGGTGGTCCCTGTAGACAAGACAACACTCTGGCTCAGGCTCTTAACACATAAGCAGTTCAAAACGTGGATTGAGGCACGTCTGGCCTTCCTTGTTAAAGTCTTACTGTCCAATTTCCAAGAATTCAGGTTAACAAAACATTCACATTGTCCCGCTCTGTCAGGCTTAGACCTTTCACAGCCAAAGGTTCACAACACTTGCATCGGTTCCCTTCCCCAAGCTTTACTCATAACTTTGAGGGGTTCCCTCACCCTAACTTTTATACTTCCGGTCCCCCTCAGTCGAGCTCAGCCCGTTTCCTGATGTCGAAGACTTTCGAATGCGAGTGAATTTTATGACTGGCCTCCGCAGGACCACTTCGATTTTTCAGCTATTATCTGACACTCATTTGTTATTTACCCCAGTGTGTTCTGGTTTGTGTAGTTCACTGTGTTTTTGTTCAACTCTCAGCCTTTTGTGTTCACCTTCTGGGTTAATTTCTAACACCTTGTGTTTACAGTTCATTCACTTACTCTTTACAACGTTCTTCATCTTTCACGTGAGACTTTAGAGTGGGCGATTTCCTTTCGCTGGGCCACTTCGTTACTCTGTATTGTTGACTGTACAGATATCGTTCTTTCGCATGTCTGCCTTTCTTTGCGTCTCATCCCCACGGGTGCAACCTTCACTTTTGCAATATGTTGTTGCCACTTGACTCTTTCTGCAGCACACACTGGGCTCACGTAGCTTGCCAAATCCCCGGCTGTGTGCATTGCTTTCTTGTCTTTTTCTTTCTTCCAATTTGCGAGTCCAGGTTAATATCACAGGCTTTGCCTCGCCTCCCCAACTCTGCCGTTCACCTGGGAGGGTCGCTGGCATCCTTGAAACACAATGCTGCTTTCCTTTTCAGGATTCAGCCTTATCCACATATCTTTTCGTGGCCTTTTGGAGGCAGCAACTTCCTGCAGGTAACTCCCGGGGTTCTTTACCCGTGGCTCTCTTCCCTCAGTCCATTGCTCTGCTCCAATAGTTTTGCCTTCGACCCGGATGTTCTGTGCTTACTCGTGTTGCAGTTTGTTCAGAGTGTGTCTCTATGTTCCGCCTTTTATCCGTGTGAGGAGAGCTAATTGGTATCAGATGTATGCACTTAGAGTCAAGCGCCTGACCCAATTAGCGGGACATGTCCAATGCGATGTATAAGATTTAGGATTGTTACTATGTCATTTTCTTCCTCGGCTCAGTGTTTGTGTTGAAAGGGGGGGTGGCGGAAGCTGGGACTTAGGGGAATCCTATGAAATAGGATGGGTTGGATGTACGGGAAAGGAGGAATACCACGGCTCACCGAAGACCCCTCAACCAAGTGATCTTCCTGCACTGGTCCACCCCCCAGGAACTGGATCCAAAAGCAATGGCTGTGTCCTGGGCACCTGGACGACAGATCTCCGGGGACCAGCGGGTGAGACACATTCGGGTTTCTCACAGAGTGTACCAGATTCTTTGGATCCAGACTCTGGGGGTGCAGAAGTGCGGGAGGATCATCTGGGTGAGGGTTCCACTGGGAGTTGGGGGGGGGGGGGGGGGGGGGGGGCAGCAAACTCCCAATGGCGAGACATGATATTCCCCTCTTTCCAAATACCCCTGCCCTATCTTATTTTATAGGACATTCCAACTTTCCCAGATTCCCCTCCCCCCTTTTCCTACACAAACACTGAGCAGAGGAAGAGGAGGTCTGAGGCTGAAAGGAGTACCACCCATGCAATACATTGGACCTGGCCCACTAATAAGATCAGGAAGGGTAAAGCACTTGTTTTTAATTACAAACACCTAGTACCTATTAGCTCTCCCCAAATGGTTAAACAGCATTTCTTCCAGGGCACCAGTGAACCAGGCGAAGCAGAGCGTTAGGCCGAGGTACGGAGAAACCTTGGACAGCGCAGCGAGACCTCGTTCCCTAAGAAGGGCCTTGAAGGATTTGCCAGGAAGCCTTGCTAGAGGGAGAAATCTCTTTTGTGTATCAAGGATACCCGCCACCCTTCCGGGTCAACGGCAGAGTTGGGGAGGTGCAGCAGCAGTTGTGGTATCGTCCTTGACTTCAGGATCAAAGCTTCGAAAGAAGAAAATTAATTTACACAACCGGTGAGTTGATGAAAAGTCTGGTCTGTGTTAAATGAAACTCAACGGCAACAGTATTCGACAAATGAATATTGCGCGTGAGCCGATAAGACGTGAGAGAAAGCAAAGCAATGTAAAGAACTGTACATTAAAGATACAAAGTAACTGAGTGGTCCGGCGAAAGAAGTTGTCTCTGGTAACTAAGTAAGGCTTGCTTGTAACAGCGCCACAATGCCTGAGGGCTGCTTTGGGTGCTTTATAAATGTAAAAAATAAATAAAACAAGATTGCCCAATCAAAAGTCTCTGTGAAATGTCTGATGCCGTAGAAGCGGCGGGAAGACAAAGAAACTGAGATGCAAGATTTAAACTGTTAGGTTGGATCCCGGCAGAGGGAAACCTGGATATGAGAGATCTTTGAACATTGAAATAAGTACTGTGCTCGAAACTATATTTACCAAGAGGCCTTGGTGTAGGAGAGAAAAGTGACACTTGAGGAAAGCAGGTTGAAGTGATCGAGGTAACAGAAAATGCCTTACGGTTTCAAAAGTCTTCAACAGTGGAAGGAAAGTGAAAGGATGCTTGAGCCTGGCGGAGGGAAACTGGTACTGAATTGTGGTAACAAGCAGAAAACAACCTTTTGTTGAACTATATTACAAGCTAAAAAGTGCCTTGGGCTGGAGTGAGAGAAAGGCTAGAGTTCCAGCGGATAAACTAGTGACTTTTCGTGGAAGGCCAAGTGGGCCCTGGTCTACTTGTGTCAAAAGCCAGAGTGTGTCGCAAGGTCCAAGTGTTCCACCTTACCATTTGCTACAAAACGTCGGGAAAGGAGTTTACTTGGCCATACTGGCAATTCTTTTGAACACCGATTTTCCTTTTTGTATTACACATTCCCTTTACACATTTATTGTATTAGAAAGAGGGCATGCATTAGGTTTATTAGTATAAGACATTTTATTTTGACTGACTGATAAGGACTGTATCTGGTTTTTGTTTGATGGTCGAATACTCCCATCTTAGTTAATGGGGCAAGCTAGGAGCTTTTCCCAACTCTTTTTAAAACATCAATAAAGGTTTTGAAACGTGCAGCTCTTGTGTCTGTGTGTACTTGTGATACCATGCCTCCTTCACAGCATGTGAACAATTAAGGGTAATAGTGACATTTCATTCCTGGGTAGTAGCTTGTGCCCCTGTTATAGTATATATGGTTATTCTAGGTTTTGTTCATGATAATGTGATTTGCTCAGTAAGACAGTGTAATATTTGCTTTATAGATACTATATATATTTATTGGAAATGATTATTAGAAGTGAACAATGTAGATTTTAGATGGCCAGGTTAAATGGTAGAACAATTAAATGATTAAATGCACAATCTTGTCTCAGAAACCCGTGATTTATTTATTTATTTGTTAGTTTGTATGTTTAAAGCGCACAGCAGCCTTGTAGGAAAGGGTCACACTTCTATTAAAACAAATTAGGTTTTGGATGCTGGCAACTGATCGGTTGGTTGTGGTGTTGAACCTACACATTTGTTTCGGTTTGCACAACCAGTAATATTTAACAAAAGATAGATGCAGTTGTCGACCCTGCAGTCTTGTCCTTCGGTTCAGGTGTCTGGTATATGAAAAGTGGTACGAGGAAATACGTTATTTGCCTGAGATCACATGTGAAGTGAGGGAAATGGGATTAGAACCCATGTTTCTTAGATTCAATGTCGAGGCCCTTTCCACATTAATTTAAATTTGCCCTATGTTATGAGCTTTTTATACAGTGCTGTAGTGGTCTGAGGGTGCCAGAGCTTGCTCAGAGAGTTTGGTATTGTGCTCCTGCCAAAGGTTTCCAGATCTTGTTCTGTGAGAAAATAGAAAAGGGCAGAAGAGGGTGAAGGGCAAAGTGTGAGAAATGTTAAACACCAGGAATATTTGTGCAGTTAAAAAAAGTGATGAGGAGTAGGAATGACGTTTGTGTTCATTTGCATGCCTGTAGAGTCATTGTAGAACAATGAAAGTGTCACTGATTGGAAAAAGATGAATGCTTAATTCTCTTGTGAACAAATATATACCTGGGTGAGCTGTTTGTAGTACTGCGAGGAATCTGAGGGCATACTCGCTTCTTCCCCCAAGATGTCCTCCTCCCAGGTGGCCAGGGAAAGACCATCGCTCTTGGATCCTGACCCTGGAGGTGGAGATGCGAGAGAGGATCACCTGGATTGAGGGAAGTTGGAGAGTGGGGGAGAGGACGTCCTTAGGTGAGACATGGTTATCCCCCATTGCCTTTTCATAATGAACCCCCATCCCACAAGCTTTCATAGGCTGTCAGGCCTTTCCCTGTTCTTCCCCTAAAACATTCCCCAAGATTCAACAGTACTCCACTGGGTCGAAGAGACCAACAAGAGGAACGCATCCTCATTCTAATAACGCACACACATGGACCACAGCTGGGTCCTGAGCCGAGGAGGAGGACAGCAACAGTAAGACTGGACTAACGCTTCAGCAGTGACCAGTCTAGTCCTTTTTGGTCCAATAATGATGGCAGGAAGTTGAAAAGGCGGAATCATTAGAGACAACAGGAGCTGGGAAAGCAACTCCATATCAGCAATGTGGCATGCAACGCGCTCGAGACCCGTTCACAGATGCAGAGTTTATGCCGCAGGAAGCGAAGCTGAGGGACGCTGGAGGCCGGTAGGAGACTGAGAGGGAGACCGGCATGACCGAGCAAAGCGGTCGAACGAGTCCTGACAGGCAGTTGGAGCATCGCCGGGGGAGCAATGCCACGGTGAGCCACTGGCAGAAGAATTGAGGTATTGCACGGGAAGACGTGAACACGTGGGGGCAGAAGACTTTGCAATGCCATAAGCTACAACCGGTGAGTGTGCAAAGGGGAAACAACGGTTTGGCAGGCGAATATGTGAACCAGTTTTGAATGCTGAACAGAGCAATTACAAGTACTTATGAAAACCGACCAGAGTGAAAGCAAGTTTTGAACACTCGTGGATATTGAATGGAGTGAAAGAAGGGTGGTGATTTTGGCTGATACCATAAGTATTGGCAAAGTCAAGAGAGTACCAAGAAAAGGGTATGGTATGAGAAACCAAGTATTGGCTAAAGCCAATAGCATTCAAGGTATTGCACTATATGGGAAAAGGAGCATTGGCAACAGACAAGAGTTCAAGGAACGGCATGTTATGAGGAAACCTGCATTGGCAAGAGCCAGAAGACTACAAGAAAGTCTAACAAGTGCATGGTGGCCAATCAAGCCACGGTATAGTGTCCGAAGAGTGTGACACATATGAACAAACCAAGCATCACTGTCAAATGGAAGCAGTGGCATATATTTGATGGGGAACTGCTGAGAAGGGGTATCGGTTGCATGATCGGTAATGGGTGGACCATGTGGTCTGACAACTGCGCCTAGACCGAGTGCTCTCTGTATGGAAAAGCCACTGAAAGTATCCAAAAAGAAGCTTGTGTTTTTCAACAACCTCTTATGTGATTCAGGAATCAAGAAACATAACTGCCTATGTGAACTAGTGAACAGTACCAATGGCCAAAGAGCTGGGAAGTGTCCCAAGGAATTGTTTTTGAAAAGCTGGAAGTTTTGAATTCTTGGGGAAGGGAACCTTGATGCTGTGTGAACTATTTTGAACTTGGCATAGGGGAGGCTGCTTACAAGCCAAGAACTGGAAGAAGCTCTGAACTTTGTTGAACACTACTAATTTTAACGGAGACATCCTTACACATTGTATACAGTGAGTTATGAGGGCAAGTATAGGTATTGGGCATAGACAGACATTCGATATCGACTACCTGATAGACTATCCTACGTTGTCTTTAGGTAGGGAAATCCCACCTTAGCATAGGCAAGTTAGGCCTTACTCCATCTTGCCTTTTTGAGTTAATGAAACCTTTGCAAACCAAACTTGAACCTGTTGTCTGCGTCTTCTTCATGATGCCTTTTCAGTACATGAAAGTACTGAAATTGGTCACTAAGGAGTTGCAAGCTTGCCTTGAGGGGGCTCAAGTGTACTGTGTAAGTGTGGGGGATTGTTTGTCAGTTAGATGTTACTGTAAACTGACCGATCCCAAAGAAAGAAACCTGTGATTGCCCAGCCAACTGGCAGACGTCCGAGCCCAGAGTGGACTATGCAGTGCGAACGAGTTGGACAAATTGGAGGGGGTGGGGATGAGCAAATGCATATAGGGCATTCCTTAGAGTCCCATACTTGCATGGCCACATACTGAGGGAAAAGTTTAGTGGGAGCAAATCGTGTAATATTTTGATAGAACATTGTCCGAGTGTGCAGATCGAACAGCTCTGGGTTCCTGTACAGGGGGCTGTTGTGTGTTTACTTATGGCTTGAGTAGCACTTTATGCCACAGTAGAGCCACTTCGCAGCACTGAGGATGAGGAAAATAAGACGTTGTGGCTGCATGCTCACGATGTAAGCGGCAGTGTGACCAAAGGCTTTCACTGGAGGGCTCTCCACCCCAAATCTCAATGAAGAGAAAGATCTGTAGGAGGGATAAGTAAGTGACAATAGGAACAATCACATGATTGGGTGGTCAACTGGGAATACAGTCCTAGGGTGTCATGATGCCTACCCCCGGGCATCAGGACCAAGCCCATCCGCTCCGGAAGCAGGCATCCAGATACTTACTAAAACCCCAACAGCCCCGGCTGGGGGCTGTTTGGGTTCAGTCCTGGCGCCTTAAGTGCCAGGCTCATAGACTTTACTTAACTGATGCAGACCATGCTGCTAGTGAGTCCAAGCCAACGTGAGGCCTGGATGGCACTATTTTTCTACAGGGACTATTTTTTACTCTGGCGTGGTTCTAGGGAACTTCTTACCCGGAACTACTTTGGAGGCTATTTAAACCACGCCCGAACAACAGCACACGCTTCGCGTTATTCTGCATCCAGCAGCGTAACGCTCACCGTGCCTGCAGTCTGCATCCAGTCTTCTGCCACGCCCGCCTCGAATCTGGAGCTCCTAAAACCAAGGGGAAAGAAAAGGACAAGATTAGAAAATGAACTATTTCGAATTCCTCACCTGATTTCGGATCCATCTCGCCTCCGGACCTGGAAAGAACATCATTTCAGTACGCGTCGCATCTCCAGCTGCAGCGCCGCGCCATACTCGCCAGTCCTCGCAGCATCTTTCGATTCGGGGCTCCCTCCATCATTTCTTCGCCGAACTCCGTCACCTGAGGGACAAAAGAAAACAACAAGGTGAGCCGAGAAAACCAACAAATAAAACACTTATCATCATAGACTTACCTGATTACCACCGGAGGCATTATTCTATAACTCTCCACATCTTCATGTGCCGCACCTGCAAAGAGAGGGAAAACAACACGTTCAACACTGGCAACATTTACCGGACGGCGTCGGGTAATACAGACTCTTACCTGAGCGCCACCAACTGCCACGAGGGGTATCTTCTCACGATCTTAGTTGCAAGACCAGGAAGGAAGGGGGGAACGAGTGAATCATCGGACATATTGAACTCTATGAACTTGATACTTACCGAACCTTGCCAGGAACCTCAGAGTCGATACTCTCTGGAACTCTCTCATGCCTTCAAACCAGTGAAGTAACTGGCATCAACGCGGCCCTGCAATCCACGCAGGATGGAGAGCGCATCATTTAAAAACATAAGGTGAGGTTCCTAAGAGGGGATATTGGAGGTGACAAGAAGGGAGAACAAGAACAGTGGGAGGGGGCTATTGCTCATATCCACGGGTGGCTAGATCCCTTTCTCCACTTGCAGGAGAATACTTCTACGGATCAAGCAGACGAGATTAGGCGGGCCAGTCCAGACAGTCATCTCGGCACTACGCATCAGGTTGGTGGAGACCGCAGCTGTCGGGGTCCGATCGACGCCCCTGTGGGAACCAGGTGAGCGTAACATAGGGCTGCTGCCTGATCAGTCATTGGGCCCGTCTAGCAAATTCCTGGGGCGTTGTGGGAACCCAACCCTTTTTTTGGTACTTGATGGCTCCTCTGGTCAAAATCTGCACATATGCTTCCTCTTTCCAACCACATCACCACTCTGCAGGTGCCTAGTTATGTTAATGGGTGGTAGCAGAGAGAACCCGGATAATCTTAGGGAAACTCTAAACTGGTTCAAGCAATACTGAGGGAGGTCCGGGAAGAGGGAAGGAAAATAATACATGGAGGTGAAGTCGGCGCAAAATCTGGGTGCCTAACGTACTTGTCTGCTGTCAGAAAGTAGGCTGAGTTGTTTATGTTCCATTGAATGACTGGGAGGTGAATTCATTGTTGTGAGAGATTTCTGAATTGGCTGGAAATGGGTGAGAAGCGGCAAAGTCCTTAGGCCCAAAGTGGAGAATGTGGCATTGAAAAACACATTTATTTGGTCCAAAATGTGCAGCAGTTAGAATTGCGGATTTTGACCATGGGATAGGCTTGGGAATCCATTAAAAACCCATTTAAAAAAAAGGTGGGATTGCACAAAAAACAGTGGATACGATGCTCCAAAGGAACACGCAGATTCTGCTTTTCTCCAGCTAACGGGAAATCATATTTGGCATTGGGCGTACACTTAGAATCCTGGATGGCTTTACAATCTGTCAAAACAAAAACCGCTGTTTCTTGACTTCACAAAGAGAGGTTATCCAGCAGAATTCCATACCATTTTCTTTATGGATGCCTACTGTTTGCTTTTTTCAGTTCATTGTGCTTTGATGTGGTTCTTTGTGCTCAGAGCGTTTATAAATCTTTCAGCTGCGAAGAAGCTAATATCTCAAACCTCTTGTTAAATACACTTTATTGGAGACTGTGTAGATTGGAGGCAATGACCTTGTCGCAGTGACCACAACATAAATATGTATTGCTTATGGGATTGCACGCTGACCTTTGAAGAGCTCCATGAATGAGCTAGAAAATATTTAGTGCAAACACCCCTCCCTTACCAAGACGAGTTAAAATGATTGCAGTAAAGAACTGTAAAGGCCATGAAGCATGGATTTCAAGGCATTTGAATTGTTTAATAACTAGGTTTTGCTTCCTTAATGTTCTCTCGGGGTAGTCAACGAGGGTCCCCTTTATTATGAGGGATTCATGTTGCGTACACCATATTGATGACCGGGAGATGGCAGCAAACTGGGGTAGTATTGCAAATCCATATGAATCGAATGGAGTTAATTAAATGTTACTTTTAGTGTTACACTCATTTAGAATGTGTACATATTAGATATTCACGCATGTAGAAAGATACAATATTAAAACTGCAAATGCAACACAAACACAAATCCACACAATGGTTTGCTTTTCTCCACGGTTAGCTGTTACACATGCAATCTAAGTAGCGGGGACATTCCTGAAGGAAATGAGAATGCGTTACCTAGTAAGAAGGCCGAACAGGGCAAGGTTTCCGTCCCTGCAAGGGAACGGATGTTATCTTGCCCTTTGTATTAAAATCTTTAGAGCGGGTTAGTCATTTGTTTTGTGATCATAAACATGAGGCTCGAGGCCAGGGTCCGGTGGTTAAGTGTTTTTCCAAATCATCAGAGGCTGTATGTAGCTGGATAAATTAGAAGGTCTTTTAGATTGGCCAAGACTCTGTGGAATGGAGATTGCAATCTATGGGTTAAGGAAAATTCTGTTATGCAGACCTTCCTCTATTTGCTAAAATACATCAACAGGACCATGTGTAATCAGAACTAAAGATAAAGGTCTTAGGCCAGTTATTGCCAGCAATGAATTATGGTTTCAGTTCCAATGTTTAACCATATACTGACGTCATGACCTACTACAATGAATCCCAAGTAGAGCTGTGTTTTAAATATTATCTGAAGATGATGATGATGATGAAGATGAGCCTGGCCATTTAAAATGGTAGAATTGGGAAAATATGGTATTTCTTTGAAGATGGTTTGTCCATTCATATTTGGGGATGGATGGTAGTAAAGTATCTGGGAGTGTTTTAAATTGTTGCAAAAGGTATACAAGCTGCCAACTGATGTTGTATTGTTGAGACTTGGGTTAGTTTGGTCCTGCAACACCATCTAACCGCTCCCCAGAGCTTTTGTACAATAAACTTGCTTTATGTACAACCGTGTAATCTCTTCTTAAATGGTGGGCCTATTTTGGCTTAAGGTGATTACAGCCCCGTTCCCACATATCTCCTGACTTGGATCAATCAATGAGTCTAAAAGATTCTTGAAAGGGAATGGCTCCTGTTGCACTACTGAAACGTGTGCCAATGTAATAATATCAAGCTACTCTTTTAGGAGTATTAATGACATTTCGTTTTCTATGTTTAATTTTTAGAATTGATGGTAAAGCTATTTCGTGAGCAGTGTCTTTAACTTTGGTGTAACTACTGCTGTCCTTAATGCCATGTCAAAAAAGTATGCAGTTTAGACATTCGCTCCCTAATCCCAGGTTATAAACCTGTATGAAGTGTTGGAGGAAGTTTTGATCAGAGTATGTCATAACTAATTTTGTTAGTCTTTGGTCGAATGTTGAGAAATCTGGATGAAGGTTTTTTGTGACAGGCGCTGGCTATCATTAGTTATTGTGTAAGGAAGGACATTTAATGCATGCTACTGCCTTTTAAATGTGAAACGGACAGATCTACTTTTGGGGACCCATTGCCTTTGGTGAAGCTTTTGTTTTATTACTAGGCTTAGCTGAAATTAAATGGTGGAAATGCCAAGAGCCATGCTTCGGAAACTGGTAATTGGGCTAGGCAAGCCATGCTGTCTCGCACTCAGACCTATGAACTTTAACCTGTTATACGTTTTGGCTAGTGGGTTCGTTATCTTTTTTTCTCTAGGATATGGGGACCATTACAATGTGAAAGTCATTTGGGGACTCTGACTGGGAGGATACCTAAGAGGCCCCTGGTCCCCTGGAACTCGCCCCTTTAGATTTTAAATTTGAGAATGCAGGACACATACCATGTCTCCCATCTCGGAAGCACTGGCTCACTGCTCGGCTTGATCTACTGTCCATGACACTGATGGTCTGCACGTTGTGGAAAGCGGGCACACATGTAACCAACACCATTCGTACCATTGAACGTTTTTACTAAAGCAAAATTAAGCAAACCTTTTGGATTGTTTGCTGTGTAACATTAAAAAATGTAGTAAATGTACAGCTTTTTTGTTGTACACCAAACATGGTACACAAAACGGCTGTATACATTTTTGCCAGTGTGTGAACTTTTTTTTAATTTCACGAGGCTTAAAGATATTGAAATGGCTATCATACTCGAGTTTCTTTGTTAGTTATTGTGGATCCATATTGCAGTCTATATCTCAAAACATGTTATCGGAAGCACTGAAGGGAAATAAAGGCTGAATAATTGCTTGCTCATTTCACCAGACCCCTTGAACTAGCTATGCCTGCAGAAAGTGGATGGGAGGAGTTGCATCTTAATAGAGAAGGAAATAAAAGCTGCATTTTCTTTGAAGCTGCTGAATCTGTTATAAAACAGATCATTTACATATGTATTTTATGATTTAGCCTTTTGATTGTCTTCTGCTCCGAAGTCCTTTTCCGTATGAAGCTGGTTCATGGCCTCAAGCTGCCACTATCACCTTCGCATCCTCTGATAATTATCTCACAACTCGAATCTTTCGAAGCCTTAAAGTCAGCCACTTCCTGGTTATAAAGCACTGGCGTTCCACCACCATACTTTCGTGGGAAGAATGGGTCAAGGGTCAATGTCACAGTTCGGTCTGTGTAAGAAGATTGGGAACGCTTGAACATTTGCACAATTTGCATGTGTTCAATTTGGTCTGTGTTTCACTGTCCTGTACCTCCTAAATAAGATTTGTTTTGTCCACTCCACTGTCTTGTATTTTTCCTTTCTTCCTCCTGACCCACCCTGGTTTGTGCTGTAGTGCTCTCTGCTCCCTCCCACGACCCGGTTTAATACTTCTTTTTTAGCATAAAATGTTTAGCTGTGATACAGTGATTGTACAGTTTAATGTGGATGTGCCCTGTTGCTGTGAGGCTTTATTGTTCTTTTAATACTACTGGTTTGGATGAACTACATTTTGTGCTAAAGCTTTTTTTAAATCTTTGACGCTGTTGTCATTTTCCAAGGTTTAATGAAAAAAAATATATATAAGAGCAATAGTCCCGCTGCAGAAAAAGACTAACGGCAGCAGTGGCAGTTCAACTTTTTCTACTTATACTGGGTCCTGCATGAGGTTGTGGGTGGGGCCCAGAAGTGCTGCAGTGCTTACATGCAGAACAGGTTAAACAGCTCCAGGAAGAATAAGCATGGACCGGGCCCCACGTTGGCTATTGGCCCATGTTTCGGTGTGGAGACTTCCTGCATCTTCCACCCTCCCTGTTTGCTCTGGTAGGCTACATAGACTGCCCTGTCCCCACAATTTTGAAATGCAACAAACCTCAGATATGCTTTGATCTTGACATGCATCACCGAATTGCAGCTTGATTACCTACGCACAGTGGATAAGGGAACCATCTGACGAAACATGTCTGTAGTTGTTAAATCGCTGGACTCCGCCTAAGGTTGCTTGTTTGCTTACAGAAGGGATGTGGCCTGGTAGTGTCGCCAGGACTTCAGTTTTGTGGCAGGACAAAGACTGGTTTTCATACCATTGGTCACCTTCTATAATGTCAGATCTAGAAATGATGGAGGGTTAAGCTGTCCAGAGGCTTTTCCATTAACTTAAAGCTTTATAACAATCTCTTTTTGGTGTGCCGAGCGCTTGTCCACAACATGCGTAACAGGGTTCGAAATTGCTGGGATCTAGTTGGCTCCTGCTTCTACTCTAGGAGAGGCTGGTTAGCATAAAACCAACAGTTACTAGGAGCTACTTTTGTCTCCCCATTCCAACTGGTGACATTAAACACTTGTGTATAGGTGCGATATAAATGCCATATCTTATCTTTTATATTTTATTGTATTCGGTTAATAAATAAACCTTTACAATTCGCATACAAAAAAACACAATTATTAACAAATAAGAAAATCGAACAAGCAGAGGAAAAGCAGAAATAAATAAATAAGAAAATCAACCGTCAAGTCAGTTAGGAGCATATTTCATTTCATAGAGGAGATCTTACCGTATGTTTTTATAGAGGGTGAATTAGAGGTTTTTGAGCGTCGACCGGGGTCAGGATTAATCAAAGATAACAACCCCATTTCATTACACATCTTTCCAAAGCAATATCCCTCTCAATCCACATACCGATTGGGAGGAATAAGTGGCCCTAAAGAGCAATGACAAACTCCCCAATTAGCATTAAAGCATAATTACATACTTTCCATGTTTCTTTTTTTGTTTAAACTTCTTTTTTTATTATTTCATTAACAGAGAAAAACAAGTATAAGTCAACAGAAACCTAAATCATAACTCCTACACCCCCCCCCCCCCCACGCCCACCCCCGTGGCACAGCACCAACGGTCCTCCCTTCGCACCTGCCCCCCAACCGTTTTCTTAACTATAGATGTCCAGTAGTTTAAGTCTTTGAGGGCACCGTTGTTCTCCAAAGTCCCCTTTCAAGTATTCCAAGGTTTCCCCCCAGTCTGCGTAGAAGGACTCCAATTTGTTATCCGCGGCATATGTGGCCCACTCCAGCGAGACAATGTCCCACATTTTCCTCAGCCATTCCTTCTCCGTAGGGATCGAGGGCCCCTTCCACCTTTGCGCGATGAGGGACATAGCCGCCAACGTGAATATCACAGACGCCTTGGTGCGGCCACGCTTCTTCCCCCTGCCCACTCCTCCCCATCAAGATTTCCCGAGGGTCCAGTAGAGCTCCCCCCCCCGCCCCTCCCAGAGCCTGAGCTATAGCCCGCTTAAGTCCGACCCAGAAGGGTTGAATAATGGGACAATCCCACCAGATATGTGAGGCCGTGCCCCACTCCCCGCACCACCTCCAGCACTCACCCGGGGTAGCAGGATTCATTGCATGAAGTCGGGCGGGAGTATAATGCCATCGCACCATGCACTTGTACAAAACCTCCCGAACCTGGATCGCCTTTGCGATTTTGGGGATCCGTGCCCACAGCCTCTCCCAATCTTTCTGCTCCATTCGGACCCCGGAATGCCGCCCCCAGTTGGCCATGTAAGCCCAACTAACACACGGGCTGCCTCTCTCCAACTGCTTGTATAAGTCTAAAATAAGCCCCCTAGAGCCCTCATGGGTTGTTAAGAACCTTTCAAAGTGGGTTAGATCCCTCGTCGCGGCCAGCCTTATGCTCGGAGACATAACCCAATGCCTGATTTGGAAATACCGAAGCCTCTCCCTTTCTCCCAAATCGAACTCCTTTTTGCATTCCTCAAATGTTTTCACTCTATCCCCAATGAACATGTCCCTCAGGGTTCTGCATCCCCCCTCCTCCCAATCCAGGAACGCCCCCCTCTCCATTCCCGGAGTGAAGTCCCCATTATGGACAATAGGGGTAAACTGCGATGGAAAAGTCGTAGTCCCCCACCTCTCTAAAGCCCGATCCCAACTATCGGCTACACTTTTCGTAATATCGCTCAAATAGAGATGTGGAGGTCGCAGCCGTCGTGGGAGCCAAAGAACCTCCCCCAAATGATGCTGAGCCACCGCTCTATCCATCTTCACCCAGTGCTTCAGGTAATCCTTCGAAAACCATTCTTTGATTATCCTGAGCTGTGCCGCGTCATGGTAGCGACGAAAGTCGGGGAAGGCCAGTCCCCCTCTCTCCCTAGAAGCCGTTAGTAACTGCCTGGATAGTTGCGATCTCCTCCCCCCCAGACAAAGCCCTGGTCAACCCGTCCAGCCTCTTGAAGAAGCTCTCTGGGACCCTCAACGGAATGGCCTGGAAGTGGTAGAGCACCCGTATAGTATCCCCATCCTAAGGACAGCCCCCCTACCCAGCCAGGAGATAGGTAGGGCCCCCCACCTCCGTAGATCTTTTTTAATAGCTAAAAGAATCGGCTCGTAATTCGCGCCATTCCAGCCAGCTAGTGAGGGGGTGATCCGAACTCCCAGGTACCGCAACCCAGAGGGGCTCCACTTGAACGGGGGCACCTCCCTCTTTCCATGTTTTTAATAAATGCGATACTGCTAACCCTTCTGTGGGGAAACTGGATGTTCAGGCAGCGAGGCCATAAGAATTTGTCAATCACAGTGGATTGTAACACTTCACATCTCTCCATGTATTTCTTTCTCAGAGGCCCCAGGGCTTTACTCTCAAGCAACAAATGCCTCACTGTTTCCATAGTGGAGTAACAAAACCGACAACAGCATTTATCCACTTCAATGAGATTCCTCTTCAATTGGATCCCTCTTGCCAGAAATACATTCCACCGTAACCTCATCAAAATATTCCTATGGTTCATATTTGGAACCAAATGAAAATTAGAAGGAGCACCCCTCGTCTTTTATGTTCATTTGATAAATGACCCATTGACGGATAAGCATGGAAAGAGTCAGTTGTTACACACCACTCCCGATGTAACGAAATTCTTTTCACTCTAGTTGCATTCTTTAGGAGACAATTTCTATCACTCGCTATATGTTCGAGGATAGTTTCACATCTTCCACTGAATTCAGCTATGTGGTTAGGAGCCAGCAACGCTCCAGTTGCCCCTGGTAATGACTGGCTCAATGCCTCATTCATCGTACCAGGGATTGGAGGTATCAATTGTACATACAAATCCAGCATACTCCATTTAATTTTAGCTTTGAGTGATAAAATACCCAGGTCATATCTTACAACTTCCCCTGGGATCGCATTCGGAACCCTCAAGGTTTTGCGCCACAACCTGGCCTCTATCTGATCCAGAATTGTGTAAATTGAGGGCCTAAAGAGCTACAAACCATAGGGAAGTTTAGAGACGATTTTACTCTCCTAGAATGATGGGGCCAGTTTTAGAGAAAATCAACCTTTTATTTATTGTTTACCCCCACCAGTTGTTTTTGGAGCATGCTTGCCTTTTCGAGTGTGATCTCTTGAGATTGCCGTAATCCTGGGTTAGCACAGCAGTGGCAACCCAAATAAGTATTGAGTGGATTTGATTGGGGTATTTCCCAAGGACCATACATACGACTTTTTGATTTTCCTTTTCCGGGAGAACGCTAGTATCCTAGTTTTCTCTGGATTAAAGATTTAGCCCATTCGTATTGGCATATGCAGCAAAGGCAAATGAGAGTCTCTGTAGGCCTACTTTTGAGTTGTCCAGGAGAAGGAAATAATCTGCGTATGCCAGCCAAGAAATGTTGCATTGGCCCACGCTTGGAGAAATCGGGCTTGGTTTATCGAAGTGCTCCCAGTGTCTGACGTGTATTGGTTATAGAGCCAAGGTGCCAGCACACAACCTTGTCTAAGGCCTGAAGATGTATTAATCTCCCCAGAGAGATCCTCTTCTCTGTTTAACCTAATCCGCACACTTGCGTTCCGATATAAAGTCATCAGTAGACCTAGGAGACCATCAGGTAGCCCCCAATTAGCCAGTTTAGACCAAAGGCGATTCTGATCTACCCGGACAAAAGCGGCCGAGTGGTCAATAGAGGCCAAGAATGTACAACCTCCCTTGATACCCCATCCTGTTTCCTGGATACATTGCAGCAAGAGGCCATTGACATTAATAGAGTGACCTCTACGGAACCTAGTTTTGAGTTTATTCAACATATGCCTACTGTTTCACCATTCCTCCAGATGTTGGAGGAGTAGAGTCGCAACGACTTTACAGTCGGCATCAATCGGTGAGATCGGGCGGTACTTTTTGGCTCGATCCTAATGCCCCTTTTAAATATTGGCACTGCAATTGCCGAACTCCACAAAGCTGGCATTAGGCCTGTGTCGAGAATACTTCCAAACTGCCGAAAAAGGGCACTAACCCAGTTTACTGGGTCTGGTTCAAAGGTGTTGTTAGTTAGTGCATTAGGCCTAGGTGCCCTCGATTTCTTACATTTTTTTTAGGCGATGGAGAAGTAATTCTTAATCGAATTTGAAAGGCCATAGATGATCAGAGGTTGGAATCCTCCAGATTGAGAGACCACTATCCTTGATCTCATGGCCCTTGCCATACATAGCCTTAACATAATTACCCACCGAGACGCTGAAACAGGATTAATCTGGACTGTTAGTAATGGGATCGTTATTCTGCATCAAAGACCAAAACGGCCCCATGTCTGCCGCAATTAAAACGCATAGCATTACCTCTGTATCTCGTTGCAGCAATGCACATTTCAAGAATTTACAGTACTTTTGTATATTTTTGCTTTTTTTTTTTTTCCTGCTTAATTTATACTTAAAATTTATTGAAGCAGCATTAGCTCATCTGATATCCTTTCTCATCTTAGCTTTTTTCCTTGCAACCTCATCGTTATGGATATGGGCCAGTCTCCTAACGTTCGTACCCTAGGGGTGCAATTTGACAATGACTGCATAGCGGTATGAAGTTTTGCATTTAAGCCCCCAATATTTCTATCCGACCAACGGTTAGTTCGGTCCGAAATGTTGGTTCTCAGTTGCTAAAGATGAGAACACCTCCTGTAGGAGATACTAATGTTCAATCTAGCCTCCAGGATGCCATGATCACTCCAATCCTTTTTCAGAATTGAGAAAGAAGTACAATTGTTTAGCAAGCATTCATCAGTGAATATGTAGTCCAGTGTCGAGGCACTGGTCCCTCTAAAGCAAGTGCACATCCTGGACCCTGCACCAAAGTCTGGCCCACTCAACGGGAGGAGCCCCAACGCTTCAAGGGCCACACACCAGCTCCTACCCATTTGGGATTAAACATCTGTAGGAGCATACGGAGCATTATGGAATAAGGAAACGAAAATGTCCTTATTGGTCTACAGGGACCCCCTCCTGTTGATGAACCGAACGTACATAAAAA
Source organism: Ambystoma mexicanum (assembly GCF_040938575.1). NCBI lineage: Eukaryota > Metazoa > Chordata > Amphibia > Caudata > Ambystomatidae > Ambystoma > Ambystoma mexicanum. The sequence continues at coordinate 197,826,017 of NC_090937.1, read as the reverse complement.
CCGTGTGGCTGTATACTAACTCTTCTTGAAAGTACCAGCTCCTTTACTACTTTGGAGTTAAAATAAATAGCTGTTTCAGGGTGGTATATATCCGGAAACTCTACCCGCTCAATATCGGATGATGAGAGCAGGGCTAGATCGGAAATGTCACCATAAATGTGCAGAGAGTTACCTCCGTTTAAACAAACAGAGGGTTGCTCCGCAACTCGCAAGTGAATCTAACAGCGTCTTGCTCTTTCGCAGCTAGATGATTTTCTTTTCTCACCTGCGCCCAGTACAACTCGCACATCTGCGTGCCCCGTCACGGGGCCTGAGAGTTGTACTGGTATAGATACATGTGACAATATTACCCCACAACAAACAACCGTGATAATCCACACACAACAAACTGGTGCCCATGACTGTAAGCAATTGTGGGGGGAAAAACAACCAAAAGCTGCTAAAAAGGTGTAATACCTCATCCTTAAAATGGCTACGCAATCTCCATTAAAGGGTATAAAAAGCCGATTATAGGCTTAGAATCTGTACTGACGCCGGTGCGCGAAGAGAGCTGCTCTGTTCCTCAGCCTACTAGTTCAAATATTCATTGCACCCCGATCGGGTTGGTCTTTGAATCTGGGCCTATTGCTCCAGTTGACATTAATGGGCTTGCACTCTTTCCTTACCTCAGTGGCAACGTGCTCGCCTTGGAAGCAAGACTACACGGAGCAACACAGGTTTGATCCCCGGGTCTGCGTTTAGAAACCTTTTGGATATTAAGCGCGTTATAAATAACCTATCATATCATAGTGGTTCAAAATCAACTAATGTCTACTATAGTGGATTAGTCACGCCCAACGCACCTGCTCCTGTAGAGATTGAAATAGCAAAAGTGCTAAAGGTAGATGATTGTATACAGACGGTTTGTAAATCAGATCGCAAAAAGGTATCCTTTGACGATGCTACTCAACTTAAAACTAGTCACTCTCAAGATCTGTGTGTTGTGCCTCCGGCAGACTTATCCGCAATGCCACCCCTGAACTTCAAACCACAGGTAGCGAATGTGGCCCTGTGTCATTGCAGATGTGAAGCCGAGAAAGAGTGGAGCATTGAACATGACCCTAAATTCCACCGATGCAGCACCCTCCGTTGGTGAAAAACCACAGGAAGGTGTCGCTGGCAGCCGTGGCCCAATGTGTCCTTCCTCTACTTGTAACAATGTATATCGAGATCAGATTTCCACTATACAGCATAACAGGAATTTAGATAGTCTGATCAATAAGTTATACATTCCACGTGAACACAAGCCTGAAGTCTGTTCGGCTATATTGAAACATCCACACTTATGCACAACTCCTTTTTAAGTTCAGAGACTACTGTAACGCTCACCTGTCAATCTGCGGGAACGCCAGAAGAACTCCCTGGAACTTCAGTAATCACAATCCCTGTAGAAAGGATGACAAGATAACAACCCTCCTTAATAATGTTCCTACCCTGTTCTGAGAAAACTCTCCAGTACTGAAAATAGAATGATAACCAACATCAGGAAAACTCACCCTAAGTGCTTTTTTTGTGAGCCCTCCATCCTGCATTCAGACAGGGGCGCATGTCCTGAAGAAAACAGTGTATGTCTAGATGTCAATAGTATTCTTATATAAAGGAATAAAGGAGACTGGTGACAAGGGGAAAATAATGCATATTTAGTCATAGTCCTATATGAATGTAGCTGTGAGAAGACCTTAGTACAATCAAAACTGGAGGGCAATAGTGGAAAATATAGATGACATGAGAGGTGTAGCGCCGTCCTATCGGGAACTGACTAAATAACTATCAGCAAAGTGTAATGCGGAATGATATGCAAAAGGATGTTCTACTAGCTACAACAGCTACCCAACTTGGCACATATTGGGCAGTGTGACAACAACCTGGCACAGCAAATGAGTTTCAAACACTGGCACAAGGAACAACTATGTATAGTATAAACCAAAAATGCGAAAATGCACTAGGACTAATCCGTTGCTAAAAACACTAGTAACAGAGAACAACTAGGCACTCTGACAGGAAAAACTTCGGACTGGAACTGAGAGCGCGGTAACTAGGGGACATCAAATAAGGAAGAAAACTACTGACTGTGAGCAGTGAAGGAGACTATGGGACAGGGTGAGGAAATTCTGACTGGAAATATGAAGAGCGGGGAAACTCTGACTGGAATTCGACGGAGACCGCGGTGAGCGTCTGTACTGCAAGGCAGTCAGCAACGCGAAGCGCGAGTCTTCTCAGAAATTGAGTACTTATAACAGAGGTCGCAAAAGACTAGACCTACAGATTAGTTCCTGGGTACACCACTAGGCGGCCATCTTGGAATCCCAATTTCCCATGACTTACTATATGGATCTGAATGGAAACAATACCTTCTCTCAAATGACAGAGTAATAATAATAACCTACAGAAACATGGGTTAAATCAGGGAACTCGTTGGGAAATCATGACAACTACTTCTAATGAACACCGAAACCACACTAACCTAGATGGCCTACTTGCTAAGCTATATATTCCAACCGAGCGACACTCTGAAGTTAACTCGGGCCTAGTGAACCCCATACAGGTTAACAAGACCCCTTCAGATAATGCAACTAGCTGTCACACTTGTGAGGGCTCCATGTTCAATGCAATGAACACAAAGAATGTACCCCATTGGAGATCCTACCCCTGCAATGTAACAAACATACCATTCAATCTTGGGTGGGACCATACTCGCCCTAAATCAATGATACAACCTGGGTAAAGTTTTGCACCTGGAGCGTATAACAGTGCTAATATGTTTGCAAGGAGGAGAATAATGTTTTACTAATTTCTAGTCTCCTCTGTGATAATATGCCTATATGCTTTAACCGCAACAATATTTTGGTAATTCTAGCCGAAATCCTGACATTGATGGCAATCTCAGCTGACATTGAAAAGGTATTGTTTCCTGACGGGAACAATGTCACGGGTTCATATTTACCTACGATCTAAATTGGTGTTAGATTTGATTGTATCAGAAAGAGCGATGATACACAATTTAGGCTTTTCAATTGCTTGATGGGAGGAATAAGCTCAGGGTGAACACAGCGAAAGGATAATTCCTATGTTAACTATTTAAAAAGGTGGAATTGAGAAAAAATGCATGCAGGTCTCTATGATGATAGATCACACAAACTGCAGGGTCGTAGCAATTTTGGCTCCTGGTTGAGACGATGAGGAAGATGATTCTGTGACTAATTTCTTTGGTGCTAGGGAACTCAAATTATTGTCATGGAACTCTAGAGGACATACTCCCTTATATACGAACAAGGCAGTCACGGAAGAACTACGAAACTAATTGTTTAATGAACCAAGAAACCTGGCTGACAGCCATTCCCTCTTTAGATGGGCATTTCTTTTTCCAAGCTGCAAAATTCAGTGGAGTGGGTAGACCTTATGGTGGCTTAGTTATTGCATTACAATCTGACCTATTGGTGGCTAGCCACCAGATCACAAATCTCCTGTATGGGCTTTAGCGGTTGAGGTGTCATTACTTACCCATAAATATCACTTCTTATTGATTAACATATACTGGCACAAAGGAGTTGGTGAGCTGGAGGAGTTTCTGCAGTCTATTCTTTATCTAGTATGTAGCTGGAAATCGAGAACGGGCCCACAGCATGTCCTGTTAGCCGGTGATCTGAATGTTAAATGTGTACCGATGCTGGTTGAAGACCTATTGTCTACCCCCTTTGACCAAAAGTCCAAAGCCGGTTGGATATGGAGCGCACTGGCCTAGCTGAATTTCTATCCGCTCAATGGCCAAATTGGGAATGTCAATGATAATAATTTGACATGGTTTCGTGGTAAAAGTAAAACAATTATTGATTACATTTTTATAGACCTACAGATGTTTGAGATTTGCTCTAACTTTACTATTGACCAAACCGCTTGCAGCGATCATTGTATTTTGAGAGCCACTTTCAACATTACTTTAACAACCACAGATAAGAAAATTATAGGTCCAACATATTTAAAACATATTTAAAAGTAACCGCATGGGGTAATGCCATCGGTAGATCTGTATTGAATGTCAACAGATGATTTCAGGCAAAGAATGGCCTGCACAACACTTCAATGGAAAATTCAATTTTTTAATGTGGGTAATTTTGAGTGCACAATTGATGCACTAATGACTGGTGCTACACACAATTCCAAGCTGGGCGGAACCCTGTACATAGGAAACACCTACACACTTATGACGACCAGTTGGCCCATAAGAAAGCCGAGATGAGATCAGCAGCGAGGTTAATAAAGAGTCAATTAACATCACAGGAAGAAAAACTGGCTAAATGCAAAGCTATAAAACAAAATTACAACAATTATTGCAAACATCGGCGTGTAGCTTTGCTATAGCAGGACTCGGAACTGATGGCAAGAACATTATCCCAAAAAGATGTGGGCATGCTCTGGTCCTTAATAAATGCTCAGGAATTGTCAGTGTACACTGCCCAGTTAAATGCAGTAGATGAGCCAACCTGGGAAAGTTTTTCTCGAATCTCTATTATTTGGGTAACGTAAAATCCTTAAATCTTGCTGATGAATTCAACGCAATGGGCCAAAATTTATGAATATCAACGCCAAGATGGTGTATGATTAAATAATTTGATGCAGTCCAGTATTACCGAGCCTGCAGTATCGGTTTCCTCAGAACCTTTGGACGTTGCTGGCTCCCCCTCACTGCCCTCTCTGCCGACGTCAGCCAGTCCAACAATTTCATCGTTGCCTGGCGCCGTTGAGGTTAGAGCAGATACAAATGTTTCAATTCCACCGGCTTTAAGGCTGTTGTTAGGCGAGAGTGTCCCCGGTTAAGCCGACACAGTGCTGGGAAATGATCAGTGCGTCAAGCACGCGTATGCTGCAACCATTGCAAATTCTCATCTAAAATCTTTAATTGACAAAGCTGTGGGCGCGGAAATTAAAATTCCACCGCCTCAAGTAACCTGCGAAATGAATGCTCCGAAAACAAAGCAGCCCAAATGTACAGGAGCCACGATTTAAGTTTGGCGGTGGAAATTGACAGCCTCTTTTCAATCGCCATTTGATGTCACTGACACCAAACTTTTGGAGCTAAAACTACCCAGTGGCTTAGTAGATCATACAAACTTTATATTTGTTCCTCCATTAACTGCTCGTGGAATTAACTCTACTTCGACTAATGACCGCAATAATATCCTGCAAGCCTGCGGTCTTGTAAAGTTAACAGTGCAGCTGCATGTGTGTAATTCAGCAGCCCCAGGATTATTGAAAGGCAAACAAGCGCCAAACACCCAACGTGAATCCAATGTTGGTTTACAGAATGATGATGCGATCAACTCTGGCCAGGCGGTCACGGTAGATCTCTTCACTGATCTCAATAGAGGATGAAGACGCAAACTGTGCGCCAGGGCCCCGTGAACAAACATCCTTTGTCGCCATCTGAAAGCATTTCTGCCGAGTCGCTACTAAAGCTAAATCAGCCTCTTCTGATGATACTGTGGTATGTCCCCTTGTGAGTCCACAGCCACAAAACCTTCATCTGATCAGCGTTGCCAAAAAGAAGTTTGGGTTAGATCTGGCAGGCTGAGAAGTGCGGCTGACTGAACGACTTACTGCTGATTACCAGCTAGTGAAAGGCAAACTGATCAACGGTTTTTCCAGCGCCTCTCCAGGCTCCAGTATCCTCAAAGCCAAATTACCCTAGATGATCGAGAAAGGAGATAAACAATTACAGCGGTTAACTCATGACCCATTTAAATCTCGAACCAGCACGCCACATCACAAAGGAGTCCCATGTCAGGCAGATACTGTGAACACATCGACAGTTAATCCAAACCACAAAAATCTAAATGAGTTAAACCTCAATTCACACAAACAACCAGATTTAAATGCACTTTACAAGCCGACTATAAATGGAAGTCGGCAAACTCACCATGAAGAAGTTTTCACCCAGGAGTCAGAGGTTGTTAACAAAGCAAACCTATCAGTGGCAGCAGGGATTCAGATCCATAATAACGTATTGGCAACAACATTGTTAGCCCTGATACAGTTTGTTAAGTTGTATAGAAACTCTAAGTGAAACAATGAAGGATCAAAGCGTGCTGTTGCTAAATCTATCAAGCAAAATATCCTCACTTGAAGAAATTAATGCACATTTACTTCTAAAAGTAGACGGTGAAGCTGAGATCTCATTTCAATGGCAAAATCGGCTAGGAGATCTTGCCATGAAAGATCACACTGATAAAACAGATTTAATGGAAGCTATCCTTGAAGCAATTAAATGGATTCGGCATTCTGGGACAGCAAGAAAGGAGCCATGGACTGTGGTCAGAAAGTGACACAACTGCCGCAGCGAGTGAGAAGAACTCCAGTATGAGAAATTTGGTGGTACCACAAGCAAATACTAAAGTAAATGGACCCACTGCAATAGACAGTAATGAAGCGATTTGCCAAAATAGCGAACCACCATGCCCGCCTATATCCATATCAGATTCGGCAGTTGCAACAAATTCTAATGATTACACTGCAGAAACACAATCTTTGGAAATCCAATCCTTGACCAGCAATCCCGCAACAAATAACAACCTACCTGATGCACCCGCGCCCTTGAAAGAAAAATGTAACACTTTCGGAATCTTCTCTGGGCCTGCAAAAACTCTTGGGTGCATACAACAGGGAAAGAACGGTGACAAAATGGGGCTAACATCAACAAACAAAAAGAATCCGTTCAAGAATAAACCCAAAGTGAACAATAATAGGTTGAAAACAAAAGTTTGTTAGGAATCTCTCCACTCCTCAAAAGTTGGGTTTCTTTCCTCGAAGCTCACAGAAACATCGGTCCTGTGGTCCTGAAAAACTGCTGTCAGCTGAGTTCCCGTCCAATTCCATCAATAAACAGAAGGTGGCGGGAGAAAAAAAATCTGAATAAAAGAAGGATGGATTTGGATCCTGGTTCTGACAACCCTGACCTACTGTCACCGACCTATGCGACCTATCCACTTATTCATTTGATTCTGAAGATGTGATATCTCCCAATTAAGAACAAGACACGCCACATCCACTTGTTCCAAACACTCAGCTAAACGCCAAGAAAATGCTGCATTCAAATACGGCAAAGGACGCTGTCGGCAGTGTTGAAGCAAACCGTTTTGCTCCAAGTGTCTCCTTTGGAAAAACAAAAAGTCAAAAACAAAAAACGGATGAGTCTGTTGACCTCAGAATGAGAGAGAATTCGACAAAGCTCAATCCTAACATGACAGCTGCACAATGGTGCAAACAAAATGTAACTAATCAACAGATCCGGCAAATCATATCCAGAAAAAGGGTCAGATACATTGGAAGATTTGTCTCGAACATCTTTTCTGACAAAAACGAGGTGAATTTAAATCGCAGAAACGTAATGTGTCTTCTACATAATTTTCCCTCGTTAAGAACAATAACTTCCAATGATATAGCAATTGTCGAATACATCGCTGAAGACTCCCTTGACAAGGTCTACCTACACATAAACTCACAAGCAGTCAAGAATACATTAATCCCGGCTGAAGACGAGCTTTTGTCCTATGGCTTTGATTTGACATTGGAATCAAAAACAAACAAGGAAACATCTGAGGTGCAAGTGCTGGCTGACACGCAGTCTACGCACAAACAAAGACGTGAAGTCCTGAGAAAACAATTCAATCTAAAAGGATCATCAAGTGGAAGAAACCCACAATCTTCCATCCAAAATGCTCCCCATAAACCAGACCTCCATCATAAATCTCGTAGAGCCTAACCATCACAAACCAGTAAGGATGCTGTGAATGTGTTGCCATCCTGGAACACAAGAGGCTCTCTACACTTGTTCCAGAATTTACAACCATCCTTGGTGAATAGCTTTGCAGTATGCCTTCAGGAGATGTGGTTGCGGGAGGTTCCATCCAGAGACGGATACTCCACGATATTGAATCCTGCAGGAAAAAATCAATTTGGTCGACCGTACTCTGGCTTGTTAACTATGATAAACAATGCAAATGGTTGGGCGATTGTGCAGTCTTTTACACCAAACCTTTTTGTCCAAGGGACAGCTCTCCAGAGTAAAAATGGCCATGAGGCGAATGCTAAGCAACTGTTATTGCTTAATACATACTGGAACACAGCAATGATTTCATCCTTCCAATTCATACAGTCAATAACAAAATTGATTGACGACTGCATGGAAAAATACGTAGACCTTAATGTGATCCTTTGCGGTGATCTGAATTTCTCCTGGTTCGATGATATTAAGAATCCCATAGTCAAAAACAAAACTCTCTACTGCCGATGCCTGCAGAGGGTACCAATTTCAATCCGCATTAACAGCGAGGAATTGTCGTATGCTCAATGGTCAGACAAAGGGAGATATCCCTCCAAAATAGACCTGGCATCGTGATCGGTGCAGGAGGATAATCTACTATATCTGGGCCTCAAATTCAATGTGTAACGAGATTGAATGTTTTAAGATCTTAGATTCTGCCCTTAGTGACCATAATCCGTTAGAACTAACTTGGTCAAAGCCAATAAAAATATCCAAAGTGAAAATCAGCCAGCCTTTGGAAATGAATCAAAGGGGCAAGAGACTGAAAATGAATACCCAACAAATTGATATTTTGACGGATAACATGCGCTCAGTTGTGGTATCCACAAAAGACAAACTAAACTATACCTCACTGTTGTCGCATTTTCGAATAAACATCCGAATTGCTGCACTTATACAAAGAAACGCGCATTCAGTTTATTGGTATCACAACAGAAAAAACAACTGCAGAAAGATCTCCGAAAATTGAAAAAAGGATCAGATCTCAATAAGGTGTTCTTAATGAAACACCGAAAGATGAAATATCGATATTGGTTGAAAAGCTTAGCGATCATGAGAGACCAAGAGCGTGTTGAACAAATATTAAAGCTGATTACATGCCATCAGACAAAAGAAATATGGAACATAATAAATAACAAGTCTGTATTTCAGAACGCAAAGATTCACAATGGAATATCAAAAGAGAGTTGGCAACAACATTTTGATAAGGTGTTCAATACCGATAAAAGTATTCAAAGTGCTCAAACTTCTTCACTGGCAAAATCTTAGAATGTAATTGAATCCAAACAAGATATTATTACAGCAATCAAACATCTCAAAAACTCAAGAGTGGCAGGGCACGACGGCCTTAAAATTGTGATGTTAAAAACAAATAATGAGCATTGGGCAAGCTTCATTGAATACCTGTTTCGACTGATAGCAACCACCAAGCTGCTTCCAAAGTCGTGGAACTCTGCCATCATAGTTCCTATATTTAAGAAGGGCAATCGGGATGATCTGGCAAATTATCGTCCCATTGCCCTTCTTGATATACTAGGTAAGATTTGTGCATTTTTTTCTACAGCAAATACTCTCTAAGTGGGCAATGGATTTAGGTCGCTTTGACATACGCCAGTCTGTATTCACCAAAGGAGTCAGCACAGAGTTGAATCTGATAATACTCAACACATTGAAATTGGAAACGCTTAAACAAAAAGCTTGTTTCTTGCATTCATTGATATGAAGCAAGCATTTGACTCGCTCAATTGTCGTAAACTCTGGGTGAAGCTGAAGAAATGGTCTTGCCCTCTAGACCTACTGCATCCAATAATGGCACTTCATGAGAAGACTTCCATCAGAGTGCATATGAATGAAGCAGGTGATCTCACAGAGGAAATAATGACAAACAGAGTCAAACAGTGGTGTCCCTTGGCTGCCCTCCTTTTTCAAACTCTTTATCTCTGACGTCTCTGATGTTCTTCAACAAGTCCACTGTTTCCCTCCAAAATTAAATGGCCACCCATCAGTTGGACTATCTGTGCCGACGATATTGTTCTAATGGATTCAACTCCTATTGGGCTTCAAAGACTTATCGGCATTGCAAAGCTACTTAAATGACAACGACTTGGAAATCAATGTCGATAAGACAAAGATCATGGCAATTGGGGAATGACTAAAGACAAAAATAAAAGATTTAGATGGAAACTTGCTGAATCACAAATCATGCTTGTCGCAGTGGTGCGATACTTATTCAGTTTAACACCTCAATCAGAGAATATGAATGGATGGTAGATTTGAAACAACTAATTGTGATATTCTCGCTTCAAGGGGTAAAGCTGCACGCTGAATATGGCAAATTTACATTAAAACCAGTTACAACCTTTTATACTCAAAAAGTGATTCCATCAATCACATTTGGTGCCGAGGCCGGTTGGAACCTTAGTCATCAACTATGGTCTTCTCTCGAGGGGCTATTTTGGATACGTGTTCTAAAACTGCCCAGAAGCGTTTCAATGATCTGCATAAGACACGAGCTTGGGCTTGAGTCAATGTATGACATAGTCGTATGGAAATCTTTGGCTGTGCTATGGAAAATGTCCCTGAAAGATTAAGCTCCCGCATATCAAATTCTAGCGGCAGCAACATCAAATCAATATCCTGGCATTTTGTCGATATGGGCCACCAAATTAAGAAGAATATTAGACTATGTTGACATAAAATGGGAAACACAAATGTCAACTCCACAAATAGCTAAAAAAAAACTGACAGTGGAACTGGATACAAAATTCTGAAAAAATGAACACGTTGAAATCCTCAATAGATATGGGACTTGCAGCAAATAGTTTAGATAATCTACGTAAATATCTTGAAAAGGTTACCGTCAAGAAAACATTGTAACCAATTGTTAAGATTTCGGTTGAATGTATACAAAACGAAAGAGATCCTATGGTTCAGATGTGATACAAACACTATTGACGATCTTTGTAGGTTTTGCAGAAATTCAATTGAATCCTCGAAACATCTGATTGTGGAATGTCAAAAACTAACGAGCCCTAGATCTCTATCTCGGGGAAATTTGCTGATGGTGATATGGATAAGTGGTGGTTTTGGGTACTTTCTGGAACCAATGTGCAGTGTGCGATTTTCCTTATTTTTTTTATTTTTTTTATTTTTTTTTGGGAGTAGAATTTAGATGATACTTCCATTCCAACCGATGTTATTGGTTGAAGGTCAATTTAATTTAATTTGATGACTTTTCTTTAATTTCTGCGAAGACAAGTATGGAGTGGATGAAATAGAATTGTAAGTGAAGTTTGAATACAAACTTATTGTTACAAATAAAATAAAAAATAAAAAAAATTGTCATGCTGCGACCTTGGAGACTCTGGCAAAGGTGGAGGTTGCGACACAGAGCAATACAGGCTCTCCATCAAGCAGAAGATGCAGTCTAGTCCTTATCCAAGATGGCCGCCGTAAGTATAACAAAGTACTGTAGGAACGGTGCGTTGTATCCGTCCTTCTTTGGAGTCGCTGCTGTTCTTTATAGTTTCCTTCTCCAGCTATTAGCTTATCTGTGCCATTCCTCCTGACTTTGGTCACCCTCAACCAGGTCTTTCTCCCCTTGTTTTCCTGCCTTTGCCTGCTCACATTTCCCTAGCCATTCTATGCTGACTATTCACCCGGCTTCTGTTTTCCGGCTTTCATGTCCGCGTCTCCTTGGGGTGTCTTGGTTCCCAGCTGTCTGCCACTTACTATCTTCATCCTTCATTTTTCAATCAGTCCGAATGACTGATTTTCTGACTATCCTTTGCTGACCTTTCTTCCACGCTCCCTTGCGTTTTTGTTTCTGTGATTCGTCACACTCGCTCTTGCCTGCATCCTTATCTGGCTTGTCTTTCGCTCGCTTACGAGATTTCCTTTCTTTTTCTTACCCGCTCCGGGTCTCCCGCTTCTGCTATAGCATTCAGCCGGAGATACTTCCGGATTGCATAACCCTTAGTGACCTTTGATCCCAGCTTCCTAGCGCTCCTCCACAGGGGTTCCTTAAAGGGGCGCTCTTACTCTTCCAGTTGTGTGCGCTCCTCATCTTCTCCGGTGGTGTGGAGTGGTGCACCTTATCATTTTGCAAGCTGAAGTACTCTTCAAGGACTTGTGGACAATCTTCTAAGTTTGATCTATTGAAGGGATTCTTCCTTACCAACTGTGGCGTGTCATTAGAATATTCACCGAAAGACCGCTTGAAGATACTCCTTTTGAATCTTACCAGGGCTTTTTGGTTCCTAATGGCTCTTTCACTGGTGTTGGGCTTGCTCCTCGGGGATCCCTTTGGGTTGGTTTCGATTCCCTGTCAAAGAGGTTTCAAGGGGAGATCGACCCTCCTTGAATGAGAAAAAAAAGAAAAGCAGGCCAAGGAAAGGAAGACAAAGTCAAGAAGAAAGGAACAGTCTGACTCACGAGACAGCTCTTCTGAAGAAAGAGGTGAGGAGGAACCTCGGGAGGGGTTCACCTTTAAACAACAGAACTAGAGACCGATGCTGATAGTAAGATTTTCTTATCCATCTTACTCCAGCACTTGGGCCGCTGAAACGCACAGGTTATTTGAATTTCAGACAGGCTTCCGCAAGGCCCGCTCTACGACCTTAAATGGCCTTGTGATCTGGTCCATCCAACAAACAACTTGGTCCACTCCTGACGCCTGCACGTACATAGCATCGATCGACCTGTCAGCTTTTGAGTGTGTCGATCGTTCAAGACTTTGGGGGAAGTTGAAGTTGGGGCATCCCAAGTCGTTTATTGGACCTCATAATAGGTCTTCAAGCATCAGGCGAGGTTGAAGAGAGATGGGGCTATGTCGAGCTGTATTCCGACTCTTATCTGGCCTTTGACGAGGATGTATTTTAGCTTCCTGTCTATTCATTCTCTATGTGTCAGACGTGAATGATTATTTGGGTTCAGCTACATTGGTGGCACTCAGGGTGGGTGCTCTGAAGGTATCTTGGCTTGCATACGCGGATTACTTTTTAATTTTTGACAAATCACGAGTGGGGATAAAGTCTCCTTACAGCTTTTCCCGCATATGCAAGCGACAATGGTCTCAAGATTAACTTAAAGAAGACTAAAATTTTAGCCAAATCAGGAAGTAAGAGAAGGATGGCTCAACTGTGGTCCTGGGAGAATACGGTTATTTCCCTAGCATCAGGTATGACATATCTTGGCTTTATGATATCTGCCTCGCCGGGCAGTTGTAATGGGAGACCTATGCTAAATCAAAAGTCGGCTACGCTGCTTTCGCAAGTTTTGGTGATAAATCGTAAATTTTGGTCCTTTTTCTATTGTGCCAGCCATGAAACTTTATGCAGAAACAGTGATTCCGAAGCTTATCTACGGACAAGTACTATTTTTTGATGTAGCCTTGAAATGGTTAGATTTGTGGGAAGCCAACATTTGGAGGCAAGTTTTGAGGGCAACTAATACCGTCCTTTAGCTGCAATAGGGTTTGAACTGGGCCTTTTTTCCATAAATGTCTGTGTTGAGTGTAGATTATTGACATTGTTCAGGAAACTCCCCCCCCCCCCCCCCCGTTAGCAATTCTCTTTATGAGAACTTGAAGGAGTTCATGAACTTGATACGTAGTGGGAATTGTATAAACTGTCAAATTGATTAGAATCACTTTTGAGAGAATTTTACAAAAATAAGCATGAGCATAGATACCTTAATCCACAATCCGACAAAAGTAAAAAAAATCAGTTATACGACTACGATTGAATTGAGAATAGAGAAAAACTACACAGCTATGTGTTGATGTCGCACCTCGCACATGAAAATAAAAAAGGGGTGAGTTGCTATCTTATTAAATTTCCTGACAGACTATATAGGAAAATATTCCTTAAATTCTGATGGAATTTATTGCCAGCCAATTAAATCCTTCTACAGCGTGGTATTATTACACCTGAAGATTCTGGGTGTAGATTTTGTAAGCACAATGGCACCGCTGAATCTACTAGACACCTGCTTTTGTTTTGTACAGAGTTAAATGAAAAAAGGTTTCGATAGCTATATAAAATGTTCCATGCTAATCGGTGGTGTCAAGAAGTACACATTTGGCACAGATGTCTAAGTGGGGTTAACACCTCAGACACACTAGCAGTTGAAGCTTTTTTTAAATCTCTACAATTAATGGAAAGAAAGTTGTACAGTGCAGACCTGAAAGGTATGGAACATATTTAGTGTGCATTCTGCACGTACCTTGTATTAGTTTCACTGAGCATGTGATAATAACTATTGAACTGTTGCTGTAAGTAAAATTGTAATTTTCCTTTTAATTCGTGTCAAAAATAGAGTTGATGCTAATCTTGAAATACTGTATGAGTTTTTGATTTTATAAGAACGAGCTAATGGGCATTATATATGTATTTTGTATTCTGTGTTTTTTTAAAATGTTTTCCACTGCATCTTACTATTTTGTATTGGACCAATTTCTTATATTTTGACTGTAAATGAATTTGTAAAGCTTATTTAAACCATATAAAATAAAAAAAATAAAAAAAAATGTAAAAAAACTTCAGCATCCCAGATGCCAAGTCATTCAGAAGACAGGTTTCCAACAGTTCCTTCGAGGGGGGATGGTGGAGAGAGGGAACCAAGAAAGCAAACCTCCGTCCCACCGTCAGCCGCCTGCAGACTGCCACTTACACGTCAGCTTTGCGGCCCACCTTGCAGGAAACAATGGTTTTCAAAGACAAAAAAAAGCGAGATCCGGGCAGCAGCAACCAGCGTAGAGAGACTCGTAGCAGTAAATGAGGCAGGCGAGGCAACTGCCACTTTGCCATCTCATATCATATATTAACTTTGAAAGTTTGAGAATGTAAATAAAGAAGAATTTGGACAGAGTTAAACATAATGTATCGTGCATAATGGGTAAAGGTGGTGTTCATCTCATGTGGAGGTTACATTTGCAGTGTGCAGTTTACTTGTTGCTGGTTCTCCAGTAGTAGCTCCTGCCAACTGTGGGATACCCGATACCTAGGAGCTGCTTTTAGTTCCTGCTTATTGAAAGTTAATTTGGAATCCTGCGTAAGCTGCCAGTTGTTTTAGGAACCTACTCCGCAGCTCTGCTTGCTATTGAACATCACTGGTTCCCATAACAGCAAGGTTGCTCACAGTCTCTGCTGCAGGGATTGCATGTCTACCTACAAGTCATGGATCATGTCCAGGTTACTCAAAGTATGACTCAAAATTGAATGCTCTTTGGCAAACCACTCTGCTGTCTTCCCTACTTGACCAGATAGTGTTATAGGGACAAATATTTCTATACCCATATTCCTTATCTTTCAATATGGAACAAGCCTTTAGAAACTGGTTACATTTAGTTGGTAACCTCCACCATGCACTGAACAAGAGCCCCACCACTTTGGCCGTTACCATGGGTTGCAAAGGCCTTTGTTAATTAAACATACCATCCCCATTTGTGGTAATGTGTATGAAGTTGTCCAATTCCCTACGATTTGTGTCTTCTTGTTCAAATCAATATCTGCAAGGTTTCCTTTACTGTTTAACCAAGTTGTATTAATTTGGGCAAATCGCATTATGATGGAAGAACACTTCACTGGAAAGGCCAAGTGCATTCTCAGTCATCACCAATGCATCACACTTGTAATAAACTGAGCTAGCTTCCTTTTCGACAGTCTTAAAAAACAGGCCCCATGCATACACACTCCCACACTAAAGCCAGACCCTTGGCTGTGCCAATGGTGGTTACTGATCTGCTGACTGATAGTTTCCTCTGATGTATCAATTGCAGTCAAAATTTCCAGCAGTGATGATGCAGGTTTCTTTCCAATCCTATAAAAAATGGCGATTCAGTATCTAAATGTACTAGTCCGACACATTTTGAGGATACTGTTGATGCAAGAGTTATGCAGGTTTAAGCATCTAATGGTAAATGGGGCACTTTGTTTTCTTAGTCTGTGAGAAAGTAATGCAGAAGACTTTCTACATTGTATCCATTTTTGTACGCGTGTCCACTGATCCGAAGTGAATTCACACGGGCACAGGTGGACCTTGGTGTATGTGAAGAAGTGCCCCGTTTTTCCAAATTAGTAGTTGGTGGGGCAGCAAAATAAACATTGAGGAACTGCTTTCCCACATGGCCAGCAGTGCTGGTACACTTGCGCACCCTCACATGGATAGTAAAGTTGCTTCGGAATCCACTGGAAGAACAAGAGGAAGTTGGGAATTTCAATATGGCGGACGTGGTCCTCAAAGCTCTGGACCCGATCCTTTTAGGCCCAGAGAACTAAGATCCCCAAGCAAACCCCTAACACCTGATCCCCTTTGCATCATGGGCTGGAAGGACGGGTCGAAGTCCTTTAAAACCTCAAGGGCTCAGTTAGTAGGTGACGGCAGTAGGAGGAAGAGCGTATTCAGTGCTGACTGCAGAACGGAAGATATGGGGACTAGAGCAGAGACCAAGAAGGCTGTGCTAAGTAGAATGCATGGGTCTCTGGGTAGAGACATGCCCTGTGGCCGGCGGAATCAAGAGACCAGTGGGCTGGAAGGAGCAAACCCCAGAAGATGGTAGAGGATAGTATTGAGGGGGTGGGGAAGAGATTGATCCAGGGAGGAGAAGGAAGTACCAGAAAAAAGGAATGGTGTTGGTACCCAGTGGGGTGAAGAGGACCGGGATAGTAGGGAAATTGAGAATCTCATGTGGTGTAAACCAGGTACCCAAAGGATGAATAAGGCAAGAGTAATAACTGGGAATTGGAGAGCCTGAATTGTTCTAGGGGAGGGGCCAAAAGGGTGGTGCTGGTGGTGGTATGCTACTAGTATAGGATTTGTAGTGGCCATCCATGATAAAGCCGGCATGATCTTGTTATTACTTGGCTAAACTGGCTATTTGGTGCAGACTATCTAGCTATTTCTTACTGTGGCAAAGCATATTTTTTTTTACTGGACATCAATGATAAAGCAAACATAAGTGCTATTATGCGTCTAGACTGGCATATGTTGTTCAGCCGGGTTTGGACATGCTCTCTTATTGTGGCATGGCATTTTTAATGGCAACCTCAACAGGAGTATGATCTGTGGGGATACTGCCATATATTGGCAGAGCAAGCATTGACATCTTTTCTTAGTATCGTTACTGATATTTTGTGCAAAGCAAACATGAGCATTTTCTTATTGAAATACTGGCATATATTGGGGGCAGCAAGCATGCAAATGTTTGAGCACAACCAGCTTGAATTTTATTTTTAGACTGGCATATATTGTGGGCAAAGTCCTAGTAGCATTTGTGCAGCCAAACAAGGACATGTTTCCCTACTGTAGCATTGTATGTTTTACAGGCATTGAGGACAATGTCAACCTGTAGTATTATTGCGTGGTAGTGCAGACATTGGCTAGGCATTCATGCAGCCAGCAATAAAGCAATAACCTGTCTCCTTGTGGCAGGCAATTTTTTACTGGCATTAAGGGCCAAACCAACAAGGGCATGTCCGTACATGGGCATAATGGCAGAGCCAGCATGCACATGTTTTCTTATGGTATCATTACTGTGCATAATGTTACTGGCCTATGTGGTTGGTCAGAAGGAGGAGTCTGAAATTTCTAAATTACTTTGCTAAAATAATAAGAAAATGGCCTAGCTTTTCATATTCTAAAGGAGTTTCCCTATCTAAAGGAATGAAAGGTGCTTGCCTGTCATCGGGGAAATCCCAAAGAAAGAAAAGTCCTCCGTCCAAAGCTAATTCTATCCTGACCTTACCACTAAGAAAATAAACCTAAATGGTTTCAGGAGATTGACTTGATTCTCTTTATCTACCAGTCTTTCCGATGGCCCTTTTTTTCAGGTTAGTATTTATCCCGTGGGACCTTCATTGATGGTCTCTTGTTACCTCTTTCAGTAATTGTAGTTCCTTCACAAGACTACAGAGTTTGATATTCTTTTAAGTGAAGTATTTGTGGCAGCCTTCCTCGAAATGCTTAATCACTTCTTGGTTGGGAGTTTTAGGGCTCACACAGTCTATTGTGACAAATCCAATGGCGACATCACAAATTTCCTGGCGGTGACCACCTCCCATGTGGCCAGGGGACGGCAGCCGCTACCTGATCCTGAACTTGGGGGCGGTTATACAAGGGAGGATCACATGGCAGGTGGCAACTACCGGGGCGATATTTTGACTTTATAGGACAAGTCACAGTATTACCGCCCCCCCCCAATCCCATGAGAAAGACCCTCTAATACCCAAGTTCTTAATGGCTTACTGTCACTCTGGGCAGGCCCCTTCCGTTGACCCAAACACCCACAACTCACCCATAATCACCCAGGTACTGAGACGAGGATGACGATGAGGGAGTTTGCAAGGGACAGGAGCTCGAAGTGCAACGTGCAGGCTAGTTGCTTTTTCAAGTCTTCGGTGCATGGGACATTTAAAGATGGCAACTGCACTATTGGAGCGAGCAGTGCAGGAGAAGACGTTGAACCCCCTGATGAAGATCGCGAACATGAGGCACATGGATCAGTGTGGTGGAATGGAGAAGGCTGTCGGAACAGGAGGAGAAACTCAGCGTGCAAGCAAGAAGGGCTGTGGAGATGCTGGGAGCCGCACTGGAGCTCCTGGGTGTTTGGCCGCTCGAAGAGACAGCGTTCTCCAATCCGGGCCGAAAGGGAAAGGCGGCGTGTGACCTTGGAGCTGTGCAGAACCCTGGAAGAATGTCTGCACACTCCAGCGTGGAAGACGGGTGAAGGAATCACACAGCAGAGGCCCGAGAAGAAGCAGAGACGCTGCAAGGAATCAGGGAGTCTGCCCAAAGCAGCTCAGGACCCCGAGGTGTTCAGACAAGCGTGCCAATAAATGTTTGAATGTTATGCAATTGGTGATGCAGAAAATACCCAAGGTCTGTTTGAATGCAGTCAAGGCAAACCCCAATCATGTACAGATGCATGAGATGGCACTGTGGGGGGAAAGGTTTGAGCAAATATTACCATAGACAGATATACTAAACACCTCACAGGATATGCTATTGTTGTTTAGCCAAAGAACGGTGCAACGCTTAAGACGTCTTGGCAGGCGAGTACACCAGGCAGCTGAAATTGTATAACGATTCCTGGCAGGGTGTATACCAGGCGATATGTAGAATTACAAGAGATTATACAGAAAGACTGTTACAGAACAGTCCAGTGAAGACACAAAAACTGTTAGCTAAAGAGTTATTTTTGCCATCCTATTCCCCTGGATCCCAGGGTCTTTACCTTTACAGAACATTTTCCGTTGGTTTTGAACACTTTTGCCAACATCAAGTTTAAGACATTTCCTTGCACACCTTTGTTGTTTTCTTTATAGTTTGAGGGTCTGGATAGGACGTTTTGGACACAGACGGCTTTTTAGTTACTGACATCGTGACCTAGACAGATCCATAGTTTTTGATTTCTAGGTAGGGAAGTGCCCCTTTAGAATAGGGCGATAGAGGCATTTTCCCAATCCATGTTTATTTAATAAAAGTATTTAACCAAAAACATGACAACTTTGTGTCTGGATTTCATTTCTGACTCCTCACACTATTGATCCAGTCTCTCTCAGCTTGTCTGGGGTATCTTTCCCCTATTTATTTCCCCACTTCTGGATTCTCTCTTGCTTTCCACTTTTTGCACTTGTTTTTGTGGCCTCTTGCTCACATAATATATTCCCTTTTGTTATTAGGTTTTGATTTGGAATCTTCATAGGCTTTCAAGCCAGGATTACTCAGTTCCCGTTTCTCAGCTTTATATAGATCCAATTACATATGAATATTTTCTTAACATAAACCTAAGTACTGGGACAACTTTCTTGTCTTCTGTTGTCCCTATGACTAACCACTTCTGTTCTTCCTGTTACCTCTCAGCCGGTTAGATAATGTTGCAGGCTCTTGCGTTGGCTCAGGTGATAGTCTCCGGTACTTGGTCTCTCTTCCTTTCACTTTGTTGTGCCCTCGTCCTTGGCTGTCCTTCTGCCGTACACGGAATGTGTTGGCCGCTTTCCTTCTATGATTTGTTGGTCTCCCGTTCTCAGCTTCCCTTGCGCTGTATAAGTACTTCACTCTTCGGAGTTGCCTTCCTGGATAGATTCCATGTTTTCAGTTGGGTGCCCTGCCCACCATGGTCAGGATGTGGTCTTGCCACCACCTTCTGCAAGTTTCTGCTTTCCTGCCCTCCAACGGTTCTCCCAATGTAAGATATGCTGGGCTCCAGGTGTCTTGCTTTGGCCTTCAGCCGCTCTTCGAAAGTCTTGGGCTTCGTGACTACTCTGTGGTCCACCTCTTCCAGGTGTGCTCAAGTCAGGGGTGGAGGGGCTTCCTCAGCATAGGATACTCTGCTTCTCCAGCATCCTCCTCTCGTCCCAGTTAAGTATGTGTTTTCTCTTAAAGAGATATACAAGCCTGAAGAGGGCAATGAGAATGCTTCAGCATTACCTTCAGCCAAACAGGTGTATGGTACATTAGTCTTTGTAGCAATTGGTCCCATGTATGCTATTAGGCTGGGCATTTTAGGGAGTTCTTCGCAGGAATGGGAGTCCTTGTCCCCTAAGGTGGAGTCTCTCTGAGAAGTCCCACTTGCCAAGACCCATAGGGAGGGTCTTGTGGAGCGTGGTCATCTCCATAGCCTCAAAGGGGGATGCTCCCCCCAGGGGCGAAGGGACCAATACACACAGTGTTGCTGGTACTGTGGTGGGTCGGACAAATTGAGAGCATTCTGAATCATCTTTAATGAAAATATAGAAATAAAGCTGATCTTTCCCTATTGGTAGAGGGAATACCATACCTCTCTAAAGGAAGTAAAGGTGCTTGTCAGTTGTCAGGAAGTCCAAAGTAAAAATGTCCTCTGTCCAAACGAACTGTACCTGACCCTACCACTATATATATATATATATATATATATATAAATTAAATATGCCAAGAGAATTTCTTTCTTCTTATGGTATTCTCTTTTATATACAAGTTTATTTCTCCTTGGTACAGATATTTCTTAACATGATCTTCTTGGATATTCTCTTCGATCAACTATTGCAGCTCTTCCAAAATACTCTTAGACTTTATGCTTTCTGTACTATTATACCTAGAATATCTTTCCTTCAGATATGTACTCACACTCTTGTCTAAAATTGCAGACTCTTCCCAGTCTTTTAATTCAGGCTTTCCTAATTTGGGTTTGACTTAATCCCTTTTTAGGCCTTTCTTGTTATGGATTCTCTTTCTTAGGATGGCTCTGCCTTTATCGTGTTCACTTGACGATCTTATTTCCTGTCTCTCGTTATGTTACTCTGTTGGACTTCTTCCAGTCTTAACCTATGCCTTCAGAGGTGATCTTCCTGTCATTCAACAGGACTTTATTCCAGTGTCTTTTTGGTACCCAGCCTGGGTGGTTAGACCCCTCTTTTTATAGGGTTTTCATGTCTCTTGTTAACCGATCTTTCTAGTGACAACTCATCCTCAAGACTGGGACGAGTTTCTCTCTTCATCTAATACCGGTCATCATTGACTGGGCGATTCATTGCTTGCTTTCCTGGGATTTAACCATTCCAAATATACAGTTTTCGGTTTAATGTCTCATCCTTATGACTGGGACGAGTTTCTTCATAAATGTAATGATGCCATAGTGGCCTCCCGCAACCTCTCTGTACGCAGGGGAAGGTTGCAGGGTTCGGCACTCGCTCCGGCAGCACTTTTCGGTATCTGGCTTCTCGCTGTTCACTCTCGCCAGCGTCCTGTTCTTGGCCTCTGGTTGGTTTACTGACGTACACGGGCGCTGGCAATAGGAAGCTGTTCTCGGTGTGTCTGATCTTGCGTCCTGCCCACAATGCTGCAGCCGCAGTCACGCTACCAACAGGTACATGGTTCCTCTCTTCCTCTGCACAACAATTTCTTCGCTGTTGCATGCCTCTAGTATGCCGCACTGGCTTTCTTATTTGCCTCGTAAGTCACTGTTGGAATGGATTTCTAAAATCTGCTCTGGTGAACAGAAGTTTAGGAGACCACCCTGGTTAGTGAAACGGGGAACACTTCTGGGAACTTAGCCAGGACAATTCAAGGTAGCTTGGAGAGCAGCCAAGGCTAAGTCTCAGGAGTAGTGGGGGTGATCTGATGTCTTGGATGAGCACACACATTGGGACAACAAGAATTACCCTAGACAGTATATCAAAAATATTCAATTTATTAGGCCCAGGAATTAACACTAGTGAATAAAGAAAAACGCAGTAATATCACTACTTAAACATACACTATGTAAAATAAATGTTCAGTCATTTTTGGTCAATGCTGTAAAGTGTGGAATACCGCCAAAACATGTAAGGAGAAAAGCAGGCAACCTTTATCACATTGGCAAACTCCAAAGATGGGATATCCCTAACTTTATAAGTCCAGCCCTATGAAGATTGGAGCCTTGTGCTCAGTGTTGGAAGGGCACGAAAAAGCGCTTGGTCATGCGTAAAGGCACAAAGCACAATAGTCAAGAGGGTGTTAAAGTTAGGGAGAGGATTCTGAAGTGTAGAAAACGGGGTTTGAGATTTAGGGGAGGATCTGCTGCGGAGAACAAAGCTATTCCCAACTTTCAGACGACTTTAGGAAGCGTAGGCCACCTAAGCCAAGGCAAGTACAACAATGGATACTTTTGTGTGTAAAAATTCAATGGATGAACTAGGGGCCACTGGTAAGTGGCATGATTACTCATTGCCCTTGGCTCCCTCCGGGTCTAAACTTGTCAGGTCTGAAGAGGGTTGCCTGGAGTATGAAATTTCATCCTTGGTTAAGCTTCAAAGTGCAGAGGTGCTGCGGGTACAGATATGGGTCTGGTTTACAATAGGAGCTGTATCTCTCATCTTGATTGCAGGACAAAGAAAGCACTGATGCAGCTGGTCTCGGGAATCTTGAAGAAAGGCGGGAAAGTGACCAGCAGCGACCGCCACTGTCGCACAGTGACGCAGGGGCACCCAAGTCTTACGGTCTGACGCACTCTTCTCTCTTTTGGCAAGAAGATGCTTTGCAGTGCGAACTAGGTTTCCCCCAAAGCTCGAGATAAAACTCTATAAAACGACATTCCTTCGCTAGTGCCAATGTTCGAGCTGGTCAATCCCCTGGAGGTTCCAGAGACCCTTCTGAGAAGACTCTTTTGCAGGGCCACAAGAAGGCGTTGAGAGTGATTAGTCCAACCACTCCAAGGTGTTGAAATCACCCTTACAGGTCTTTGGATATCGAGCGCAAAGCAGGGCTCTACCGGGACAAGAGCGGGCTCATGGTGCTCGGCTCTTCTGGATGTTTGGCTCTGTGTATAGGTCGATTCGGACCTATTGGTGACCTGCGGGTGTGCATTCAGGACCCATCCTCATATCCACCAGTCCAGTGAGTGCTCGCATCCAGCTGGCCAATGAGATCTGCCCACTCATGCACGCAAGCAGTCGTCCAATCAGGGACCACTCCCTCATGCACACCAGACATCCTGGCACCAGTAAGGTGGATTGGGATCAGCCAGTCAGTCCCAGCCCACTTCCTGGGTACCTACACACGTGACGTGCATTAGTCTGCAAATAGCTGCAACTTTTGCGGGTGGATGCATGCACAAATAAGGACTCTCCGGGTCACTAAGATTGTGAGGAAGGCCAACTGACAAAATGGCCAAAGGAGAAGACAAAAGACCTAGTGGCACGGCCATGACGGACACTAGCCACAGTCATGAGCCAAACGCGCTAAGCGTGGTCTGGTTCGATAAATGTTAATAAAAATACACACACATGCTTCTGCTGTCACCAATCTACTCCTAGGCATATTGTCCAGTTACCAAAAAATCCTTTTTGGATGTCTAGGGCCGCCAAAACGCAAGGACCCATTGCACAGTACTGTAATACACTTTGTGCAATGAAATATAGTTGCCAAAAGTGGCAACAAAGTCATAATACTTTGTGAGGAAGGCATGGTATCGAGCAGTAGACAGACACACTGGATACAAGTTTCAAAAACCTTTATTTACACTTTTGATTGGGACGGTAGAATTCCTAACTTGCCCCAACTCCAAAATGGGAGTAATCTCGACTTAACTTAAAGCCTGGTTCCTCACCTCCAATGTGTAGCCTTTTGTGCCTTAATGATCAGTCTCATCCTACACAATCTGCTCATGTGAATATATCTGCTCTATCTCATTTGCTTATTACTTATGTTAATAAGGTTGCACATGTAAATATTACTGATTATGTACAGACTGAAAAATGTATATGTAAATATCTCATGTCTGTAAATGTGTGTAATATTATTTATGACAAACCTTTGTTTTCTGTGGTTGCCGGTGGTAACCCTGTAATGTGTATTGCCTGCTCTCCAGCGTCCAGATACCTACGGGTTTTGCGCGTGCTACAAATGCTAAATAAATAAATTATACAATAACGGATACGTCCAAGTCAGTCTGTTCAAAATAAAAAGGCCTATACTAGGAAAAGCTAACCTTTCCCTCTTTCTTAGGAAAATGTGTTACGGGAATACAAAATGAACAGTGTCTCAAAAGGAAATGTCAGAATGGCTTCAATACCAACTCCCTTGCCCAGGTTCAACGCCACGGAGTCTAGAGTCTCTCAAAAAACAAAGGATGGATGGATGACAGTTCTGTCAGCCCTGCTTCACTTTGGCTCGCCGGTACAGTTCAGTCTTAGGCTTTCAACTTCTGATATTTCGATCACTTCTTTAGGCTTCGCCTGCCTTGCCATCAATACGCAGTTCATATAATCTCAGTTTCTTACTGTTCTGCACAGGCTTCCCTCTGCCAGGCTCGAGCCTGTCTCCCCTTGATTGGGGTTCCTTTCCTCATGTTTTACTTCGTATATCTTGTCACTGTCGAAGACTTCAGAGACTGCAAGGAATTTGCATAGACCGCTGTATGACCACTTCAACCTCTTTCAACAATCCTTCAATTCACAAGCAATAACCTCTTGTGACATTTAAGATTCTCACTATCTTTAGTCTGCCCTCTTGGCCTTTTCAAAAGTACCTGTGTAATACCAATACCTCTTGGTATTTGTAGTTCTTGTTCTCTTCTAGTTTCAAAGTTTATATTCAACACAAATTGCCTCTTAGTACTTGTAGTTCTTATTCTCTTTCATTTGCCTTCTTGGCCTTTTTCCAAGGTTGCCCTCTTGGCATAATTCACGTTTCACAAATGTAATTTTCCTCTTAATCAGCTTTCTTCCCTTATCGCGGTTGTAATATCTTTCAAAATTCATAACATATCAGAGACTTTCAAATGTGCAACTTCATCTTGCAGGACCACTCTACTACTTTGTATCCTTGTCTTTTAACAATTGTTCTCCTCATTCGTGTTTTATTGCCAGACGCGCAACATTCAACTTTCAAATGACTGTCACTTTCTCTTTAACATCAACCAGACTTTTGTTTCCCTCAATAACTCACCGACTATGTTAATTGGAATTCTTTCATCTTTCTTGCAGCGGAAGGCCGTTACCAATGCCTCTTCTGCTTCACCCCAATTCCGCCGTTCACCCGGGAGGGTCACGGGCTGCTTTCTGGCAACTTGAAGGTTTCTTTCCTCCGCTCCCTCGGCTTTGCTCTTTGTACGCTCATGGCCTCCCGAAAGCATGGAAATCTTGCCTGGCTTTCTCTTGATCCTCTCAAATGTTGATCAGCCCGTTGGCCTCCCACATCTTGGTTCGCCTCAGCAGAGCTGTTCCTTCTCGTACCCAGCCTCGCTCAAAGTGTGCTTGTGCATGCCACCTTTTTATCTTCACAGGTAGTGTTAACAAGTGGCAGGTGTACTTTGTTCGAGATACATGCCTGACTCTGCCTGACCTCATTACAGGGCCAGTGCAAGTTGGGGAGGGTGGTGGGGGGAGGACGTAATCCTTCTACCCTCGTTCCTCATCTTACTCAGTGCAGTCCTTTTGTCACGACAAAGTGGGGAGGAATTATGGGACTTGTAGTTTCCCATAGAATAAGCAGGCATAGGAGTTTAGTGGGTTGTGGAAAAAGGGAGATACCATGTCTCCACATTGGGTGCTTCTCCCGAACTGCCAGAGCGCCCCCCACCCCCTCTACCCAGGTGATCCTCCGTCGCTTGTCCACCCCCAGGGTCGGGATTGAACAGCGATGGCCTTTCCCTACCCACCTGAGTATGGGATCCCCGGGGACTAGGTTGTGAAACACCTGATTTTTCTCAACTAAGAGATGCGCAGTTTCTCAGTACTGTCTGTCTGAAGGATATGTCAGTTTCCCCATAACGATGAGCGAACGCCCAGTTGAGTGCAGCTGAAGACTGTGCTCCACTGGCACAAGTAAGGACAGGAGGCTGAAACAAAAGCAAAAGATTTGGGGGTCCACAATTATAGAGGTAAAATAGCAGTAAGTGAAATGTTACCTAACCGTCCAGGCTCCATGACCTGTCTCAATTTAGCCTCTAGCAGCCGTGATGTCAGGGGGCTTTCCCTGTGTACAATACTCTCCTCTTCTTCTTCTCCAACTCGTTCCAGTTAAATGCACTTCTCTCCTTAAACAGACCTTTGCTTTTTCATATTGGTTTCTTGTAGCATGGCCTTAGCCAAATGTTAAAGATGCTACATTGTTCTTTTATAGCAGACAGTCCCATATATGCGGCTGTGGTAGGTGGTCTAGGGAGTTCTTCAAAGAAACTGGATTCCTTGCCCCCAAAGGGGGAGTCTCTCCCAGTGAGGTTCCTCTTATCTCGTCCCCTAGGGAGGGTGTTCCAGAGCGGGCTCACCACCTAGCCTCAATGGTGGAGGCCCTCCCTTAGGGGAGAAGTGACAAATACCTCTGATTGGTCACAGTATGTTTGGGTAAAACAAAAGGTGTGATGGCTGGAAGGTTTAGAATTGATCTCAACCGCTGGCGTTGCTTTGGGACACCCTCCAGACCATTGCTCTTTGCCTGCCAAGCCATTACAAAAGGGGAGAGACCACATGCAAATCAGTCTTATCCAACACTAAAAGGGGCAGTCCAGCTCAAACTGCTTTGTCCCATCCATTCTGCATTAGACCACCAGAATATCCAGACATGTTTCTTACCTGACTGATTTGCATTTGGCTGGACCCCTTTTGCAATGGTGCAGACGGGCTAAAAAACGGTGGTATGGAAGGTTGCCTAGAGTAGTATCAGCAGTTCAGATTTATTCAAAACCTTCTACCCATCACTTTTTTGGTTATGGTATGTTTGGGTGCCAGGAGCCAGGCACAGCACCCTTGTTCCTATGCAATGTGAAAGATTTACGGTTTGATTTAAAATGCAAACTTGCATTTTTCATCTAGTGCAGTGCTCAGTGTGCCACTACAGTAGCATGATAATCATGCCCATTGCGCATGGGTGGTGGTCGTCCAAGCGCTCTTGGAGTGTGCTGTGGCCCATGCGTTAACTAGGTTGGAGTGGTGATGTGCCCCACAATATGGCTTGCAGGGAGACATCCACATTTCTTTTACCCAACTGGTCTATTCCTAATACTCTTTTATTATGGATACTGTGAGGCAGGCATGGTATCAAGAGAGATACAGACTCAAAAGTATTTATTTTAAAACCTTTATTTAATAAGGTTCCTGCGGTAGTGGAATGCCTGACTGACCCCAACTCTAAAAGGATGGTTTCCTTAACTGATGTTTCTATTGGCCATCGTTGTCCAGTAGTCCAGTAGTCCAAAATGAAAGTCTGTCTGTGTCTAAAGTTATGCTTGCTGTAAGGAACTCATGGTATCAAACAGTAAGACAGACACAAGTGACCACGGTTCAAGGGTGTTTACTGAAATTCAGTTGGGTTTGAAAAACTCCTATCTAAAGATGGGAGCAAGCTACGACCATCAAATAATAATGCAGTCCTAGTTGTGTCTGTCAAAATAAAAAGGGCCTATGCTAATAAACCTGTTGCCAATCCTTCTAAATAGAAATAGTGTGGGAAACGATGTTAAGCAAAAGAAGTGTGTTCAGAAATTATATATCAGGATACTTAGGCCGTTGTCTTCCCTTCCCCACGTTTTCAGCACGGGACAAGGCGGCACACTCGAGTTTAGCACAGTATCTGGCTTCTCTAGCACGAGGGTGCAGTTCAAGAGGGCATGATGCAATATGACAAACCACAAAGTTCCTTTCTCCTTAGTGTTTCATATGTACACATTCTCGGGTGCTTTTCTGTTCACCACAGGTCCCCCTCCGCCGTGCTCGGACCAACATGATCAACTTTGCCACAAATGTTCTTTACTGTATCAACATCAGAGACTATCGCTGGGTTTTGTTTGACCCGTCAAAGGACCACTTTGATTCACTAGGTATTGTATCTTGTTTTGAAAGTTCAATCACTCATCAGCAGTTAATTCGTAGCACAGTTCAATATGTTTTCCTTTGTTTAGCCAGATCCCCTTAATCGGGCTCAAACCAGCGTTAATCAGAAAGTGTTAAACCAAAGGTCACTTCTCTTGGCTTCCCTCCTTCAGCCTTGAGTCACTTGTTTTATGATTCAGAACCCTCTCCTCTGGGCTCGGGGTCTGCCGCTGTTCACTTTCTAGGCTTCCCTCGTTCGGGCACAAGTCTTTTAAACGGCTTCAGGCATTCTTATTGTCAACTTCAATTCTTTGCACTTTATTATTAAAGCCTTTAATATCTCATGGACATTGCACAGAGATTTCCGAATAGGCGACTGCGTCTCGCAGGGCCACTCTGTTACTCTGTATCACCATTCAGGTTATCAAACACTCGAGATTATTTTTCTCTCACGGTTGCCGTCCTACGCGCAGCCTTACATCTTGGATACAGTTTCTTTCACTTAACACAACTGATTTTGTATTTGCCCCTTTTCACTCACCGGCTACGTTAATCCGTGGTCTGTCTGCGTTCTTGCACCTCCTTAATTCAGTCTTCTACTTTCAGCACACCTCCCGAACGCAATCCTTCACAGGGAGGGACCAGACTTCTCTCCATGGCTCCCATGAAGGAAAATGCAGACGTTTCATCTGGTTTTGCAAAACGCTGTCTCCCTCTTTGGCTCTATAGGAGTTTCTCCTATACTCGCACACCCTCTGGGTCTCCGGGTTTCTCCAGTTCTAGCTGCTGCTGCCGCTCTGCAGAAGTCGTCCTTCCTCGCCTCCAGCCTTGCTATGTGTGCTTCTGAGTTCTGCCCTTTATCCAGGTGGGGAGAGTTAATTGATTGCAGGTGTAGCTTGGGGTGAAGTGCCTGATCCTGCCTGGCCTTGTTAATGTGTCAAAATGGGGGTTGTCCATAGGAATTAATGGCCCATGGGCTCCCATGGGTAATCCTCATTGCTCCAGGTTTATTTTTTCACTTCTCAGTCATGTCTGTAGGATAGGAAAGGTGAGGATTAATGAAGTAGCAATGTTTTGAAAAATGTGGGAAGGGTTTCAAATAGAATGGACCTTTCAAATAATGTTTCTTAGAGTTATGACTGGGAAGGGGCACTTGGGAATAGCGAGTGGGGAACTTGTTAATACTATATGTGGGGACGGTTCTTCATTTTCGAGAAAAACATGTTTGGGATGAGGTTGAGGTAGGATGAAACATCCTACCAAAGCTGAGGGGACATCGGGTAGGAGTGTATCGGAGCGGGAGGAATACCATATCTCGCCCAAGGGCTTGTCTCACATAGATCCCAAGGATCCCCTGCCCAGGTGATCCTCCCTCGCTCGTCCACCCCAAGTGTTGGGATCCAAGAGCGATGGCCCTTCCCTGGTTACCTGAACAAAGGATCCCCGGGAATAGCCTGGGAGAAACGCATCAGGTTTCTCACATTGCCATCACATTTTTGTACAATAATGTGATGGAGTTTCTTGAAAAGGAAAAAAATTGTGGTTCAACAAAAATGGTGAAACCAAATTTGGTTCCAGGTGGCCTTCTCATCAGGTGCAATTTGGTCAATGTCACAGAGGTGTTCACTCACCAGGGCTGTTCGTACGACCTTCTCCACATGGCCCTTACGGTGCATTCAGACACCTTCAATGTCTTTGAGTTCTTTGTGGTTCCTTCCCCAAGCTTCAACTGGTTCACTGTCAGCTTTAAATGCAAAACAGTCAGTTTCTTCAAGTGGCCGCTTAGGGTTCCCTTCCCCAAAGTTCAGGCCTCTTCCAGCTTTCACAACACAAAGCGGCTGATCAGGATGTGCCTTTTTTCATTTACAATCTTTTCCTGCATATCATCCTCTTGTGGGGTAGAATCAAAGGCTTTAAAAAGATGCTAGGCTCTTTACTTTTCCTCAGCGCGACCACTCTGAGCCTTTGCCCCTCTTTCTTTGTTACTTTCACTTCCGTTTGCACTTTTTAACTTCAGGTGCTTCCTGCACCATTTTCCTGTGTTCCTTCACCTTTTCCGTGCACACTTGACTGACCTTTCTTCCTTATTTTGCTTGTGCTTATTTAGCTATTTTTGCTTAAGTTGCTTGTGCCCCTTGCACGCTTCTTTCGTGCTTTTGCACATTGTTTTGCTTGTTTCTTTCTTTTCGGGTCCCTAGTACTCTTTTTAGACTGTCCTTTCCTTTTGTGCCTCTTGCACCTTCTCCTCGGGTTTCTGACCCACTTCCATTCATCTTGTTTCATAGTCCAGCACGCACATGCGCATCTCGCGCTTACTCTGTTACACTGTTAATTATATCTTTGTCCGAGATTTTCCCGTCTGCTTCAAAGCACGCACATTGAAACGCAATCCGTTTTCTTGCGCGTTCTATGGCCTTACCTTGGTATCCGGTCAAAGGATCAAAAACAAAAGGATCTAATACAATAGTTGAGAGTCAAAAGGACCGAAAAGAAAAAAAAAGGTTGAATACCTTTTTTTTAAATATATATTTGTTGTTTTGGTTTCCGTTTAGGAAAAAAGTTTTTTATACCAAAAACAGGGATTTAGGGGGGGGGCCCCCCAAAAAAATGAAAGAAAAAAAAATTAGACCTTTTTGTTTTTCGGTCCTTTTCACCCAAAACTATTGCATTTCGATCCTTTTGATTTGATCCCTTACCTTGTGTCGTGTTTTTCACAACCGGGCTCAGTGAAGCTTTCCGACTCACCAGGCTGACTTCTGCAACGCTGCTTCATTACGGCTCTTCGTTCTGAGATCAGAGTCTCACCACCTGCCCCTCGGACACTCCTGGGCTGTCTCACCGGTCCAGGGAAACGAGTATTCACATACCCATGTCCTGTGGAGCACCAGCTCGCCTTTCGACTCTCATGTACGGACCCCTCTTGGCAACACGGCTCCCTCACCACACTTCTGACTTTTTGCACGGCAGTTCCTCGGCATCCCGGTCTCTGGCCTCTTGTCCTGGATAATGCTGGCGGCTTGGCTCTGCTCCCAACTCGTTTTCATGCTGGCTCTCCTACTATCTCATACACCTGTTTCAGACCACAACTTTTATAGTGAAAAGACCAGGCCAGTGGAGTCAGGTGTGAATGGTTACTGTTGAATGCCTGACCCTGGCATTAGTGGGACAACTTGAGTTCTTTCCATGGTAGGTTGCCCTTTCCTTCCCCTTGTTTTTTAAAACGCTTTATTTAACTTGCACAAGGGTACAATATTCCAAATTATACATCTCCGTTGGGTCAGAAAAAGAGGAGAGACAATCAAAGGAAACATTTGTTGAAACAAGCATTCATTTACAAGCTATACTTAACAGCACAGCTACCTCGCCCTCCTCATCTGCATTGTGGCATGCCAGGTATTGCTGGACGCCACTCCAAATGTCTTGCTGGTGACTCACCGGCAGCACCAAGCCTGCGTACACTTCCTCCCTATCATTCGCCCATATCATGTCTCAGAGCCAGCAGTCATATGTGGGGGCCTCCTTACACTTCCATCGCATTAAAATAGCTCTTTTTGCCATCACAAGACCAAGATGAACCAATTTATGCTTCAATGGGTTCCACTTTTTCACATATCCCAATATACATGTCTAGGGTTCCCATGACATCGGCTGCCCCACTATCTCTTCCAGTGCATGGCATACTGTATCCCAGTATTTCGACAATGCCCGACATGTCCACAGCATATGTGCTATATCCGCATCCAGTGTATCGCATCTGGGGCACCTCCCCTCCAAGGAGGGATACATTCTCTTGAGGCGGGCCGGGGTGAGGTATGTTCTGTTTTATAATCTTAAATCCGCCTATGCCTAGAGTTTAATGATATCTGCTTTGTTAATCTGCATATTTGCAGCCAGTGAGTGTGTGAAAGTGAAATCGGGTCCCTCTGCCAGCTACCCCTAATGTCCATTGTTTGCAACCCCCAGGACGTCTACACAAGTTTATACAGCGCTGAGGCTGACTTTTTCCTTCCCAATGTTATTCCTATGGGTAATCTTGACTGATCCTAGTTGCCTTTTCCTCGTCTCAGTGTTTGGTGGAAATGAGGAGGGGGAGATGGGGTGAGATAGGACTTGACATTGGATGGCTAGATTATTACAAGGTGATGGGTAAAGACTAGGGGAAGACCCCTCTACCCTGCTTTTAAGTAAGAGATTAATCCCTTTGTACTAACTTATTCTTTGTTACCCTCTTGGATATGCAAGCATGGGTCCGTATGACCCCTCCTATGGTCTGCATGGGGAAAGGACAAAGACGTTGGAATTGAGACTTGTTTTTGTCTCGCCTTGCTCCCTCCTTTCCCTAGGTTTGCTCCTGGACAATTTGGTTGTCTTTCTTAGATTAGGGATAATCGGACCAGGATACCCCCACAAAGGCTTTTGGAATTTCACCTCCAATTGTCCCATTGGAATACTGCTTCTCCCTTAGGGTATTCTCCTGAGAGCACCCCCGGTTTCCCCAACCCAGGTAATCCTCAATCGCTTGTCCACCCCCAGGGTCGGGATCCAAAGGCGATGGCCATCCCCATGCCACCAGGATAGTAGATTCTCGGGGTATACATGGGAGAATACCCCAAGATCTCACTAACTTTTTGGAATATACAATTGTCTACTTATTTATATCATAGACCAGATAGACTATGCTCTGCTTTTACATGCTGATCCCATTTGGCCACAAAAGTAATTTGTCCCTCCTTATTTATGGTCCTGGGAGTTGCAACCCCCTGACATTCAGTAAATTTTGTCCATTTAAAAGGGAATCGGTCACAATTGTTTAGATCATAACCGTGTTGCTTCTTATTCTGCAAATTGTATTAATTTTTTGAGGAGGTGGACAGCTGAGCACTCCTAGATACGTGTCTGATTCTGTCTCTGTGTTCTGATATGGACTCCTAATTTCTGATCCCTGCTTCGGAATATTGAACACAGGAAATGCATTGAACCCTTGCTCGCTTGCTGTGGCTCAGATGGAGAGGAGATTACTCTTGTCAATCTATTATCACTTGTGGGCAAATGAAGAAGCTGCACTTTTACACCCCTTGACAAATGCTGTGCTGCATTGGGCATGATTTGTCCTCTTCATGGTTTTTCATATGAGTGCCCGTTTGGCTTTCTAACTGCCTAACAAATTGACTGCAGCAACTTTTTTTGTAGCACATTAGGTTTCATGACCTCCTCAGAGCAATCATTTAGCCTCAATCCTGCTGCTGAGATGTGTCCTTCCCGCCCAGCCTCTTTTTCTGTTACCCAGTTGGTACAAAAATATGAAGCCTATGGTGGCGTAAAGCCCTCCTCCCTAAAGAAGGGGCGTTCCTCCAAAGAGCGATTTTTCAAGATGATTCTTTACATTGTGGCCATATCTTTTTTTGTTTTGTTCCTGCTTATCTCTGTTCGCTCTTGCGTTGCACTTGCATATCCTTTGTGACAAAGTCCCCTTCCTGAATCTGGGGGACTACCAGGGGAATGACCATGGGAGTTTGGTACTTCCCCAAGCCAGCAGATGATTAACTTGGGGATAGTATGAGGACGATTCCCTGGTTACCCTCCTGGATCCCTGTAATGTGGCAGGGGACAGTGCAATTAGAAACTGACACAGCTGTGGCCTTTTAAATCGCACCCCAAACTCAGTCTCCTAAAATATGCCTACCAATCCTAATCCCCTCTGCCCCGGAAGTAGCCCATTTTATGTTTTGCAAGCAGAATGTTCAGGGCAACCAAAAGGAGTTCTTGGATTGGGAGAGGACCTCTGATGTCCCATCGGGAGACTCACTCAGATGTCTGACTCCAGTCTGCTCCACTGACTTGCACAGAGTTTACCCATGTTGCCTACTGATCTTGCCCACGCCAAGTTCATTTTCATGGCAAATAATGTTTGGCAGGCTGCCAAGCCTGTGCGTCTGCTGAACAGTACTTCAGTGAAGGATGTGCATAGTCCTTGTACATCATGTGGCTAAAGATACAAGGCGAGGTTACGGAGAGTTACAGTCCTACAGAGAGGACTGCTGTGACTTTGAGTCTTGTTTCCAGTTCCATTGCAGTGGGTGGACCCACTACAAAAGCCTCTCCTTGCCGCAGAGTTACGGAGAGCTACAGTCCTACAGTCCAACAGGACTACCAGGATTGACTGGGCTGTACTTCGTACTCCCCGGGCCGCACTTCGTACTCCCCGGGCCGCTTTTCCTGGGGGTACTTCTATCTACAACCGCAGGCGAAATTGAGGAGGGGCGCTTGCTTAGAAGTGCCCAGAGGCGAGAGGCGAGAAGAATCAAAAAGCTTTTCTTCTACGCTCCCCTGACCAGCCGGAGAAACTGACCAAGTAAGCAAGCTAACGCTGCTGCTAGTATCCATGGACAACGGCCAGAACCAAACAGAAAATCTGCGTACAAAAATAAATAAATAAACCCTTGAAGCTAAACTGGGGCGGAACGTACCAGTCAATGATGAAGACTCAAACGATTCAAATAACCCAATCTTTGAAGGATCGTATCTGACCCCTATGCCAGCTCCTTCAAACCGTCAGACAAACCTTTAAACATTGCAAGCGAACATACACAAACTTCGGAGGAGCCTTTAATTGCATGCTCTTCCCCTGGGGGGCAGGGAGGCCCCGGCCGCAGCTTGTGGTGGTGGGTGCGGGCAGAAGATGAGGTCTCGGAGCCTGTGGCCGTCAGAGCCGACATGTTGCTGTTGGAGCTCAGGCGGTCGATTGCCTGGCGGCGGAAGGTCCGGCCGTCGGCGCTCTGGCGGCGTCCTGCGGCTCAAAAACAGTGATGGCGGCGCAGGTGCACATGTCTGTGCCCCCGCCTATGGAACCTGGGAGTGGGAGAAATGGAATCTCAAGGCCAGCTCAGCCCTCCCCGGTGCGGCCCCGGTGGAGGGAGTGGAGGAGTTCACTGTTGGGCTGGGCTCCGCTCCGACCCCAAGTGGTGGTGAGAGACAGTGCGAGGATGGTACACACAGGTGAAGTTAGCCAGTGAAAAGAGATCTGCATTGTTGCTAAACGCACAGCCATCTCTAGCCGAAGAATTGGCCTTACAAACAAAGCCAGCCCAAGACCTTGAAGATGATTTATTTCTACCTTCTAGGAAAAGTAAGCCCTCCATCATCAAACCCAATCGTCCTAACAACCTAGAAAGAAAAAAAAACAATCACTCTACCGAAGAAAAGACAAGACAAGAAGACCACGGTTAAAGCGACAGGGCTGGATGCTCTAAAAAAAAAAACAACCATTTAAGGCTCTTAACACCGTGGAATCAAACAAGAGAACCTACAGAAGGATAAAACCAAAAAACACACTTTTTTCTGAAAGTTTGAAAAACTACTTTGTAAAACAAAAATTGACGGCGGATGACTCTTTCAAAGAATCAGTTCACAAAAATCTCGGATACAGAGCTATTGGAGGGTGCGGGCGAGGCCACCGACGCAGAGCGCCTCCTTTGCCCACGTAGACACACTTCCGGGGATAGGGCTCATCTTCACCTAGCCGTCCCCCTGAAGCGCCTGGTACCCAACCCCCTAGACAACAGTCCGGCCTGTTTAAAGAAGGGAGCAGACCTCCCAAAATCAGCAGAGCTTCTATTAGAGAAGGAGAACCCAGATGGACCAGGCCTACCAAGCCAACTTCAACATTGCTTGGGAACCCATGACAATGGCCATCAGACAGCACTGCCAACGTTGCCCCAATTGAAGGAGGTTGCAATCAGTGGCGACGTGACCAGACCTCCCCACCGAAAACTAAGATCTATGGTCAACGGCTTTTCGGTCTCCACACAAACTCCTGCCCAAGACGCAACTCGAAGGCATAGAAAAAGGCCATATAAATTCTCGTCGACTGTCCTCGAACGTTGAGAATTACGAATCCTATTTAACAACGCCGAGAGTGAGTGACAGAAGATCTGTTGACAGAGGGGATTCGCGAGGTGTGGACTCATCAAAGAAGGCAGACCTACTTTCAATTATGTCAACATTTACCATCGCCTTAGCGCCTTTCGCAAAACTCTACGAAGCCATAAATGACGCAATGAAGGACCATACTTCAATGATCGCCTCAATGAATTCTAAGTTAACCCTCTTGGAAGGATACATCATCGCTGTAGGGAAACCGTCAGCCGTAACGACTACCTCAATTCATGCCTCTTCTGAAAAGAACTGCCAAGTCAAGTTGGATACAAGGCCAGGAGGGAGGGGTTGCCGATACAGCAGAGCTCCCCCAACCTACAGCCCAAATCGATCTAACATCGGAAGTGATAGATGGTGCCTCACATAATCAGTCTGGGCCCACTCCACTCCTGAGGGTGGTGCAAACAAAACGAATTGTGAAAACAAAGGAAAAGAACAAAAATCAAAACTAAGTTGGAGGGGACAGACGCGCAGCATGCGCTCCTCAAACTCAACCATCAATCGCCCACGTAAGA
The DNA here is from genome assembly GCF_040938575.1 of Ambystoma mexicanum. Taxonomy (NCBI): domain Eukaryota; kingdom Metazoa; phylum Chordata; class Amphibia; order Caudata; family Ambystomatidae; genus Ambystoma; species Ambystoma mexicanum. The sequence goes on along the minus strand of NC_090937.1, from coordinate 197,789,448 downwards.
CCACCATCTAAAGGCTGCATACTATTGAGAACGGAGGCCAACACGAAGCTATCTTCCCATCTCGGTACCACCAGGAAAAATATCCCTGGACGATTCATACCCAGCCAGTTCCACCAATGATTACTGGATCTTCTGGAATAGAAAGATAAGAAGCAGGACCTCTTTGGATGAGGTGCAGAGAGGCCAACATGAAGATCTTCAATGGCAGGTCGGGAGCTCCTTAAAACCTGGAGGACCTATCATAGGGACAACCACCCTACAGACGACCGAGAGGCTAACTCTCTCGCAGAATGTACAGACTTCTGGGACTACCCTTCCTAACAGAGAAATGACAGGAATTACATCTTGGCCCCAAACCCACAGCCAAGAGTCCTCTGTCGACTTAATGGACATGTCAGTCTATTCGGTGGAGGACTCTGAAACGGAACAGGTCCATGGACAGCTGGAAAGGAGTGGAGCACTGCATGATCATACGACGAGTCCGGGGGTGGATGAAAGCCCTGCGAACCCACGAGCATCGGACTTCCAGGCTCTTATCAGAGAAAAGACACAGATCTGCAGCCTTGGCATCATTGTCAACGTCAAACTCCAGGACAAGCCGGCAACGAAACAGCAACTCAAAAGAACATATTTCTAAAAAAAAAAAAAAAAAAGGGCTTCAGTCCCTAGGAAAAATCAACAACCGAAATGTACGGGGAAAAAACTACACCAGGCTGTATGGGAGTGGTGAAAACTTTGAAGATGGCAGAGAAGTTTGTTTCAAGGAGTGTAAAAGCCCCCACTCCCAAAACCACACAAAGCAGGGCTCTAAAGAAAACAAAAACTGCATAGAAAAGAGAAGTCGCAACAGGACTTTCAAACTGGAAAACCTAGGGGGCAAACATAACAAAACGATCCTGAACAGAAGCACAGTCCTGAAACTTTTTAATTGCATTCCAAATCTGCGTCAAATAACCTCAGATGACATAAAAATAATCGAATTTGGCATAAAACACTGAATCAACTATGTTTTCCTGCCTGTCCCTTCACCTGTTATAAAAGGTATGGTAGTAGATTCACAAGACAATTTCTCGGTCTTATGCTTTGAGTTAACGTTGGAATACCCAGAGAGTTCGCCGCCCAGGGGAAAAGCAACCTTAACTCGGGACAAAGTCAAAAAAGCCTAGCGAAAAGGACGGCAGCACAAGGCCAAAGCCTGAGTGCAACAAGGAAGCTAGTCTACCTCGTCGAGAGCCATCAAATACTAGAACTTGCGAAACCCCTAAATATCAGGATCCTCTTGGTATAGGGAGGATACCGAGCGGGCCAAGAACAAACATCAAAATCACCTTCGAAGTAGAGGCCAACAACGAAATTAAGAACCTTCCTAGGGGCAACTGACCAAACCGACCACGACAACGAGGACTGGTCATGGATCCAAGAAGCCCTACATTCGCAAAATGAATAGCCATCCAAGCGAACACCTAACAAAGGAGTGAAGTGCATAGATAAAGCAACTAAAATTCTGGACGTAGTCCAACCCCACCAAAGTTTGAAGGTTGCCTCATGGAACACCAGGGGTTTTTCCCATCTAACCAGTCGAAGTGATGTTAATTTGGGCTCTTATGATATACTTTACCTCCAAGAGACATGGTTGATTAACACTCCTTTCCTAGACAGCTTTGAAGTCATTGCAGCTCCAGCAGCAAAGGGAGCGAAGGGTCGACCCTATTCAGGGCTCCTTATATCCATAAAAGGAGTGGGGTGAAAGTTGAAAAAAGTTATACACATTGGCCTGTTCTTCCTTTCGATTTTGGTAGAGTGGATGGAGGGCTCAGATGCACACAATCAGAACCATAGTATGATCATGGTTACCTGCTACTGGAACCCACAAGCCACCTCAGAAGAAAACTTCACAGGGGAACTGCCATCTTGGACGAAGCTCTATTGAACAACGAAGCTGCATACATTCTGGTTTGCAGTGATTTAAACTTGGCGTGTCGCGTCCCCTTAGACACCTAAAGCCCAAAGAACGAACATCCTGGCACGGAAAAGGGGCAAGGTATGGTTAAATCTAATGAGGGACAGGGATCTCCATCAACTAATGCATAAAGAGGATGCAACCACGACTAAGATCCCAACATGGTAACGAGGGGACCAAGTCGCAGACTTGGATTACATCTTTGTCTCTGCAGACGTCCTCCAAAGAGTCAACAACTACGAAGTTATAAGAACTGTGGAAAGTGATCATAATCTTCTACAACTATTGATCACACGTGTCTGGAAGCCGAGCTCTTTTCATGACCAGCGGGGTCGAAGTCTCTAACGCAGGAAATCGCTTGAGACTTACATCCACAGACATAAAAAATAACAAATAAATTCACCGATGAACAAAAAGGGGACAGAGGGCTGAATAATTCTGTGGATTATAGACCTCTGTTGGACCCCTATAGTACTAGAAAGACTCATATCTGTCAGGGGAAACGCCCAAGTTTGCATGTCTACAACCAGGCATTGGTCAATAAGCGCAGGGCCATGAGAAAATCGAAAAGACTGGTAAATACATCCGACCCAGGGCTCAAAGCAAAAGCTCTGAAAGCTGTAAAGGCATATAAATCCTGGATCATCGGCTATAAACACCTCTTCTTACAATGGGATGCTGAACAAATGCTAAGAGTACTGAGCGGAAAAAAGTCAAGACTTCTGGGCCCTTATAAAACCTAGAGTGAATAACCATGAAGACTCACAAATGAACTGCGTAAAAGACCAAGACTGGCAAACACATTTCTCTACACTAAATCAAAGTGTGACACAAAGTACCAATCGAACTATTACACAACCTAACATCAACTTGTGGGCCTTTAATTTTTCTACATCGGACATCTTGGAAAAAATAAAAAAATGTAATAGATCGAGAGCTCCAGGCCCGGACGTCCTAACAAACATAATGCTGTACATCCTGATGATTGGGCACTATTTATACAAGGTGTCTTTAGTAAAATCTCAAAGCAAAGGAAAATCCTTGATTCTTGGAAAACCACTATTATATAGTCCTAATCCACAAAAAAGGCGAAAAAACAAAACCAAGGAACTACAGGTCCATAGCGTTACTAGACGTTATTGCAAAAATCTTTTGGTCCTTCCTATTAGAGAAATGTTCCTCCTGGATTAAAAATACAAATTCCTTTGATCAATTTCAAACGGGGTTTGTTAAGTCAGTGGGAACATCTATCAACATGTTGATCCTGAGTATATTAAAAGATAAACATCGTCAAAAAGGAGGAAAAATATTCTTCGCCTTCGTGGACTTAGTCCAAGCGTTCGATCAAGTGGACCGTCAGCTTTTGTGGTCTAAGTTAGAAGATCGAGCATGCCCCTTTGAAATAACAGAGCCCTTGAAAGCCCTTCACACTGGTAGAGAAATCGGAGTAATACTGAATCGTGGAGGCCTTTTATCACCAATTGGGATCCATTGCGGGGTCAAGCAAAGCTGTCCCCTGGCGCCAGCAGTCTACAACTTTTTCACTTCAGACTTACAGAACTTTGAGGCGTCCCTGGGATCTTTTCCGTCCTCTATAGGTGATGTGAAAGTAACGAGACTTGTCTCTGCAGATGACATCGTCCTGTTGGACCAAACTGAGATTGGTCTACAGCAACAACTAGACAGACTGCAAAGATTTTTTGGAAGCAAATCATCTGGCGATAAACCAGGACAAAACCAAAGTTATGTGACTACAACGGGGAAAGCCAAAAAAAAGCAGTTTATATGGACAGTAGGGGCAAAACCCATCGAGAAAGTTGATTCGTTCAAGTACCTAGGTATTATTGTGAATAAAAGTTCAGTTGAGACGCCCCTGTTGGAGGCTTTGCTTGCTAAAGCCAAGACTCTTGCAAGTCAGTTGAAAATAATGGACAACAAATACGGTTGCTTTTCCCTGGTGGCCGCAATCAAATACTACAAGTGAAAGATAATTCCATCGCTCATTTACGGGCTGGAAGCAAAAACAGAGCCCCGGGGATAGACTTGAAGCAATTATATGGAAGAGCTTATTAAACATCCCAAACTCAATTCAATTTGATTTAGTCCGTAGAGAACTGAGCCTATCACTTCAAGCAAGCGTTGAGTGGAAAAGATTAGCTCTTTTTCGCAAAATCACCCTTCCCAATAGACCTTTTGATTCTGACCCTGCTAAACTGCGAAATACACAAGAATACTTCATCAAAGCTAGGCGAATGGGTCATGAACAACAGAGGCACTCTGGAAGAAATAAAATGCACAGAAGATGACCTCAGGTTTAACCCGCAGAGGGTGAAGAAAAAACTATTCGAATTAGATTGGAAAAAGACATTGGAGAAAGCAGGAGCATCGAAACTAAAGGACATGCCACAGCCTGTCGTGAAGTTGAACGAAATGCAACCTTATCTCTTAAAATTTCCAAATAAAACATTTAGAGGAATTTTCATGACGATTTGCCTCAATTTAATGCACACTAACGAGATCATGGCAAAAAGAGGGCAGAGCGCCTGTAGTTCCTGTAGATTCTGTAAGCACCCGGCAAAGGTAGAATCTATTAAACATGTGTTTGGGTGTCTTGCACTGAGAGAACAACGTGAGATGCTCCTTACACCTCTTTTTCGGAACTTCCATACCATGGACAAACGACTATGACAGATGGTCAGTTCTAATGAGTGGGCATAAAACCTTGGGTTATAGCGGTGAGTTACTTTGTTTAAAGAATTTACCATCTTAAACTAACTGTACTGACCAGGGTAAGAGGCACCCCCTAAACAATGGAACTGGAACTCAATAGAATGTTATGGAGGAAATTAATTTTGATGTCTTTTTTCTTTCTTTGTAAGAATTGCAAACGCAATTAAATCAAATTTAAAAAAAAGGTGCATTTGGTTAAGGGATTTTCATTAAACCAGTAGCACATTTACAACTCTAATTAAGCTTTTATCTGTCGGATGACTGCTTGTAAATCACTGGCAGGCACTCCAAGCAGAACGTCTTATGTTACTTCCTGATAAAGCTAGCTCAAAGACCCCAGGAGGGTAGTGATTTCAGCCAGCGGGGAAGTAGCGGGGAGGGGACAGAAAGCGGGTGGGAATGGCCACAGGAATCCACATGGCCCTGGACAGTCAACGGGTGGTTAAATAACCAAACAATACCTAAAAGTGTGCCACACTCTCCACTTCTCCCCCTTCCTCGCACATTCCCCCTTCTTCCCTTTTCCATGCACTTGCATGTTCTTAATGTCACTGGGCCTAGTAGGATCATCATTGTTTTTATTCTCCCCTGTTCCCCTCCCTTTGCTTGGTCGCGCTCTGAAACACTTGTGTATGAACGCGATATAAATAAAGTATCATATCATATATCCCTCCTCATTGTGAGGAGGGGAGTATGCAGACTTTGTCAAAAGGGGATGGCAACTTCACTCAACCTGTGATGGGAGGCCTACCGGGGAGAAACCCAGAGGCAGTCCAACACCAGAGGGGAACAGTGGCAGTTTGGTGGGCCCCAATTGCGGTCTCCTCCCCATGTGCCAACCTGTTCATGTGCAGTATCAAGTTGCAACACCCCATGCCTATGACCCAAAATGTGTCTGGAGTTAGAATATCAATATTTAGATTACGTGGGGATCATTGTCCCCACCAGGTATGGCAGAAGTATTGTTATGGATTGGCATTCTTGAGTAACTCACTGTGTGGCTGAGGTTGAAGAGCGGCTGGTTATGAAACTGATGTTGAGTAGGGACTAGTTGTGCAGGGGTAAATATTTCAAGTCACAAGCTATTATTTGAGATAAAAAATATATACAAATCGCTCGAACCCCTCCATATGAGGAGCACACCATTTCTTGTTCACCAAAGGTCAATTACCACACACCAATGGTAAGTGGCAAGTTCACATTTTGAGGCCCGATATATGAATTCAGGTCCACGAGGGACCTATTGTGAAGTTATAAAACAGAGGTCGAAGGGGGACTTTTTGTGATGCAAAGGCCCAGAAAGGGCCGGTTTCAAACCTCCGGTCCAGAGGCCACCGAGCCATATTCCACAGGACCAGTGAAAGCCCAGAAGAAATATTGTGCTGACTAGGGAAAGCTGTAAGAGAAAACATCAAGAGCCTGACGCCCGTGGGAAACGTGGAAGAAACTATGAAAGCAGATCGGCTGATGTGAAGCAGATTCAGAAGAAGGATACTTCCGACTTGTGTTCTTTATAAGAATAGGAATGAACTTCAAAGAACAAGTTTAATTCTTTGCTTTGGGCCACGTGCTGGAATTTTGTGTTATTAGGCAGTCAGGAGGATACAGGACTCAAGATTAGAGATGGGACTTTTTGTTGGCCCATACTTTTGAGTCCTTGTTTGTAGGCAAGGGAGTCCCAACTGAGACAAGGACTCATTTAGATTACGGACCAATTGGTAGGCACATGAAAAATACTACCCAGCTATGCGTTGAGATGCTTGTGCACAGTTATCCCAGATAAGTCACATTTAGTTGTGTTCCAATGGGATGATAATCCAACACCAAAGTGCTATCATACTCTCAATAAAAGGTTCTTCTTTGAACCCAAAGCAGAGTGCCATTTTATCATTTAGTCATCCTCACCACAACAGACAAAAATATATTTTCTGGGCTTGACCGGAACATCTATTTATAACACAAACACTTGAAAATACTGAAGAATATTATGCAAGAAAAACGAAAGTAAACCAGTGTCTATGTAATGTATACAAATGTGTTTTCATGGGAACGGGTTCATGATGTTTGTCTCCAAGTTAAAGACTGCATAATGGACATCTTCCGTATGAATCCATATACAAGCTTTATTACATCCACATACATCAAGATGGAGCCAATTTCATCATTGGGGTAGGTAAATTCTGTCCTTGAACCATTCAGCCAACACAGGTTTCACTCAAGCAGAGCACACACCCTTAGTCTGAGAAGAACACAGTAAGGGTAATGGCTGGTCTGACGTCTTGGCACTGTATTTTCTAATTGCTGGATGGTCTCCTATCACCCAACTGTTAGCAAAAGGTCCACTAAGCCCAAGACCTAGCAGTTCTTGTGCAGGTTTTTCAAGCCAACCAATGTGGTCTATCGAAGAAAGGCGACGCTCACAAACTAAGATGGGTTTTGAAGGGGTCACTGAGTAGCACAGATCAAGAATTATGCCACAATGATATCATAAATTGCCAATTTATTTTAGGGTAGTTTACACAAGGTGAGCCATTGAAATAAGCAGGGCAGGAAGACTCCACTTCCTTAATGCCCCAGGCTAGCTCCTACTGTGGGTATTGGGCTGCCAGCCCCGGGCTCTTTTTAAATCTACTCGCAGAGCGTTTGTTAGAGTTCCCTGTCCGTGGATTTTATTTTTTAGTCCTCGACGAGAGGGCTCTCCCTATCCCCATCACTGTTCCAGGGTTTGACAGGTACTTGCACCCTTCCTTAATGATAAATGTCAGTTGTGTGATTTAGTGGTATTCCCAAACCCCTTCTCCAAAGTTCCAGTCTGGTAGCAATCTCTATACGTTGGAATCCTGCGTTGCCCAGAGGTACTCTTTTTCTTTGCGACCCAGGTGCAGAGATGATAGTCATGCTGGTATCCGGCAGAGTATAGTGGAGTGCCCCACTTCTCATTAAGCCAGTCCACTAGCTCCAACCACCTTCCTTTCTGTTTCAGCCTGGATCAGGGGGAACCTACGTTCCATCTCTGCCTCCGTAACCTCATATAAACTTTTATCACCTGCCTAGTGCCAACTAGGCACACCAGAAGCTTCCTGCACTGCCAAACTAATAGGCAGTCTCCTTGCCACTTTTATTCCACCTCCATCACCCCGTCTAGACCCTTGCCTCTTCCCAAAGGCCCTCAGGCCCACCTACAGGGATTTCTTCATAATTCTTCCTTGGATGTTCTTTTCCATTCCCTCCTTCTCTGATGTACGTCTTCACACCCTTGCCTCTCGTATCAGTCAACCTCCTCATTTGATGCACCACTTTCCTCCCCTACGCTTCATTACCAAATTACCTCTCCTCCTCCAAACTACTTGTGCCCTCCCAAGGCATAAATTACTTTTCAAAAATTGATTGAGTTTGCTAATTAAACCTTTCTTGATTAGCAAACAAACCTATTTGATTACATTAAAAATATTAGTAAAAAATTGCTAATCAGAAGTTATTTATACCCAAGACCTAAAATGATCAACAATACAGAATATTTGTGTACTGCTGAAGGCATTAGTGAGATGAGTGTAAAATGTAAAGTTTAGCTGCATGAATGGACACAAATAAAAATAAATACTCTATGTTCTGGCGTATAAGACTACTTTTTAACCCAGGAAAATCTTCTCCAAAGTCGGGGGTTGTCTTGTACGCCGGGTGTCGTTTTTTAGGGCAGCTATATCCCAAACTCTATATTTTAACTGGAAAAGTTGGGGGTAGTCTTATATGGCCAGTCGTCTTATACGCCAGAACATACAGTAATAAAAAAAGGCTCTGAAAACAGGTTTTCAGTGCAAGGCTCTGGGCAACTGGGACAAGTTGGTGTTGCACAGGGCAGTGTCCCGTATATTGTATGACCTACATGCTTGACTCATTTGCTCTGCAAGGAGAAGTTCAGATGTTTCATAAATCAAAAAGTTCAATGTTAAAGGAAAGTCTGAGCCTGAGACCATGTACATAGTATGGTGTTGCGTCAGGAAAGCTAATTGCCAACTTTAGGTGGACATGAAGCCCATTGCCTGTCATTGATATGGTTTCCAATATAGCACTAAATGCCACTTTTGCTGGAGGGCGGGGCTGCTAACAGCCTTCAACACTGAGCCAGTTAGACCCAAGCACATCATTCCTCCCCTGTATATCCATGAAAGTGTTTATCACCATTAGTACACAGAGCCACCATCTGTGGTACCAGTACCTTTTTTGGCCTTTGGCACTTTTAACAGTGGAGGAGATGATTACTGTTGCACTCTCTCTCCATTACTACCTTTTGAACCTGGAGTGAGCAGAGAAAAGAGGGGCAGAGTGGTGCTGAGGGCAAGAGAGGAAAGCAGGGTGCCTTCACTGAACTGGGTAATTTAAGTAGCAAGCTTGGCTACACAAGTGTCTGTTTAATTAGCAAATCTACAGAATTGCATAGCAAATTGCTATGCGACACTGCTTATTTTATGCCTTGCCCTTCCCATAAACTCTCCTGATTCACCGCTCATCCCTGGACTTTCCTCCAAATACCCAAGCCCTTATTTTCTATGCCTGAAGTGAAGTCTCAAAATTTGCATTGGCCATAAAAATGGGCTCTTGGTGAGAAATGAGCACTGTACCTTGTGTATTTGAGAATTGAGGAGAGACTTTGTGACTAGCAAAACAAGTATTGGCAAATCCTACAGTTTTGGCTTATGTGTATGTATTTGATAGCAGTGCTTGACAAATGCCTATTATATATGCCCAGATATTTGCACCATTTTCGCAGCTGCTAACATTAGTGGCCAGTTAGCACCATTATAGCGGCGCTTGTCAAATGCCTTGTGTCTACATTATCCACCCTGATCCATTAAGCAGTTTACAGTGTGCACCCATTGGCACATGCAATCAGGGTCGGACTGGGGCATAAAATAGTTTCAGAAACCAATGAAAAAGTGGGCGACAGTTGCAAATGCCAGTGCATTCTTTTTGTGACTGTTTGAATAGTATCCAAGGTGGAGTTTTTTTTAATCAAATGTGATGTAAATGGTGCATTTTAAAGAATATTTCTTCAGTAACGCTGGTCAAAACTACTAACCGCATGGTAAAATAACCCACACTAGAATTTTGCCTTTTTGGTTTCCCATTTTCCTACAGGCCAGTCCAAGTTTGCATGCAATCCCTGTAAGATCCTGCTATAGACCTCTCCACCTTGTGCAATTTGTTCCACGTAGAATTGGCTCAAGTGTTTTGGATGGGTTCCTGGGCTCATAAAGGTCTATACTCACATACGTAGTGTGTTGGCAGTTTGGTGCTTTTTGTAATCACAATCGCTGTATCCTTTTTGAGTTCTCATTCGATGTCTAAACAGTTTTATGCAACATCAAGTCTGCTAAAATCGTTCATTAAGCGCTGGTAAATTGTTCAGCTCTATTCAAACAAGTTTTTGCGTCCTCCTTCATCCTTACCCAGAATAATTTTGCTCTCCGATTTGCTGCCATTCACTTGTTCATGTTTTTGCGCTCGGTCATCTTGTGTTGAGCAGACGTAGTGAAGCTTTGCTCATCATACCTTCTGTGCAAGGTACACTGTCACAGGAACTGACAGGTTCAAACTGCCCTTACGAACTGGTTCTGTCGACGGAAATGATAACACTCATCAATTGTTGAAAATCAATGTATGTCGATCCGATTCGTGTATTGCTTTTTGTGCTTTGCGCTTTGAGGTGAACAGCACTGAGAATGAGTGTGTCTGGCTGGCTGAAATACCCCGGAGCAGATGTTTGGGGGGGGGGGGGCGAGCGTTGGTGTGCTGCTTCATACTGGGACATACTGTGTTCTCCACCTGTTGCCTGACCTTGGTGTGGTGCAGTTTGTTGCATAGCACTGCAGTACAAATTGTCCTTTGATCGTTGGACTTTTCATCGCGGGGTTTTGTACCGCAAATTTATTTCCGAAAAAAACTTGTTTTTTGGGAGGGGGGGGGGTTAAAAAATGTAAAACATTTGTGTAAGGGAATGAATAAAGAAAGTGAAAGGGGAGTTTTGGGGGGTAACCCCACCAAAAAAAAAATTCTATGGGTTTTTTTTCGAATAAAAATTCGCGGTAAAAAACCCAGCGATGAAAAGTCCTGCAATTAAATAACGTAGAACTGTGATTACTATCTCGTAGGCTGCCCGACAAAACTTTCCCTTTAAGCTCGACTTGGGAGGAGTGTTGGACCTTTAGGGCCCGATTCTCGGGAAGGTGTGAATTACAAAAATGGTGGTTGGTGGGAAGTGTTGACATTTCGGGTGAATGACAACCATTCGCTTGCAGTCGGTTTTAGGCGAGGCTGCTGCAGCTGGCACGCCAATTTTGCCTTGAACGGGACGTTTCTGCTATTGCATGGAAACCATCCTGACAACCGGTACTTTCGCTAATGTTAGAGCGCCACTCCGATTCAGTTTGTGCTCCTCCACGTTCGCGAAAGTGCACAACAGTCGGGAAACTGCAGTACCCTCTCAGGCATCGGTCCATCTAAATGAGAGAGATTTTACAACGGGAAGTCTCCTCTTTCTCGTTGTAAAATCTCTTGTGTATCGCATTGTGCAGTGAGGATCCTCTGTTTACACAAAGCATTTATAGTGAGTATAAATGTATTTTGCACTTGCAGAAAAACCGCAGTGAATCTGGTAACAATGTTATGCAATTGTGTTTACTTGCTAAACCGCTTTAGCCTTTGCAAAGCCTGCATCCATCTGATGTCTACAGGCGCTGTTTAAACAGCCTCCACCACGGCTGTGTGAAGCAAGTATTGGCAACACTTTCGTAAAGAGGCAGAAATCTTGAAACTCTACGAAAATGTTGCAGACACCTGCAATCCGCCCGAAAACACAGGCTGATTACTGGTAGTTTATGATAAGGGAATTTCGCACTCTGCGCTGACACCAAGGACCCATTAAGAGTAAGGGCGGTACTTGGGCATCAAGAACTGGCCCAGTGAAGCATGGTGTTTACCATGCTCCCTGCGCCTTCCTCCGAATCGGTACTTGGTAGTCCCATCCTGGCCTAGTGGTGATAGCTTGGCCAGTGAGCCAAGGCCCGAATAAAAGCAGGGATTAATATGCCCTACTTACGAGAGATCGTTTTCTAGCATAGTGACTGGTGTAACAAGGCTACGTCCCTGGCCTTGACAAAGCAGGTTGGGAGCCCCTCTCCAAGGGTAGTGGGAGGTGCAGGGAGAAATCGAGAAACAGTTTTACCACTCATGGAAAGGTCTGTTAAGAGGGCCCCAATTCCAAGGACCAACTGAAATCCTTACCTGCCATCCCCAAAGAACTTCCCGGGAAATGGGGCAAAATCAAAGCCCGGATTCCCGGGCATGCACATGCGTCCCCTCCCCCTGCAATGCCTGGGTTAGGTTGGAGGTGAGACACTGGACAAGAGTGTGGGACAGCCACTGCGCAAACCTTTTAATAAAAACACTTCAATTGCCTCTGAGACTCGTCATGCTTCTCGAGCCATCTGCCAAACCAGCACCATAGTTTGATAAGTCAGACATGGGAGACAGATCAATAGATATGCCTGAACAAATCTTTATTCACCAAATAAAAGAAAAACTACCCTAATTCTTTGGAGTTCCTAATGTACAAAACAATAAAACTTGCGCTCGTCATGATGTCTTCACAACGCAAGTTCAGTCCTCTGTCCGAAACCTATGCGAACCTATCACATCCCTAACACTATAAGAAAGATAGAAAGAGAAATGGATTCCAAGCTTGGCTTAGTGTAGCTTTACTTCATCCAGGAAATCTTTAGTGATGGCAGGTTTTCTGAACCCCCACCAACGAGTTTTCAGTTCCTCTTCAAATCCTTCAAAGGGATCTCCAAACATTTCTTAACATTCCTTCCTCAAACAAATAAAAAGTCTTTGTCAAATGTTTCACACAGTTCCTTGTTTTATCCCATCTCCTGGCATGTCATTGTCTGTCCTGTGAAAGTCTGTATTCTGTGACGAATCAAGGGAATTCGTCCCTTCTTCTCAAGGGGGAGCCCCTCCCACCCCCAAAGCTAGGGAGGTAAACCCGATCCGCAACACTCTCCGTAGTTGTAGAGGCAAGTGGGACCTCACCGGGAGAGACTCCCCCCCCCCCCCCCCCCCCCCCCCTTAGGGGACAAGGACTCCCATTCCTGCGATTAACATGACATATATGTACACTGGGCTGAAGAAGAAAATAACGATGCTATTATTCTGAAGAAAGAGAAACTGTCTCTTTAAGATAAAGTAACCAATCCACTGAGACGAGTGGATTGAAAGAGAAACACTTGTCCAGTACGAGGCGAAAAGGGAGACTAGAAGCGAGAGAAAAGCATCTTTAAGGAGAGGAGGTCCCCTGGTAATGTCAATAGTGCAGTGGAGAAACAAAACCGTCGCCTGACCTGTAAGATCACCAAATATGTTTTATGGTGAGACCGAAGGTAACTGGGGACAGGGGAGGCACGTGAAAATCATGGTTGAGTACTCTACAACACAAAAAACTCCACTCAGTACTAATGAAAAAAACCTGAAGCTAAAACTGTTGAATTTAAATAGTGATGAGGAAAGGAGGAGAGCAATACCACACTCTGAAAGAGAATTGAATGGAAGTGGAATATTCTTGTTGAATGTGAACTGCGACAGTCTGAGAAAGAGAATACTATTGATCACTCAAGGGGAGGAGAATGGAAATGTGATATCCTTGTTAAAACCGAACTGTGTAAATACAAGGAAAGGAATAATACTCAACCTGAAAAGGGATGTGAAAGAGAGTAGGAAATGCTTAACGTTAAAATTAATGAACTAAGTGTTTTGAATAAAAGACAGATACCAGAAGGAGGAAATGATAAAGTGAATAACCTTCTCCTGGAAAGAAAGAAAGTTAAAACCTGTGTCCCAAGCAGAAGAGTGGGACCTAAGAAAGAAAGTGTATGAAGAGCTGAAGACCAAAGCGGTCTTTATGGTAAATCAGTGTGAACCAAGTAAAGCCACATCTAAAGTGAGGAATAATTATAGTAATGTGAGGTAAGAATAGAATGTACTGATGGGTAACGAGAACTGTTGTAAAACCTCTGACAGGGATGAGAAACAGAGGACTCGAAACTTATATTAAATGAAGAGGGGTAGAAAATGCCTCACTACCCCTTATCTAGAGGGTGTGTCCCTACCTCAACCAAAATAATGGGTCTGTCCTTTGTCAAGATGGCCCAAAGTAAGAATATCCTGTCTGGCCCTCACTCTCTAAAACTAATTGTAAGGTGCGAATGATATTGTCTCTCATTTTCAAAAAGGTATGAATCCAAAACAAAGTTTCCAAATGGCTAATGTTCACAGTTCCAGGGGATGGTTTCCTTCTCCAGGTTCCTGTTTTATAAATATGAAAAAGTTGAAATAAAGAATAATCAATTTTCTTAAAAATCAAAAGGATAACTTTCTCCTTTTGGATACTGCAATCCACTCCCGTAGAAATGGCTCGCGTCCCCAGGTTTCTTTTCACAATCAAAAGCAGGTTACAATTCTAAAGGCAGGTGTCCCCCTTAGAATTGTTCTTTTACTGTTTCACAAACCTGGGTGCAGGTCCCAGACCCGCAGGTCACCTCGTACACTCCCCTGCCAGGTTCTGTACAGATTTACAACAGCTCGAAGTCTCGTGTGTATGATTCTTCCTTAGGGTTTCTTTTTACAGCAGTTTATCACACATAATGGACTATGCCTGGTGTACTCTCCTGCGAGGCCTTGGATATAGTATTTCACTCCTTTCCATATGGTTAGCTTTGCCTGGTGTACTCTTCTACCAGGACTTTTATGCATCCGTTTTCAACACTGCTTATCAGTACTTCTCATTTGGTCATATTCTCATTAATGTCTGTCGGTACTTTTGATCAGTTAATTCAGCTTGTTTTTCAAATATTCAGTAGACCCCTTCCTCACGGTTAAACATAAAATGTCTCTCTGGTTTCCCTCCTTAGTCTTTCCCAATGTTGTATTGAGGGTACCAGACCCCAGGCCCACTGTCTAGGGCCTTCGTGACACTGCCCGACAGTGCTTTGACGTCCCAGCACTTTCCTTGGGCTCACTGGCTTTGTGTATTGCTTCTTGGCGTTCCCTCCAAGTTGGGTGTTTTCCGGCTTTTTTTCCTCTCCCTGCTGCTGTAGGCGTCTTCGGTAAGCGGCTGCACTCTGTACAGCGCCCCAGCCTCTGCCGCCCCCTGGAAGTACGACTCCCTTCTTCACACTCTGGGTCCTGCAAGCTTCTCCAATGCACGTTGCTCGCCAGCCGGCCTTCTCGCAACTTGTCGTTTCCTGGACTCCTGCACCACCGCCGGTACCTTGCACTGCCGTGAGCTGGACAACTCCCTTTTCCTCTTCCCAGCATGGTTTTGAACCATGTTGGGTCAATGGTCTTTCCCCAGCAACTAGACTGCTGCTCATGGTTCTCGTGGGAAGTGATCATTGTCAATCCTCGCCTCCTTCTCGTCTCAGTTGTTGCAGTGTTTCTGATGCAATTTTGAAAAAGGTGACATTGTACTTCATTGGGAGTAATCATAACTGCTCCCCACTTCTTCCTAGTCTCAGTTGTTAATAACCTAGTCTTTAGGGTGTATTGTGGAATACTGAAGCAGACTTGTTTAGAGGTTTATTTTATTTATCAAGAAATTGTATTTCAAAGTACCCTTATGGCAAAGAGAAGGGAACAAGCGAACAATACGAGACAATGGAATAAAATAAGTGATGAGCAAAAGACCAAAGCGGTCCTACTAGGCTTTGTGAGTGTTTGGAGCGTTCAAGTGCAGAGAGAGGGAAGGGACGGGAAAGGGGGTAAGTGCATGAGGTTCGACAGAGGGGCAAGTACCAAAGAGCCAGTTGCCAGGGAAACAGGTTAGTGCCAAGCAGTGCCCACTTGGTAGGCGAAGGTTCACCCATCAGTACAATAATTGTAGGCCCGGGAGACAACACAGGCCAGTGAGTGCCGAAAGGCAAGTGCTGGGGGAGGGCGTATGTTGTAGGCGATTGGCTAGAAGGCCAGGAGCTAGAGGGACACATAAGGACCCAGGCCACCTACCACAGGGACTCTGGGGTTTAGCACGGGAGGGAGAGGGGGAAGGAGGAGGAAAAGAGGAAAAAGAGCTAAGTCATGGAGCTTGAGATCTGGCTCAAGTCTTTTAGACTTTTGAGACATGGCAGGGGGTGGCGGTGTGTTCATGCTCATGCAAGGGATCGAACACAAAAACACAAAATGCTATTAGTTGCGCTTGGGCCTAAATTTTAAGATGGCTGCCGTTCACCAAGATGGCGTCCACACCTACATCTGCCATCTAGCTTGTAATGCATGCACTAAGGTGATGGTGCACCCTCATTTATTTGCACCCCCGTCCCCTGCTCCGTGGATGTGCTCTATTAGCGTTTAGTTTTTGTTCATTATCGCCTAGGGGGGGTGGAAAGAACCTCTCGTCACCCAACAGACCTCACTGGGAGTGACTCCACTTTGGGGAAAAGGACTACCATCCCCAAGAGGAACTCCCTAGAGAACCTGCTAAAGTACCATCTGTAAGACTTGCTGAAACAATATCTGTGAGGAAAAGGCCAATATGTGTTATTGACAACCTACAATAGAAAACCTCCTTTATAACTTTCATTCCACTGAGACTAAGAAGAGGAAGTATGGAGGAGAGGAGAATCCACCAGAGAGAAAAAGTAACAGATTATTATGCAGCGGTAGGGATAATGTGGGTTCGGCGGGTAGGTGGGGTTAGAGAGAGGTAGTAAGGTGGGTGGGGTAGAGACGAGGTTGGGTGGTGGTAGAAAGAGTGGGGGTACGGTGGGTGGGGGTAGAGAGAGAGGAGGTAGTGTTGGTGTTGGTAGAGAGAATAGGGTAGGGTGGGTGGGGTAGGATAGGGTGGGTGGGTAAGCTGTGTGTCTCTCCTTGTATGCTATTTCTCCCCATCTGTACTCTAATGCAATGGTTTTGGCTCATGGGTTGCGCAAGCAGCACCCAATAGCCCAAACTAAAAAGCTCAGTTTAAAATACATAATATAGGATAGCGTAAATTAGGATAATATTGGATGGCATGGCAGAACATGAAGAAAATGGTATCGGAGACCACAGCATAACATTTTTTTTTTTTTTGCATCAATGTTTTTCGTACAGCATGTATTGTACAGTGGTAAAATCACAAATGGGAACTTGCTTCAGATATCTTGGGTTCCAGTCCTAGAAGGGCCAACTCAGTCAGTCATTCAGAAATTATTTTTAGCTGAGCACCATTAATTTGGTTAATAATAAAACTTCTTGTTGGAAAGCTTGGAAGCGGGATGAATCGGGTATAAACTGCTGTGCAATACAACATGAAAGCCTAAAAAGGCTTTGAGGCCCAACATACATATAACGGGCAAACTTTATATAACTACCATACACACTATCCGTCAGAGAGAAGCCAACAAACTAAATGGGTATGAAGATACAACTCTGTTTATCATCCTTATACGTGTGCCGGCAGCCAAAGAGGCCTAGAAAGAGAAGTGGCACTGCAGAGGCCACCACCCTCCTGTGGGCTCATGTCGTGTGTCCAAAGATCCCAGGCTATCGTAGACTGAGCGGCTCAGCCACTTCGGAGATCAGACTCCACCAGGACAAGGGTGCAGATTCCCCAGTTCATGTTTCATGTAGGCGGCTAACCCAGTACAGAGATATGAATCTGTCCCGTGCCAGGTGTGAGCCGCTCACCCGGTCCAGGAATGATGAAAGACTGAGTCGACCATGTCGGCTTTTGAACGAATCTCCTGCAGGCATCTCACACCTGGCGTTCTAACCTGCTGGGCTACCTCAGCACCTCTATGTAATTTGAAATGCGTCACATTGCCTGGTGTGTGGTGGGGTGCTGAGCTCCGGGGGACGGGCGGGTGTAAATGGGGGGGGTGGGTAGTATTGCTTGAACTAGAGGGGCATTTCTAAGCATTTGTCCCTTTCTCACTCCAGCCACCCCCCCCCCCCTTCCTGGCATTAACTCCTGCTGCCCAAAATAGACAGGCGGCGGCTGAATTTAAGCCCCCCACTCCTCTCCTTCACAAGGATTGATTGGGCAGGGGGGGGGAAGGACCACATCCGAAACACAATAAAGATGTTTGACCATGTAAGGCTTTCGCGTAAGGCGCATGCTGAAGAAGAGGTTCCTGGTCAAGGCACGACATTACAGCTCCGCAAATGAGTGCCAGGCTTTATTGGCCCAAATTACATTGAAAGAAAAAACACTCCATTTCGTTTAGCCCCACTTCTAAACTGGCATTTGGGCATACTGTGTGTATATGTGTAATGCCAGATTGCTTATGGTATGAAATGCCAGAAGCACAGCTCTCCTGGAAACAAATCAAGGCCCGGCTGGTGCTTCGGCCATTTCATCCGTAAGCTTTCCCAGTTACCATGCCAACTGCTTCTGAACTCCCCTTTCGAAGGGATTATGTCCTTCGACGTATTCCTCATCTTAGATATCTCCTTCCAGCTCTGCTGGCCTCGGAAATTTTTTTCTCTAGAGGGCGCTGCGCGTCGACGTCCTCCGAGTCGATGTCCCTCGACAGCCGCCGTATCGATGTCGACGTCATCCTGCCTATAAAGGCCGCGCGCAGCGTCCGTTGCTCAGTTTCGTTTTTCCGCGCTTACTCAGTGCCTCGGAATACCGTTGCTCAGTTCTTGTCAGATTAAACCTATTTACCTCGAGTTATTCGATCCGTGCTCGATGGCTTCCTCGTCGGAACCGACAACTCCTCGATCCGGCTTCAAAAAATGCCGAGATTGTGGAAAAAAGATGTCACTGACTGACCCTCACAGAGTTTGTCTGTGGTGTTTGGGAGCTGAACACCATTGTTCGGAGTGCGAGGACTGTATGTCCATGACAGCTAAGGCCCTGAAGGAGCGTAGGGGGAAGCTGGAGAAAGGTAAGACTTTTAAAGCTGCTTCTTCGTCGACGAAGTCGAGACATTCGTCTCCTCGTCACCATTCGCGCTCCAGGTCTCGGAGTGGGTCCCATCACTCCTCGAGATCGAAGCACTCGAAGAGGAGACGTCGAAGATCCCCTTCTCCGTCTTCCTCTTCCTCTGTTTCGCCAAAAAGAATCCCTGGCCCCACGAAACATAGTTCCTGGGCTGAATGGGAGGAATTCCGCAAAAATATGAGCGTCTTCGAGAAAGCGGCCTCGACCCCCTCGAAGACTGCCGAGAGCGATGCTCTGGTCGAAAGACCCGAAGGTCAAAAACGCCGCGAGTCGCAGTACCCGGCGAAGGAAACCTCTCGAGCGCGTCTCGAACCCTCGAGTAGGAGTATGACCTCCAAACCTTCCTCGAAGGTTCCGTCGACGCCGAGGTCGGTGTCTTCGACGCCGTTGTCGAAGGGACCTTCGACACACGGGTCTGTCGACTCGACACCGGCGTCGACGCCAAGAAAAGCCTTCGACGACAACGACGTTTTCGAGGCCAATAATGACAAGTTCGGCACCCTCTGCCTTGGAAATGGGATTTACACCCTTTATGAGTTCAGAAAAATTGAGAACTATGTCCTCAATTTGGAAGAGGGTGAATTGTTTGAACAGGAAGACACATTTGAGTTGCAGGGACCTGTAACCCCAATTAGAGAGGAATTTTCCTCTTAAGAAGGCAGGTTAAAGGATCTTCATGATTCCTTACATGAGGCAAGTGGGTTAGACACTTCCCCTGAGGTGGAGTTTGCTAGGCCAGACCCGGGGGAGCATGCTGAAACCCCCTATAGAGCCTTAATGGCCAGGATCACAGAGTTTATGGGGTGGTCTGCACCTTCTCAATCTTTCCAACAAGATGACCTCACGGATATTCTTGATAAAGGCCCACAGGAGGATCCTGTGGTGCCTTTCCATAAAGCTCTTCAGAGGAAGAGGAAGATTATGACGAACTGGGAAACCCCAGATGTCGTCCCGGCAGTAAATAAAAAACTGTCTACAAAATACAGGGTATCCTCTACAGACCCAGAGTTTTTGTCAAAACACCCATCCCCACCCATCCCCAGAAAGTCTGGTGGTACAGGCAGCATCTTCTACCGATGTCAAGACGGCTTATCCTACCGTCCCACAGTACAGGGACGATAAAAAATATGATGCTATGGCAAAGAAAGTTTTTTTCGGCATGTAGCATGGCGTTAAAATCTGTGAATGCTACTTGCACCCTTGCTAGATTCAGCCATACACTTTGGGAGTGTGCTTCTACAGCGGCTGACTGCATCCCGGAAGGAGAAGAAAGGGAGGCGTTCCTGAATATCATACAGGACGGTAAAGACGCTATGTGCGAATCCCTCCAGACGGGCATTGATTCGGCTGACAGTGTCAGCAGAGCAATGGCGGCAAGTACAACAACCAGGAGATTTGCTTGGTTGAGAAAGTCTGGTTTTGCCCCAGATGTGCAAGCCAGGCTCTTGAACATGCCATTCGATGGCTCTTCTTTGTTTGGGAAAAAGGCGGATGACAGTTTAGAAAAACTGCAAACTTCAAAAGCAGCAGCAAAATCCCTATGCACTGCAATCCGTCAGACACCTTTTCGTCCCACAGGAACCTCTGCGAGAGGCAAGTCCTTCCGCTTCTACTCCGCATTCAGAAGAGGTAGAGGACGACCGGCTCAAAGGAGACAAAGAAGAACTACCCGAGGTGGACGGGGTAGATATTCAAAGGCCGCAGCAACAGCAGGTGCCTCTTTACCATCGGCATCTGCATCAGCCGCCCCAAAACCACTCTGAGGACTTCCCTCACAGGACACCTGTAGGAGGCAGGTTGACTCAACATCTGGCGGAATGGCAGGCTATCACGTCAGATGCTTGGGCATTGGAAACAGTTGCCCAAGGTTACTGCCTGCCTCTCCTACGCATACCTCAGTCATCCACCGGGGATCAGTTCTCAGAAAGCTCCAGATCCGCTCCTCTTGCAGGAAATTTTGGACCTGCTAGAGAAAGTTGCCATAGAACCGGTACCTGTAGCGGAGAGGAACAAGGGCTGGTACTCCCCTTACTTTCTCATTCCAAAGAAAGACGGAGGACTGAGACCCATCTTGGACTTGCGAGAATTGAACAAATTCCTCAGAAAAGACAAATTCAAGATGGTCACTCTTTCTCAGATCCTCCAGGTCCTTCAGTTCCAGGACTGGTTGGTATCTCTGGACCTTCAGGACGCTTATTTCCATGTGCCTATCCATCTCAAACACAGGAAATACCTGAGGTTCGCAATTGGCAACTCTCACTATCAATTTCGAGTGCTGCCATTTGGGCTGACCTCCGCCCCGAGAGTCTTCACCAAGTTAATGTCGGTAGTGGCGGCAAGTCTAAGGAGGGAAGGGATTCATGTCTACCCCTACCTGGACGATTGGTTGATCAGGGCTGTCTCTTCGGAACAAGCTCAGATCCAACTAAATCACGTGTGCCACTCCCTTCACAGACTATTATACCATTGCAGAGACTCTAGTTCATAGGAGCGATCCTGGACACTTCCCTGGGAAAAGCCTCGCCACCAGAGGTGAGGGCTCAAGATATTCTACAGATGGTTACCAAGTTTCAAAATGCCCAACGTCTCCCAGCCTTCGACTTTTTGAGATTGCTAGGCCTCATGGCATCCTGCATTTTCCTAGTGCCAGAGGCTCGCCTGAGAATGAGATCCCTCCCGTGGGCACTGAGGACTCAGTGGTCACAATTCTCAGGGAGAATGACAGATCTTCTTCAGGTTCCCGACAGGGTGGCTCGAGACCTTCAGTGGTGGGCCTGTCAGGAGAACATTCTGAAAGGACAACATTTTTGGCAACCCTTGCCGGAGATAACAGTAGTCACGGATGCCTCACTCACGGGGTGGGGAGCCCACGCCAACGACTTGACCATCAGCGGTCGTTGGTCTCCATCGGAGTCCAGACTACATATCAACCTGTTAGAGCTGAGAGCCATCAGACTTGCGCTGAAGGCATTCCTGCCAGCTGTACAAGGGAAAAACGTCCTGATAATGACGGACAACACAGTGGCCATGCATTACCTCAACAAAAGAGGAGGCGTAGGATCACTACCCCTGTGCAGAGAGGCGATGCAGCTCTGGTTTTGGGCAATCCAAGAAGGAATCTCTCTATCGGCAGTTCACCTAGCCGGAGAGAAGAACTTGACAGCGGACGCTCTGAGCAGGCAGAGCACAGTCTCCCACAAGTGGGAACTAGCTCAGGAAGTCCTTCAAGAGATCTTCGCCCTTTGGGGAACCCCTCAGGTGGATCTGTTCGCCACTAGCGTCAACAGGAAATGCGATCTGTTCTGCTCAAGGGAATTTCCCCCGAGAGGAGCTCTGGGAGACGCGTTCATAGTGGACTGGGAGTTTCCGCTTCTGTACGCATTCCCACCGGTCCCTGTCATTCCTCAAATGATCAGGAGGTTGAGAAGATTCCGGAGAACCATGATCCTAATTGCCCCGGATTGGCCCAGGAGAACGTGGTACCCGGACCTTCTAGACTTGTCCATCTGCCCTCCAATTCGACTTCCACTCAGAGAACCTACTCTCACATAACGGAGGTCAGGTTCTCCATCCAGACATCAAAACCCTCAACCTTCACGCTTGGCTTCTGAAAGGTTGAGGTACAAGGATTGGGACCTCCCTGATGATGTTATGGAGGTGTTGCTTTCGGCCAGGAGGCCAGCAACAAAGTCTTTATACCGCTGCTGTTGGAACAGATTTTGCAGCTGGTATAGAGAACAGAATATCGACCCTTTTTCATGTGGTACACCAATGGTTTTGTCCTTCCTTCTATATTTGGCGAATTCAGGCCTTCAAGTTGGCACCATTAAGGGCTATCTCGCAGCGCTATCCATCTTTAAGCGCACTGCGGAAGAACCATCCTATTTCAAATTACCCTTGGTAATACAGTTTCTAAAGGGGTTAACCAATGTTTATCCCCCAAGACCATTCCAAGTTCCCCTATGGGATTTAAATTTAGTACTAACTTTCCTGATGGGCACACCTTTCGAACCACTCCATTCTTGTTCGTTAAGATTCCTTACCCTTAAAACTGTTTTATTAGTAGCACTTACATCTGCTAGAAGGGTGAGCGAATTACAAGCTCTTTCTTGTAAACCCCCTCACACAATATTTCACAAAGACAAAGTTGTCCTGCAAGTGAAGCCTAATTTCCTCCCAAAGGTGGTTTCTGAATTCCATATCACTCAGAAGATTACCCTACCATCTTTCTATCCTCCTCCTCACCCGGGGAAAGAGGAAGAGAGGTTACACAGGCTAGACCCTAGAAGGGCTTTAAGTTTTTACATCAGTAGACTAGCCAGGATAAGACAGGCAGACCAGCTGTTTGTAGGTTACGCAGGTCACAAGCTGGGGTTACCAATAACTAAGCAGACCATTTCCAGATGGATCATTCTAGCCATTCTGGAATGTTATAAACTGGCGGGGAAAGAGCCCCCTCAAAACCTTAGGGCTCATTCGACCAGAGGTATTGCAGCTTCATCGGCCCTCAAAAGAGGCGTGCCGGTTAAAGACATCTGTGCGGCCGCTACATGGTCGTCTATCCATACCTTTACATGTTTTTACAATTTGGATTCCTCCTCCAGTCAAGGGACTAGGTTTGGAAGGGCTGTACTGCATTCTATTCATCAATAGAAGACAGCGTGAAGTCAGTACTCCCTCCTCCAATAATAGAATACTGCTATGGGAGCCTATCTAAGATGAGGAATACGTCGGAGGACACAATCCCTTTGAAGAACAAGTTACTTCTTACCTTGTAACGTTCTTTCGACGGGATGTTCCTCCGACGTATTCCTCATCAGCCCTCCCATCCATCCCCGCAGTTCTACTTCCCGTGTTGTTGCAGCTTACGCTCCTTCAGGGTGATTAGTCTAGTCCAGAAAGTATTATTGTGGGGTACAAAACGGAACTGAGCAACGGACGCTGCGCGCGGCCTTTATAGGCAGGGTGACGTCGCCGTCGATACGGCGGCTGTCGAGGGACATAGACTCGGAGGACGTCGACACGCAGCGCCCTCTAGCGAAAAAACTTTCCGAGGCCAGCAGAGCTGGAAGGAGATATCTAAGATGAGGAATACGTCGGAGGAACATCCCGTCGAAAGAACGTTACAAGGTAAGAAGTAACTTGTTCTTCTCTCTAGTACTTGCACTACCAATGTGTTGGCATTAGGTGGTGCTGGCACACAACCAAATGCACCAAAACTAAAACTGACACCCAAGATATTTTGGACTTAAACTCCTATCAGCCCTACACAACATTGTCAGTGGTAAGAGGCGGGATTCATGGAAATCTTAATTCCAAAATATCTGGAGAAGACAAGTTGCAATGCCTTCTTCCAGGCTAAACGTGTATGTCTAGTGTTCTGCAAAATCCTATGAGTAGTGTCCTGAACCATATATTTCTTTGATGGCTAAGGTTACGTAATTACAAGTTCTATAGCATCTATAAAAGCTGTTCGCCAGCTCTAATGTGGTAGTTTGTTTTTATTGCCCTTCGATGAAGCAAATGACATGGTTGAACTGTTACTAGAAGTTGTCCCCTCTTCTAACTGCTGTAATTTGAAATAATGTACAACTGCTCCATGTAGGTTGTCTGCTTTTAATCCTAACTAGCACCCTTGCGGGGGGAGCGAGCCAATCAGGTGGCTAGGAATGCAGGCTTGAACCACCGGTTAAAGCCCACGTTCCATCCCACCAGATGGCTGGCTCTCCTCGCCATCTTCCCTCCACCCTCCGTCCCGTTTTGTAATTTATTTTTTGTCCCTTCCCACCCTCCACTTACCTTATTTCTGCAGTGGTGGCAATCCCCGCTGCCACTCCTTCCTCTCCACTCCTGCAGGAAGTGGTCGAAGTGTACGAAAAGAAGTAGTGGAACTATGTTCCCTACTGGCCTGCACCGCTTCCCACAAACCTCATTGCTACGCCCCCTCCTTCCCACGCACTATACAAATCCCAAAACACATGCGCTTGCTTTTTAGGGGAATGTTCAGTGCAGTGCAATGAAAGTGCAAGTTTCAACTGCTTTCTAGACTTTTATTTGAAAAAGAAACCATTCCGGAACGGTGGTTTCTTCTTTTTTTTTCTTATTTTTTATTTATTTTTTTTTTTAAATGTATTTTACGAGTTTAATCAACAGGAGAATTTGATTTTTACAAGAATTTGATTTTTACAAAAATCTTCGTAGACCTCAGCGAGAAAGACCAAGAAAAAGAGAAGAACCTTTCAGAAGTTTTTAGAAATTCTGATGAGTCTCCCCGTTTTAGAAGTCTGAGTCTCAATTTGTAATTTCTTTTCGATCGTCGAAAGATTTTGAAGAATGTCAAGGAGACCTTTCAGCTCTAGAGGCCACTCGAGTTTGCCGCAACCTCAGTCGTCGATTGGTTGATCTTTTTAAAAGCTAGGTCTATTAGTTTGTCAGCTGCAAGTGTCCATCTTGTGGTCTCTCCTGATCTTAATCTGTTCCATAGAGATTCTTCATCCACCATTGCGGCATCTACCAAAAGGGCCTGGAGGTAGACGCATCTGTTTTGTTTTGTGTTGGGGCACGACATCACTAGGTGTTTAGTGTTTCTGCTGGCTCTCGGTTTTTGCATAAACGGCAGCCATTTTCTGTTGAAGGGGATCTGATGGCCAGAATTTAGTGTGTCATCAGTAAGTTTAGTCTCGCCTTCATGAACATGCTTCGCATCCGTTTGTTTGGGAATTTTACGCAGTAGTTCTGCGGCACTTTAACTTTGTTAAATGTTGGTGGAAGGTGGGCTAACAGTTTGTTTGTGCTTGCTTTGTCAATTGTATCTATCCAGTCATTGTATTCCATTTTACGTTTTACTCTATCTGGATTTTCTCTCAGATCATCTTCCGAGCATGCTACCTTGCATCCCATTTGTTTAGTGCCTTGCATGTACCACTTGCAATTTCTTCAGAGATGATATTGTAGATTGGCAGAGTGTCAGCAATTAGGATTTTTCTATAGAGACGCATGGCACTTTGCTCTACAGATGCCGCCAGAGAAACCAGCCCCAATTTGCATCTAATTGCGGACATGGATGTTGCCTTAGTTAGTCCTAGCACCGCTTTCCACACGAGTCCTTTAAGTTTGTTCCATAAAGACGGGCATGTTTAATGTTGTTTACATGCCATAAATGAGCGACGGAACGACTTTTGCCTTGTAGAATTGAATAGATGGGAGGAGCGAAAATCTGCCAAATTTGTTATCAACAGATCTAGTTAGTGCTGTTAACCGCTTTACCTTATCCCACAGCATATCTTGCATCGCTCTTTCTCTTGCTGATCCATCAATTGTCACTCCTAGATATTTGAAGTGATGGACGACTTTGATTTTTGTTTTGTCGAGGAACCAAATTTTGGTGTTTAGATGTCGTCTTATTTGCTTTGTTTAAGACCAAGATTTTCGTTTTCATTTTATTGGTTTCAAGATTGTCATCTTCGATGTATCTCGCCAAGTTGGTTAATTTTCGTTGTAGACCAATTTGGGTTTGGTCTATTACGATGACATCATCCGCGTAGAGAAGTCGTGAGATGATTGTTTTCCCTATTTTTGGTGGGAAAGCCCTTATTTTGGATTCATCGTGTTGGTAATCTCCTAGGAAGGCAATGAAGAAAGCCGGGGCTAAGGGGCATCCTTGTTTGACGCCTCGGTTGACAGATATCTCCTCTGACAGCATTCCTTGTCTGTTTAATTTGACCCAGATCTTTGTTTTGGCATGGAGGGCAATTTTGGCTCCAAGATGGATGTTGGGCATTTCCAGTCTTCCAGTTTGGACCACAGTTTTTCCCCATCTATTTTGTCAAATACTTTAGATAGATCGACGAATGCGAGGTACACTCTCGGTGCTCCTTCTTTGACTTTGGCCTCCAAGATATTTAATAGCAAGATGTTAACGGCGGTACTGCCATTTTTCTGAAAACCCATTTGAAAATTGTCCATACATGGTGCATTTTTGGCCCATCTCCTGAAATGTTCCAGCAGGCGTGTAGCGTAGATTTTGCCAATAATGTCCAGGAGAGCTATAGGTCTATAGCTCTCCGGATCTTCTCTGCTTCCTTTTTTGTAAACTGGGACAATTATGGCTTTCAACTAGGTTTCAGGGATCATTTTTGTTTTTCCACAGTGGGCGAAAATTTTGCTGATTACCGCTGGCCACTCTTTCAGGGACTGTTTCAGGTCGAGACTGGTCAGACCATCAGGGCCCAGAGCTCTCAACGTTTTTAGTTTGCAGATCGCATTTTCAATGTCGTCTGAATTCGAAACGTTGACCCATGTTGTTGTGGGTACCAGCACTCTGATGGGTAGGATGGACTGAGGAAAGTCAAATTGAGCCGCGAAATACATTGACCATTTTTGTTCTGATACAGAGTTGGAGATCTCGTTGTTTGGTTGTGTGGGCATCGTTTTGATTAATGACCAGAAGTCCCCAGATCTTTTTGTGCTCAATTTTCTCAACATCTCCTCTGAGTCGTGTTGATAGAAGTTCAGTTTGTGATGTTTTAGCCAGCTTGGTATAAGCCTTTGTTTCGTTTAGCCAACTTGCCCAAGCTTCTTTTGTGTTGGCTTTTTTTGCTATTTGCACCACTTTTCTTTTCTCGACCACCAGTTTGTCGTCTACATGTTTAGGTTGATCCATCTTGTTTTTCCGTCCTGCTGCTGGTACTCGATATGCTAGTAGAAGTGGAAGGGAGTTTGGTCTCCCTTCCGCGTGAAGAAGTGACTTAGATCCTCGAGACATATCGTATTTAGCGTTTATCTTCAATACGTCTGTTACTTTCAAGCGGAGCCTTGTTTGTTGGTTGTTTGCTGAGATGTTGAAATTATAGGTCTGTTTGACCGGGTGCTTTCCTTGCCATGAGCAGTAAAGTAGGTTGTGGTCGCTGTGGATGGTTCTTTGGACTTGGAAGAGGTGTATGATTGATAGGAGTCCGTGGCTAACAAAGATGTAATCCAGACTGGCTTTGGAGTTCAGACGTTCCCAGGTTGGAATAGTATTTTGCTGTGGGAACAGTGAAGCAATGTTGTAAAGATTTCTCGGGTTGGTTACATTTGTCCAGCCTTACCTCGATCTTCTGTTGATCCTTGTGACACTCGATCGTTGTGGTCATCTAGGTGTACGTTGCAGTTTGCATTGAGGTAGCCACACACGATAATGTCGATCTTATCATAGTCGGCATATATCTGATCTATTGTTTCTCCCATTTTGTTGTTGTGCTTTGGATTGCAGTATGTACTTATTATCGCAAGCTGTGTGGCGTATTCTGGGTCTGGATCTGATGCTTGGTGGATCCACGTTATAAGCATGACCAGCATCTCGTATGATTCCTTCAGTTTTATTGGTGTAGTTAATCCTGAACCTATTCTGATTGCTGTCAACAGTCCAGATGATGGACGACCTAATAGGCCTTTTGCAGCTGGAGATATTTCCACTGTGAATCCAGCTAATGATGGATCGTCTGCCAACCAGGTCTCCTGTAGACATAGTATATCGAATTGGCCCAAATCAACGTCTCCCAACGTTGTAAGATGTGAGTGTCCTCTCGTGTTCCACGATCCCAAGGTGTAAGTTTCGGTGAAAGCAATTTCCGCAGATTTTTCGGTTCCTTTGGGCGGGGATACTGAGGACGATGGTTGTTGCTATTTTCCGATTTTCGGATTTAGGGCTGATTTTAGCCATGTCCACGGACCTTTTGATGTTAACGCCTCTCTTGACTTGTTCATATTGCCACCTCAGTTTTTATGTGTTAGCCTTGTTGGGGAATGCATAGGAGGAGATTGAGTTTGTTGATCCTCCAGTCTGGTACGTGATATCCGGGCTCGTTGTCTGTTATTATATCTTTTCTGATCTTCCTGTGGCCTGTTCCTTTCGTCCTCATATTTGGTCCTTCGTTGCTTATAGCGTTGACCATCTTGTACCGTGTTTTGATTGGCAGAATAGTTGTCGTCTTCTCCATGCCATTTCCCTATTCGCTGGTTGCGGTAGAGCCCCTCCAATTTTGATATGTAACGATTGTTGCGGCGTTCCACTTCTTTCATTTTAGTTTCTTTTTCATCTCTTGTCCTCGGATCTTTCATTTCCATCAATATGCTCAATTTCTCTATAGGCTGCTGAGCTGATTTGTTGAATGCCAAAGGACTTAACGTGGAGATAGGGTTTTGCAGTGTTCCCTCTGTGGTATGGTTCGAGTGTGAGGTCTTCTGTTTTGATTGCTCTCAATGAGTTTGTTTTGCTAGTTATTTTTAGGACAGTTTTCCTATTTAGGATCATGTAGCCTTCGTTTTTTTATTTTTTATTGTTCCAGTTTAAATATGCTTACATTTCCATCCACTTTGATACTTTTTGTTTTGATGCCAGTCCGCTTTCTTCGATGACCTGTGGACATCTGAGGTTGGGAGACTTTTAGTTGTTGTCGGATCTTCCTTATCATGATGCTCACTTCGGTAGCGTTTCTTATTTCGCTGGCTGGGGGAGTTTCTATCTTGAGAGTCAGAGGAGTTGATATGATCCTTTATTGTAGGTCCTCTGCTGCTTAGTTTTTGGGGCGATTGAGCATGCTGGGCCGTTTGTGGATTTAATATTATCCTTTCCGCCTCCGTTGCGAAAGCTGCCTTTTCGAGTTCTTTTGGGTTATTTTCTCAATGTTGGGACTGATTAATCAAGTCTGAGTTTGTCATGAATTTGTCAGCTGATCTTGGCGATCTTGTGAGGTCTACAACCTTGTGGTGCGGCCAAATGCTTTCCGGGGCATCTTCATCTTGGCGAGGGGTTTTTGGCCCTACCGCCTTAGTTTCTTGGTCGTTGTTGCTGTGTTTTTTAGTGTCGTAGTGACTGCCACCCCTTGGGTTGCTAGCTTCAAAACAGTTGGTTTTCTTTTTGTTGGTCGATGGGTCTCTCCCTTAGCTGACAGAGGTATAGTACTCGTTAGTGGTTTTTCTCCAGTCTTTCCTTTTGCCTTCTGAAGTTCTTCTGGGCCATTTTGATTTTGAAATTTTTGGTTTGTTTTCTGCTCTCCTCACAGAGAGAGTCTACTAGCTTTTCAAGAGCTGCCACTTTTGTGTCCCAGGCTTTTTGATGGTTGTTGGTTCTTTCCTCTATGGCTGTTATGTAGCCTTCTATACAGGTCATTTTGGTGGTCATGTTGGTGAGAACAGGTGTTATCTTGTGCAGTCTTTTATTGGCTTGTAGAGTTTGCAGAATGGTGCTAAGACGATGGTCATTGCAGACATGATAGTTAACATGTCTGTTTTTTTTGTTGGGTAACTCTTTTTGGGTCACTATAGAGATTTCGCTTAAATGTCTGTTCTTAGGCGACGAATGAATGGTTGCTGGTTTCCTGGGGATTCGAACGTCGAATTGTCAACTGAAAGGTTAGCTCCTTGTTCAAGCTCTGCTGTCAAGACTGATGGCAGTCTTACTTCCTTGGATATCTTGATTCATGAGTTCTGCTCACCCTTTTTGAAGGGGGTTAGTGGTCCACCTGAATTCCTGGTGAAATATGCTCTTTGGATCTGGTGTAGTTGTTTATGTGTATGCATGTTGACCGTCTCCGGCATATTTGTGATGCCTTCCACTTTCAGCGGCCATTCAACTTGCTGCTTTGCATTACTTCTCGGTTCAATCTACACACGGTTGATCCATATCCACTTGCGTAGTGGACTGAATGGATGGAGAATTTTGAGCGCTTTGTGCTTGGTTTGCACTTGTTGTTCTATTTGGCGATGTAGAGGGGCTTATGTCTTTTGAAGATGTTTTTGGGCGAGCCCGGCTTCTGCATCAGTTTTACTGTGTTTATTTACTGGAGGAGTGTCCTGAATGGCTTCTAGGATCTCTGCGTCCGATAGTTCCGTGTCTAGTTTCTGTTTTTGATGTTTGGTGAAAAATGCTTTTAGTGGACATGACATCAGGGGATTCGGTACGAGTTTGGAAGGGGCTATGCTCCTTTTGTGTGTTTTTAAATGTTTGCTTGTTGTTTTCCTCTTACTTGTTTTAAGGTCAATGGCCTCTTGTTTTTTCTTGATCACTTTGGCGTTGGCATTAGTTAGTTGTTTTCTTAAAGGTTGTTTATTTTTTCAGTTTTTTCGCTCTCAGTAAAGACTGGCTTGCGTCTGTCTAAATCTGAATTTTCTTCCTCGGTGCTCCCTTCCGAGTCTCTTTCTGCGCCATCCTCAGTCACAGAGGGCTATAATAGGATCTGAGCGTCTATCTTTGCTAATGTGCTTAAGGTTCATTGCACACTGGATTTGTTGGGGCACGTTCGGTTCCGGGTGCACCATGGCTGTTATGCTTGTTTACTTGGGTATATTTTGCACTTTTGGGTTGGGTGAGTTCAATGTCGTGGAAAGTATTTCTGCACTGCTCGCGCTGCCCCTGTCAGGCTCAGGCTCTGTCTCTGTGGTGCACGCTTTACTTGGGCATATCAGCTCTGTCGTCGACCCGTGCTCCTCGAGATGCAAAGTTACTCCGCCCATACACGGAAGTGCCCGATGAGACCCGCCGTCTCTCCCCTCGTCGCTGTAGCGCTCCCGCATGGAGTCCGGCAGAGGCCTCCCTACGATCCCTGCCGGGGCCTCGCTTGTCTCAGCGGTAGGCGTGACGCTGGTCGCTTCGAGTGGCGGAGGTCGGCCGGGCTCCCGGGGTTGCTCATTTCCAGGATCTTTGTGAGTTGGTGTCCCTGCGCCGGCTGCTCCAGCATTGCTGCTTTTTGTTTTCAATTAGCGAGTGAGTAAGGTCGGGTAGATTCTTGCTGCTTCTGAGGCGGCGACAACTTGGGTCTGAGTCAGCGTCAGCATCTGTGACTGCGACTTCATTCCTCTTATTTCTCGCAGTCTTCGGGTCAGCGTTGATTTGAGTCCGCTTTGGGTTTCTGAGGCCGCGTGGTCAAAGGCTCCATTTAAACCTTAGTTCCGCGTCTTCCGCGGACTATTACAGACTACTCCCACCTCGCCTCACGGCTCTGCTTCCCGCTCTGCGGTGAAACTCGCGTATATGGGTCCTCCCACACACAATGGGCAAAGGAGAAAGACTGTGGTGACTACTGCAGACCCTTCCTTACTTCATTTTTTATTTATAAGGCGATGAAAAAGCTAACAGGATGCCTGTGCGATTATTGAACACACAACGCCACTGGAATTCACAGAAGAAAGAAAAAAAAATTCAAGAAAGTCCTGTGTTCCCGTGTTCTCGTGGCCTGCTGAGTTCAAAGAAGTCACAACGGGTAAGGCAACCGCAGTTAATATTCAGCGACACATGTAGTGGGAATAACGTTAAACAGAAGCAGGTGGTAAAACGTGTGGCTTACTTGATTGAATAATTTCGTCAGATGTCTCCAGATGTCCTAGATGAATGCAGCCAGAGCACTGCAGCAACCGTTCACTTTCTGCCGCTTTCAGCCACTTTAATCACAACAAAGGTAGCCCATGCAATTCAAAAGTCCCTGCTGGGTCGGGAGCAGCTACTCCAGTGGAAATACCGATGCGGGATGCAATATGCGGCCCCTGCTTGCCCTGCCAAAAAGTGCAGCAAGCTGGCTCACTTTTCAGGGTTTGCCGCACACAGTTTGGTACGCGGTTTGCCGCCACCTTAGGGAGGAATACAGCTCCCAACACATTTCAGGCACACTCCAGGCGGTGCCGAGTTAAACGCAGGCCAGGCCGGTAGTAAAGTACTGCTGCCCCCCAAGCCGCTGCTGCTTGGATGCTGCTTAGATGAGACGGCAGGAGCACAGAGGCACAGGAACACTGCAGCCAACAGTCAACAGTCCACTAGTTTAAAGGAAAGGCACACAGAACGTCGATTCAGAATGTAGAACGCAGAATCTTTCTACTCTTTATATAGGAACAGTAAAACTTAATTAAAAGAAGTAGAGGAGCACCGCTCCCGCCCACTTCGACCACTGCCTGCAGGCCACCATGGAAAGGGAGGCCGGGCTCCGTAGCCATGGAAAGGGAAGAGGAGCTCCGTATGGAGCCCCGCTTCCCTTTCCATGGTTACCAGCTTGTGTGTGTCCCTTTGAACTAAGGAAAATACTTTTATTTTAGCACCCTGTGTTACCACTTTGGTAGCCTGGGGTGCTAAAGTCCTGAAATACCCTTTCCAAGTGCTGTAACTGGGGGTAGGGGGAGAAATGACCTAAAGGTCTCGTTAATGGCACTCGGCGGAGTGTGGCTGCGAGTGTGCAGTCTTTGGCAGTCACTCTACTCTTTCTGCAGTTCCAGTTGGAGGTGTCCTGACTCCCTTCACTCTCCCGCGGAGCGGGCCGCGGAGTGTGGCTGCGAGTGTGCAGTCTTTGGCAGTCTGTGCATGGCTGCCATGGCGCCTATGCTGGAAATCGCGCCTACTATGGACTCCGAGCATGACTTGATGGAACCTGAGGAGGGCCGCTTGCTTAGAAGTGCGTGCCCGCGTATTGCTGTAAAAATGCATCAAAACCGCTGCGAGCAAAACCTGCACCCGTCCGGCCCGACTCAAAGCCAACTCAAGATTCCAATAGTCTAATCCCGCCTCAGGCGGGTGGAAAACAACAAACATCCCGTCAGTAAAAGCACTGCCATTATGAGGCGAAGAAGTTCAGCAGAAATGGAGGGAGACCGGCCCGACGTACCTGTCTCTCCGCTGTCGGCGCTGGTGTCACCTCGTCTCCCGCCCGCGTTCCTGCAGCCACGGATTCCACCCTCACAGCTCCGGGGCCCTGGTGGCTTCCGGAGGGAGGACCGAGGCCCGTGAGCTGGGGGCGGGGGGACCCGCGAGGGAGCCGAAAGAGGCTCGGCAGCCGCGGGCCGTTCCGGGGGCGGAGTCAGTGGACGTCTCTCCACCCTCGGTCGAGGCTGTTTCGACCGCGGAGCGACCAGGGGAAAGTGTGGCCATGCCCCCTTCACGGAAGTCTCAACTCCGCTGCAACTGCAGGCCAAATTGGTCCAAGGGTGCTCCCCGTGTGAGAGGGGGGCCTAAGAAACTAAGGACTCAGTTGAAGCACCAATAATTAACGGACATAACTCCAGGATGCAAATTGAGGCTCAAGTCCACACCAACTTGCTCAATCCAGAATTCCCCCTTCTAGACGACATAACGCCCCCCTCCCCCGGTCTCCAGTGGACTGCAGGGGTCTAGATAAACAAGCTAAATAACTATCTGTCCCCAGTTTGGTAAAGCCCTTAGAGGCCTCCTCAGCCCCCCGTAGGAGTTCCAAACTTTAAAAAAAACGCTGCAGGAAGGAGGTGGAGTCTCCAGACACCAGAAAAACCAGAGCCCCCAGAACTATAGGGCCTCCAAAAACGAAAAACATAAACATTTCTTTTACTAGCCTACAGTCCTCTAAAAGCAAAATAAGTGGCCAAAGAGCCAATAAACCATGGAATCCAGCATCAATAAAGCCTTCGGTTGCAAGCCTAGTAACAGACTTTTTCCACGCTTTTGCCCCAGATCCACGAAACAGGCAAGAGGATCTTACCGATGAGGAAATCTTGGAGGCGGTAAAAACGTGCCAACCTCCGGATAAAGCAAGAAAAATGGCCCCGGCGACAGAGCAGCGCCCCACGTCACAGGACGCTGCTAAGGCGAAAAAAGCTCCTTCTCCATCACGGTCTCCGCCGGTGACAACCCCAAAGCCCAACCCTCCTGCTCCCCAACCTGGACCTTTACCTCTGGCCATCTCTGAAAAGGGCCCAGATTACCCACCAACACACTACTTCAATAGTGAATCGGCCAAGGGGGCTTCCCTGGGAAACACTGCCTCTGCCCAACCAAAAACCACACAAATTTCTATTCAACGTTCACCGCACTCAAACACGCTGACAATGAGGTCCTCCGTCATTCCAGATCTGGCCGGGACACAGAACCCACAGGCATCAGCATCCCAAATCCAAAGGGCGGTCGTGATCACCAAGGGACAGAAGCCTGGAAACCCAATTCAAGATTCACGCCCCCCTCTAACTGATAATGGACAGCCAGCTCGGCCTTTGCAGGAAGGTGTGCCCCTGGACCACCACCTCAAATTGTTGCAGCCCGATCGGGTCAGTCGTGGCCCTTTAGACTTTCCATCTACTCCTGTAGTCAGACGGCTATTAAACGAGAGCCATATATCAACTCCTGCTCCCAAACAGCGCCCTCAACCACCGTGCTCTCCAATGGAACCTCCATCGCAAAACAAGCGGGACTTCCCATCAATGTCAGCAGTCACCATTGCCTTGAACCCGTTCACTAAACTTTACGAAGGCATTAATGAAAACTTGAAAGACCACACCTCGATCCAAGCATCAATGTACTCAAAATTAACTTTTTTAGAAGACTACATCACTGCCTTAGATGGTCAACTAAAGTCCCTTAAGTCCGACGTGGAAAAAGGCGTAAAGACTCTGCGCCCATTCTTTCAACAAACTTAACGGAGGCTGTAGCAGGTGCTCCAAACTCGCCCGTGCAACTTCAACCTCCAGCACACAGCCCCGTTACCCAACTGTCAGCGGGATCCGGCAATTGCAGGCCAGTATATCAAGAGGTCATTCACATTACGGACGACCCCCTGCAATTTCCTTCAACTCCAAAAACAATCTTGAGGGTAGAAGACAGCGCATACCCTCTGTTCTCAACAGCGAGACTCGAAAAGCCCAAATCAAGATGCGAGACCCAAATCCAAAAAGAAAAACAAGTCAAGCCACTGGCTCCATGCTCAAACAAAAGAGCAGTGAAAGCAGGAAATTCGGTCCAAAGCTTGCCCCCCCCCCCCAGTTAACCAAAAGGGAAACCATGTTTCTCCTCGAACAACGGAAGACTTTTTGGCAGAAGAGGACTTTATGAACATTTCCCAACACATCGATGACTCCCAAGCCCCACTGTTGGCCAAGGGAGGGAAAAAAGTCCAGGAATCCCATTTTTCGGTCTCCTGTGGAATCCGGCCATCAGGACGAGCTGGAAATCATTGAAGATCCGATTGAAGAAGATACAGGCTACAAATTCACCACCCTGGAAGATCGTAGAATAAATCTCCATCAGCGGCTAAGACGGACGTCCCTCAGCCCTCCCAGCTTCCGAGTGGTGTCGTTTGCATCTTTGAGGCCCCGCGACTTGCCAAGCCGTAAAAGGCCGTCCTCCCGTGAACAGTCCGCCCATCAGAAGTCCGGGGGGCGGGAGTCTGATTGCTTCTTAAAGAAACGAGGGAGACAAACCACAGAGGCAAAGTCGAACGACAAAAGGGGGTCGCACTCGATTCTCCACTATACTTCGAGAACAGAGCAATATCGTAAGGAAAAACAACTTCCGAGTGAGTCCCCCATCAAGCTGGAACAACACATAGATAATGAAGATGATATAATTCTGTACAGAAGAGGTATCCTCACATTATTCAGCTTCATTCCAGCTTTACGTGGGATAAAATCCTCAGACTTAAAGATAGTGGACCCATACCACTCGAACGACAGAGCTAAAACCTATATTTATGCCGACTCTGAGTGCCAAAGAGGAAATCGCCCGAGCAAAGGAGGAATTGGCCTCTCTAGGTTATATCGTGCATAACCAAAGTCAAAAACTCCATCTCCAGAAGCCAGGTTACTCGGAGAGAGAATGGGGTCGCCAGGTCAAAAATCCAGACAACGAGAATGGGTGTGAAAGCAGAACCACCAGTGGTATCCACAGAACAGCCGATAAACACAACTCGAAGCTCCCAGAAACTTCTACCGCCACTTCACAGGAAAAACTTATGTCACTCAAGCTGACAAAAACCTTTGAATGTCAGGCAGCCAATACTTCTAGGATCAACACCGAAAACGCTAAATCGGCCTCTGCCCTGCGGTCTGCGCAGAGAAACACGGAGAGCCCTCGAGCGACAAAAGAAAGCTCTGGCTCCAATTCAAAACCAAGAGAAAAACTACAGGGGCTCTGGGCTTGGCTTCCCAAGGCGCTGACACAAACGAAAAAATAGCAATCTGCAGGTCGGCCCAAAGGGTGAACAAACCGTCTGACTGTCGACCACAACTCTTCCTCCCTTCATCTCTGCTCATGGAATACTCGTGGACATCTCCACCTAACAACGATGGGCGACGCAATCTTAACTTCATTTGATATCATCTGCCTACAAGAGACTTGGCTGAGGCAAACACCGGCAATGGATGGTTATGACATCATCTTGGCACCCGCAAACAAAGATCTATTGGGCCGTCCGACATAGGGCCTCCTCATGGCCTGCCGGCAGGGAATTGGACTGAAGTTCAAGGCCACACTTCAAGCAAGTCTCTCAATCCTGGCAGTGTTACTCGACTGGGTAGAACGACCGCATTCCAGAACTTCGCAATTAGCAATTGTTAACACTTACTGGAACTCAGCAGCCATAAATCAACAGACTTATCTATCTATGATGGAGAACCTGCTAGACGAAATGCAAGCCACACACCAGGTTCCTTCAATTATAATTTGTGGGGATTTGAATGCCCAATGCCTCGACAGGCTTGCAAAGTCGGATGCAATCTCAATTATGATGCCTGCCGCTTAAAGAGGGTGCCTTTGGTCCTCCCTAATGTCTTTTAGAAAATTGGAGAACCTGGACTCCTCTTTCCCAAATGACCATCGCCTTCCTACTCGGGGAACTAGGTTCCCTCCACGCCACAATCGATTACATCTTTGCCTCTCGACACCTTCTGGGAAAGGTGAAAGACTTTGAAGTCCGCAAGACAACAGCCAAGGTCCACAACCAGTTTACCATGACCTTGGACAATCATTTTAAACAGCCTGCACTATACGTAATGGGGGTTGAATCAAATCTTCGGGGAAACCGCTTGAACTTGACAGCGCAAGCAGTCACAACTCTGCTGGCAAAATATGCGCACGATGGGAGCTCCGAGGGAAATGAAATTTTGGATTATGTTCCCTTATTAGCCCAATACAGGGCGAAATCAAAACAGTCGGTCTCTACATTTATCGCGCCCAGACACACTTTTGATGCTACACTGGTAGCAAAAAGACGTGAACTCCGCAGGCTGAAGAGGCGGCTTGGAAATCTTCCGCAAAACCAGAACAACTAAAGATGGCAATATCAACTTATAAAAACTGGGTGAAACACCATTGACACCAACTCTATCAGCAGGACGCGGAAACTATGCTAAAGGCCATTTGCGGAAATAAAGTGAGAGTTTTGGTCCCTGTTAAAATCTTCGGTACCCTCATATAACAACTCGACCATTAACGCCATGGCTGAGCAAAAATGGATAAACCATTTTACTTCCCTTTTTCAAGCCCCTGAAGCCAATGTTTCAATCGGAAAGAAATTGTTCGATGCAGATTGGCTGAAATTGGGATGACCAAGTAGAAATCAGTGACCACATCAAAAAGCTGAAGACCTCTAGAGCAGCGGGCCCGGATGGAATCTCATAGATTTGAAATCAAACCAAGTGGAATGGGCCTCGCTGATTGCGTCAATCTTCAGGAAATGTTCGGATCAGAAATCCCTGCCGCCTTCATGGAGAAAAGCCATCATCGTCCCGATTTACAAGAAGGGCGACATTACAGATCCATTAAACTATCACCCCAGAGCCCTCTTGGACTGCATTGGTAAAGTCTTTGGGAGTCTGCTTCTGAAAAGATTCCAATATTGGGCAGAGTCGGCCCCCTGCAACGACAGGTTCCAAACCGGCTTTAAAAGAAACATGGGCACAGCGGTAAACATTTTAACCATTAGCACCCTGAAAAGCAAGGTTTTGGTGGGCAAACCGCAGATCTTTGTCGCTTTCATCGACCTCTCCCAGGCCTTTGACTTAGTCGATGGGCATCGCCTGTGGAAAAAACTAGAGGGGTGGTGCTGCCCTCAGGAGATTCTGCAGCCAATCAAAGCTTTACATTCGGATACCACTCTCAGGGTCTGCCTGTCGCAAAGGTGCAACCTCTCAGGCAAAATCCAGACCGGGCGAGGGGTAAAACAAGGATGCCCCCTAGCCCCAGCTTTGTTCCTTGCCTACATCGGTGACTATGGGGCCTCAGAAGATCTGGCGCGCACCTTTCCACCGTCAGTTGCTACTGTCAAAATAAGCCACCTACTGTATGCTGACGACCTCATTTTACTGGATCAGACCCAGATCGGCCTCCAGAGACAGTTATCCAACCTACTCATCTATACCGCGGAAAACAACTTAAAAATAAACAAAAAGAAAACTAAAATCATGATACTGGAAGCCAGACAAATACAAATGGTGCTTAGAGAAAAACGAGATCGAGAGGGTTACCGAATACAAATACTTGGGTGTTTCGTTAGACAGCTCGAAACACGAGTCTTCTATGCAGGCAACCCTTCAAAACAAAATCAAGAAGCTGGCTTCTCAAGGAAAGGCGATCGACATAAAATTTGGAAAATGTTCATGCATCCCAGTGATAGAAGGGACAACTTTTTTCCTGTAGAATTCTATCACCTATGGTGCTGAAGCCATGCCGTCGATCCCAACCAAAATCTGACCGAAACTAGAAAGTCTTTTTCTGGAAGGTGGTCCTCTCTCTCCCAAAATCTACATCCATTGCTGCAATTCGTCGTGAGCTTAGTCTTGTGTCTTGTGTCATTAAAGGCCACAGTAAACATCAATGCCCTCAGGTTATACAGAAAATGTATCATGGACGACAGCGATGACATTTATGGATTGCTAAACAAAGAGCTACATTCTGGTAAGGTGAAAATGCTAGCATCTTGGAAAGAAACAAACAGGGCCTTACTTGAGTCAGTCACCTGCTCGAAGCCGACCTCAGTGCAAACCCGACTAGAGTATACAAGAAATTGAAAGACTTGGACTGGATCCAAACACAAGAGGCAGCAACCAACAACAAACTCCTCCTGCACCCTGCCCCCATCGTTCTGTAAACTTAACGAGCCAATGAAGTACCGTCAGAAATTTCCCAGCAGGGGGGCGCAAAACTCTCTGCTAAGGATAAGGATGAATCTGCTCGAGACAAACAAAATCCGTAACATCAGAGGCCTTTCCGACACAAGCACTTGCCGCTTGTGCGAGTCCGAAACCGAATCAATTCGACACCTGCTTTTGACATGCCCGAAAACTTTGGCCTTGAGATCAGCCTACCTCAAACACTTAATCGCGGATGAACGAGGGTGGGATGAAGAAAAATGGTGGATGAGACTGATCGGCGGAGACCGAACAACCTGGCTTCTAGCAACTATAAAAATTCTAGAACATACAATGATAATGTTATCAGGTTCAGGGTCCCACCCTGTGCAGTCACTTTGATCTTCAGTTTTTCTACTTCATTTTGTAAAGTTCTCTTTTTGAACACACACAAATAAAACAAAAACAAAAAATAAATAATGGCACTCGCTTCTCCCAGGCCATTAACTTGGGCTGCCGGATGATTTCCCCCCAACGCCCCCGTCACCCGTTCCAGTCCTTGGAACGGGGGCTTAACGCTACATTAGTAAATTGAACACAGCGCTCTTGCTCGTGGAGCGCTTGCCACACCCTGGCCTTTGTGCTCTCGATGTTTTCCTCTGTTGTGCCCTAAGCAGTGCGCATTCTATCTGGGCGAAGGGTGAGCCGGCGGACCTCGCGGGGAGGGCGGCGGGGGACGTGAAAGGTTTAGTGGAGAGGATGTACTATGAAGAGGTGCTTGTATGCATGCATATACGTTGTTCATTTTATTTGCCACAACCCTAAACAAAGTACAAGAGGAAGGTTAAATGGTGTTTTAATATGGAAGCCCATTTTCAACGGTGAAATCAGGCAGAGGTGGGTAATTCAATAAAAATGCAAACAAG
This sequence comes from Ambystoma mexicanum, assembly GCF_040938575.1. Taxonomy (NCBI): domain Eukaryota; kingdom Metazoa; phylum Chordata; class Amphibia; order Caudata; family Ambystomatidae; genus Ambystoma; species Ambystoma mexicanum. The sequence continues at coordinate 197,749,022 of NC_090937.1, read as the reverse complement.
ACCGAAGTCTGTGGAGAAAGAGGAGTTCCTCTTTTCCTCCTGTACATGCTGATGGCTATAGCAAATGTTGACTCACTGCACCAGGGAGTGCTGGGTTCCTGCATGGCACAGCTGCAGTGACCTAAGACAGGCTGCGGCCCTGACGGATTCCTTCGCTATCATCATCACCTCAGGAGTTATCAAGCAGCAGCTTGCCTGAAACATGGTATTCATTGTAGGGGCCTGGCAGAAGCCCTCCCTGGAGAGCTACGCCCGTCTGTTCAGAGGAGGGTGCGGACATATGACCTAATCAAATGTGTTCCTGTGGGAGGCCCTCTGTGTATCTGGCCCCTTCTATTATTTCGCTCAAGTAACTCCCAGCCGCAGCTGGTTAAGGGCTCCAAGGCCATCTTTCAGTTTTCTTATCAGCAAGAACTATTTGTGAGCACAGAACAGAAGGAGTTTGCTGTGTTAAGGCGAGGCGCAGATCTGAAGAGACGCAGTGATTTGTGCTAGTGAGGAACCTTGACCTTCTGCAGACTGGTAATTCCGGATTCCAAAGCACACGAAATCTTCCAAATACATTTTTCTAATCACTAAAAACGGAAGAATTTCATTTTTTTTGTGCTCTCAATACGCGACAGAAGAATGCCTTCTCATTGAATGGCTGTTTTTCACTGTCATTTACAGTTATTGCCCTCCCTCGACAGAGTAGTTCTCCATTTTGAATGCTGCCTCACACACATGTTCTTACACACAATGTAGTGTTCAGTCACCAACGGAGTCTAGGACCTCTGTGGGTACATGCATTGTTGCCTCAACGACCTGCCTTGCTGCGTGAGTCCGCTCACTGATACTGTTGCATCGTTTGTACATCCACATTGTTCCTCATGCTAATGGCATTATGCAAGAGACGATTGTTGTAGTTAGTAAAAGGTGCTGCACTGCACAATCCTTCTCCTAATACAAATCTGACTTTAAGAGAAATTAAGTAATTGGGTGATGTGTTCATTTCATATGATGTTCACCACCACTGCCAATGTCATGTTAGCAGCCATTCCAGGGCCAGGACCATTAATTACGCGTATCTAGCGGCTTCTGGGTTTAATTGTATTTCAGGCTTCTAGGTGCCGCTTTTGGGCTCTAGGTGCGTTCTAAAACGTCAAAACAGGCTGGTCAGATACTTTGCTTCTGTGCCACAGCCAAGTGCTCTGCGCTGATTGGGTACCAGAAGGCAGACTCTTCCACCTGACTAACTGGCTGCTGGAGTGTAGCCTGGAGGTCTGCTTGCTGCTGAGCTGCCCTTCAGCCCTAGCAAGGCCCTACTGTGGGCTCCCCCCTAACCCCTCTTCCCTGCCCCTTCCCTCCACCACCCATCTGAGAGGCTGTGATGAAAGGACTGCTGTTATGCAGGAGTACAGGGACGAGTAATGGATAAAACTCGTACGTGGTCCCACAATACTAATAAACCAGCAGTGATTCCAATCATGAAGGTGAAACGGTCACAACCCGACAGGTATGCCTCCTTTTGCCTTTTGTGGTAACAAGGGCAGGATATACAATTTAGGAGGGCTGTCAATTCGCAAAGAAAGAATCCAAACTTTAGTACTGTGTGGTACCAAATATAAGAAATGGCCGATCAGTTATGTAAAAAATATTCGTTTTTAATCACTTTCTCTAAAACTACACCTACTGTGAGCAGCATCTTGGTTACTAGAGTCCAGGCAGCAGCAGGCCTTATCCCAACAGGTGTTCACTCCAAATAGTATGCTGGGATTGGTGAAGTGAGGTCCTTGCACCTTCCCTGAACTCTATCTTCACCTCTGTGGCAGATTAATTTTGGACAGACTGATACTCGCCCCCAAAAAGGTGCAGGTGAATTCTTCTGATATCCAAAGATGATTCAACTAAGGCAGGGGGATATCACCCCCTTATATAGACCATTTGCCAAAGTGGATTCACCCATTTCAACACTTATGTAATCGTCCAATCCTGCCTGTTGTGATGGGGGTCTTTGCTTGATGGGGTCGGTCCCAGAGTGCCCTGCCTGCAGGAGTGGGGAGGTGGCAAAAGAAATCTAAAGCTGGTGGACCCCCCCCCTTTTTGCTGCAACTACTCTCTGTACTCTACAACCACTGTAACCCCTCCCCCTTTCCAATCGCCACTGCCTCAGTCTTTAGCATTTACCATCCTTGTGTGACCTCTCCATTGACCAGGCAGTGCTAGCCTTTGAAGCAGTGCTTCCAGATTTAACCCTTTGGAGATATTTCCTGTCTGGGAGCAGTGACAAGCCTTACCAAAGAAAACAAAAGGGGGTTTCTAGAGCTGGACCCAAATGGTTTTGTTTTGGATAAAACCTACCTCCAGACGGCTGATGCACGTAAGGTTCTGTCAGGTGAATGAGTCCTTAGAAAGCAATCCAACAATAAAATGGTACCAAAATGGCCGCGCCGTTTCGGTTGCCACTGCAAAAGTATGGAACAACCTGCCTCTGCCCCTGCGGGAGATTACCGACCACCTTACTTTCCGGCGGAATTTGAAGAGTGTTTTTTAATAACAGTGCTCTGGAACTTACTCCTCACCTTCCCACAGTGCCATGATGCCCTTGGGGGTACGTGCGCTTTATAAATGCAAGTAACATAACAACATAACGTACCATACCAAAGGGTTTGGTTTTTATTATTGTATATTTGTATATAGCACCATATCAAACCAGATTTGACTTATCATTATTTATTAATCAACTGCCACTGGGTGATGGGGGTACACAATTATGTATAATTTGGATCAGGATCACTAGTGGTTCACGGTAAGCCCTGGCTATTTGAAATTTGGGTTCCACCATGTATAATTGTGAAAGTGAGGTGATAAGCAGCTCACACTTTGCGATGGAATTACCAGCATGATTTTGTATTAAAAATCAAAAAAGCTTAGGCTAGTTTGCCTTCACAGGTGGCATTCTATCGCAGAGGCCTAAACGACAACTCCCCCTGTCCCAACTTCTTGGCCCAGCAAGCATACCCTGAAGGTCCCACTGGGGCCTCGCAAATACTTCAGTAATTAGCACTCTTTGTTATTGGCAGGATATTTAAATGGGAAGATGATAGTTTATTGGAGTGACCGTTGTTTTCGGCAAGACTATAACGTGTCGATGTTTCCGTCATAAGAACTATGGGTGCAGTTCCTACGAAAGCCCAATCAAAGCTCGAGTTAAATATTAAAATCTGCTTCTTCTTTCAGAACAATTAAATGGATCAAACAAAATAACATTTTGAATGAGCTCCCTTGTTTTCTGTTTGAGGAACTTAACATTTTGTTCATGTCCGTGCCAAACATAGACTACCACCAGGTGCTCTTTTCACAGAGTATATTTTGTTTTTTGAAAGACCCCAAGTGCTATTTTTGTAGCCTCGCTGCTTTTCATTCTGAGACTTAATTTAACTGAAGATGGTGGTAAAGCTACAACCATACTCGTTATTTGCTCAAAACATTTCTATAAGGATTTTTAGATTGGTCTGAGTAGTTTATTGTGATTTGTGTACTTTACAAGCCATCTCGAGAGTATTTGTCAAAGCTGAACGACATGTATACCAACTGAATCCCAGTGATTTGGCCGAAGCCAGAATTATCACGGCTGAAATGACCGAAACCAATTCCTGCAGCGCCAGTTCCTCTATTTTTTTAACAGAAGGCTGCGGGGTGTTCGATCCTTGGTGGAAGCATTTTTCGAACTTTTGGTCATTTCTACCATTTTTTTTTTTTTTAGAGCATTTCAACCTAAACCATACCAACTCGATCTGTACATGTATGTGGCCAGGTGCCCAAGTTGCAGACTGGTCTAAAATTCGGGTTTCCATCACTTTACTGTATTGTGTGATTAGTTTAGGCAATTATTTTGATCTCACTGTGGCTTAATTGACAGAATTCGAAGTTCACACTGTACGCATTGTAACAGCTGCCATTCATATATCAGTTTTTTTTCTCTTGGTATACACATGCTAACATCCTATAATGTAATTTTGCTTGATACATTCGAGTAACAGTCTCATATCCTTCCTTGTGACATTGTTCTGCAATGTCAGTGCATAAGCAAATTAGTGTGCCCCCCCCCCCCCCCCCCCGCACAGGACCTCGTAAATCAATAAACCGGCCCTGCTTCACAGGCGCTTCTTCCATTGGGAGTTAAATGTCGCAGCCACTTCGTCGTCCTTCTTCACACCTCATTGGTATGAAGCTTCCCTTCGCATCAATTTCTGTTGGATCTGGGAGTTTCAGCTCAGTCTTTTTCCATCACATCCCGCTTTCTGGATTCTGCCACAAGACTTGGAAAGGAGACTATTAACCGGGTTGTTCATTTTGGATTCTGTTAGTTATTCTTTTCGTGTTTGGTGGAGCGATTACGTGGAGCTGATACTGTCTGGGTCGAAAAGGTTTCTGAAACGCTGTTCTTTAGGCAACTTACTGTTAGCTCTTTTTGGGTTATTGGCACTTTGTCAATCCACAAACTTACCAGCGTTACGCTTGGAGGTTTTAGTTCATAGCACAAAGGCTGCCACCTCAGCCCCTCTAATTCGTGCCCTTTTGCTGAATAAAAATGTATAGGGGAATCACTGATAGATCTCAGTGCCATTTGACACAGATGGCCCTGATAACTCACTCATGAAAATTCAATGATTAATTTTCAAACAAAACAGCTTAAGGTGTCTGTACACCAGGCTGGAAAAAGTGGTGGGGGGCGTTACGTGCTGTTCCTCGATCTCTCTATGCTGCAAGTTAAATGATGGCACAATGTAAGGGTTTATGCTTTCCAGACACTCTGACCCCACTGGGCCTTATCCTTTCACCCTCAGACGTTCCCCTCCCTAGGTCTCTCTAGGAGTTTCCGTCATCTTCTCCCTCTCTGAGTTAACTTCTGACTGATAACCCCAGTTGTATTTACTAACCAGGGTCTCCTTTCACTGGGTGACTTTTTCCCTGAGAGCGCACCCTGCAGAGATGTAAAAACCTGACAAGCTAGGGGCTCAGGTGAAAAGGCAGGAGCAACTAGCAGAGCTAGAGAGAGGGGAAAAACCTCTGATAGACAACAGACGATAGGCAATAAGCACCACCCTCTGACAGTACCCAGTTCCTACCTGATGTTGCAAAGATGAAGGTAAAGAACCTACTTGACAGCCTCCTCCCAGGAAGTCTGAAAAGTCAGGTGTTCCAAACTATGATGCCAGGGTGAGCTCTATGAAGTATATTCCAAAAGAAAGCACACCTGACCTGTACGGAACGAGGGTGCAGTCTAGGCCGAGCAGAAGCTACTGTTCATTCCTTGTGGGAAGGGAGTCCTTGTTTCTTGAGGCGAGAATCGGAAGAAGAGTATTTGAGCCAACAAAGTCACAAAACAAAAAGAAAACCCAAGTTCGTGAAAGAACTTGGCGAGGTGAGGAAAAAAGTAATGGAGAACGGAGAATCAGGCAATCCAGGGAAAGAAGCTAGAGTCCGGGATGTAGGCAGTTAAGGGATCAAACTTAGCCAGTGTGAGCTGCAATAGCTGAGGTTGCAGGAAACCAAGAGATCAGTCTGTGATATAACAGCCAAGTGTCAGCACAGGCATGGGCACAGCAGAAGCAATGCAATGAGGCGAAGTAAGGGTCGGGAATCCGGAAAAGGCGAAGAAGATAACAAACAGGAAAGGCAGCTCACCAGCATTGCGCAATGGTTAAGGAGCACTGCACGACTTGTTCAATCTGCTTAAGTAATGCCGATGAGATGGAACACACTTCCGGGTTGCACTGGCAGAAAGAAACACGCACATGACCAGTCGCGTGTGCAACATCCTGGGCCTTCTGGGTATTGGAGGCCGCAGCGCTTTCTGCCCAAGTCTTCCACATCAGGCGCCACTGCTTGTGTCGGCAAGAAGGTAGAACGTGGGGTGTCAAAGGCGGGAGGACCGACTCCGGCTACCATCTTTAATCATACTCTGACACTTCTCTATCCCTTCGATGTTCTTGAGCTCTCACTCCCTCTATCCGTCTCCCTTGCTCTGGCTCTGTCTCTCTCTCTCTCTGTCTCTCCCCCCTCTTTTATTTTTTTTTTCTTCAAACCCTCGCCGCCCCTCCACCCTCAGATCTTAATCACAACTCTTACCCCCTTCTCCACACCACTAGTTCTAATGGATTGTGTCCTCCGATGGATTCCTCATCTTTGATATATCCATATTCTGATTTACACTCTCTGAAAAATGTTGACAGTAGAGGGGGCTGTGCAGCATCAAGTCTATGTTTCTAGATGGTTACCATACCGAAATTGCACTGTGGGATTGCACCAATATTCCACTGAACTTAGTTCACTAGTGTGCCAATTATTATTCATATGATTAGGCTTTCCAAATGTCTTTTGACTTTTGCTATGGTCCCAGGCCCATTCTTGTGTCTCTACGGGTGTACTTACCCCCTGGGAGTGTCTCTGCCACTCTACAGGACCTCTGGCGCCTCCGAGCTAATCCGCGTACATAGTTTTGTGGTCTGTGATGTTCTCGGGACGTCCTGTGCGTCTGTCTGCCGTCAGCAGTGGGGCTTTCCCTGCTGCCTTCCCTTGTTTGTTGAGGTCAGCGGCTCCGCTGTACCTGCTTCACTCTTGTCAGCGTAGGAATGCGCCTCCACGAATGCTGACCTTTGGGGACGCCAGGAGTGTCTTATCGGCTGCTCACTGCACTGTCCCTGTATGCTGGATCAGCTTGACCGCAACCTTCTTCTAGCTCGGCTCCCCAGTCTGATCCTCCAGGACGGGCTTGACACTTCAAGTCCTTTGCTTTTAACACCGCTTTTCCAATCGGTGTCGAGTACCACTAGAATGGGCAAAGTGGTTCTTGTAAGTATTTGCTCTGCGCCTCCTCCTTGTCCCAGTACTCAGTGAGTTATGATGCAACTCCCTAGAGATCTTGCACGTCTCAGTACTCTCTGCTTTGGTTGGGTTACAAAAGTACATTGTATGTGAAGGTAGGGGGTGAAGAGGGAGGAGGTGAAGGAGAGCTGGGAATGTTGTGGGGGTGGTGGGGGGGTGTCTGGTCTGGTGATTGGCAGGGCTACCACATTCACCTGATATGGGCATCACTGTTTACAAAGGGGGTGTCCCCTCCCATGCGATCATCCCGCTGAGTACTACTCCCAGGGGGACTATCAGGTAGCGGCCTCGCCACCATGGCCTCATGGGAAGAGGCTCCCTCTTTGGTAGCAGTGATGACATCCTGATTTTTGTCACAGCAAGCTGTTTTTACTTGTTTTTCCAATGACGTAGTTCTCACATTAACCCCTAGCACCTCATCCTCTGTGCCTCTAATTCTGGTCTCTGCCTCTGTTATTCTTGCACTTTCTTTGTCCAGCTTGTTCCTCAGTGGTGTACTACTGGTTGTAATCACGTCCAATTTGCAATTCACTGAGGCAAATCCAGATTCCATACTTGTAAGGAGCTGTCGCATTTCCAGGGCATCTGCTGGGGCAGGCACAGCTTCCACAGGCTCCCTGGCAGCCGCAACCCCCGCGGCTTTGCACCCTGCTTGATTTAAGAGTCCATTTGGCCTTGTTTCTTGGCACCATCGCTGTCTTTTAGTCTTGACTTAAACATGTGCAGTGTTCTATCCAGGCTCTTCAAGGACCACAAGAGGAGTGTCCACCAGCTTCACACCAACAGCACAACGCGTTCACTGCCTCCCAACACACCAACGCAATGTGGCTGTCCCTCCAGTAAGCATATACCACGTAGGGGATCCAGCCACCCACGTGCGCAGCGCTCCACGCGCTGATGGCTGCCAAATAACTGTGTCATTGTGCTTGCAGGCCTCCGTACTCCCATCTCCTAGACATTGGCCTCCATATTAGATCCTATCCTGCCAGGGCTCAGGAATATACCACGGGTAACCGGATGGATGTGTATGCGGCCACAACACTTGGTGCACAGTCAAGTTTGTGTCCGAACTGCAGAGCACAGTAAAACACAACTGCGGACCCACACCGCTGCAAGCTGTCGCCTGGCGATGTCGCCGCACAATATTGTATAGAATTTTACGGATCCCTCACTAAAACCCTGCATAAAGTCTCTTCCCAGGTGGCCAGGGAAAGGCAGAAGCTTCCTGATCCCAACCCTGGGGGTGATGTGCTGCGGGAAGATTACCTGAGAGGAGACTGGGCCCAAGGTGGTGAGAGAATTCCGTGGGATGAGACACAGTATTTTTCCTTGGTCAGAGAGACCTCTTCCACCTTACCAAACGAGGTCATGGCTCATTGTCATTGTAATGTCTCTCACACTGATATGAGATCAAAAGTTGTGAAGTCTAAACTTATAAATTCAGAGCACATTATATCAAAAGCAAGACCCATATTGGTGTCCAAAACGAAATGACCTCCTCAATCCCAAAGGTGAAACATAAAGGATTATGGAAATGCCTTCTCTACACCATGTTCATCTGGAAAAGTCAGGCAACCAAGCCTAGCAGCCATTGTAGTAGTTAGGCATTTGAATCTAATGGCTCCGGCAGAGAGGAATAGTAGAAGGAGCTGGAACGAGTACTGGAAGGCTGGCTGGACTAGCAGTAGTAGAGAAGAGGCACCAGGCTGATCCATCATGGGAAAGTGGCAGGATGGAAGGGATACTGGAGCGTGGAGACAGCAGATTTCACCTGCAAGCTCAGAGAGAGAGCTTTCCTGTCAAAATCACAATTGCATAGGCTGCACAGTGGAAGACGTGCAGAAGGATGAGTTTTCCCCATATGAGCCGCGTTGCAGTGATTGCAGAGTAGTGGAAGTGCTGCAGGAAACCAACGTAAGAAGCAGAAGGCGAGTGGAGGGTCTCGGGAGAAAAGTGAACTCCCAAAGTCAGTGGCTGGACCGAAGACACCTGTGCTGGAGTGGGGTGAAGGTCCCTAGCAGGCCAGAAGTAGCAGAAGTGGAGAAAGTTGGAGAAGCAGACCGACCCGCAAGACTAGTGAGACTGACGCCGGGGAGTGAAGCACAGCATTCAGGTGCACTCTGTGAGGCCTTGCTGGTAACTGTAAACCGCTCCGTTAGAAGGGAATGCGAGAATACCTTGTTCGTTGTATTTAATGCCTTCGCATCAGTGAAGTAGCAGCACTCGCGTATAACGTTGAAGAGTCGTGTGTCCGCGAGAAGCTAAAATCCTTTAAACCCATTGTTGATGTATCAACGACTGGTTGTAATACAACGAAGCGGTCGCGTGTTTAAGTCAAGAGAACACCTTCCAAACCTTACAGAATACCGAACTGCGTCTATACAGGAGTTGCTTTTAGCAGAGCGAGAATTATCACAAAGGGAAATTGCATGTGCCTAATTATCACTCCCGATAGAAGCTTGGACTGCATTCTTTGCTATTGTATGGGAAAGCAAGGTTTTGTGTCAACTTTAAACCTTGGAAATTGCTTGAAATATAAGTCTTGGGTGCCTTATTCGGTTTTCTCTGTGAAGTCTGAACTCTGTATTGTATTGTATCCCGAATCGACATTCAAACTATTTTTACAGAGTAAGGAGACTACAAGCGTTAAAGGAGAACAAGCATTACCCAAGCCAGTAGACCTTCCCTTTTCAAATGGAAACTTGTTTTGCCAAGCATTACAGAACCAACCAACTGCTAGCAGATATGTGGCATAAGGAGAAAGTACCCCATTATTACTTAAATCTGGGAAAACCGTACAGAAGCTTTTTGGTAACCACTTGGGCAGATACCTGGCGGAAGGATGTGTGCAAATCTGGGGAAGGGGAAACTAACGCTTGTGAAATATACCCTGAAGTAAGAAACAACCTGTGGTGCAACAGACGGCTGAAGCTAGAAAGCAAAGAGTCCTGTAAGCAGAAGCAGGTTGTTCCTGTGGTAGTTGTACCGACTAAAGAGGCTGCCCCCTTTAAGAAAGCTTTTAAAAGGATGTTTGCCTTGCCTACCTGATGAGTTTGATTGGGTGGTTGAAATCTACATAAAGGTCATAAATACTGAAGCAGTAACAGTTACACTTGAACTGTGGTGGTGTATACAAATTGTTAGTAGATGTCACATCGAAGTGGTATTGTGCTACGAACCCAAGGCGACTGTTCTCATAATATCAATAAAAGGAGTGTGGTGGTTGGAGGTAGTAGAACATCCTGACCAATCTCCCAACTGCAAAGTTGCAACGGAAGAAATTGTCAAGAAGTGTATATTATGCACATTTGAAGAATATCACACTTCCTTTGAACTGTGACAATTTATATAGACGTACAGACCAGTGATCATCATAACAGGATTACCATTGGTGCTATTATTCTTCATGGAAGTTGGAAGGGGATCTTTTCTTACAAGGATAAAGAGCGGCTACCAGTGACTTTTTGTTTGAACTTTCGTTTCACTTTGAATTTCCAACAGGTTGAAACCTTTCCTTTCTTTTGTTGAACATTTGGAAAGTACTTTAAAGCCTGGGGAAGGGAGTTTACCCAGGACAAGAGTAGGCCATAAAGATCTGTGTTTTATATTGTTTATTGTTTTGTGTTGCCATATACTTTACTTTGAATATTAGTTGTTTAGGGAGAGGGCCAGTTTACCCATGCTAGAGAATATTACCTTAGCCTTTAGAGTAGGTAAGGAATTCCTCCGTACAGTAGGGCAAGCAAGGTATTATTTCATTATATTTTCTTTAATAAAATGACCTATTTTGAGAAATCTACAAGCAGCTGTCCGCCTCACATTACTGACACCTCACAATATGGGGCCGACCAGCTGTAGTGTCAACTGCAGCTGCTTGCACAGTCCCGGTCTTAAGCTCTCCTCGACATGGCCTCCCGGCCGTGGTCCGGAATCATTCGGGCAGTGTTATAGGACAGCGGGAGTTGCACACTCTGATTCCGCTCTCCTTTCGCAGCTACCCGGTGCATCAGCGGGCAAGTATATGCTGATGAAGCCCCCAGCTCCAGGCTTTATCGGAGCAGTGCTACGGAGCTCGGCTAGTGCGCTGCCATCTTGGTAGCCAGCCAACAGCACCCCATTAGGGATGGTTTTTAATATCAATGATGGCATAGAGGCTTCCTGACACTCCATCCAATAAGGGCTCAATGCATCAGACTGTGTTGCCCAATGTATGGGCTTGAGTGCGGTTATCGGAAATATGGATTTTATTCAGACGTCCAATCAAGAATACTGGGTATGACCTTTGATGGGTCCAACCTTTTTGTACCAAAAGCGGACAACAGTTTAGATTAACCTCAAGCTTCTAAGGGTGCTGTGAAATCATTAAGAGCAGCCATTCATCAACAACACCCACCTATGCAGTCTTGGAGAGGGCCTTCCTTTCACTACTACTCGTCCTTTGGGTAAAGGGGAAGAGAACAGGCTAACCAAAGATGACAATGGAGGTTCTCGCGTTCCCCCAGAGGCCGTGGAGGAAAAACTGCTCAGGCAGCCACCTCCTCATTGCCATCTGCTGCAGCGACGGACCCAAACCCTCCTAGCACTTTGCTCACAGGCCTTCGGTGGGAGGCAGGTTGACCCAACATCTGCAAGAATGGCTTAAGATTACGTCAGATTCATGTGTGCTACAGACAGTGGCCGAAGGGTACTATCTCTCCTTTCTAAAAAAAAAGCCCTCCAGATTATCCCTTGACCAAGCAATCTCTTTTGGAAACACATCTGCTCCTTCTACAGGACTTTTTATTTCCTCTTTGAGGAAGGTGTTGTGGAAAAGGTACCTGTAGCGGTACAATACTAAGGTTGGTACTCATCCATTTTCTGGTTCCCAAGAAAGATGGAGGACTGCGACCCATCTTCGATCTGAGACGCTAGAACAAGTTCCTCGGGAAGGACAGATTCAAGGTAGTCACTCTTTTGCAAATACTCCTGGCCCTTCAGCTACAGGATTGGATAGCATAATTTGATCATCAGGATGCTTACTTTCATGTGCCTATACATCCCAAGCACAAAGTACCAGAGGTTTGCCATTGGCAGTTCTCATTATCAATTTCGACTACTGCCTTTCTTGCTCACTTCCACCCAGAGGGCCTTTACCAAGTTGATTGCGGTGGTGGCAGAGAATCTGAGGTGAGGGATTCACATCTTGCCCTACCTAGACGATTGGCTGATCACAGCCCGTTCTCCCGAACATACTCTGGGAGAGTGAGCTAGCGAGGTGGGAAGGGCCAGAAAGGAAGGAACAGATATTCACTAGGATAGATGAGAGAAAGGAATACTTACAGTAGCGTTAGGTTCAAGATTGAAGCAACGCACCAGGCAGGCTGTGTTGATTCCTTAAGTAGGCTTTCCGAGCATGCTGCTTCGGAGCAGTTTTGCCAGTAGCCATTTTGAGAACAACTAGACAGTTGTAAAGGTATAACTTCTGAGGAGCTTTTGGGCACCATCTTGGATGTGTAACAAAGGGATCTTACACCTATGCATTTCCACTTGCGCCATAAGAACCACGAGGAATACTGATCCATAAGAGCGCCCCGTTTGAGGCTAGGGAGGTGAGCCTGCGCTGCAAGACCCTCTGTAGGGGTCTTGGCAAGTGGAACTCCACTGGAAGAGACACCCACCTTGGAGGACAAGGCCTCCTGTTCCTGCGTGGACCTCCCTAAGCTATCCAGCCTAGGAGCAAACATGGAACTAATTGCTACAAAGACTAATGCACCATGTACCTGTTTGGCTGAAGGTCATGCTGGAACATACCAGCCTGAAGAGGGAAATGAGAATATCTCTTTAAGAGAAAACAAACACTTAACTGGGATGAGTGGAGGAGGATGATGGAGAAGCAGAGAGTATCCTACACCACGGAAACCCCCTGACGCGAGGATGTCTGGGAAGAGTCAGACCAGAGAGTAGTCGCAGAGGCAGTCACTTTCAAATAGCGGCTGAAGGCTAAAGTGAGATGTTGGGAGTCCGGCGTATACTAAAACGGGAGAACCGTTGTAAAACAGGAAAGCAGAGTACTGAAGCGGGTGATGGCGAGACCACATCCCACCCGTGGTCGTCAGGGCACCCAATAGAAAACGCAATGGCCATCCAGGAAGACAACTGGAAGCATGAGCACCTTCAGAACGAGGAAGCCCGTTTATGGCGTAAGGGAAGCGGAGAAGGGAAGACCAACGAACACAGAGGAGGAGAGAAGCATTGGGAATGTGAGCAGCTTCCCAGTAACACGCTCCGTGAACGGCAGTAGGAGAGCTGAGGATGAGGGCGCGATGAAGCGAAAGGAGGAGAGACCAAGTAACAGAGAAGATCACCTGAGCAAATGCAAGAGCCTGCAACATTCTCCAACCAGCAAAGGTAAACGGGAGAAGCGGGAGGTCGCCAGGGCAACAGAAGACTAGACGAGGAACTCACCCCAGTACTTAAGAAAATCTTTGTAACATAAGCCTATGCAATTGGAACTATATAAAGCTGAGAAAGAGGACTGAGTAACCCCAGCTTAAAAGCCTATGAAGATTCCAAATCAAAACTGTGAGGGGTCAGAAATGCAAGACAGACAAAACGTTTGCGATTTATTAAAATAAAAAGCAGTGAGAAACATCTATCTTAACCTATTTTACCGAGCTTAGTGTCCATTATCAGACCCTCACACTAATGCTTATAACCAAAACGTACAAGATAAGTTTGTCTTCAGATCACAAAACAGTGCAAAGGTTCAAGCTCATAGTTCTTAGTAAGTACTTCTTGTGACCAGGGCTGGATGCCCTTCCCCTGGATTAATTCCGAAATACCCTTGGAAAAGCTCTGATTCAGCAAAACTCTGTTCAAATCAACACAATATGTCTTTTCCATCTAATGTGTCCTTCCACTTGGTAAACAAATGTCTCTTCCACAAAATACTTTTTCAAAATCCAAAGCAATTTGTTTCCTCCACACAATACCCTTCTCAGTATGTATAGCAAATGTTAGAATATCACAACTTTTTTTCCAGCGTAATATTTTTGTCAGGATAGCACAGCAACTATCTTTTGGTAATGCAACAGTTTGTCAAGACGATAAAGGTATCCATGTCTTTCCACAATACCTTTTTTTTTTTTTTTTTTTTTTTTTTTTTTTTTTTTTACCTCAACCACATTTCATCAAAGCAACAGTTTCTTTCCTGCCAGTAAGAGAAGCTGTCATGGCCATAGGCCCCAGAACACAAAAACCACACCATCTAGTGATGGGGGCAATGGGTCACTTGACTCACTTATGTCCCTTTGGGACCCATAAACACAGGGGTCCTGGCTGGACTCAGTCCTGGCGCCTTTGGAACACTTTATTTCAGTGCAGGAGTGCTTTTACTTTCTTTCAGTGCAGGAGTGCTTTTATTTTACAAGAACTATCCAGGTGCTGAAAGCCTTTATTCCAGAGAACATCCTCATGTGCTAGCGCATCGGGTGTGGCAGGGTGTGGCAGGTAGGCTGAACCTGGTGGGCGTGGCCTCTGAAGCTCAGCTATATAAGCTGCTCCATCCTTAAGGCCAGTGCTTTGACCAGTTTACTTACCTTTGAAACCAGGCGTTCTCCTGCATACTCACCTCCAGGAAACCGGTGCTTCATCGCTTCGTCTGCAGACTCATATTGCTGATGATCGATAACTAGGCCACATAAGGTCCGCAGATGCCTCTTGGCATGGAAGCTGGGTGCATAGCCGCTCCATATTCAGACTCCATATCATAGCAATATACAATGTCATCTCTCTATTCCTCATATACAGGGGGACATCCCCTCCCCAACACCATTGCCACCGTCCTCCTAGCGAGCAGCAGTATCGGTCCCAAAGGCCTCCTGACATTTTTAGGCAGTTCATATGTGTACCCCAACAGAGCGACCATGGGGGACTGAACCACTACCTCTTTCCGCCTCCCACTCCCCCACTGTGTCAAAGACTTGTGACCAAAACGATTATAGAGGTGGACCAAGTCATGCCAGGTGCAGAAATGTAGCAGGCGTATCGCCGCACCTCCTGGCATGAGTCCAGTGTTTTTCGGGAACGAACTTATGGCTATCCACTGGGGTTAGGTAAAACTGGTGTAGACATTTTAAAATGAATCCACTTAAAGCTGCTGTTCACCGCAACCTCCCGTGTCTGCATGCAGCAATACCTACAGATATCTGAGATCGGGGGGGTACCCAGAGCGCTCTCCCATTTTACGTGGGAGTCTCCAGCCCAACTCTGAGAAACCTGAAGGTGCTTCCCTAACTGTCATCCAGGTGGTCAGGACACGGCCATCTCTATTGGATCCAGTTCCTGGGAGTGGACCAGTGCGGGAGGGTCACCTGGATGGGGCGTCCTTGGGGAGTGGAACGGGAACACAGACTGGTGAGCAGCGGTCTTACCCTTCTCATAACCCCTCTTCCCTATCCTATTACACAGGATGCTCAACCCACCCTTCCCCCCCATTATAACACAAACACTTTAGCACACCATGCGAGACAACAGACTAACATTAGGGCCCTTAGCCTGACATGTCCCAACACAATGGTCAGGCAAAGTCAGGCAATTGACTAAAATCCCTTACACAGATGGCCCTTTCCCTTCCCAACAGGGATAAGAGGTGGAGCACGAGAGCACACTGCGAGCAAGGCAGACAGCACAACGACAGAGTGATCCCAGGGCGGCAGTTCAACAAGAGCAGAAAGGCCTCGAGAAACAAGGTGGTGACGTGGAAAGAAGCGACCTTTTCCTTTCCAACCCTGATCCGTGATTTGAAAAGACAGCAAACAAAAGCGAACATGTGCTGCAGCAGATGTCGACTGTACATGGAGCACGACTATGCTGATAGGCAGGAGAACAGGAGGCGCTTGCTACTGTGGTATCGACCTCGACTACAGAGGAATCTGGTTTATCACAGCCGGTGAGTCGAGGGGAGAACTGATAAGAATCCGAACTGTGTTGAAAGTTGCAAGTTAAGGAAAATTCAAAGTACTGTGAAGATCGCAGGGGAAGCCAGCTGAAAGGGTCTGGCCACCACGTGGGTGTACGGTGAGAGACTCTAGTTGGTTCCCCATTCTTTGTTGAAACTACCGATACCAGAAGGCCGTGAGAAGTGTCAAAGTGGTCATACAGAGGTCTAGCAAAATTTGCTTTAAAGTTGAAAGTCTAAGAAAAGTTAATCCTGCATCGTAAGGAAGTAGAAGAAATGGTTTGATTGGCAAGCGTGAACCCGACTGAGGGATGCCGATGGAGAGGGGCTGAATTAAAGGGAAGATGAACAGTGCGTTGACAAAGCTGAACCCGCAAGGAGGATGTCCACAGTGAACTGTTTAAAAAGACATTGAGATTTGTGAATGCTAGAAGTAAAGTTGATTGAGGAAAGCCATAGTGAACCCGGTGAAGGGAGGCTAACATTCAGGAGGGGTCTGAGCCCAGACAAGGGGCCTCCAGGGTTGAAAAGTCATCACCCGAAGTGCCCACGGAAAGGAACTCTTTGTTTATTAGTTTGTATGCAGCAGGTCCTCGTAGGCAAGAGACTTTTTGTAGAAAAGAGACTTAACCACCAGAGGTCCTGATAGCCGAGAATGGAACTTTAGGCTTGTGCTGACAAGCTCGAGTGTGTGCTGTGCTCTGGAATCCCACCTTGCCCGGTGCTAACACAGGGAAGGGAGACCCCCGGCTACTACTTCCTGACTTATCGTTTGTGGTATCGGGTATTAAAATCACGTCAAAAATGTCGCTGGTAAAATAAATTGCGGCAAAAATGCTGTGGTTTGACCCTTTTTTAAAGGTGTACTCCATTATACCATTTAAGGGGAGCAGGTGTTGTGGGGGTGTCCTCTGCTCCCCTTAAATGGTATAACGGGTCCGAGGGTTGCAGGGGTGTCCCCCGCATCCTTTACATGATTGTGGCGGCAGAACCACAGCATTTTTGCCGCGATATTTTGTATACATGGCCATTTTTGCTACGATTTTAAGACATGGAACCTCATTTGTGAACACTTCTTTCTCAAGAGCCTTATCCATAACATTTCTGTATTTAGTTGTAATGATTGGTTTTATTTTGTTTTTTCTTTTTAGTATAGACCCTTTTATTTTGACAAGACACCACTATTACTGACTTATTATTTGATGGTTGTAGCTTGCTCACATCTTAGATTTAGGATTAGATTTGGTGTTTTGCCCCTTTTGTACAGTCTATTAAACACCCTTGAACTGTAATCACTTGTGTCTGTCTTTACTGTTGCCACCATGAGTTCCTTACACAGCCCACTGATTTGTCTTATGCTGGCATATAGTCAGGAGACCAATTTGGAGCGATTCCTAAGCTAATCATTTTGTGCAGGACTGGTGCAATGGGAGGCTCCTGGGGAAAGCTAACAAACCTTTCCTTCAGCATGAGATGTAATCTAAAGTATATGAAAATATCAAGCGCTGACACCTCCCCTTCACCTTGAATTCTTCAAGTGACAAAAACTGGCTATTCGGGAACATTTCTTGCCAGCATGAGAAGCCCAGTTTGTCCATTCATTGTGTAAAAACCTTGTCTCCCGTAAGAGTGAAGCCTCTTGATGGGAAGCAGTGGGGATTACAGAACCTCGTATCCATCGTGTCCTCCCCTTAATACGCCTTCAAGCCCCACAAGTGAGCTCAACCATCGTTGTGGGCTCTCGTAATAAGTTTCGGCGAAGTGAGGAGAACTGCCCTTAGAAATGACAGAGCCACTATTGTCCTCTCAATATGGACATGCTCCCTATCTGGGACCAAATCGTAAAAGTAAGATAGAAATGAAGTCTGTGCTGCCACCCAGTGAGCTTCAACGTCTGGGAGGACAAGGCACCCCCTTTCCAATGGTGCCACCAATTTACTCTATTGTACCTGTGCCTGTTACCTGAAGTCATCCTCCCTTCTTTTCCCCATGTATCCTTCTCTCGGGTGGCTAGGGAAAGGCCATTGCTCTTGGAACCTGGGGTGGATATGCGAGGGAGGATAACCTAGGTGGGGGAGTCTTTGGGAGTGGGGATGGGGCGTCCTTCGGTGAGACATGGTATCCCCCACTTCCCTTTCATGAGTCTTCTATCCCTCAAGTCTTTATAGGCTATTGTCAATCCTTTCCTTGTGTTTCCTCTAAAACATTCCCCAAGAAACACCAGTTTGGTAATGGGATGGGGAAGAGACCAATTAGAGAAACACATCCTCACTTAACACACACACACACACATAGAGACATCTGTTGTGTACTGGGACTAGGAGGAGGCCAGCAAGAGTACTACAGGACTATCATTTCAACAGTGAGCGGTGTAGTCCTTTTTGGACCAATCGTGGTGGCGGGAACTTTAAAAGCAGGACATACTGTGGAAATGAAGTGAGCTGTGGAAGCAGGGCTGCCTGCTGCTGGCAGTAGCCGAACTCTCTGTAGAAGCAGTGTGGCAAATGGAGCACTCCAGTCCCTTTTGGAGGATGCTGAGTGTATGCAGCGAGAAGCAAAGCTGAAGGACTCTGGAGGCCGGTGCAGACCGTGAGAGGGAAACCGGCTTAACAGGCGAAGCCGTTGCATGAGTCCAGAGCTGCAGGAGAAGCATCAATGTGTGAGCAAAGCCACAGAGAGCCGCTGGGAGAATAAGCGAGGTGCGGCACGAGAGAGGGGTGAACTTGTGGCAGTAGGAGACCTCGTGGGAAAGCCAGCCCTTACGCTATGGCCGGTGAGTCTACCAAGCAGGAGGAACACTGGGATGGCCGGCGAGCACGCAAAGCTAGCAATGAACACTGCTTGGAATGAAAGCAAGTATTTCTTTGAATACCGATCCGGGTGAAAGCAAGTTTGTGTAAATTCCTGATGCAAGGAACTGTATAATATGAGAAAACGCGCATTGGCAAGAGCAGAATATAAGAAAGTGCAACAAGTGCATGGTAGGAAACCAAGCCACGAAACAAGATCAAGAGGGTGCGATATATGTGAATGATTCAAGCACCACAGTCAATCTGAAGCATTGGCAAAGTGTTGATACAAAAGAAGCAAGTAAGGTGTAACAGTTGCGTGACCTGTGATGGGTGGACTGTGTGGTCTGACAACTGCGCCCTAGACAGAGTGCACCCTTGTATGAAAAGCCACTGAAAGCAACCACAAAGAAGCTTGTGTTTTTGTGTTGAAAGGAACTTTTATGCGATTTTGAAGTCCAGGAACTGAACTTGGTGAAAGGTAACCATATCAGAACAACTGTGAAGTGTCCCCAGGAATTGTATTGTTTTGGAAAACTGAAAGATTTGAACTCTTGGGGAAGGGAACCCCTGTGTCTTGTGAACTATCTTGAACTTGGGCAAAGGATAGCTGGTTACAAGCCAGGAGCTGAAGGAAGCTCTGAACTTCTATTTGAAGACTACTTATATTGATGCTGACAGGCCTCGAGATGAGCAGTGTAGCAGGCCTTTTTACGCATTAGCAGCCAGACAATTGGGTAGCTAAAAACACGGGCTGACAATACCAGTGAAAGCCTGTGTTCTATGCTGCATTATGGCCGGCTCTCCCACCCGCCATCTTCCCCTTCACCCGACCCTGCTTTTAAAAAACAAAAAGAATCTCTTCCCCCTGCAATCCCACTTCCTGTTTGCTGCACCAGCGAGTCTTGCCGCAGCTGCTGCTGCTCCCGTCCCGCTCTGGCACCATGCAAGTGGAAGAGGGGCTCCTTACGGAAACCAGAGCTCCTAATCCATGGCGGCCATGTTGGTAAAGTATTTTTTCACTCTGAACGGGACACCTTGAGGCGACCCGTGCACGGCAAGAAAATACTTTAAAAAATCAATAAAAATCAATACGGCAACCTCGTAACATCCTACATTGGTGTTAATGGCAATGTGCCCCTCGGTGAGTAACAACCCTTGTTAAGGAACTCTTGCTTTGCTCAGGCACTAAACTTGGGGCGGCAGGCCATTACCCACAAGGCAGGCCTGCCACCTCGGGGCATATTGCCTCATTAAAATCCTGTAAATATGATATTGTTATTCTTTTCCTGTGTAATGATACGCATCCGTTTAGAGCAGAGGGCAGTGTTAAAGGTCAGGTTACTTAACAGAAACCAGAACTCTTACTTTGATTGTTATCATCTACATGGATGTAATTGCAGTCCATGGAGAAAAGCCTCTGAAATAGATTTTTTTTTCTCTGAAGCCTTTCAGAAAGAAACCAGACAGTGATGTAAGGAATGGTTTATTTCTGTTCTGCTTCTGCTGTGTTGTCTAGATGCTGACGTATCAAACAGAAGCAGTGTACACATTTATTTTCCTTGCATTATAGGATCATATAATTAATAAGATGGAAAACGGAGTACCAACCGAGAATTCTCGTTTGTAAAAAATTATGCTTTTTGTCAGTGAAAGCAAACCCGTATTGCACACAAGTATTTTTCAGGAGTGCCTTGTCTGTGTTTATTTATCATCAGTAGACCTCTATATGGGGTGTTCATACTGTGTAGGAGGTTTTCTACAACTGTAATATAGTTTGAAACCAGAAATCTTTGCTGAACAACGGTCTTGTTTCTAATGGGTCCTATTCATTTTCAAGTTTTGGCATGTTTTGGATGCCTTTAGCATACTTTTAACACTCTTCCAGTTACACTCTAATTATAAAAACTGTGTGTAAAATGATGAGCATACAAGTTCTACTTTACATCCATTTAACATTAACTTGCAGTCAATGTGGTAAATTACTATAAATGGTAAGTGGCAGCATAGTCCTTGCTCAATGGAGAGCGATTGTTATTACACCAATCGCAGGAGTCGCTACCTCTGTCAAATTCCTCAAGACTACAATTAAAGCATCCAAAACCTGACCTGTAAAAAGTTACTTGTAATTGAAATATAAACTCAGCAAAACCTGCCCCTTTGATAATCCACATGGGTATTTACCTTCTTTATGTAGCGCTTCAGGCATGGTTTGTCCAACTTTTAGGCACTCTGATTATTATACTTCAGTCGACAGTCCGTGTACCGATCTGTAGGATGTTAGCCGGTTAAATAGCTCAGCTTGTTGAGCACTTGCTTCTGCAATCAGTGTTATAGATATATAGGTCTCAGGTTCGAATCCCAGAAAGGCTAACTCAGCCTTTCATCCTTCTGAGGTCGATCAATTATTACTAATTTCGGTTGGGTGATAATTGTATATAAATATGTTCCATGTACAGCACTTTAACAAAAGAACATGTAAATAACAAAATAATTACCAATGTCCAGCCAAACTTTGACCATGAAATTAAATCCGTACTCTGTCTACTCAGCCCTCGCGACTCTATTTCCTCCTCGCTCTCTCAACTTGCCTGGCTTCCCTTTTTCTCCCAACTTAAATTCCAATTTCTCTGTCTGGTCTTCAAATCTCTCCATGACCTTGCTCCCCCCTATCTCTCTTCTGTCCTCTCATTTTACACTCCCTCCCGTTCTCTCCGATCTGCTGACCTCTTCACTGTACCCCAGTCACCATGTGCCGCTTCTCGCTTCCATTCCTTTCAGCTCTTGGCTCCCCTACACTGGAACTCCTTACCTCTCTCTAACCGCTCCATCCCCACCTACACCTCCTTCCGCACCTCCTTGAAAACCCTTCTTCTTCACCCCCCCCCCTTGACTTTCCTTCTTTACTGTCTCTCCTCTCCAGACAATCTGGCTTCCGTCCACTAAACGGAACTGAAACAGCCCTCATTGATTTAAAGACCCAAATAGACAAATTGAGAGATCAAGGTAAGACAGCACTCCTCCTCTTACTAGATCTCTCAGCTGCTTTCGATCTAGTGGACCACAAGGTCCTCTGTAGACATAAGGACTCTGCTGCTCATTTCTCCACCCAAGCCATCAGATGGATAGAATCCTTTCTGAATGAGAGAACCATTAGTGTTTTCCCCCTTGGCAGCAGCAGACCCTAAACCTATCACATGTGGAGTCCCCCAGGACTCAGGCGTTTCCCCAACATTATACAACATTTTCACCAAACCTCTGTTCGATGATCTGGACAACCTAGGTATCGCCTACCTAACTATTCAGATGATACAAAGATTCTCCTCTGGGGATCATAGTAAGGACAGGGAGTTGGTGAACAGAGTGCATTTTATCATTCAGGCATGGATGGCAATGCATGGTCTTTGCCTGAATGATGAGACAGAGCTGATCATTTTGGGCAAACAAGCCAATATCAATAAATTGGGCCCCGACTACTCTGCATTTAGCATAGACGGAAATATTATCAAAGTCTCGAGGGAAGTAAAAAGGCTTGGTTTTTACCTTGATTCTACCATGTCATTTACTAAACAGGTTAACTCCCTAGCTTCTACTACACCTGTAAATTAATAAGAGCAGGTAAGCCCTTCCTATCCAACAACAGTTGTCTGATCCTGGCGAGAGCCTTAATACTTTCCCGACTCGACTACTGTAATGCCCTTTACAGCGGTGCCAACAAAGCCATCGCCCAAAGGCAACAAACTTTACAAAACAATGCTCTTAGAGCTGCACTTGGCATAAATAAAAGGGAGCATATCTCCTCTATTAGACGTCAACAAAAATGGCTCTTCACTAACAACAAAATCCATCTAAAAATGATCTCTTTGACCCATAAAGCTCTTAACAGTGCTGGACTTCATGGATAAAATAAAAAGAAACTTCTAGTAGACCCACGAGAACTGCCAACTCCAACTGCCTGGTAGTACCAAGATTTAGATTTGCCAAAATTGGTGGCACTAGCTTCCCTGTGATAGCTGCCAACCTGTGGAATGCTTTGCCACATAACCTAAGAGCAGACCAACCCTTCTCACAATTCAGAAGGAACTTCATCAAACGCATCAACTCCAATAACGCCTAGACACCTGCATTAGATACCTTTGTACTCTCAGCCCAATTCAAATGTTCATAAGTATTCTAGCTATCGATCACCAAATGTATATAACTTTCAATTTTCCCTGCAAACTACCTTGTATAGTTTTTTCCGGCAACCATTCGGTATATATTGTAAGTATGTAACTGTACATTTATGTAACATTGTAAATTTCATATTCATGTGACACTGTAAGCTTTGAATATACATTCTGCTGCGCCCGGTAACCTTTGGGTCTGGAGCGCATTATAAATAAACAAACAAACTTCCCTGTCCCCTTACTACCCTCCCCTTCTCACACCCACTTGAATTTAATTCATATAACTGAATTATTGTTCCTCCTTCCCTTAACTACCTCCTCTCCCTTCCTCCTCACCCTTTCCTCACCACCTCCATCTAAGGAAACTTTTCTACATATTGTTTCACTGGTTTGTTTCATGATTATGCTTTTTTCAGTATTGTACCTTGTTGTTCTATTGTAAAGCACTTTGGATTAGAGCACTATATAAACCTAATAAACATAAACATAAATATATAATTTAGCACAGAGTCCTTACCTCTCTGCGCTGCGGTATCATAACATAGGCCTACCATTTTGTAGTACTAGTCCAGGAAATGAGGACCTTCTTTAAACAGCAAACGACAATTCTGCTGTCGATCCTCAACACACACAATAAAATTGTTTGCTTTACTGTGGAATACAAGATTGGGACATCTAGGAAGATGTGATGTGATAGGTGTTGCTTTCAGCCAGAAGAACAGCAACAAAATCACTATACTACTGCCGTTGGAACAAGTTTTGCAGCTGGTATAGAGCTAACGATATTGATCCTTTTACTTGCAATACACCTACAGTGCTTTTCTTTTTTGTTGCACCTAGCCCACCAGGGACTGCAGGTGGCTTCTGTCAAAGGTCACCTGGCGACATTATCCCTATTTAACTGTATTTATTTATATACAGTGGTAATCATGCTCTTTTTATCACAAAAGAACGTACAATAGATAAGAAGAATACAGATTTGACGGGAAGCAGTAAGCTTCTTAAAATGGGGTGAGTTTGAGGGACATTCTGACAAGGTTGTGGAGGGGAGTAAACGGAAATGATAATACGTAAGTAGACGTACAAATATTAATGACAACCCACATTGGACATTAAGTGCAGGTAGGCATTCGGGCCAGCTCTGCTCGGGGCTTGGGTATGATTCGTGTAGTGCTAGAGTGGAAGCAAAGGAAGTGAGGGACAGAGGCAGGTTTGAAGGGAGGGGAAACATGTTAGCTAGCAGGCAGCAGATGAGAGGTAGGTTAAGGGTTTAACTGGGAGGCGAGGAGGTAGGCTTTTAGTTTGGTTTTGAACAAATCCTTGTGGTCCGTTTCTCGGATGTCTGGGGAAAAGAATTCCATACAAGTGGAGCAAGAAATTAGAGAGCAAAAGCAAGAGGCAGCACAGGGAGGGTGAGGATCTACAAGGGTAGGCGAGGCGGCAGAGCGGAGATTACGAGAAGGCTTGTCGAGTTGGATAGAGGATACAGTGGTGCCTTACAGTGGATAGATTTGTGAACCTAGTAGAAGAAATTTAAATCTTGCCCTGTTTAGCATGGTCAGCCATCCAGACTGGTGACGGTGCAAGGAAGTAGGTGTGTAGCGAGAATTGGTGAGTACAAGGTAGGATTCATTTGAGGAAATGGCTTGATCGCGAATCCCATGAAGAACGAGAGCATTTAGGAGATCGGTGTGATTGCCTGTGTCAAAGACACCAGACAGGTAAAGGTTAAACACATGCCATAGCAAGCCTCTTACTTAAAGATGCCAATTGTCAATCAATTTCTCAGGGGATTGATGAATACTGTTTCACTGGTCCCCTTTATGGACCCCTACTGGTATTTGTACCTTGTATTAACCTTCTTAATGGGAGCTCCATTTGAACCTCTCCATTCTAATTTGCTCAGATTATTAACTTTGAAACAGTATTTTCTTTTGCCACCAATTCTGTTTGCAGAGTGAGTGAGGTACAAGACTTGTCATGTAAATCTCCCTCTTAGAATATTTTCCATGGAGGTGGTAGTCTTGGGTTCGTCCTTCCCTCCCTCCTTCCTTCCCAAAGTTGTGTCTGAATTCCACTTGACACAGAAAATAACTCTACCATCCCTTTTCAACCTTGGAAGCGTGAGGAGGCGGATAAGAGGTTACACAGGCTAGACCCAAAAAGGGCCTATGGCATCTACATTTCTAGAATGGAAAATGTTAGGCAAAATGACCAACTATTTATTGGAGGCTAAGCCATGACCAAAGAAACTTATCCTGTTGGATCATCCTACGCATTTCATTTCGGAGTGCTAGTCGATTGCGGAAAAGGATGTCCCTTTAAAAACCAGAGAGCCCATTCCACCAGAAGAGTGGCTACCACTTTGGCTCGTCTAAGAGGTATTCCAGTGCAGGACATTTGTAATGCTGCTACATGGTCCTTGGTACACACTTTCTCAAAGCATTACTGCATAGATCCTTTTTTTAAAATCTGTTTATTCACATTTTAACAGAAAAGCTATATCCTGATACAGCCATTGTTATACCGGAGCCATATTACAGTAATATGTTAGCATCATCTGCAGTGAACATAACACATAACATCTAGCTGTACACCATTGTCTGTCCAGTAATATTATGCAATAACACAGGACTCACTCCAGGATGGCAATACCATCCACATTTCATGGAACACATATCATATCCTCCTATGTTGCCCCATTCAAAGGTTATTTCCCCATCTAGTCGCAACTATCCCTAAACTTCCATTACATCCTCATGTGGGCATATCATCCGAAGGAGAAAACGTTGATTGCACTAGAGTGTTCCAACCCATAATATTGTCACTCATTTCTCGGTTACTGCTACACACAGACCTATACCACACTGTGGTCTCAGCCATTGACCAGCACCTCAAGTCGCTCCACCAGGGTTCCGCCTGCTGTGGACTTCCACACCATGACAATCCAGCGTTTCGCTTGTATGCAGGCTAAATCAGTCATTTCGGTGACATGTTTAGTGGTTTTTGGGTGGTGGTATACACCCAATAAGTATGCCACAGGCATCCATGTGAACCTAGTAAACCCGCCCCTTTCCGTTTTAGTTTTAACTGCCGACCAGAATTGTTGAGCCACCGGACAGGTCCAGAACATGTGCATCATGCCTGCATCGTCTTCTGCAAACCTGGAGCATGAGGAAGATGCCAGCCTGGAGAACCTTGCTATCCTATGTGGCATCATGCCAACCCTGTGAAGCACATACACTTCGATGAGCTTAAGCCGGGCATTCCTAGACAACCTCCTTTTGTATAGTAACGCGTTTGCCCATTCTGTTTCTTTTAGTTCAGAGACCACATCCTCTTCCGATCTGGCTTTCACTTAGTCTCCCATATGCCTTGCCAACACCCCTCCCCATATAGCCTAGACTCCCCATGTCCTCTCTCGGTCAAGTCATACAACGGTGCCAATGTACCGTCTGTCTCCATGTCATCCAGGAATAATTGCCATGGAGCCCTATCAGTTTATTAATCCATTTGAATGGAGTTATGAATTGGCCTTCATGTATACCATACTCCATCAGGTCTGAGATTTCCAGCAGGACACCATATCGGAACATGTACCTCCATGTGACGACTCCCTTGTCCTCCCAGTGCACCCTGATAATCTGAAGATCCCCCATCCCTGTCCGTATATAGAGGCAAGTGGTATATATGGGGAATAAGGCCCCCCTGACACCAAGCAACTTCAGGGCTCTGAATCATATTTTCGTACCCATCTGCAGTGCATATGGGCAGTTCGGATGTCTCTTATTGCCCATCCAAAGTACTTCTTTCAGTAAGTAGGGCCACACTGACGTCTGCGGCAGCCCCATGTCCAAAGGGGCGATCGACAGCCACCAAGAAACAAACTGAAGTTGCCCAGCAAAATAGCAGAATTCAAAATGCAGACGTTTTATACCTCCGTCCGTATAATCCATGCAGAGTGCCCAACACAAGTTTGTCTTCCGGATCTCCATAAGAATTCACTTGTTGTAATTTTTAGGAACCTAAAAAAGGCCTTGGGAATGTCGATGGGAACATTAATAAAATAGTCTAACAAGCAGAGGAGAACTGTCATTTTAACCAATGCTGTGTGACCCATAAAGGACACAGGCAGCCTCCTCCAGAGTTCCATAGATTTTCTATTCTTCCCAGCGCGTTGTGTTCATGAGAGGACCGTGCCTCATGACTAATATATAACCCCAAGTATCAGAAGGTATCCGTCGCCCGTTTCAACTCAAGATCCGGTAAATGACTGTCTTTACCCACTAGACCCACCTGAGGAAAAATGCATGATTTGCTGCAGCTTAAGGTTATTACCGAGAGCAATGAAAAATTGTACAAAACTTTGAGTTTGTATGCCAAGTTGATATCTGGATTCTGAACATATAACAGCATGCCCTCTTCATAGAGGGAAATGACATGTCTGGCCTCACTCGCTGTCACTCCTACCTCCCGAAGCTCCGACCGAAGGAACTTCGGACAGGATTCAAAATATTGGATGCATAGCATTGATGGTAGTGGGCATCCCTACTTCGGGACCTTCTCTAGGTCCCATGCCTCTGAGATACATTTACCCGCCCGCACTCTGGCTTTAGGTTTTGTATAAATCAGTCTCGCCCGTCTCAGGAACCCCTCCCACACCTCCAAAGTGTTTGAGGGCAGCATAGAGCCACTCCCAGCACACAGTCGAACAGTTTAATTCCGTCCAGTGAAACCACCGTACATTGCCTCCCCCCCCCCCCCTCCCCCGGACATGATCCTATTTATGACGGAGTTCAATCAGCATACATTCAGCAAGGTGCTCCTGCCAGGATCTAATCCTATCTGATCTGAATGTATGATCATCTATCTCATTCTTCCTGCCAAGAGGGCAGTAAGGATCTTGGGTCCTGATACACCATGGAAAGCTATCTGTAGG
Organism: Ambystoma mexicanum; assembly: GCF_040938575.1. Classification (NCBI taxonomy): domain Eukaryota; kingdom Metazoa; phylum Chordata; class Amphibia; order Caudata; family Ambystomatidae; genus Ambystoma; species Ambystoma mexicanum. Next base: position 197,721,317 of record NC_090937.1, on the reverse strand, counting down.
ACTCAGCTTTTTTGTGGTTTATTCAGTTGACGTATTGGTACAATTATCGATTTCCTTATATTCAAAGGGAGCATGTCTTGCACATAGGCCCCCTCTAATGTCTCCAGCAGCCTTGGAGTCTGCAGCAATGCCATCCTCCCGCAGGCGTTTTCCTGGTCGGCAAAAATAATATGGTTGCCCTCTGTTCCTCTTCTGTCAATGGGGCATCCAGGAAATCTACCTGTTCTTGGATCAGTCGGGGCAACGCAATTTGGGCAGTGCATGTTCAATCTCATCAGCATCTGCCTGCCTACTTTCTCCATATAGTGTTGCATAGTATTTCTGAAAAATTCTGTTTTCCCATTGAGAGCACCATCTCTCCCTGCACTCATCCGCAGCTCAACTGATGGAGGAGTGCTGTGTTTCCCTTCAACATTACCATGACAACATCCTACTAGTCTTGTCTCCCTGCTCATGCAGCCTCTCTGTGTATAAAGCAAACTTGTATTTACCCAATCTCTCCCAGGCCCCAATGCACCTCTGCCTAAGAGTCGCAAGTTCACTTTCCACAGCGCCATCCATTACTGGTGAGTTTTGCAGCCACAGCTGCCTCAACTCTGCATAGTTCACTCAATAAGGATTTTCGGATTCCCCACCCGCCCTTCCTTGGCAATCGCCTCCTCGCTCATTACCACCTTAAATGCTTCCCACAGTGTCCCGACAACCTCGACGCTGCCAGTATTCACCTAATAAAATTCAGCTGTCTTATCTGCAAGGTGGTCCCTAAATTGCGTGTCCATCAGTGCTTAGGCCCTCAGTTTCAATGTTAAAACAAGGGGTGGGTCGTATCTAGCTTCTAGGTGGCAAGTAGTGGGGCATGGTCCCACAGGATCCTGCCCATATAGGCTGTATTTGAGCTCAAGTACATGTTTCTGCCCCGTAAACCGATATAATCAATGAGTGTGTAAACCTTGTGCTAGCATAAAAAATATGCGTAGGCTCTGCCGTCCCCATTCATCCACCTCCAGATGTCCACAAACTGCAAATCGGCTAATAATTTCCTAAGAACTCTTGTCCGAAGTGCAGGCATGCATATGCTTAACATCTGATCTAACCAGTCTTGGGTTCAGTGTGCAGTTAATGCCCCCCCCATCCCCTCCCGGCCCGATCCCCAATCCACATTACATCTCTGTAAGGAGCCAGTTGTGTATACAATGAGCATAAGAAACATGTGGCATTGTGGTTGGATGCATAAGTATTAATGATGCACACCTCTGTGTTCCATGGACAAAGACGATCCTGCCTTTATCAATGCGTACATACGTAGCTTAAAAGCAACCGTTGGTGCCACCCATATCAGGACCCCCCCAGCCCCTCCCCCGGCATATGTAGAGTAGGTGTCTCCATACCCAACCCCATCCCACCTCCCTAAGACTTGAGTCCGCTTCTCGGCCATAAGATGCAACTCTAGTAGTAGCGCTTTCCCTACACGTTTCCTACGTAGTAACAACCCTATTTCGCTTAATGAAGCTGTTCAGCACCCGAACATTCCAGGAAAGCTTATTCAATTTGCTTGCCATGCAGCAGCGCATTTAGCAGCCCCGCTCCTCCTACCCGGCGTCCCACCCGCACTTCCCAGCATATGGGGCCACTGACCTTATAGCAGCCAAAATCCGTCATGTCCCAGGCCACCATGCTCCTATGCACTATCCTAAAACCACAGTGGCAACTCAGACGAAGGACATAGACTATCAAGCGACATGTTTCAGGATGGCTTATTCAAACAAGGATAATAATGCCCGACTTTCCCTGTCATTATGGATGGTCCCTACCTAACTTACTAACTAAGGTGCTTGTCATTCTGTCGTGGAAGTCTAAATAATGAAGTCCGCTGTCCAAACTGCTCTAACTGACCCTAACACTATATAAACTAACTTGGGTTCGGGAATTACTCCTTTCTTCTTAGGATACTTATAGTAACATTCTATAGTTTTTAGTATAGTATTCTTAAATATCCTCTGGTTACTTCTTTAATCAATCTCTCTGTAATTCGTCAAAGGAGCTGGTGAATATTCCTCCATCTTCAGGATCTCCCTTTAAGAGTTTTTTTTTTTACAATGTTAATTCTCCTGTTTAAGCTTGGAGTGTCCTTTTGGATATTTTCGGGACTTGGGGTGGCTACCCCTCCAGCTTTACTATATTTCATTTCACTTTGGTTCCCTCAACGGTGTCCCTGTGAGCATTCTTATCTTCTTTCCAGGGTATTGTTATAATTGATTTTTCACTTTCGTTGTTCAGCTTTTCACCAGTTTGTTCTTCATGTTAACACATTCTAATGTTACTTTATTTTCTGTGCCCTTTTCCCAAGGTATTGCGAATACTGAGTCTTCTCTGTCTATATTCCAATCTCCCACAGCTTGCACTTTCGTGTTATCACTCTTTAAATCACTTTCTTTCAATCTTTCCTTTGTTTCATGGTTAACAATGAAACAAGTAGGCTGCAGTGGTAGAATGAATCCCTCTCTGAGGCTATTCCCGGTTACCATTGGTTGCAGTGAGGTACGTCTTCTGGAGTCTGGTTCCTTGGAATTCCTCTCTGGTACTTGACTGCTGATGCCCTTCATTTGTCGGTGCCTGCTTTCTTACAGGCTCTCCTCTCCGTATTGTCTCTCATTCCGTTTCGTGACTTCGTTGCTTGGGTTTGGGACCGGGCAACTTGTGGCTTTAGCTGTGATAGTCTCTGTGATGTTTTTTTGGACCTGCGGTCCACCATGGGTCTCCTTCCGTGGTCTCACCACCAACAACTTCTTGGTTTTTCCTCTTTGAGTTGTGGACAGCTCTGTGTACATTTGCGAGTTCGAAACTCACGGGTTCCCAGATTCCTGCTTCCTGCAGATGTGTCCCTGCTTAAGACGTCCCAGAGCCTCATTCACCAAACAGGTTCAATTTCAAGCCCCTATAGGACGGAGTACCTCAATAGTGACAACTTCTTCCGAGGAAGAAGAGGAAGAGGGTCAAGGAATAGACATAGGCAGGAATACAAACGCAATTCCAGATCAAGCACCAGGAATCTCAAGACCAGGACAATTCTGAAAAATATAGTGTGTAATTTGTCTAACAGAAAGCTTTCTAAGTCAGAGTTATCTCTTCTTAATAAAGGTCTTCCATTTGCACGCAGTACTCAGGGCAATTGTTTGGCAAAGTTCGGCTTAAATTTAATTTTGATTGTGACTAACACACATATGCCAAGATTGTACTTGTTTCAATTTTCTAAATTTGTGTGACGGCGCATCTCCTGGAAACAACTAGTTTGTTTAATGTACTTCAGGATGTGCTTTTGCAGCTTTTCCTTTGTGTGGCGAAACCTATTTCTTCACCATCACAGTGTAGTGCCGGTAAATGGCTACTTTATTGTATGGCTGTGTATTGTACCAAGATTTTCTCCCTATACTTAAAATTCAGGATTTTTGCAATCTGCGTTCTCTGGTGTACTCCCTGCTGCAGCCTTTTGGCTAAGGGAACTCCTGTGTCAGTGTTCTTGGCCCCACTTCCTGCAGCAGCATGTTTTACACGTAAGTAGTTGATCTCTTCCTTCTTCTCCCTCCAGACTGACCAGGATTCTGATGGTGCTTCTCTAAGCCTTCCCCTCTGCATCCTCCGCCCTGTGCTCCAAAGTCTTATCCATTGCTCTCAGATCCTGCACCAGCGAGCAAAGTTCCTTTGCATCACTCATCATTTCTTGCCCATTTGACTCCGCTACTCCGACCATCTCTGCAAGGGAACTGACATCCTGACTGAGAAAGCCAACATCTATCTTCACTTCATCAATCTTTGCTTCCAATGACGACCTCAATGCTGCTATTGCCTCCAGTATTTAGTTGTCCTCCAGTATTTAGTTGTCCTCAAGTGGCACAGTCTGGGTGAGTGACCCCAATGCTCCCTGCAAAAGCCTCAATTTTGATTTGTTTGGCTTTGCCTGCAGCTCTCTGGTCGGGCATGGGGTATGTGCAGTCCACAGCCTTAATCCGGCACTCTGTCTTGTAACGGCAGGGCGCGCCAGTGCCCCCCCACCCCCTCTGAATCAGCACAATATCTTCCTCCAGCAGAGCACAGGTGTGACTGTGACTTATTGCGGGCTGCAGAGCACCTCGAGGGAGGGCTTCAACCTTACAACACCTCCCCAGGCCTGGAACGCACCTTCATAAATGGCGGATGAGTACAGTATTCTTACTGCCTCCTACGTTGTCTCTGCATCCGTCCCAAGCCCCTCCATCTACCAAGTGATCTGTCGCTGTCTGTCCTGCCCTTGTGGTTTTGTCCCATCTCTCCATTCTCCCCATATACCAGCCTCCTTACCCATTCACTCCTGGGGGCTGGGTTTCATTAACAGGCTTCTCTGAGAAACCCGTGGGTATTCACGTCTAACCCCCTTGGATTCTCTACACATGTCTCTAGGGAAAGGCCATCGCTATTGGATCCTGACCCTGAGGGCGGAGAAGTGAGGGAGGATCACCTGGGAGGAGGTTCTTGGGGAATGGAAGTGGGGTATCCTTTGGTGAGACATGGTATACCCCTTTTCCTGTTAGTGACCAACCCAACCCAACCCTTCACCAATCTTCATGGCCTGTTAGAAGCCCTCTCCCCTCTGTCCTCCCCATTTGACACGACAGTGCTGGGACGAAGAAGAAGCAACTAGGAGCAATGAAGACCATGCTCATTTACCACTCTGCTACTGGGACGAAAAAGATGCCTACTAAGAACTGAGGGTCAGGCATGTCCCATTAATTGTGGTCAGGCAGGGCACCTTTCTCATGCGAACTTTCAGGCCGTGGCAGTCGCAGTCGATCACTTATAATCGAACAAACAAGGAGGTGCCAGGGCTCTGCCACTTGTGACTCTAGCCATTCAAATGTGTGAATGGGCGGTGCAGAACAATATCTGGCTGCAAGTAGTTCACATTTTCGGGCTGAGAAATATTGCAGCTGATTGTCACCAGTCTGTGGCGAACCACGAATGGGAGGTGAACATGAAGGTTCTTCATCTTTTTTCACTGTGGGGCACTCCACATCTGTTCACAACGTCTGGATAGAAGAAGCTTCTGCACTCTGCTTCGAGGGAGCGACTTGGTCCATCTTCCTTGGGGGGGGAAAGAAGGTGGGACAATGCGCTCGAGATTTAGTTGGACAACATGCTGGCGTACGCCGTCCCTCCTCTGCCCTTGATCCATCAGATGCTCTTGAAACTCAGGAGTGCCAGCAATTGCACTCTGCTACTCATAGCTCCTTGGTGGCCAGAAGGTTCTGGTTCTCGGAACTACAGCATCTCTCAATACACAATCCGATCAAGTTGCCGCAGATTGCCAGTCTTCTGCACCAGAACAATTAGCAGGTGTGGCATCCCTCCCCTAAATCCTTCAGCTTGGCGGCATGTTTCCCGAGTTCAAATCCCTAGCACAGTTTGTCTCTCAGAAGACAATATGCTTTTTTTTTAAACAATGTTTATCATTTTAAACCAACACACCAAACATTGCAACTTTTGAGGACGTTCATAATCGGTGTCAAAACATCACATTATGCAGTGTTATTCTCCGTCCTCCCCTCTTCCTCCCCACAACCTCGAGCCGTCTCATCCGTGTCATCTACATGAGCATTTTCAGGAATCTCAGTGCTTGTCGACTCGTCTGAGTCTTCTGTTTCATGATTGACCTGGTGGCGGTTTGCCATTGAGGTCACCAGTTGCCTCCAGGCTATCAGGGGGCCCACTTCCTCCTCTCCTCCCCTGGTGGCAGCTTCAAACCATACCCCAGTTTCTGCTTCTGCCCATCTCAAGAGGTCCGCCCACCATATCTCCACTCTAGGCCTATGGGCCGCTTTTCAACACATTGCAATTCTACGGTTGGCCAAGATATAGGCCAGGTCCTTCATTTTACTGATATGCTTTGAATTACGAGGCCTGGGAAAACTCCCAAGCATGCATGCCCAAGCAGACCTCACGTCAAGCACCACTCCCCCACTGGCCATTTTCGTCTTTATTTCTTCCCAGAATCTCTGCATCTCAGGGCAAGCCCAGAACATGTGCAGCAACCCTGCCTCCTCTTCCCCAAACCTGGGGCATTTCTGTATGGCCGAGCCTCCAAACCTGGCTATTCTTCCGGGGGGTCAAATAAGCTCTGTGGGTGACATGCAACTGGATCTGCTGGAGTCTCGCATTCCGGGACACCTTTTCATGGTACCTTTTGAGCTCTATGCCACTGTCCCTCTGTCATGGGTTCTCCTACCTCCTCCTCCCAGTCATGTCTCAGTTGGAGCAGCTCCTTTCCTGCCCTTGCTCTCAGGAGCTCATATATCCTGGATATTTCATGCCCACCCTCTGAGACATCATACATCATTTCCAGGGTGGCATCAGGTTCTTCCGCTAGCACCGTCTCGGGCTGCCTCTTCCTCACCCGTTTCATGAGCCTGGTATAAGTAATGTATGGGCCTCTGTGCACCCCTGCCTCCTCCTGCAACCTCTGAAATTCCAATGCCTCCCCTTCCTGCCATATATCCCTGAGGGTGGCTAGGCCCACCGGTTCCCAGTATTTGCGGACCCCTTTGAACAGTTGGGAGTCATCCCCGCATAGCACCACCAGTGGGACCTGCTGAGAAAGCAGATCTGGGTCACCCACAGTTCTCCATGCTCTGCGCCAAACTTCCGAGCCCAACTCCCAATAGTCTCCCCATCCCTACCATTTTAGTTTTATGCAGCCACACTGTCTCTCTTAGAAGGTATGGAACTGAATCACCTTGCAAAAGCCTAGCTTCTGCCGAGTCCTCTGAAGACAACCACCTGGCCACATACAACAGCTGTCCCGCCAAGTAATACAGTTCAAAATTCGGCAGGTTTATGCCCCCTTATCACATGTGTTCTGTAGTTTCCACAGGGCCACCCTATTCCTGGAGTTGCCCCATATGAAGCCCCTGCACATGCCATGAAGTCTCACAAAAAAGCGTCTGGGGATCAAGTACAGGACATTCACAAAAAAAATGCAAGAGTCTGGGCAATACCACCATTTTGAGCAAAGCTGCTCTCCCCATCATGGCTAGGGGTAAACTAGACCAGAATGCCATGCTATTCCTCATTCCCTCAATTGCTTTCTCTGTATTGTGTTTGTGCTCTGTCTCTATCCTATGGTAAATGTTTACGCCCAGATACCTGAATGTCACGGTCTGCCAGGGTATCTGCAGGATGGGTAGTCTCTCCAATGGGGTACTCTTATACCTTTCCAGGGAGAACAAACTAGACTTCCCGGGGTTCCCCGATATGCCCAAGAGGGTGGCATAACGGTCCATCACTTCCAGCACATATTGCAGGTTCTCCCCCGGGTAGCGCAAGTAGAGGAGCATATCATCTGCATACAGTGATATCAGGTGTGTGCCCCCTATCGTACGAATCCCCACCTCCCCGTATTGTTGCCGCAGGCATATTGCCAGCGGCTCTAATGCCACAATGCATAACATGGGTGACCAGGGACATCCCTGTCTGGTCCCCCTACTCAGTTGCCATTTGTCTGAAATTATGGTTCCTGTTTTAACTCTCGCTTTCGGGGAGCTATATAACATCTGGACCCATCTGATATATCCTGGTCCCATTTCGTATCCTTTCAGGGTCGCTTTCAACCACGGCCACCGCACTGAATCAAAGGCTTTAACCGCGTCCAGCGACACGATAGCCAACCCGACTGAGTCTGCCTCGGTTTGATCAATGATATGGTGCAGCCTCCTGTGGTTATCTGTGATATTTCTACCGGGGACATAACCCGTTTGGTCTGGGTGTATTAACTTGCCAATTACCCTCTTTAGTCTGTTGGCTAGCACTGCCGTGAGTATTTTGCTATCCTGATTGAGCATGGACAAGGGCCTATAGGACCCACATTCCATGTCCGGTTTGCCTGGATTCAGGAGCGGAATGATCACTGCCTCACGGAGGGACGCCGGCAGTTCCCCCTGCTCATAGGCTTCATTACACATGGCCAGCAGCGGCTGGAGTAGCTCCTGCTTATACGTTTTATAAAACTCACTGGGTAACACATCTGACCCAGGCGCTTTACATGTGGGCAGGTGTTGGATCACCGCCTCCAGTTCGTCCGAGGTAATGGGGGCATCTAGATCTGCGTGTTCTAGGTTATCTAAGGTGGGCAGCCCCATATCCTCTATTGTTTCCAGTATTTCTTGACTCATATCCTCTCCTGTGTCCTCATATAATCGTCTGTAATACTTGAACTCCTCGTTTACCCCCTCCTGGGTATTACAGATTTGACCTTCCGAGTCCTTGACCTCTCTGATCACCGGGTGGGGGTGTCTCATTTTTGTATAACCTGGCCAGTAATCTACCCGGCTTATCCCCTCCTGCATGTAGCCTCTCTGTGTATTTCTTATAATTAAGTTATCATAATCTGTCCCAGAATTCACTACAAGCCATCTGTAAGTCCTTTATCTTAACGCTGTTCTCGCGGGTGGTCCCCTCACTTTGTGTCAGGTCCTCCAGCTCTCTTTCTGTTTCTTGCAGTTCCCGTTCAATACCCCCTTGGAACCCTTTGGATTTTGATATAGCTACCCCACGCACCACTACCTTAAATGCCTCCCATACTGTTCCCACAGAGCGTACACTGCCCGTGTTAATGTCAAAGTATTCCTCGATGGCCTCCCTCAAATACTCTCGAAATCCCGCATCCTGTAGAGCCTCAGTTCTGAGCCTCCATGTCGGGATTCGCGCTCTGGGGGGGTTGATGTCGCCACTCTACGACCAAAGGAGAATGGTCGGCTAGTACCCGGGCCTTGTATTCCGCGCCCACCATTTCTCCCACTATCTCGGCGGCAGCAAACACATAATCCAGCCTCGTATGCAGGTCATGTGGCGCTGCGTAATGCGAGTATTGCCTATCCATTGGGTGTAGCCTTCTCCACACATCCTCTAGGCCGAGGTCTCAAGTGTCCTCAGCGCTCTAGCTGCTGGTGCCGGCTTTTCTGATTTGTCATCTGACCTGTCTATCCTGGGGTTTAGGGTGCAATTGAAGTCCCCTCCCCATACCATCGCGCCACCCACCAGAGGGCTAATTTTGCCATATAGGGACCTAAAATACGCCGCTGTATTATGGTTAGGGGCATACAAATTTATGATATTCACTTCTCTGTTCTCCAGGAATCCCGCCATCACCACCATTCTGCCTTCTGGGGTCTATCGTCGAACTGAGCAGCTGAAATGGCACATGCGGCGCCACCCATGTAATCACCGCTCTTGCATATGCCGAGTATGTGGCCCCTATAACATTACCCCTCCATTTTCTCCTGACCACCTCCAACTTCTCTTTGGTGAGGTGGGTTTCCTGTAGCAGAGCTGTCAATCCGCATCCTCTTTAGGTGCATCATCACCTTATTACGTTTTAGATAACTATTGAGGTCCTGCACATTCCAGGTCACAATTCTGAGATTACCCGATGCCATTGACTTGTTGTTCTTCCCCTCCCCGCTCCCTCTGATGTCTACCTCGATGGCCCGTTTTCCGACTCTCAGCCTTCCCACCCTCAACAACTCCCCCCTCCCTATCCCCAACACTACCCCACTGCACACAATTAAAACCCCCCCACCCATCCCCCCCTGGCCAACCCCAACCCCAACAAGTGCCCAGCTCCATCCTTGGATCTCGGGCCCACCAGCGTCTGGTCCTGCCTCGTGAACCAAGAGCTAGGACCCCGCGGGGTGTAACCAGACTAACAGTGACCTAATTTAGCGTAATGCTATGGGGTTCAAGGGATGTCTTCCAGGAGCTCCCTCTTTGTCTGATTAGGAGTGTTTGCACCTAGCGGATCATGCCAGCATGTATTTCCCGCAACACATTTCCCACAAGCTTTATTTAGTACTATACTCTAGTCCAGGGGCTTGTGCTATGTCACCAGAGGTGAGACAGCTGCGTGCTACTTATTTTTGCGGTTTCTGTCTGGATACCCATTTCCCGGGGGCGGCCCTGCACATCCAGCCAGTCCATAGCATCCTCCGGCGTCTCGAAAAACAGGGTTTTGTTCTTGTAGAACACTTTCAGTTTGGCCTGATAAAGCAGCATGTATCTATGGCCAGCCTCTTAACCTCCTTTTCACCGACCCAAAGTTCATCCTGCTGCGTTGTACATGCATAGTGTAGTCCGGGTACGCTGTGATTTTCGCCGGCCCCCTTTCGATCGTACCTCCCTTCCGGAAGAATTCGAGGATCTTCTCCCGATCCCGGTAGTTTAGAATCTTAGTGATCAGCGGCCGCAAGGGGTTCCCGGCGGCGATCTCCTTGTCAAAGCCCTGTGCGCCCTCTCAACTGCGAACCCCTGGGACAGTGCTCCGCCAGTTATTTCCTGCAGAAGCATGGATTCCACATATTCCGTTGGATTAGGCCCCTCCATTCCTTCTGGCAATCCTAAAATACGAATGTTGTTGCGTCTGGCGCACCCTTCTGCCTCTTCTGCCCTATTCTCCAGGTTGCCCACGTGCTGCACCAGGGCATGGCCGCCGTGTTTGGGGCCATCTCCTTTTCCAAGTTCCCAGTGCGCTCTGCGAGCGTCCTCACGTCCTGTCTCAGCAAATTGACTTCTTCCTGGACCGCACCGATCTTAAGGCAATTTTCAGGTCCGCAATCGCCGCCAGCACCTCCTGGATCGTGCCCGGTGTCTCCTCTGCCACCGTGGTGGTGCTGTCTTTGCTTTTACCCCCTTCTGCCCCTGGAAATGTCTTGGCGTAGGCATCCAGCGTGGGCTGCTTGTTCCTGGGTCTGACAATTTTATTAGACATTGTGCTATGCCGTCCGGGCGCGAACCAGCAGCGCCACCCCGCTCGCAGAAACCAACGTGGTGTCAGGCCACTCTCAGTGCTCAGGGGGCCGCTTCAGCCGTATTTGGGTATATCCTTATTCCTCGTCGCACTCTTAGAATGGGCTGTGTCCTCCCACGTACCTGCGCCCACGCAGTATTGCTCAACCAGCCCTTGCCGTATTGCCTTCAGTGGCCAGTGGTTAGGCACACACACACACTGACCCTGCCCACCCCTCTCCAGCACTCTATTGGCCCCCGGGCCCTCCCGGTCACAGTCTTGTCCTAGGTGCTTCCCTCCGGCTCCTCAACACTTTTGCGTGGGTCCAGCAGCGGGTCAAACCCACTTTGTCCCGGGGCCCCCCTGTTCAGGTCCCCCCTCCAGCATGTGCCGTGTGTGCTACTTTCCTCGGCGTTTGCGCAGCAGTTGGTATGCCACTAAGGGGCTTATACTCCCTGGCCCCTTCTTGGGCCTGATGTGCCAATTCCTAGTCCATGCACGCACCCTGTGGCTTGGGTGCTCCAATTTTCCCCACTCCGGCTCGCGCTTTGCACAGGCATCTGCTCCAGAGTGGGGGCCCTTATGCGATGCATGGGGCCCATGTCTGGCAGCCCGTGTCCGGGCTTTTCATACTCTCCAGCTTCTCTAGGACGACCTAATCCAGCCGGCTGACTTGCCTTAGGTGCTTTGTCCAGTTTATAGCTTGACTGGGCTGTCTTGGGTAATTCCATGGGCTTAGCCAGGGCTCTGGGGTGTGTTTCCCCCCCCCCCTGCAGCCCTAAGTGCGATTCGCCAGGTACAGATCCTACCTGTGCAGCTCAGCGCGTTTTGCGCTCAGGTTGGGCCGTGGTGTGGGGACCACGACTCCAGCGGATGGTCCAGCTTAAGTGCTGCCCGCTTTGTCCATTGGCCTGGGTGCACTATGCGAGCCTTCCGTCGGCTCCTCCATTGTCCGCTATCCGCCCATGTGTAGCGGGCAGCTCTCTGTTATCTTCGGCCTTCCCTCCAGGCCACGTTGGTGTCTTCACGGGTCCATCACACGTTGCCGAGGGGGCCAGCCGTGCACTCCCCTCGGGGCGCATCAATCCTCTGGCGGTGTCCCAATGCACAGGGAGTGAGCTTCACTCTGCTCCTGCGCCCTCCGTCCGCCCGTCAGTTCTTGCTACGGCGCGCAGCTGGCGTTGTTAGGGTCCCCGCCGGGGCGCGCACTCCTCGGCCCACCTGGCCCCCTTCGGGTCCGGACAGCACGCGGGCCCCCGCCCCGCCCTGTCGGGCGCTGCGCGTCCCAAATCCAGCGCTCGCCAGCAGTCTAGTCGGTCGCGTGGACCCAGAGCGACCCGTACTTGTGGCACCGTCTGGAGCGACTCCAGGCGGGCCTCTCCCGTGTCCAGGAGCTAGGATGCGCCGAGACTGTTGTCGCCTCCTCTCTTCGCCCGGCCTCGGGGTACGCTTCACGCCTCAGCAAGGCTGTCCCCAGTCGGGTCCTCGCGCCACCCGCGGGTTAAGCACCTTGTCTCCCGCAGGGCCCCGGCAGGCTCAGCAGGGCAATACTGGCCCGCGCACTCGGCCAAAGCACTTCGGTCAGTCAATGACCCAGAAGACAATATGCTTATACTTCAGGCGGCACGCAGGCCTTCAACACGAGCCCAATACAAAAGCAAATAACTTCGATTCTGTCACTGATGCCTTGCTAAACAGCTTGACCCTCATCAAGCTTCTATTGACTGTGTCCTGTCATTCATCTCGCACCTAGCCGCCACAGGCATCGACATTTTGTCATGCAGAACTTGGATTGTCTGCTATTGGGGCTTACCTTAGCACAGATGATTGCTCCTTCATTCTGACAAATCTAATCATAAAGAGAAATTTCGCTGGGCTTCTTCGTCTTTTTCCCTTCGGTCAAGCCACCTCACCCTAAATGGGATCGCAATGTTGTCCTCGCCACTCTGTCACAAACCTTTTGAGCCACTGGCAACAGCAGAAAGGTTCCTCACCTGGAAAGAGGACTTCTTAATAGCTGTTACATCGGTCAGGAAAATAAGTGAATTACAAGCCCTTTCTATTGAGCATCTTTTCGTGACTTTTCATAAGGATAAGGTGGTGCTTCTCACTCATCCTTCTTTGCTTCCAAAGATTGTTTCTGGTTTTCACATTAACCAGTCGATTTCTTTGCCGTTTTTTTTCCAGACCCGGCGTTGGATGCAAAAAGAGTCTTCAATACTGTGGATGTTAAGAGGGCACTAGAGTTTTACTGGCAAAGAATAAATGACTTTAGAGGCTCTTAACTTCTTGTTGCCTTTGGGAATCCTAAAGGAACCCCTGCCTCAGAGGCTTCCATTTTGTGTTGGATATCTTTGTGTATTTTGGAAGCTTATTCAGTACAAGGCCTTTAAGATCCAAAAGGGTATCCACGCACATTCAGTGCGAGGGAAACCAGAAGCTGTTGCTTTTCAGAAATATGTATCACTGGAAGTCATTGCATATGTACCATGGGAAGTAATTGCCGAAGTGGCTACATGTGCTTCACCTTCGGCTTGCTGTAAACACTATTGCATTGATCTCAGTTCCCGGCTGATGTTTGGGCAAGCAGTGCTTAAGAACCTTTTTCTGCAAGTACATTTCCATCCACCGTATCATAAATCAGTGCTTGGGAATCTCCCAAAAGCATGTAGGAAAGGGGATATCTTACTCCGTCCATAGTCCCCTTTCCTCCACACGCCTTGCCCTTGAGTTTCTTCTCATTGCTAAATTGTCCTTCGACTTTGGTGATGGAAATTGGCTGAAGTGTGATGTGCTGGGTGGGGCTCAGTAAGGTGGGGCTACAGCCACATGTGGTAGCTCCACGTAAAAATAAAATAAAATGCAATGCTAGGTTTGATACTTCAAGCAGTGCTCCCGTCCCGTCCTGAAGGACGTAAAGTCCCAAAAGTATGGAGGAAAGGGTACTATGGACTAGGAGTAAGATAGTCACTACAGTGAGTAACTTTAATAATATATCACACTTCACACACTAAATAGTTGAATACACTTGAATAAGCTCAAAATAATTCTCTCGGAATAGTGGGGGACTGAATTTAAGGGCATTTTTCGAAGACTAGCAGGGTCCTTCATATGGCTCCATGTGGTAGATGGAATTACTTTTAAAAGGAGGGCACTTGGCCTACATTTATTTATATAATAAATTGGCACCTTTCTACAAGCAAGGAAAATATATACATTATATTTGTGCCACTTGCTTACCGTTGTATGTTGGCATCCAGAAGGGGGCTCATGGGAGGGGTGCACGCTCAGTGCAAGTAGCAAAGCGTCAGAATCCCTGCTGCATGTTTGTATTAGCTCGTACAGATCCTATGGGCAGTTTGTTCTGAATTGGTTAATAGCCCCTTTCCACTTCCCCACCACAATATTTTCCTCTTTGGCCCACAGCTTTGGAAAGTGTGTCTTTGGCGAGTTGTGGTCAGAGGGCGCTCTCGCAAGGTGTTTTTGCTTATTTTGTGCCACCTTTAATGTAGCGGGCGTGGGCAGGGAGGTTATGCGAGAGGAGTGGAAGGATGAGTTTGGGATGGCTTCCCAGGGATTGAAGCTTTCTCAAAGAAGTTGACTTTGATTGTAACAATAGGAATGTTTCGCGTTTTCTGCAGGAGACGGGACGCAAGTGTAGAACGAACACGGAGCTGCTTTAATCGTTCAGACAGGAGCTGACGGCCTCCGGGGCCTTGTCTTCCGCCCCATCCATAGGGCCCTGGGGGACTGCAGAGTCTTTCCTCTTGCGGGCCTGAACACTCCCCTTAGACCCTGATTCAGAGGGTTCAATGGGCAAGCCGTGTGTCCTTTTGGTGCTTTCCTTAGGCTGTTGGAGCATTGCTTCCAATGTCTCCAGCCTTTCCTGCAGGGGTCTCACCCCCTGAGCCACTGCATTTACTAGGGAATTCCCCAGCACCTCCTTAAAACTTGCGTGCAGATCTAGAGGCTGCTCCTCCTCGCTCCATTCGAACTCTGACATGTCAAGGGGTGCTGCGTGCCTTAGTACCTGTAGGAAGGTGTCTTTGCTGCCCACTTCCCAGTAGATGCCTAATGAGATAGATTTCTCAATTCTCTTTATTTTTTTTTTGTTTATATCCTTATGTTTTTCACGTGGCTGCACCAGAATTATTCAGTTCTGCATGCCTGTGATGACTTATGTATACTGTCCCTTTACTGGGGGGGCTGCTGCCTCCTACGTGTGCTTGATCACACTGTCCTCCGTGAGAGAGCTGCTCAGACTTCTCAGCTCCTGCCTCACGTGCGTGATCTGCGCTCCGCCTGGGCTGTCTCCCCAACGAAGGCGGAAAAAGCTGAGGCCGTACACTTCTCGCGCCTCCTTCTCCATTTCCCCCACCGGGTGCTGCTTATCTCCGGGTGCTGCGGACCACGTCGCCTAATGAAAACGATGCGGCGCAGGCACCCGGCCAGCTCTATCCCCCGCGAGCGTGGGGGCCGGAGACCTTTCAGCGAGGCTGGAGAGGCAGCCCAAGGACTCTTGTTTGGTGAAACTTTCGGAAAGGAGATGGGCCGCTTTGTAGGCACATACACATCACTGGAGAAGGCGCAAGCATCCATACGCAAGATCTTCCTTCAGAGAGTTTTTACTGGGACCGGTCACAACGAGGGTTGCGCGGCCGGTCGCCAACAAGGAGGAAGAAGACCCCCCTAATCACAGAGCCCAGGACTGGGAGAACAGGCAACAAGACACGTTCTTCTCAGCCAGAGGTCGCAATTCCAGAGGGCGCAGAGGAAGAGGCTTCGGACGAGGTCAGGGTTTACACCAGGTAAGAGCGGTAACTTACCCTCCAGTGGGAGGGAGAACAAGTATGTTCTGGGAAAACTGGCGCACGCTTTCCAGCGATGCCTGGATTTTGCAAACCGTCAGGTCTGCAGCTAGAGTTCATACAGACCCCAGTGCAGACCAGAGTACCCCGGCGCCCGCGCCTAGCGAAGGCGGAGCGAGTGGCCTTCAATACCAAATTAGAACTGTTGGTGAAGAAAAGAGTCATAGAAAGGTGCCCCAGTGCCCCGAGCTTCATAAGCAACATGTTTCTCATTCACAGGAAGGAGAAAGTGCGCCCAGTAATAAATTTAAAGGAGTTAAACGAATGGATAGTTTACCATTTCCAAATGGAAGGGATCCATCAGCTCAGAGAGACTCCGTAGAGAGGGAGACTGGCTGACCAGGTTAGATCTGATGGATGCCTACCTTATGGTTCCAGTACAGGAGCATTTCAGGAGGTTCCTAGCTTTTCACTGGAAGAGACAGCTCTGGCAATTCAGGACGATGCCATCCGGGCTTGCGTCAGCGCCCTGGGCATTCACGAAAATGATGAAACCAGTAGGTGCGGCTATCCGAGAGAAAGGTATACGGTTGATAATATATCTAGACGATCTGTTGCTTCTGGCAGAAGATCGAGGAGCGCTGGAATATCAGACGGGGTGGGTACTAGACCTGTTAGTCATTAGGATTTCTAGTAAACCTGGAGAAATCGGATACCAAACCAGCGCAGAGGCTGGATTTCCTCGGCTTCGTTCTAGATACGAGGACAGCCACCCTGGAACTACCAGCAAGGAAGATACAAGATATCAAAAGAGAGATCAGAGCATGCTTGGGGAAGACCGTGATTTCTCTGAGTTCTAGCAAGAATAGTGGGCCTCCCGGCAGCCTCCATACAAGCCATTTTTCCAGGTCCCTTACATTATCGAGCCTTACAAAGGTTGAAGATAGGACACCTACAACAAGGGTTGAGATATCATCAATCGATACCGTTGGATCAGGAGTCTGTCACAGAGCTGGAATGGTGGTTGCAGAATATGGACGCCTGGAATGGGCGTGCTATATTCGGAGACCGGCCGGACCTCATAATAGAGTCAGACGCCAGTTGTCTAGGATGGGGAGCTCGGTGCGGAGAGTTGCAGACAGGGGGGAAATGGAGCAGAGAGGAGCTGAGTTTGCACATAAACTGTCTAGAACTTCTGGCAGGCTCCTTCGTGATAAAGACGTTCAAGAGAGACAAAGTGAAGTCTTGTGTCCTGTTAAAGATGGACAACATTTCGGCATTGCGTTATATAAACCACTTAGGGGGGGACGAAGTCCAGGATGCTAGCCGAGCTAGCGAAGGATTTTTGGCACTACTGCCTGCAGGCAGGGACGTCGGTGACAGCGGAGTATCTGCCCGAGGCACTGAATATGGTAGCAGATTGGAACTCCCGTTCTCCAGCATTGGATCTTTCATGGATTCACATGCTTAGAATATTCCCCGTCGTCAGACTGGGAACCCTTGGTACACTTATAAAGCCGTTTCCCATAGGAAAAACTCCTGACACTTCTGTGTCCTATCTACATCGTTTTAGGGCTGCTTACGCATGCCCCAATAGGACGTAGCGGTATAAATGCCCCGCCCCGCAGCTCCCTTCAGATTTCAACTGTCTCCAAAGTAGTGGGATCACCTCGCGTCATCTACTATTTTGTCAAGGTTGCGTTGTTGAGCTTCGTCCCGATGTCTGGAAAAGCTCTGTTCCGCCCGTGCGCTACGTGCGGGTTGAAGAAAGTGTATGAGGGGGACGGACATATGGATTGCATATATTGTCTACACCCTCACCATTCGGCGGACAAGTGCAACATATGTAAAGGCTTCTCCCAAAAGACTCGGGGGGGGGGGGGGGGGGGGGAGGAGGGGGGGGGCGGGGTTTAGTGGCATGGTTGAGCGATGGAGCGGGGGCATACCCGCCTTCGGAGGTAGGCTCCACGCACAGCGTGGCCTCGGCATCAAAATCCTCAGGGGCCCCGTGCCGCTTAACATTGGCGGAACCCCCGGTGAAGAAACCACGGCCGGCAGAGAAAGGGTCGTCGGGAAGCCATGCTGCAAAGGAGTCTTCGAAGAAAACCTCATCATCATCATCTTCGTCAAAGGAGAGAAAGGAAAGGTCGAAATCATCCTTGGATGATCACCATAGATCACCCTCGAGTCGAGAATCGGAGAAACGCAGGTCAAGTTCAGAAAAGGCGGGAACGCCTCAGGGACCTACGCGACCACCACCGTCGTCGACGGCAGGGCAGTCGTCGACCCCTTCTCTACCATTGACACAGTTGGTCTCGTCTATTCTTGGGCCGCAGGTGGTGACGACGACGACTGGCCCGGCTTTAGCCTCGTTGACGGAGATTCCGCAGGAGGCCTGGCGACCAGAAGTATTCGACCCGATTTTACCGGAGGCCTTGCTGCAGTAAGAGGCAGCCTTGTCGGTGTCCTCGGGAGATGAGTGTGAGAGGGTAGCTGGCCCTGCAGAACTCTGGTTACGAGGAATTGGCAAGCCTCTCTCCGGGGGAACCAGCATTCCGGTGTCTACCCCTCTTCTTTATTCGCAGTCGATCTTAACGCTGGAGGTTCTATCCATGATGCAGACCCTTTTGAAAACATTGGACGAGAGATTACCTCAAGTGGCAACTCCGGCCAAATCGACCATCGATGAACCGGGCCCGTCCCGTCGGCCAACTCCGACAGTGCCGACGACGGTACCAGCAAGTGAGGACCTCGCCGGTGCACGCCAGGAGGAGGGAGAACTGCTAGATTCGGACTCTGGACAGAAGGACCCTGTCGGATGTTTCATTATCCCCCTCCAGGGATCCAACCTAGGAGTCAGAGGCTAAATTAGAAGCCCCAAGGAGCCCAGCTCAGCCGTCTCCCCGGACGACATTTGGTCATTTCACGCCATGATGAGCAAAGCGTGTACAGAATTCGGATTGGCCCAGGAGGAAGAGAAAAGGGACTGTTTTCTTTTCGACCACATGGGAAAGAGGAGGAGGTCGGTGGCTCAGTACCCATCCTGGATCATGTGTGCAGGAGGGTTTACAGACGATGCGTCCCCCTTTCTTGGAACCCGCAATAAAAGGTCAGCTGGAGAAGAAATTTAAGGCCCCAGAATCCACCCCCAAATGTCTGTCCTTCCAACCATTCCCTGACTCGGTGGTGTCAGCGGCGGCGGCGAGAAAAGCGAGGGCCCTGCACAAATGCACAACCCCCCGGAAAACGAGGCCAGAAGACGAGATGCCTTTGGCAAGAAGGTGTTGTCGGTGGGAGCAACTATAGTGAAGGCGGCCAACTCTCTGGCTATGGTAGCCAGATATGATAGAGAAATGTGGCACCGGCTGGCACCTATGCTGGAGCATCTTCCGGAAGAACATAGGAAGGTGGCGATGTTACTCGTCCGGGAAGGTAAGGAGGCCTCAAATCATGCTATAAACATCGCTGTGGACCTCGCGGAATTGGGGTTTAAGCAAGTCAACAACGGGGTGGTTCTACGAAGGCAAGCGTGGCTTAAATGCACCAACTTTAGAACAGAGATGCAATAAAAGGTGCTGGATATGCCTTTTGAGGGAGACCTTCTGTTCGGCGAAAAGGTGGATGAGGCCCTGAAAGGCATGAAGGAGGACTCTGACACGGCGCGTTCCTTGGGTGCCCTCCAGAGTGGACGGAATATTCGGTCTTTTCGTCCCTTTAGGGGAGCATCAGGGAACTCCCGATTCTCGGCGTCGAGACACAGATCTTTCAATAGGCCGGCGTACTCCTCGCAGGGGTACAGACGGGCTTCTCAGGTGGCAAAACGACACCGGGACTACCAGACCTCCAGGAAGAGAACAGGCTACTCGTCGACAAGAGATAAGTAGACCAAAGACCAACAAGGACGGGCGTCGGAACGTTCTGGGAGGCAGGGTATCGCACTGCGTCGACGAATGGGAGCAAATGACAACGAATCAGTGGGTGTTGGACACAGTAAGGTATGGACATTCCCTGCAATTCAAAAGCAACCCTCTGCATGTTCCAGCGTTTTTAGCTCAACCCCATCTGAGCGTGTTGCAGCAGGAAGTAGCACTTATGCTACAAAAAGGAGCTATAGACTTGGTTCCGGCATCGCAGAGGGGTCAAGGGGTTTATACCCGATACTTAGTGGTGAAAAAGCCAAACGGAAAATGGCATCCCATTCTAGACCTGCGCAATCTCAACAAGACGTTGAAAAGCCTAAAATTCAAGATGCTCACGCTCCAGGAAGTGATCTGGTTCGTTCAAGAAGGGGATTTTCTGGCGTCTCTGGACCTGCAGGACGCGTACTTCCACATACCAATGCGTTGACGACACAAGGTTCCTGAGGTTTGTGGTAGGACGGACTCATTACCAGTTCACAGTGCTTCCTTTTGGGCTAAAATCCTCTCCCAGAACGTTCACAAAATGTTTGGCTCCAGTGGCAGCCTGGTTGAGAAGGCAAGGCCATCACGTGTACCCGTATCTTGACGACTGGTTGGTGAGTGGGTCCTTCCCTATGTCAACTCGCACAAGTTTGCAGGCCACCATGCAACTTTTACGGCAGCTGGGGTTGGCGGTAAAATTCGAGAAATCTTTGTTGACGCCGTCGAGAAGCTTAGTGTTCCTGGGCGCACAGTTTGAGACCCAGTCAGGGTTGGTGAGGCCATCCGTCGACAGAATCACCAAACTCAATCGGTTAGCAAGTCGGTGGAGGATCAGTACCAGAGTATCGGTGAGAAGATATGTGTCGATTCTAGGCGCTATGGCGTCTTGCATTCCTCTAGTGAGCAACTGCCGCCTGTTCATGAGGCCAGTTCAAGAGTTCCTGGCGGACCGGTGGACGCAGGCCCAAGGGCTCTGGTCGGACAAGCTGACCGTCGACGACGGCGAGCTCCTGCGGGCTCTTCAATGGTGGCAGAGCTTTCAGAACCTATCCAGAGGGGTACCCCTACAGGAGCCAGAGTTTCGGCTGACCATAGTGACAGACGCGTCCCTGACGGGTTGGGGAGCACACATGGGCACTCTCCAAACGCAAGGTCGATGGTCCCGGAGGGAGTCACTCCTGCACATCAACGTTCTGGAGCTGAAGGCAGTGCGCTGGGCCTAGAAGTCTTTCCTACCACACATCAAAGGGTCAGTAATGAGAATACTGACGGACAACACGACAGCAACGTTTTACTTAAGGAAGCAAGGGGGCACGCGGTCCAGAACCCTTTCCATCGAGGCTCAGAAGGTGTGGCATTGGGCTCTGAAGCACGATATAACCATCGGAGCTCACCATCTCCCTGGAGTAAGGAACGACTAAGCGGACTCCCTCAGCAGGAAAATGGACCAAATACACAAATGGGAGATAGACAGCATTCAGTTATCGAAGGTCTTCGAGAAGTGGGAGCAACCTCTGCTGGATCTCTTCGCAAGGAAGGTGAACAAGAAGTGCGAGCTGTACGCCAGCAGGTGGCCACAGGAGGGTTCTCTAGGGGAAGCGTTCTCCTTCCCGTGGACGGACAAGTTTCTCTACGCCTTCCCCCGTTCCCTCTTATACGGAGAACCCTGCAGTGGATATGCAGGTACAGGTGTCGAGTCCACCTTGTGGCCCCATATTGGCCGAGGCAGCTGTGGTTTTCCGACCTGCTTCAACTGTCAATCGAGCAACCAATAACATTTCCGAAGGTCCCGAACCTCCTGTCCCGGGACAAAGGGACAGTGTGGCATCACAATCCGGACAGTCTCAATCTCACAGCTTGGCTCCTGACTTTTCGGAATTTGGTGCCCTGAGCATTTCGTCGGATTGTGGGAGAATCCTGCAGGCAGCACGGGCCCCTTCCACCAACAGGTCGTATGCATGTAAGTGGAGAATGTTCTGTGGGTGGTGTCAGTCAGCTGGGAGTGCAACCCCTAAGGGTAACTCCATAGCAACTTCTACCATATCTGCTACACTTGGCGAAGAGCGGATTGTCGTTTTCATCAATAAAGGTACACCTAGCGGTCATCTCTAGGTTCACGAGGAAGAGGCAGTCGTCTCCCTTGTTTAGTGACAAGCTGGTAAAACACTTCATGAGGGGTCTGTCCCGTACATTCCCGCCGATTAAGCGCTTGCCACCAACGTGGAGTCTTAACGTGGTGCTAGTAGGGTTAATGAAAGCCACCTTTGAACCGATGAAGTTCTTATCGTGGAAGTTGGCTTTTCTAATAGCTATTACGTCAGCTAGGGGGCTCTCAGAATTACAAGCATTGGTCGTAGATCCGCCGTACCTAAGGTTCTTTAAGGACAAAGTGGTGCTGTCGACTAATCCTTGTTTCATCCCAAAGGTTCCTACTGCTTATCATAAACAGTCATCAATTGTCCTGCCTACCTTTTTCGCGACCCCCTCATCGGCTGCGGAGAAAGCCCCCCCCATACCTTGGACGTGAAGAGAGCTGTAAAATGTTATCTTCATCGGACTCAGCAACTCAGATCTACGCAGCAACTCTTCATTGCATATGGTCCGTCGCCGAGGGGAAAGGCAATTTCAAAACATGGACTGGCTCGATGAGTCTCGACGATTGCTTTTTGTCATTCCAGGCGGGAAAACCGCTACAAGGGCGACCGAGAGCTCATTCCACAAGATCAACTTCGTCTTCGACGGCGTTGTGGGCAGGAATTCCGCTGACGGACATTTGCGAGGCGGCGACATGGTCGGTGCTTCACACATTTACCCGCCATTACTGCCTCGAACGGCAGCATGCAGACGATGTACAGATGGGAAGGGCAGTCTTGCGCCATCTGTTTCAATAGGGTCTTTACTTATTTTATGCAGATATATTTTATTTTATGCAGATATATTTTATTTTATGCAGATATATTGATATGTATATACATTGATATGTTTGCATTTATATGTATGTGTGTGTGTGTGTGTATATATGTATATATATTTCTGAGGCTTGTGGAATCTGCTTAGATCACATGCTGTGCATAGGCCGACATCTAGTGGAAGCTGCGCATAGGCCGACATCTAGTGGAAGCTGCGGAGTATTACAGTTTGTTTTTCGAAGTCGAAAAATGGGCGTCGACACAGGGCGTGCCAGTAATACTATCCCTAGTGTGACGTCCCCTGTACCCATGATCCCTCACGCGTCTAGGATCCCCAGATTGTTTTTTTCCGCCATTCTGGTCGGAAGCACTTCATCGGAGTTCCCTGGCTTTGCCATATTTTCACTCTAAACTAATTCTAATTTGCCCCGTTTGGCCAACCTTTCGTCGATCAACATCTCGACGCCGAACCGGGGAGGAGATCAACGTCGAATACCCGACGGATTGGGCCTTGAGGCTTCCGCCTCGGCTCGGGCCTGGGCCGCTGGCCTCGGCCCTACAAGTAGGGAGAGTGGGGGTGGTACACTTCCACACTCGACACCTTATTACCTACACACACTTGCCCGCTGCCCACAGGCGCGTATGGAGGGTACGCCCTTTCAGTTTTGCCCCAAGTGTAATAAGAAATACCCTTGGGTAGATAAGCACGCTACGTGCAACCTTTGCCTACCCAGAGACCACCCCGAGACGGGTTGCAGGGCCTGTAATAGGTTTAAAGCCAAAACTCTTAAGGACCGCTCCACCAAGCGTTGGGCCCACCACGCCAAGCTAGCAGCTATGGAGGCGGAGGGTACCTTCAGCGACGGCAGCGACGCCGAACTTTCGGACGGCGAGGGCACCAAGGCATCGAAGGACAGCCGAACGCACGTCCCCGGCCTCGGAAGGTCGTCCGTCCCGGCGACTATGGGGAAGTCCCCCGGCGACAAAAGCGTTACACATACACACGCTAAACACAAAAAATCCACCCGAGATTCGACGTCGTCGAAACCTCGGAAAGAGGCACAGAAGGAGCGGTCCGAAAGGACGTCCTCTGGGCGGTCCCGGTCGAGGTCGCCGCACGACGTCAGGCAAGCCTCCACACTTGCACAGAGTGCCTCGACAATTAATATCCCGGAAGATCAATCGTCCGGAGACGAACACGACTTCCACCCCCAGCCTGCACCCCAGGAAAAGGGTACATCACTTGGGAGTAAAGAGGGGCCAGTTTCGAAGGCTAGTTCGAAAGACAGGGATTCCACCTCCGATCCTCGACGCCAGGCGTCGAAAGATAAGGGAAAGGGGAAACACACTTCCACCCACGGGGAAGGGGGTAAACAGCAAAGGAAACAACCCTTGCAGTCCTCCACTACAAAAGAACTAACCAAGTCTTCTCAGGGCCTATCCATAGAAAGTCCCAGCAAGGTCACCCCAAGCTCAAAACTCTGGTCATGCGAGGACATTGACAGAGTAATGTCAAGGATGTCTTCCTTGGCGAATTTTTTCGAAAGACACCCTGAACAACTCCTAGCTTTAAACCCTCAGGAAGATTCTCCCTCAGGGTCAGCCAGGTCAGGGGACCCTATCCCCTCAAATAAAAGACCCCGGGTCGAGAACACATTTAGGCCTTTAGACCCCATCGAGGTCCAACCCTATTCTTACCTCTTCCCTACAGACCAAGGAAACTCTTCCCTGATAGAAGGTCAGGAAATTGACACGCCAGAAGATCCTGCAGGATCAGATTATTACGGCGAAGACGAAGACGAGGATGAGCCAGAAAATAGCCCAGATATTTTCAGAATGGACTCACCAGTCGAAAGGGAAGCCCCAGTGTCTGACTCCCCAATAGATAATCAGCCCCTCCTGAATGAACTGCTCTTTCGGGCAGCTAACCACTTCCAAATAGACACACAAGGTGTCCAGGAAGAAAGGGACTTTGCGGAAGAACTAATAGGGGAAAGGAAGCCAGTAGCCCAGACCATTCCCATCCTAAAATCTGTTCAACGCAGAATAGCACCATCCCTTGTCAACCCAAACCTGACGAGACCTGTAAATCCGAGAGTGGAGAAGCTGTTTAAAGCAGCCCAGTCGGACCCCCTATATATTAGAGGTCAACTTAAGCCAGACTCTCTAGTAGTAACCAACACCCGCAAAAGAGCTGGTACACCATTATCTTCCTCTGAGGCTCCCCCCGACAAAGAAAGTAAAAAACTTTATGGTTTTGGCAGGAAAGTAGCTTCCACGGCAGCCTACCAAGCCAGAATCGCGAATTCCACCACACTGTTGGCTAGCTACAACTGTCACCAGTGGGAAGAAGTGGCAGCACTAATAGACTCTGCTCCCGAACCCCTTAAAAGCCAGCTAGCTCGCATTTGTGCGGAAGGAAGGAACGTGTCAGGCTGCACTGTAAAAGCAACTCTGGACGCCGCTGACAATGCGGGTAGACTTATAGCAGAGGGGACTGTCATCAAAAGGCATGCTTGGTTGAGGCAGTCGGGATTCAAAGCAGAAACACAAGCTGCGCTCTTAGACAAACCAGTGGAAAGTGATCTCCTGTTTGGGAAGGCAGTCGAGGACGCTCTAAAAAACGCTAAGGAAGAATTCGACACCCTCAAATCCCTTGGCCAGTTAACTACCAAACCACCTAACCAAAGAGGGAATGGCAATTTTCGTCGCCCCCGCGGCCAAAATTCCAATAGAGGAAATAGCTACTCCCACACCCAGGGTACACAGTGGAACACCAGCTCACAACAGTCTACCCAGGCGTATGGTAGGGGTAGTAAAAGAGGACGTGGTAGAGGCAGAGGCAGCCCCAGTAAAGGAGGAGGCACGCCTCCACCAAAGCAGTGACGCTCAGTTCAGGGTCCCTTCCCATGCAACCCCAGTAGGGGGACGAATATCAAGTTTCACCCAGGCATGGGAAGGGATAACATCCGACAGATGGGTGCTGTCAACAGTATCCAATGGGTACTGCATAGAACTACTGCAACGTCCCCTAAACCATCCTCCAAGACAAAAAGTCCACTCTTTACAACATCAGAAGATCCTCCTCGAGGAGATCGCCATTCTGCTAGAAAAGGACGCGATAGAACTCGTCCCGGGACACCAGGTAAACAAGGGTATCTATTCAACTTACTTCCTTGTGCCAAAGAAAGATTTAACAATGCGTCCAGTTTTGGACTTACGGCCTGCCAACAAGTATGTCAAGCCCCAAAAATTCCGTATGACCACACTACAAGAGGTAATCCCACTCCTAAAAAAGGGGGATTACATGGCAACCTTGGATATGAAAGATGCCTATTTTCATATTTCCATGCTCCCGGCGCACAGAAAATACTTGCGCTTCAAGGTGGACAGTCGCCACTACCAATTCAAGGTACTGCCCTTCGGGATAGCTTCTGCACCAAGGGTATTCACCAAGGTACTGGCGGTGGCAGCTGCACACCTACGCAGGGAGGCAATCCCAGTGTACCCTTATCTGGACGACTGGCTCATAACGGGGAAAACCCCAGGAATCTGCAGGTCAAACATTCAGAGGACCATCGACCTCCTCCACGAATTAGGCTTCTCCATCAACGAGAAAAAGTCAAGTCTGGTGCCAAGCACCTCAAAACAGTTTCTAGGAGCTATCCTAGATACTCAGAAAGGATTGACCTTCCCTTCGGAAGAAAGAATTCGGAACATACTTCTGCAAATTCCGCATTATCAGTCAGGTCAACAGATAACAGTACGCAAAGCTATGCGGTTACTCGGCATGATGGCGTCATGCATTTACCTGGTCCCCCACGCGCGTCTGCGCATGCGTCCCATGCAGGAATGGTTGGCGAAACAGTGGTCTCAGGCAAGTGGTCAGTGGGACGATCTAGTGGTAGTTTCGCCAACACTCGTACAGAACCTACACTGGTGGACAAGAGAGAATCTCGCAAAGGGGAAACCCTTTTACGATCCCGAAGTACAGGCAGTGGTGACGACAGATGCATGCCTGACTGGGTGGGGAGCTCACCATCTCCACCACACAGCTCAGGGTCTCTGGTCTCACTCAGTAGCCAAGAACCACATCAATCTGCTAGAGCTTCTGGCAGTATTCCGAGCGCTGCAGGCGTTCGAGCCCCATCTACTAAACTTGTCGGTGCAGATCAGGACGGACAGCACGACAGCCATGTTCTATCTGAACAAGCAAGGAGGGACTCGTTCGCCAAATCTGTCCAAGCTTGCCCAGAAAATATGGATATGGGCACTCAGACGGAACATCTTCCTGTCATCGCAACATGTTCCAGGGGAGCTCAATTCCCTAGCGGATGCTCTAAGCAGAGACTCCCTCCCAGAAGAACACGAATGGGTCCTTCACAAAGACGTAGTAGAAGATCTCTTCTCTCAGTGGGGTTTCCCCACTATAGACCTATTCGCCACAAGCGAAAACAAACAATGCCCAGGATTTGCATCCAGGTTCCCACAACCGGACTCCCAGGGGAATGCCCTGTGGATGAACTGGTCAGGGATGTTTGCGTACGCTTTCCCACCAACTCCTCTCATCAGGAAGGTGGTGTACAAGATGAACAAGGAATCGATGACGCTCATCCTAGTTGCTCCCATGTGGGCGAGACAACCATGGTTTCCACACCTACGCAGGATGGCGGTATGCGAGCCCATCAGACTCCCAGCCTGGTACAACCTTCTGTCCCAGCAACAAGGTCAAACAGTGCATCAGGAACCCAACTCTATGAACCTAGCAGCATGGCTCCTGAAGTCATAGAGTTTGGACATCTCAAATTACCACAGAGGTGTATGGACATTCTAAAAGAGTCCAGGAAACCAAATACAAGGCACTGTTACTTTGACAAGTGGAAAAGATTCGTTATCTGGTGCCAGAGTAAACAAATCAACCCGGTTGATTGCACTCCTTCCAACGTTGTAACATACATGCTCCACCTGCTGGATGCAGGGTTGGTTTTTAACTCTCTGAAAGTACACCTGGCAGCCCTCTCAGCCTACACCACATCCCATAACAAGGTTTCGTGGTGGAAAGTACCAGTGGTTAAAGCCTTCATGGAAGGAGTAAAGAGACTTCACCCTCCTATCTCGAACCCACCGCCAGGATGGGATCTCAATGTGGTGCTATCTAAGCTCATGGGGCCCCCCTTCGAACCCATGCATAAAAGTAGTCTCAAACACCTGACTTATAAAACGGCCTTCTTAGTAGCCATTACCTCCATAAGAAGGGTCAGTGAAATTCAGGCTCTGTCAGTGCAAGATCCTTTCTTTACTATCCACAAGGACAAACTGGTTTTACGCACACACCCTAGATTCTCACCAAAATTCATATCCAAGTTCCATGTAAACCAGTCCATCGAGCTTCCGGCTTTCTTCCAAAACCCACAAAGCTCAGCTGAGGTGAAACTACACACCCTAGATGTGCGTAGGGCGGTCTTATACTATGTAAATAAAACCAGACCGCTAAGGAAAACAGATCAACTGTTTGTCTCCGTAGCTACAGGCAGAGAGGGGGATCGCGTCTCTAAGGGCGCTATCTCAAAGTGGATTATCAACTGTATACAGCTGTGTTACTCTCTTTCTGAAAAAA
Source organism: Ambystoma mexicanum (assembly GCF_040938575.1). Taxonomy (NCBI): domain Eukaryota; kingdom Metazoa; phylum Chordata; class Amphibia; order Caudata; family Ambystomatidae; genus Ambystoma; species Ambystoma mexicanum. The sequence goes on along the minus strand of NC_090937.1, from coordinate 197,693,274 downwards.
CTCTGCCTTTTACGCCAAGGGCCCACTCTACCAGAGGCATTGGGGCCACTCTGGCTTTCATTGCAAATGTTCCCCTTGACACCATTTGTAAAGCAGCTACTTGGAGCCCTATTCACACTTTTACTCAGCATTACTGCATTGACACTCATTCCAAGGCAGATACACAAGTGGGACAAGCGGTTCTAAGACACCTGTTTGCTCATGACCCTTCTCACATCCCACCTCCTTCTTCTGGTACTGCTCGCTAATCTATGCACAGCATGTGATCTAAGCAGATTCCACAAGCCTCAGAAGGGATACATTACTCACCGTAATCGTATTTCTGATGCTTGTATCTGCTTAGATTCACATGCGACCCACCCTTCCTCCCCTCCGAGAGAAGGCGCATGGTTGCTTGTAGTCTTACCTTTCTGTCTATCTGCTTGGACTATCTGTACTCACGCTACTCCTCATGCTACCTCATGTCAGGAAAAACACAATCTGGGGATCCTAGACGCGTGAGGGATCATGGGTACAGGGGACGTCACACTAGGGATAGTATTACTGGCACGCCCTGTGTCGACGCCCATTTTTCGACTTCGAAAAACAAACTGTAATACTCCGCAGCTTCCACTAGATGTCGGCCTATGCGCAGCTTCCACTAGATGTCGGCCTATGCACAGCATGTGAATCTAAGCAGATACAAGCATCAGAAATACGATTACGGTGAGTAATGTATCCCATATATATATATATATATATATGCGCTTAGGAAGGTGTTGGATCGCATTCACACAGCCTTTTTTCAGGATTACTGCTATACAATCTATTCTAAGAATGTGAATCCATGAAAGATCCAATCCAATGCTGGAGAAGGGAATAGTTTCTTACCTGTAACTCCATTTCACCAGCATTGGCATCTTTCATGGATTCACATGCGCCCGCCGGCCTCCCTGGAATGTAATGTATGTACATAAGTGTGTTTTACCCCATTCTACTTTGGAGGGGTTAAAGGTTAAAATCTGAAGGGAGCCGCGTGGGCGGGGCATTTATACCGCTACGTCCTATTGGGGCATGCGTAAGCGGCCCTAAAACGATGTAAATAGGACACAGAAGTGTCGGGAGTTTTTCCTATGGGAAACGGCTTTATAAGTGTACCGAGGGTTCCCAGTCCGACGACGGGGAATATTCTAAGCATGTGAATCCATGAAAGATACTAATGCTGAAGAAATGGGAGTTACAGGTAAGAAACTATTCCCTTGCCTCACGGACTCCAGCGATTGGAGGTTAGATCCACCAGTATTTCAGATACTGGATCAGAATTGGGGCCCGTTACACACGGATCTGTTTGCGTCTCGCCTCAACACACAGACACCCAGCTATTTCAGCTGGAGGCTAGATCCAGACGCATTCCTCCAGGATTGGGCAGGCACCCCGTATTACGCGTTTCCTCCTTTCATGATGCTGAGCAGTTAGCTAGCGAAGTGTCGGAGGGAGAGTGCAGAGCTAATACTAGTAGCACCTTTGTGGACAGCTCAAGTATGGTTCCCGATGCTGATGGAACGCTTGATAGATCTGCCGAGAGTCCTCCCGGAAGGAGAGCGACTGCTCACGGACCCAATTGGGCGGTGTCATCCTCTGAGAGTGAGAGGGATACTCCCGCTCATCGCGTGCAGGATATCAGGAGACGATAGGAACTGCCAGACGTTTCGATGCAGGCTGCAGAACTCATTGCCGTATCCTAGGCTCCATCGACTAGGAGGAGTTACGACGCGGCTTGGGCCAAGTGGACTAGTTGGTGTAGAGGGAGAGGTATTCATCCCATTTCTGCACCTGTAGTTGCGATAATAAACGTGTAGCGCAGCTTCTGCAAGATTGGAAAGCTTTTCACACTATAGGAGTGTACAGATCGGCGATCTCTGCAGGGCACGTACCGATTGAAGGAGTGCCAGCAGGTGAACACCCGGCAGTTTGTAGGCTCATCAGAGGAGCTAAGTTTAAAGCGCCACCAGCACCTAAGTAGACAGTCTTATGGGCCGTGACGATAGTACTGAGAATATTGGAAAGCTGGCCGGAATAGATATTTATCGCTCAAGCAGTTGTCGGGCAAGCTAGCGATGCTGTTATGTCTCTTATCCTGTAAGAGAGTGTCGGATATTAAAGCGTTAGAAGTTAACAGAAGGACATTTGGACCAGAAGGAGTGACCTTTGTGGCAGTACAAAGGACTAAATCAAGCACCTCCACAGTGCATTATCCGTATTTTCCGAATAATACCAAATGGTGCGTAGCAAGCTGCATCAAAGAATATGAAGCCAGGACATTGGAGAATAGAGCAATAAGTACAACGCAGTTGCTAATAGCTCGTAGGAAGCCTTTTCAAGCGATAAAGACAACTACCATAGCAAGATGGGTCAAACAAATAATGCTAGCAGCAGGTATTGATTTACAGAAGTATGATGCTCAATCAGTGAGAGGGGCCATGGCGTCCAAAGCATATAGGACAGGAGTTCCATTGCAGGACATGTCAGTAGCAGACTGGGCGAATGATCGTACCTTCAGAGAATTTTATTTTAAACCAGCTGAAAGTATAGCGAGTACGTTGTTGGGACAGCTTTGAACAAGCATAATGCTCGCCTCCAGTCTTGTCAAAGAATAAAGATTACCCCTGCTAACTGCGCAGGGAATATTAATTCTATTAAAGACTAGGAGGCGAGCATTAGTTCCCACCCACTGCTATTTGTTAATCATATTGTATGTAATTGTGTAATGATATGATGACAAGCTAGACTCCACCCTGATATTATAGATTTGTTTTCCTTAGGGGAAGAGCAAAAGAACAATTGAGTGAGTCGGCTAGAAAGAAGGCGAGAGTACAGTCATTGAGGTGTTACTCTGTTGGAGTTCAGGAAGTCTTCGCTCGAAACATTCAGAGCACATAAAAGAGACGAGAAGCTCAGGGACGGGATGTGGTCATAGCTGAGCTGTAGTGAAGGACTACAGAGACTATGGGATTTGTAGTTTAAAGGGAAAGTCATGTGGGACATTTCTTTGTTGTTGATTTTTGATATAGTTTTTTTAAACTGCTGAAGGGTAGTAAATAAAGAAGTTGAAGCATAATGCTTGCCTCCTAGTCTAAAATAGAATTAATACGCCTTGCGCAGTTAGCAGGGGTAATCTTTATTATATGTGATGTATGAATTTTTAGAATTGTTATCAGTGCAGAGACCCGTTTGGTTTAAAATAACATGACTACGTTGCCTTAAGGCTCTAGCTCTGATTAAGGTAAGTTTGATGTTAAAAAGCACAACGCATTTAAAGATTGAATGCATGAGCAAGAATGTGGTGTGACATTGAGCTGTGGATTAGTAATTTTTTTTCTCTTTTGTTGTCGATACTGGTTTTATTTGGCACAGATAGTATTTTTTTACCTGAATAAATAGGATATGTATTTATGATTTGATACTTTATACATGGCAATAATGTATTGCCGACTTGGCAGTTGCAATGTTTCTTTGCCCACGGGTAATTGTGTTTTTGATGCAAGAATTTCCTGACTTATACGAAGACTCTCTGCGAGTTCTAAAGAGATAGTTTAGCTATATACCTATTAGGGATATTAGAAAAAAAGTGTATGGTATTAGGGAATATGGCTGATTGTAAACGGGCTCTCTGTTTGGAGGTGGACACTTTCGAGCATTCAGAGCCATAGCCACATTATTTAGGGATTTGTGGAGGCGGCGCCTTAGTCTTAAGTTTGCTACATTTCAAAAGACCCATTGATTTTATTTTTTTTTGTCTTTTTTAATCACGATTGTCGGTTGTCTTGTTTTAAGTACCCAAGACGCCAAAGCTGCACAGAAATCGTGTCAAATATTTGCGCCAGGACACGTCCCCAGCCTGTGACTTCTGCTTTTTCTGTACTGTCCGCGTTTGCATATCTTGCTTTACATCCCACTGATTTACTTACTTTATTTTGCTGGCATTTTATATTTTCTTGCATCCTGAAATAAAGGTTAGCGCCCCAAAGGAGGTGTCGAAATGTTGGTTTGTTTATTGTTATTAATTAAGCTTTAGTGCCATCGAGCTAACTGGGATTCGAAATAGAGAAACTGCGTTGTTATAACCCCTTGTGGTTTAATTGATGTATCGCCCCAATTGCACGGACCACCGTGCATTTAAGATTTACGATTACATAATTCAAGCGTTCTAAATAGGCGATAGTCCTTTAATTATCAAATAAAGGTCAGGCTAGACTTGTCTAGCAGTATTGCTCTCTCATTTCAAGACTGACAAACTGGTTTGTCAGCCCGCTGTCAGAATGTCAAGTATGCCAGTTGACCTTTTCATATTATTGCCATTTTTCTATTGTGTGGTTCAAAATAGGGTTAATGGGCGTTTATACACACATACCATTGCAAGGTTCGGCCATGCCACTCACCCGTGTATCGTGGTCATTGCACACCTTCAAGTGTGTTGTTTTGTTTTATTTTATTTTTTTATTTTTATTTTTTTTAGAAATGTCACTCCCTGTCAGACAAAACTCCCTGCGGTCCTGCTCCTGTTGCAAATGCAGGCAAACGCGGCGTTAGGGACGAGTTCTGTATTCAGTGGGGGGGGGGGAGCATAGGATTCAGATAACATTTTGAGGTGGGAGTATTTGCTCTATATTGCATTTGAGAGTAAAAGAATGTGCAGGGAGTTATGGTATTGGTCCCGTTGTTTCCCTAAGGTTTTTTGACACCAGAAAATGGATTTTAATTTAAACATTTCAAAAACGTATATCTGAGTTCCATCCAGAAATATAGATATTTTCTATCTTTTAGGCATTCTTCAAACAAGATAATACAGTAGTAGAATGTCATCTTTGTGATATGGGCTGCTGATGTTTCTGGTCTGAAAACATCAAGACAGCAGTGCAGGCAGCAACGTGCAGTAGACACCGGCTTACCTGTGAGTTCCTGTTTTTTGGGGTTGGTGGAAGAGTATTTGCCTAATTCTAGTGAGTAAAAGGGGATGGTAAACAGCATAGCTAGAGAGCTTGTGTTCGTTTGAAGATTTGTCTTATGGTTGAGGGCTGTACTGGGGAGAACGCTGCCTCTAGGGCGATGATCAAGGACAAACCTCCTCTTGTTCCTAAATGGCTTATTCAGTTGTATGGCCCAACTGCTTGCATTGTTCTCCCTGCAGTAATTTCACACTTCTGCAACTAAAATCATGTACATTTTTTGTGGCACCCGTTCGAGGGATGCACGCTGACGTCTTTTCAAGATTTATGGGGCCTGGTCATATGGACTTTCAGGCTGGTCTTCGGAAATGGCAGTTGACTCTGTGCACAGGGTCTCATAACAAGAATTGCGCTCCTTTTTCGACTGTTTATAAAATGGGCTGATGCTTCTGTTTTTAATTTCTTACATGGCTTCGAGCCTGTAGGCAAAATTAGAAGGTTTCAGGTCGTTGCACTCTACAGTTCTGTGCTATTCTACGTAGCCTCGCAAATGGCCTTTTTTACTTTAGGATGTTAGTGCTTTAGCACCACTTATTAACTGAATCTATTACATTGGAGTACAGATAGGATGAAAATGTAATGCAATGAGGATATGGGCGTTGTTTGGTTCTTTACCTACGCATTGACTGACAGTGGCTAAGCTAATCTTATGACAGAATGGCCATCTGGTGAGGGCAGGATAGCCTGAGCTTTTTTGTTTTTTTTTATTGACCTAAAATGATGCAGGTTATTCTGTTTCTGAAAGGGAGTCAATCAGACCAGACCCCCTTTCATAAATGCTCCATGCCAAATTTCTAGTGCAAATGTATGCCTTTGATAAGAATAGTGCACACATGCCCTCAGCCGCATGTCTGCAGTGACGCAGCTTGATCAAAGGTTACATGTACATTACTGACAGCTGCTGGGACACAAAGTCCCTGCAGGCAGAGGTGCATTTTAACTATCTGCATCTCTGATCTAAATTATAATAGTTTAATCTAGTCAGTCTGGGGCATGTACACTAGCCATGCCTTGGTTTTCACGGTGGAAGCTAGAATTACACAAATATAAAGCCACAGCAAGTTGATAACACACTAGTTCCTGCTCTGTGAGCAGGGCTCAGTTATGATAGGACTTGTGTATATTTTACTTGTGTGATGAATCTGGAGATTTCATCTCTTCTTCCTTGGGGGAACCATCCCCTTTGGAGCTAGGGAGGTGAACCATCTGAGCAAAACCCTCTGCAGGTGTTTTGGAAAGCAGAACCTCACTGGGAGCAACTGCCCACCAGGCAACAGGGACTCCCATTCCGGTAAGGCACTCCCTACATCGTAGACATTGGCTGCATATATTGTAATACTAGAACTGGATCTGATTGTCAGCTGTGGAACTTCAAATACTTTAGAAAGTGAATTGGAAGGGGGGGCGCTGTTGTGCACGAGAAAAATGGCTGCCTAGTCTCCGAGCTCCTGCTCGACCACAATATCCTGGGCTAAACTATCCATTCGGAGGCCGTCTGGAGGACTGCAAACCTGCGTGAGCGGCTGCCTGTGGGTCCGTCCACAACCAGAGAAAATCTGGATCTGTGGCTGAATTGGGTTGCGCAGATCTGGCCGTGTAAAGATTCGCCGACACGTGACGCTGTGTCAGGCCGGCACATAGCACCGGGAGTATCCACCCAACTGCCGTGGATGCTGTGATCTGCGGGCCACAACGGGGCGGAGCCTGTGCTGGCGGTTCGCGCCCAGCCTTCCGCGCGGCCCGAGCTCATCGTACATTGCTGGATCAGCGTCCCTGATGCCTTCACTGAGTGCCCGAGCTCGGTCTGAGCCTCTCGACACCAACCCGCTGCATACCCGCAGCCCCCTCCTCCCGGACGCAGTGTTTGCGGATTTCTCGCCTGCTCCTGGACCCGAAGACGACGTAGCTGCAGACTCCAGTAAGCGGCTATGAAGTGCGGGGGTGAGGGGTGCGGTGTGTCTGAGTAGCCGCAGATTCGGCTCCTGCCGGCGCCTTGCTGTGGTCTATTGACCGGAGCACTACCTTGCGCTGGATGACCCAGCAGACGCACCCCTCGGATACGCATGAAATCCACACTGCTGATTAAACTACAAGCTATGTAGCTGTGCGGACTGTGATGGTGGTGCAGACAATCTATAATGGACACCGGATGTTCTGGACATTATGATGGTTGTGGGGTTCTGATTCCCCGTGCATTGCACACATCCTTTGCCTAGCCTGCAACGAAATAGCAGGTGGTCAGGGAAGGCACGTCCAAAAAACCCGATGTCTTACATTCTGTGGTGGCTGTAGGGGCGTCACACGGCTACCACACGGCCTCTCTCTGGGCACCCTAATCACACAGATAAAACCAGTGATGCTGCAACGCTGGCAGGGTGGCTGGGGGTGTTGGGAGGCACAGTTGACACTGTGGACGTGAGAGGACACAATTCATTTGTGACGGATCCACACTGGTGACCCGATACTTGTTGGGCTGCGGGTAAACTCAAACCCCCGGCCACCATCGGAAGCCACGGCCCTGCAGCGCTTCTGGAAACACACTCAGTATAGACGCGCAGTCCCTCGCCAGCATGGGGGAATCCAAACCAAGCAAATGGGGCATCCAAAACTCCCGGTGGTAAGAAAAAGGGGCCAGTGGACATGTTTGCCAGCACGCCACATCATACCGTGACAGTGGAAACTCATCCAGAGGCCAATTTGCCTGGCGAACTGGAAGGTACAGACCGAGAAGTTAAACTGGCCACAATAGTCCAAAATGGGTTCCTTGCAGTTAACACCAAACTGGATGAAATACTGGCCACTATAGGCTCCATGAGGGCCAGAATAGACAAAGAGAGCGCACGTGTCACAGAGACTGAGAACAGGATAAGCGTGAATGAGGATACTATTGCCCATCACAGTCGAGACATTTCCCATATAAAAGACACAATGAGCAAACTGCAGAGCAAGTGTGAGGATCTCGAATCCAGATCGAGAAGGAACAACGTCCGCGTGGTCGGAGTCCTTTGTAGGGGCCAAATGGAGAAACATGTGGAAGAACTGTTTAGGTCCTTATTTGGACCGGAATCGCTCTCGGAACATTTCCTGGTAAAGAGCACACCGCACCCTAGCACTGGCACCCAAGCCAGGAGCGCCGTCACGTACGATAATTGCTTGCCTCCTAAACTATAGGGACAGAAACACAATCCTTCGCTTGGTGAGAGAGGCTGGAACACTGCATTATGAAGGTAATTGAATACACATATATCCGGACTTCTCCGCCTCTGTTCAGGCAAGTAGACGCTGATATGAGCCGGTTAAGAAACTCCTGAAAGCACGGCAGATCACATATGCCTTGATGTTCCCGGCCAAAATGAGGATTCAACATGCAGGGAGGGCGCATTTTTTTGAAAATCCGACCGAAGTCTTGCCTTATATTAAGTCCTCTATACCCCTTACTCCTAGAGGGGACCGACCAGCACCAAACAGACCCTGCCCGGCAGATTAAGATGTACGTTCTTCGCAGAATTGTTTTGAGTTGCTGGGGGCCTTGCGTTCTGGTCCGTGAATGGCTGATACGGCAGACGGCCCCATTATTTGTGAACTGGTGGATGCTAGGAACCGGGATTGGCGGCCATGTGAGGCAACATGACTACCCCTGGAATACTCCACAAGTTCAAGGGCAGACATCGTCAAGTTGGGGGTGACAATGAGGGAGTTGGGCTGGTTAAGGGGGATGGAATAAGTTGTTGTTCTTGTTATACAAACTTATGGTTTGAAATGGGAAAGGGACCCCACCTTAGGGCACGTAGATATGGGGGGAACTTTTTATTGGTTACTGGTTAAACGAGTGGTCTCAGAGATTCTGACACGATCTATGGTATATGAGAGGTACATCGACAAGGTTTTTGAGGATACTCTAACATTTCTATGTAAGACACTGATCACGCACTGAGGGTGAAGCTGATGTCGTGGAATGTTAGGGGTTTGAACAATCGGTTGAAAACTAAGAAAGTGGGGAATTACATAGACATGGTGCTCAAATTGTTATGCTACAGGAAACGCATGCTGTGGACGCTAGTAATGAATGTATACTGCCTGGGTGGGGCATGTCAAGGTTCTTTACAAATTATTCGTCCCAGTCCAGAGGGGTCATCACTCTTATACACCCAAGCTTGGGATTCCAGCTCGAAGGCAACAAAACTGACCCCCTTGTATGTTATGTTTTGGTGTGGGGTGCGATTACAGATCAACGAATGCTACTGGTTAACACATATGGCCCTAACATTGATGACCCAGCCTTTTATACGAATATATACCAACTAATTGCTGCCATTGATGTTCCTATTATATTGTGGGGTGGAGATTTCAATGTTGCTATGGATCCTAGACTAGATAGATCCAGTACGATCATTAGGGCGCCAAGCAAAGCTGTCCTTACTCTGAAAAATATCCTACCTCAGCTCTCCCTTGATGACTCCTGGCATGTGGTTCACCCAAATAGAAAGGAGTACACATATTATTCTTCGGTTCACGATTCCGAGTCCAGAATTGATTACTGGTTTGTATCCCCCGCCATGATCACTGAAATTAAGTCGTGTGAAATACTGTCCCGCACACTATCTGACCACTCCCCGGTAATACTTGAGGTTGAATTCCATAATTGCCCCAGACCTGTCAGAAGGTGGAGAATGCCCGTGGGGTTGCTGGGAGACTCTGGAGTGGTGGAAGGGCTACACGTTGAAATTGCAGAGTTCCTCGACAATAACATGGGCTCAGTCGATAGATGTTCCACGGTCTGGGAGTCCTTTAAGGTCTGGGCTAGGGGGACTCTGTTATCCAAATCAGTGGGTTTCTTAAAAGGGGTCAGAGCTGAACAAACCCAAACTGAAAATAAATTAGGGAAGCTAGAGGAGGCTTATTCTCGTACACGGGATAAGACAACACTAGCTGAGATACAGACACATCTCCAAGAATTTGGCAGGCTGGCTGCTAGGGAAGTTCAATATATGGCGGCCGCGGTTCGCGCCCGTAGATATGGCGAGGGCAACAAGGCGGGCAGGACACTGTCCAATTTACTGAAACAAGATAGACACCCCAACCGGATTACGAGCATACAAACGCCGGCTGGTGAGGTCCTTCTAGGTGAACAAGAGACCAATGGTGAGTTTGCTAAATTTTACCAACAGCTATATAGTAACAGAGACACCAAGACAAACACTGAAATTAAAACATACCTAGAGATGCTGACGATGCCGAAACTCCCCGAGGAGGCCCGCCTGGCAATGGACCAGCCTGTCCCAGCTGAGGAAATTGCTGAAGCGATTAAGGGATTGGCATCCAATAAAGCTCCAGGGTCAGACGGATTGGGTGCGGAATTCTACAAGGAGTTCTGCGAGGAGCTAGTGCCACTGCTAGTACAGGTGTGGGAGGAAGCTCTCCAGTGTAGCATACTGCCCCCGTCGATGAGAGAGGCCTTAATAAATGTACTCCCTAAACCGCATCGCCCACCTAAGGACATGTCGTCCTACAGGCCACTTTCTCTTATTAACACGGATGCCAAGATATTTGCTAAAGTGTTGGCCAATAGGCTTCTACCAGCAGTCTCATAACTGAGGATAAACCTTTTCTTCATTTAGCACTTTGACAAGATGAACAGAACTGATAATCGGGAAACCTGCCTCCTATTAAATCTTTGTGGTAGAAGACTCATGGGACCACTGTGAGGCGGCAGAGTAAAGAACATTGAGCGCAACCTATATGTCCCATTTTCCCTTTTGAGTAGTTTAGTGGCAGGGTCAGTTTAGAGGTTAGGATTTGGACGGAGGACAAGGTTTATTATTTTGACTAATGTTGACGAGCACCCTTAGTTTTAGTAGGTAGGGAGCTTCCTATTAGCTATACAGTCCTTAAGACGTATTTAATTTAGATAAACTCTTGAAGAAAAAGCATATCTTTTGGTCTGAGTCCTCCTTCTGATACGCCACACCGGACTGCCTCCACAGCTGCTCTGTGGAACAAGAAGTAGGATGCTGCCTCTTTGATTCTCCTGCTGGGAGGGTAAGACCTCCCCTCATGTTATCGGAACTTCCGCTAGGTAGTCTCCTGAGAACCGTTGCTTCAGAAGCAGCATTGACCTAACTAAGCCACCCTTAAACAAGCATTCCGATCACTAGACCCTTTTAAAGTCAGCCAGCATGGTAAGGGGCAGAGATGGAGTAGACGTAGTGGAGAGGTAGCCAGAGAAACTGGTCCTGCTCTCTTGGTTTCTGTTATGCCTCTTCCTTTTTCTCTCCCCTTCATTTCCCACAGGCAGGATACTCTTGGTGTGATGCCATAAGGCAAAGTATGATTGTTCCAACAACCAGGCTTGCTTTGGACAAATCCCATGAGACGTTTTGCCTTCATAAGGATACCCTTTTTACATCATTGTTGCGAGTGCAGTCCATTCTAAAGTCCTTTGCCATGGAGTTAAAGATGGATGGCATCCCAGGCAGAGAATATCTCGGTTTCCTAACCAGCTCCAGCGAACATTGGAGGTGACTGCTGCTGGACCAAAGCTGCTTTGCTGGATACAGTGGAACAATGCTCCAGTTCTCTGGAGGTCAAGCATCCCCTGTAGCTTCCAGTCAAACTCCCTGGGGTGGGAATGCTGGACAGAAGGACTCTCCTTGTCTGCGAACCTCTGGATTGTGACACTCGGAAGCAGCTGGAATGATGTTTTGCCGCCTTTGTATTGATTGATTGTGCTGGACTTCGAGCCGTCACAGGACCCACGTTTCTACTTCTGGCACTCTACGCACATTTCATACTGCTTGCTACTATGCAGACACCTGCTCGACCCAATAGTTTCAAGTGTAGTATGGTGAAACATTTTCTTGAATTCACACTTACAGGCAAGAGTGATTGGGATATGTTGTGTCAAAATCAGCCGGGGTGAATGAATGATTACAGATGGGAGGATGTGTGAATAAATAATTGAGGTTTGATGAATGTGTAAGGTTGTGGAGCTGGACTGACGAATGAAAGATTTTGAAGCTGGATTGATGAATGAAAGTTTAACGGCATGTAATAATGTGTAAGGAAGAATTAGTGTGCCATTGTGATATGAATGAATGGATTATTTAATAAGGATTTAGGGATGGATAAAAACGCAAGGCCATTTGAATGAATCAGAATGCAAGGATAGGTGATTGAGGAGAACATTGTGAAGCCCACTGCAAGGCTGCACTGTGACCTCACGGATTAGTTTGCACTGGCTAGGAAGTTGGAGCACAAAGCAATGCAGCTTGCAGTACTACAAGAAGGACAGTGTATGCCCTGAAACCCATAATGCTACAGGATGCGCAGAGGTCTTTCAACAGTGGCCTGCTGTCCATGTTTTTACAGTTTGAAATTGTGAGGAGAGTGATGGGTTCACTTCAGCTGCTTATTCCACCAGCGGATCTGGCCATTCATGGTCCATAGCAGTGGACCATTTTAGTGATTGGGTATTGATACTCTCCCAAATTATCAAGGGAGTCTAAAGTAAAAGGGGCTGGGGTGGTCTTACTCCCCTCAGCCATCACCCCGAGAAATATATATATATAGCTGTAAATGCCAGGTCACCAACAGTACATTATAACATTTTACAACATGTTCGTGATGTCTGTGACCCCCATTCATGTCGGCAGTCCCAATATGAAGCTCAGATACCCAGACTCGGTCTGCTTGCACATTTTGATTTTATGTAAACTAGAAAGCAAGAAAAGTACCCTTCTATGTAGAGATGTCTTCTCTCCTACCTGGGCCAGCAATATTCAGGATGCCTGGCACCCAGAGGAACAGCTGCAAGGGTTCCAAACATGTGTTAGGCAGAACAGGGAGAACAGGTGGGTTAATGCAAGATAAAGAATGATTTTGTAGTGAAGGTATATAGCAATATATTTTTAGAGGAAATATGACGTATTGAAATCATTTTAAAATAAATTCATTAAGGTGTCTGCAAATTAACTCCTGGATCTGCGCAGGGTCCTGATTGTATTCAAGTTTATTGGTAAGCTAACTTTGACTGTAATCTGTATTTTTCAGGGGCTTCCCCACTATACCAACATTGTAACATTTTGGGCCAATCTACCAGTCCTTAAATTTACTTCTCTATCCAGCTTGGGCATACTTAGAAATAAAATAAACACCAACGGAGAGCACTTTATTAAGTGCAAAAGAAAACCCAATACGTTACATCCTCCCTCGCTTTGCCAAATTGCAGAATTTGAATCACAATTATCCAAGTTTTAATCTCAGATTACCACCAAAACAAAATTGTGTGACCTTGAGTGCAATAGGCCACATTAACTCTAAAAGACTGTCAATAGTGGAAGTGGTGGTGCTGTATCATAGCAGCATAGTTGTTGATTTAGGAAGAACGAAGTTCTAATCCTGCTTGCCCCATTTGATCAAGCGGTCTGGCTGTGGGCAGATTCATTCCCTTATAACCAAATTGGACTCCAGTGTACCAGATCAGGTTACTCCTAGAAAGACTATTGAGCAGAGGTGTGGGTTGGTCAGAAAATGATAGCCTTTGTACCACTCCAGACCTCATTATGTTGCTACTTGCAACCACAATGGACTGCTTTGCAACCTTGCAATGTAGCAAATCTGACTACTGATCTATTAAGTCACACTTTTATCTTTGGTAGTTAATGCTCATTAGCAACTTTTTTAAATTAACATTCTGCAGCCTCCACTTTCCGATACATGTTGTTAAAAAGGATGGACTGGCTTAAATATTGTTAAAAGGATGGATTGGCCCATCATCCAGGTTTGCGATTATTTGATCGCTTCTTGTAATTGATGCGTTGTGGGTTGTGTGAGGTTATGTTCACGACCACTGTGATATTTGTAAAATAATGTCAGTGTTTTAATTCAAAGAATACCAACTTGTCCAAAATTATATGATCCTGGTTAATTTTATTTCCCCCTCGGTTTAAGGTTTCTTAAATAACAAATGTGGAAATTCTTGAAGATGACCTGAACAGCTACCTATATGAATTACTATATTAAATCAACAAGATTGCCAAGGATAGGAAGGGGAGGGGATGTGGTGAAGTGACACTTGGCTGACTTTTGTGCCGGAATTTCTGTATCCTTATTTTGGCTCCTTTTCTTGACGAACATGATTTGATCTTGGGCAAATCGCTGTAATATTGTTCTTCCGTTCCCTTATCTGGTTTCTGAGGGGGATCATAAATTAGCAACTTTAAACTCTATCCATATTTTGAAGTTTCTACATAAATACAGTATTGCTTAATTGTCACTGTCTACATGCCCTGTCCTTACTCATTCAAACTGATGGTAGCTAGTCTACCTGGCACTCTAATTTGTGATGTGCCCCTCTGCACGAGATCACTGACTTCCCCCCCCCCGCCCCCCCCACCACCCTTTCGCCTACTAAGTACTTGTTTGGTAACATTGGCAAGGTAACGGTTAAGATATGCCGTCTCCTCAATTTGGGATGTTTGATTTGCTAAAAAAAAAGGTATACTGACCCATTGGAAATCACAAATTGCCCCGGACATTAACATATGGCTTAATGAATTGACTTATGCAAATGAGATGGAACAGGGATATATCTCCCTAGTCGTGCCATGTAGCAGACCAAAGGACATGTGAGAGACGTTCTCGTGAAATACTTAAGGAAGCAGAGCTCAACCCAGTAGGCGGGACATGGTTTTTTCTCGTGCAGACTGCCAGCGACTGATCTCCAGAATTGGGCAATCCGCGGGCAACTCCAGAACATATGCATTGAGTCTGCTACATCGGCACCACATTTTACACACCCACTGGAAGTCGCAGATGTAAACCTAGTAACTTGTGTGGGGGTGTAATGTAACCGGTTTAGCATTTAAATTGTATCAATCTCTGTCTGGCATTTAGGGACACTTCCTTGGTTAATCGACACCAGCGGAGCCACATAACATCGTCAACCGGGATGTGTTAATCAGTCTCCCACTTTTTCCTAATGTTGTGAGCGAGCGTTTGAGCCCCTTGACATGCCCTGTACAATCTGGATAACAGCCCTCTGGAGTCCCCGCTGGCTACAACAGACCCCAGGAGTTCGCACTCTCTGGGCTCCGAAGGGAACAATGGTCACTGCCGCCTGGCCGCAGCTCTCCTGTAATAATGCAGTGACATGATGGGATTGTTTCCCAGCTTGCTAGAAAAGTCTGCGTGAGTGACAAAGGATGCAAATCCACTTTGGTTCTTGTGAGCACTGTCCAGAACTTGGAATTAATTCTGAAGTGGTCTTGTTGTAGTCTGAATGACCTGTAACAGGTCAGCTATTTGTATTCCTTTCTGTGTAATTCATTTGAAAGCGGCGTACAGCTCGTTTCTGAGCTGTACGCCGCTCCGGAGAAGCACCTTCTCTCCACCGGCGTTCCGCTGAGCAACCGCCATCAGCAGCGGTGCCGGACATTAATTACTCGGCACTCCTCCAGCACACAAGTTGTGCATTGAGGAGATCCCTGACACAGTTCAGCAATTCTGGACTATTTTGGATCTGCTCTACACCTGAATCTTGGTCCTGACGAAGATGGCTACAGCTATTAACGCCATTGAAACCGGTCGACCCAAGTGGTCATGAAGGCTCTCATGAGCCTTTGCAAATATCCCGAGTCCAAGGAAGAAGATATTGCAATTTAAAACCACTCCTGCGCACACTCAGAAGGAAAACGAGTGTGCTATTTTTATTAGAGCCTTCCCTTCTCAACGGCCTCTTGGCCCACTTTTAGCTCACCAGGCTTCTCCACACATTTTGAACTATAAGTATCTCCGATTTGATGTGACCTATTGGAACAATTAAATGATTACACACAGAAAAGAATACGAATAGCTGACCTGTTACCAGGTCGTTCAGACTACAACAAGACTACTTCAGAATCTAATTCCAAGTTCTGGACAGTGCTCACAAGAACAAAAGTGGATTTGCCTTCTATTTCTCCAACACTCCCCGGCCTATACTCCAGTCTGAGCAATTTATCATGTCAGTCATATCTGTTTATAGAAACCAATGAATTGCTTCATTCCTATGAGACCGTTGTTTTTGTGCTACCACGTCATTCCCGTTAACGGTTAAAAAGAATCCAACGGCTTGTCCGTGCCCTCCCACTTGAAGTTATTGACCCTGTTTGTTGGTATTTTGAGTGACAAAGGAACCATCTAGAAAGAGGTTGTGCAGCTTCAGTGTACCCCCGGGGTCCCATGCCCTCTAAATATCCTTGTCATACGACAGGGGAGGCCTGGGCAATTCTACAGTGGGAGCGCTCCGCAGTAAGGAGTGAAGACTCCAAGTCTTTTAAACAATCTGGCTCAAGCATTAACAGTTGTGCGGACCGGGTCAAATGAACATGTATCTGCATGTTGACTGGCAGGAGAATGGTTCTCAGGCTGGAAGGAGAGGCATTGTATATCTACAGATCTGTGTGTATCTGGAGTTCCCGTGGTGCGTACCAGTAGCTAGCGAATAGAGCTTGCAACACCTCGTACTATAGTTCGAAGTCGGCGGTCTGCCGGCCACCCTGTTCAATGGCCTGGTCAGTCCCTCCTATTTCATCCGTGGGGCTCCAACGCCCAACACAAAACCCTCTACCAGTGATCCGCTTATCAAAGAACACCCGGCCGGGCCAGACAGGGATGTTGATAAAATAACACAGTAGCTTAGGGAACACCATCTTCAGCATCGATAGCCTGCCATATATCCCAGAGACCCAGCTTGTCCGCCAAAGTCACTAAATATACCTCGTGATTTCCAGCCGGCTGTGAGCAAGAAACCATTATGCCAGTGGCGGCTGGTGACTTTTACAGGTGGTGGGGCGTAAATGTGTCTGTATGAATTAGCGAGCGAGCGCAGCAATCGAGCCCAAACCACATCAAGGGGAGTGTGGTGGGAGTGTCCGTGTGACAAAATGGCTTCTAAAATGCGCAATTTGCTGTCCTCAAACCCACAGAAATATGATATAAAAAGCATTGGGTTTTACATACTAAGGGTGGTACATCATTCTTACGTGTACAAGGGCGATGGTGTATTTTACAGCAGCGTGTATTGAGAATAGGTGGCACTATGTTGTATGCATAAAGAAATACATTATATAGATATCCAGTAATGCTGTTACTAGCATTCATACACGTTCATCCTCTTACTAAGGTGGGAATTTAGGCAGTAACTAAAAGAGGAGAAACTAAGCTAAAATATTACTTGTTTACCACTTAATTAATGCAACATTTGTCCTACCTCTAATGGCTGTCAGTCTGTTTTTTTGAAAGTGCAATATATGGAATGTATTTCTATTTTCAAGACCCTGCTTAGATTTTTACAAGTGTTGCAGCAATTGAGTTATCAAGATCCCCATGAATGGTATTTTTATCAAAAAAGGAAGCACACACTCACTTTATGGTATATATCCTTTAAGACCACAAATTAAAATGGCAACTCATCCATAAAATAGAGATTGCTTGCATTAAAGGTGCATACACTCAGCAGTTACTTTGCATGCAGATTAATGTTTTAAAGCAGAAGAGAAAAGCACCTATTTGTCGTGGGATTTATCTATTGCAAAATCGCACAGCAAGAAACTGAGCACTTCTGAAAAAACGGGGAGAACACAGAGAGATAGCATAGAGGGAGGACCTGGAGAGGAGAGGCCAATTAAGTGAGTTCATCCAATGGAGACAGACACACACATTTGTACAGCTTCAGATAAAACAATCAGCCATAACACCAGAGACTGCTACCACCTTGCATTTCCGTTCAATCATGTTTCTTTTGTGAAAACCAATATTTTATGTATTCTACAAATAAAAATGACCTACAAGACAGTGACAAATGTGAAAGAAAATAACGTGAATAGGTGAACAAGAAGAGAATATTATAAGATAGTTCTCTGAAGTGAGAACAGGAGATGACAGACACAGCTCTGAGGAGACTCAAATCAGCTGCACATATAAGCAGGGCTGTGTTTTACAGTAAGACATGATCAAAGCGTTTCTGGCAGTACTCGGCAATCTAGCTTTGGCTCAATTACAGCATTTCATGGTGGCTGAGAACGGAGTCCTAACACATCAGCCAAATGCTGCATTTGGCTGATGTGTTGGACTCCTTGCTCAGGGACCACAGATATAGCAAGCAATTAAAAAAACACCTTCACAAAATGAATGATGTGCGGGCCGGCCATGAACGTAATGAGAACATGTGTGGTTTGCAAACAAGTTGGCAGAAATCATGATGTACGCTGCTCTGGTAGTGAGCTGTCGTTGGTTACAGAGACTAGGCAAAGCACAATGCCAAGACTAGTGACAACTAGCGAGAGAGCACGCAAAAACCACAGGCAGGAGCTCGTGCCCTATGAGCGGTGGACTGCCACCTTTTGCTAAAATGTCCAAGAGTCACGCAATTCCTCTCGGACGCGTGTCAGTGCAGGGGCACGCCTTGTTACCTTTTTGCTGACCATCTTGCCATCTGAAACCTGCCCATTGCCCCCAAAGTGCAGTGTTACACCGACAGCTCATGGCCCTACTACAGGACACGGGAGGTAAACCCCAATGCTTAAACGGTCACCATCAGGTTACGTTTAACCACAAAAATATCAATCTGTATTTGTCACTCGTTTTTAGCCTAATCGAACACTGATGATGGGTGCTGTTACTTAAGTGCATAGCGGCGTTTAGACTTTCTCACGGCGGCCCGTGATGCACCCATCTGATAATAGATGAGACCCTCAGCCTTGCCACACACGTATAGGCTTGGATCCTCGCATACAGGGTTGCAATGAAAACGGTTCCTGTGGGTGGCCGCCCGCTGGCCGGGTCCTAAGGCCCCTACAGCTGCTTAAAGTGGCTGCTGATATTCTGCTTTACACGTTGTAAAGCGGAACAAATATCAGCTACTTTAAGCAGCCGAAGTGCTACATTCCACACTGGGTGAGGACCGAGTGTCGATGCAGGCCTACCCGTCCTGGCCTAGACAGCGTCGACTAGGCCCTGCTGCAGTCCCCAGGGCAGGGCTTCGGGACAGTCCTGGAGCACTGTCCTAGGGAATGAAGGCCAGGCTTCAAGTTAATTCAATCTTATTCAAGTTACTTTACTTACCGGCAGAGTTGGCAAGGTAGGATTCATACGTGGACCCTGGCATCTGCTGTTGTTTCTGGGCAGCTCTTCTGCTGCAGTCCCCTGGACTCACTCAGCAGCACGAAGTGAGAAGGTGGCACGCACCATCTCTACACGTGAACGCCCATCCCCCCCCCCTCCCACACTCAAATGTCATTGGCTGGGAAACAGCCAATGACATTCAGCAAACAATTATGTTGCTATGCCTAACTGTAATGATCAGATCCGACACTGCTGGTACGCTGTTTGCGCACAGATTAAAGCTGGTGGGGCCACAACTCTAGCGCCCCGCCAGCCTACTAGATTGTGATGCTTTAAGTAAAGTGCGTGGCGCTCCGAGCTTCACACATTTAAGTAGAAAAAAGTGGCGTTAAATGGGATGCGCCCCTGTGGCAGCTGGCCCAGCCATGAAGAGAAAACATAATTGCATGCAGTGAGCGACAGATAACTATTTATTATTTACAGTACAGGAAATATGTAATTGCCGTCATGCCACGCTGCTCAAAATAATGCAGAACATATTCAGAACTTCTGAATCTGTTCTGCAGGAATTGTGGAACACTGTTCTCAAACACTCAACAGAGGGCCCTTGGTGGAGGGGCGGCGCCCCCCGCCCTCTGTAAGCAGCCGCCACTGCATTATGCCCAGATATTTTAACTTATCCGGGACCCTTCTGAACTCGGACAGGTCTGCCAGAGGCTGAGTGGTTTCAGTTAACGGGAATAGTTGATACCCTGAGTAGAGAACTTGCGTATCTCCTCGAAGAGTGGGCAGATTTAAAACCAGATTATGTACGTACAACAACGTGTCATCAGCATAAAGGAAGATAATTTATGGCAGGCCAGATATATGCAAGCCACAGTGTATGTGCTTAAGTCAGATTATGGAGGCCAGGGGCTCAATTGTGAGCGCAAAGAGTAGCAGGGAGAGTGCGACAGCCTTGTCTTGTGCCGCGTCCTAGCAAGAATAGAGGGGAAAGTGTGTTTCCAGTGCAAACCCTAGCAGCCGGGAAAGCATAGAGCAAACTAACAAATTGAAGAAAGAGGGCCCCCACTTCCATCCGCTGCAGCACCGAGATTAGGAACTGCCATGAAACAGAATCAAAAGCCTTCTCTGCATCTAATGAGGCAGCAACCGCCTATGCTTGAGGGTCAATTTGGGAAATGATGCCAAATAATCTACATAGATTGAACGCCATTGAGCGTCCAGGGATGAACCCAGATTGGTCTGAGTGGAACAGATGCGACATGCATTGAAGGAGACGGGTGGACAGTAATTTAGCAAAGAATTTTGTGTCTGAATTTATTAGGGATAAGGGCCTGTAGGGGGCCATCTGCGTGGTAGACCTGTTGGGTTTCAGTTATACAGTAATTACCGCTTCTGAAAGCGAGGGGGGCAACCAAAGGAATTGGCACGATTCTTCCCATAGCTGCATCAGCCTGGGAGTGAGAATGTCGCACAACTCCTTGTAAAACGCAATGCCCAGGCCGTTGAGGCCGCGGGCTTTGCCAGACGGGAGAGATTTGATAGCTTTTGTAATTTCCTCAAGAGTCAGCGGTTGGTTGAGAGCCAGTTGTCCCTCAGGTGGCACTACCGTTAGTGGTATCCCATCCAAATAACTTTCTAGCGCCGAAGCAGAAGAGCTCTCCGATTTTGAATATAGGGATGCTTAATGTTTATAGAATTCACCATTGATTGCCCCTGGGGTAGTAAGGATCAGTCCAGAAGGTCCCCTAATGCTAGTAATATGCTGCACACCTCTCTCGGAACGAACCGCTCTAGCAAGGAGCCGGCCCAGCCTATCAGCCTCCCCATATCATCATGCTTGAATGGGATCATGCTATAACAATCGAACCTCCCTGTCCGCCAGCTCCCTGAACTTCAAACGGTTAAGCTTGATAAGGTCCAACAGTGCTTGGTCTTGCACATTTCCATACTCCTTCTCGAGCCTCCTAAGGTCTGATTCCACTTCGCCCAGCTACTGTCTGGTTTCCTTCGGCGCTCTCGAAGTTATAGATATCACCTCTCCTCTAACCCACACCTTGAAAGCCTCCCATACTGTGCAGTGATGCTGCACAGACACATCATTTCTCTGGAAGAAATCTAATACGCCGATATGTAGCGCCTCCAGAAAGGCATGGTCCAGTAGGCACCCAGAGTCATGCGCCGTGCGGTTCGGGGGCCAGGAGATGTATCACAAAGGACATGAATTGTGATGGGAGAGGGGTCTGAGATCGTTCGAGGAAGAATCCAAAGTCCTGTATATGTGCCATTAACGTGGATGGGACCAGCCAGTAGTCAATTCTGGAGTGTGCATTGTGAGCCGACAAATAATAAGTGTATGCTCGTATGACAGGGTTCCGATCTCTCCATGCATTTACTAAATCAATAATGTGTAACGCTGTGTGGCCCGCATTTGCCAATTCTTTCTGGGTAGCCCTGGATCGGTCCAGCACACAGTCCAGGATTGTATTGAAGTCGCCATCCCAAATAAGGCAAGTACGGGCAACCGCCAGCAGCAAGCCCATCACCTGGCTATAGAATTTGGATCATCCAGATTTTGGCCGTATGTATTTACAAGTGTCTGTGCCAGCCAACTCCCCCCACAGAATAACATACCTCCCCTGTGGGTCTATGCATCGTTTGGTTTCCTAAAAAAGGATAGAACGGTGTATCAATGTCATAATGCCTCTGGATTGCGATGAGTAGTTGGTGTAGGCACGTTGAGGACCCCAGGTCATAGTGAACCCCTCATTAAATATACCCTGGGCATGCGTTAGCTGGAGCATCACAACCCCTGGGGCCTGGCGATTAATGTAAGCCACTATCTTGCGTGATTTGATAGGATGATTGAGACCCTGGATATTCCATGACATAAAAGAAATGTTATTGGGCTCAAATCCGCAGTAGGTGAACAAAGGATACGACTGTGGAGCATAACTGAGGAGTAGTCTGCACTGATTTTCTACAAAATACATAGTAATATAAGGAACGCATTCGTAAAACCACTGTAACCATGAGTAACTTGTGTGTTATTAACCCCCAACGTGACAACTTTCCACCCCACCTCACACATCATCACCCCCAACTCGACGATGCAACCCAAGAAAAAACGACCCCCCCCCCCCCCCCGGGGTGCGCCGTGAGTAGTATTTATGCATCCACATTTCAGGGACAAAGGAGAACGCAACACAGTGTGTGTTGATCAGTCACAATCTATATCTGGCTCGTCGCTGCGGGGCTTTGGGCTGCGGCTAACCCCACAGTCCTGTCTCGGGAGCGGTATAGGAATAGTGGCTTCTATGTTGGCCGCCGCCTCAGTCGGGTTCTCAAAGAAGTGTGCTCATCCTCCATGTTGGATGCATAATTTGGCAGGATATAGCGGTGCATATGAGACTTGTCTTATGTAACAGTTTTTTAACTGAACCATATGACTTACGTTTGGCCTGAACATTGGCAGAGAAATAAGGGTGTACGTGGATATCGGAGGATTCATATCTCAGCGCTCCCAGTTTTCTGGCCATGCGCAAGATGAGATCTCTATCTCTGTAGTTGAGGAGTTTAGCCAGGGTGGTGCGGGGAGGAGCCCCTGGTTTGGAAATGGGGGGCAAGTAAACCATGCGCCCTCTCGACGATGAAATGCTGGGAGAATTTTGACAGAACCATGTTCTCAGCAAGTTGAACAAAACTTTCAATCAGACCTTTACAAGCCTCCTCGGGATCCCAATAATACAGAAGTTATTACGTTGTGAGCACGACTCCAAGTCCTCACATTTATTGCGGATCTTGTTGACCTCCTGTTGTAGTTGTGCTAGATCAGAGTCATCTTTATTGACCTTGTCCTCTGTCTCGCCAATCCTGGTTTCTGCCTCAGTTATGCGAGCACCCTCTTTCTCCAGTTTGGACTTCAGGGAGCCTATTGTTGAGACTGTCGTCTAGTTTCATATTTACTGCCATAAATCTATTTTGCTTAGCGACCAGCAATTGGTCGTCCCTGGTGGAACTAGAGGCTGCGGGCTGTTCATCGCCGGACGGGGACCCCGCTGCATCGACAGTTTTGGTGGCAGTGTTTGTAAATGAGTCGATTGGGCCCTTTTTTCTTTCCCCCCTGTGCCCTTTTTTTCCTTTTCCCCCTGAGCCCTTCTCCATATTGGTTCACTACCAAGACGAAGCGGGGTACAATATTGGAAGGTGGCGGGTATCAACCAGGCTCCAGGAAACTCAATGAAGGGTCTTTGACCAGAGGGGTGATATCCCAGTTAACCTATAGTATAAGGTCAACCTATTGGTTTCAGTAGCTTCGTACCAGTGAGCGAGCAGCTGGAGAAGCCCTGCTAGCAGGGTGAGTATGACGGCGTGGGGGCACGTCTCACACCATCAAAGGATGAACCTGATCTCCCCTGTGTATGGCTCTCCCAGCCGGGCCTCTGTCACTAGTCACAAGGACACGTACCAAAGCTCTTCCAGGCCACGGCCTAAGTCCAGACACCCAGTGTGGGTCAGCCGGGAAACATTCTTAGCGCAATGAGCGGCAAATACTAACATGCCCCATGAGGCCTATGGAAGCTTCGATAGGTGCCTTCACAGGAGCAAGACTCACAGTATTTACAGCGCACCCCAACGTAGTGTCATTATGATGTATACTCTGGCGATGCTGGGATGTGCATGTAGATGATCCCAGTGCAGGGCAGTGTCGGGGCACTTCCCGAAGACCACTCCCGCAACCAATTTTAAGTGTCCACCACAATGTAGGTCAAAAGTGTACAGCACACAGGCAGGGAGTCGCGTGTACCGACCCTCCAGGCGCTTATGCAGAATCCAGTTTCATAACTTGCATTGATGTTAGGATTCACCTGAGGGTGTGAACTGTTTTCAGCAGTTCCCACAGCACTGCTGGCACACAAGTAAGTCGGCACCCCCCTTCCTAGAAGAACCACTGGTGAGGGGCAGGGTCACAAGTAAAGGAATAATCACCAGGGGGTGGCTGCGCGGCTACCACAGAATCACTGGAGCGCTGCGATGCCCCCAAACCAGTAGGCTCACGTGTAGTGATATGTAGTGCACGTGTGCACAGCGGACAATGGGCGTCTTATTGCATAGCAAGCTTAATCAGGTCTACGTCTGTGTGCCTTCCGATCTAGCAGGATAATGTCTATAGACAACCAGACGAGGTCTGCAGGGTCTTACTTAGGAGCAACAGCATGCAACACTCTCTTTTGCTCTCAGCATCAGCCGGTAGCCTCGGTCACCGCCGATGGAAAAAAGGGGCAGAAGCTGCAGGAGTGCACCCACCAGTGCCCCCTGCAACCAGTGGTGACCCCCAGTTGCATGTGTTGGGATGTTGCGCTCCTTGCCCAAGTTGACAGGGGGCCCCCAATGGCACTTCACCAGAGACCCCCCCGGGCTCAGTATGGTGGGCTCCACGGCCAGATCTGTCTGTGTTGGCAGCCTCATCCGCTCGCCTCCGCTGCAGGACGCGTGCAATGCAGGGTAGGTGATTATAACTGGCAGGGCAGCAGGCTCCAGCAATGATCCCCCGCAGCAACGTCGCAGGTCCGCACAACCTCCTTCCAGCGCCGGCGGCTGCACCACCGCGACAGAATAATGTCCCTGGTGCGTTCCAGAAAACGAGGCAGAACCAGAGCAGTGCAGCCACCGCAGTCGGATACGTGGGGCTGCCCAGGCACACCAAAAGGTTTACTGTGCTGCAGGACCCTGCAGAGCGAGGAGACCCGGCACCCCAACAAGGAACTCGCGGCACCAAATGCCTCGACCAAGCGCTTCTCAGGAGGAATAGTTTGCGCCGGCCGCGATCAGTGGATCAGTACCGACGACATGACCCCTGTTGAATGCTGTGTGTCGCAGTACCAGCGGCCCAAGAGGGGTCAGAGGTGTCCACACCTCGCTGGCCAGAGCGCGCCGGCCAGATCCCAGTTGGGGCAAGTTAGAAGCAGGATCCCTGGGTGAGTCGCAGCAACGACCGCTGTCTCCAGTATCAGCCACCCGGCCAGGAGGTACACGAATATGGCAGGCAGCCAATGCGAGCACAGCTCATAGGCTACGCCGCTCCTCCAGTCGGTGCAGCCCAAAAGTGCTCACCGCCAGGTGGCCGCAATCCTGCGCTGGCCCCAGGCTACAGGCTCCGTGCCTCCTCTGACGCACACGTAGACCCTCGTTATGTACAAGAAATTATTAGCAGGATTTATTTGGTTTAAGAATTCAGCGGGGCCAGAGCTCGCAGACTAGGCAGCCATCTTCCTGGCTGCTCGACTGCGCCCCCACAACTTTCGTCTTTGTGTGCTGGGACGTTGCACATACTTTTACTACGATAACTAAAATCTAAATCACAATCCATACACTAGCTTGAAATATTTACTACACCGAGTCTTGTACAGGGGTCTATTAATGAGTCGAAGTTACATTTGTGGTGTGTTTGGATTAGATAATTAGTACACTTACTTGGTACCCTTTTAAGGTTTGCAGGCGCAACAATTGTAAACTTTCCCTTTGTCTAGGTAGCAGTATTTGCTCTTTTTTTTTCTTTCCATCTCTTCTTTCGCTCTTTCTTTGCCCTCTTTCTCTCTCTCTCTCTCTCTCTAAATATCAACAACTGGAAGATATCTTATACTGTATTAAGAAAGAAGACTGGTATACTCCTACGTCCCGTACACTTTCCTCCATACTTGTGGGACATTCTTGTTAAGGATTTCAATCAAGCGACACACACCTTGGTCTCGGCCTAGTATGTAGCGCAAGATTGAGATGCTTTTCTCCTTTTATGCAGATTCAATTTTGAGATGGTACACCGCTCATATCACACCCCCTTTTCAAATACCGCGGTCACAATGGACCATGAACCAGGCTGGTTGGTAAAATGCAATATTTATTTATTTTAAAATACAAAAGAAATCATACACTTTTTAATATGGGGCATCAATCATTCATGGGTTGATAATTACAATGAGAATGTGAGCAATGCACTGGGTTTAACCTTCTAGTGGAACATATACACAACACAGCGGAATAGGCACACTTTTTGATTTAGGAAAGATGGCACCCAAGTTAGAATTTCCCCCTGCAATGTTCCCTCAACCCACAATAATCAATTCTGTGGATAAAAAGAAGCAGCAGGTAGTCAGGAATAAGAAACGGGAAATGAAATCCAAATCTGACCTTCCCTCCCCAAATAGGAGAGAGAAACAGATTTTAAGTGTATGAAATGACACTTGGAAATGGACAAATAAATAATGAATGTGTTAAAAACCTTGAAGCAAATATAATTCCTCAATAAAGCAACAGTGCAAAGACACTAACAATCACAAAGAATGGATTACCAAAAGCATACAGTTCGAAAATGAGTGCAAATTTTAAAACGGATTGCAGCAAAATGACATATGTAAAAGTTGCATTTCTTTTTGCAATTCCCGCCTTAAATTACCCAAACGGTTTTGAATACAAACAGGTGAAATACATGGATTTGGAGTGCCATTTTTGGGCTGGGGGATAAAGGTATATCACAGGGAGTAGTTATACAAGATCTAAAAAGGTGCGCTTTGAGTAAAATGAAGCCGTGAAATAGAAAGGAAATCAGTTGTGAACAGAACAGTTTTACTTTAAACTAGAGTATTCAGGCTAGACCACCAAAGATGCACACTGTAAGATCCAAGGTTGATTTTCTAGTTCCACCCCACCCCCTCTCCCTCCCAGCGCCCAACCTTGGCAGAAACCAGTCTGATCACTCGAAATATGACTAATAGCATAGGATTACACAAGATAAAAGTGAAAAGAGTTGGCGCTAGCACTAGAAATCAAGGGCAGGTTTGCAAGAATTATTCTGACAGTTTGAACAAGTTATCAGGATAAGGATAGGATGACTTAGAGAGTGAGATAAGGACAAAGGCAAGACAAGGTATACTATGGATTTCTATGGGGTGGTGATTTATACTTGCAGTCCAGTTTTAGTTTTGGCATTTTTGGACCGTCCACGGTTCTGGTCACTACATGGCAGCGCGCCTGGCAATCAGTTGGGCAGTTCTGGTCACTGATGGCAAGGACTGGAATGGCAAGTCAGGTCACTGGATACTAAAGGTCAGCTGGATGGCAGGATGGCAGCATGCATGCAGTTAGTGGGCAGCAAGCCAGGCTGGTTCCGGATGCAAAAGGTACCACAGCTCTCCCCTTTTTAATGGGAGATTAGTAGTTTTTCAGATTTGAGGCCTTGCTGGGAATAGGATCAGCACTGCTTGGGTTTTGCATGGGGCCCTGGAGTAGGGTCAGCAATGCTTTGGCCTTGTAGTTGGGGTCTGGAATCTGGGTGATGAATGGAACATGAACGCAGCGCAGGAACTTCAGGAAGAGTGTGTCTCTAGAGTCTTGTCAGGGACTCTTTATATAGAGCATGGTGACCTCATAGACTATATTGCTGGGCCGGCTTAGCTAAGTACTCCTCTAAGCAACTGGATTGGACAATCAATTTTGGCTGCCTCCCCTAAGATGTGACTCAGTTTAGGAGGTTTCATTTTATGGTGTAAAACGACTTCCCACAGACCTTTTTGCCAAAAATCAGTTAACAGAATTTACACATTTGTACATTTGCAGCACCTTTAATAAATGACATAATCGGGTTACATATTTTATGTAGAGCATAGCAGTCCAATCCTACAATCTGTGAGACATTGTTTGGTCCGTTTAATACTTTTTAGTAATTGTGAGTATGAAAGATTCAACCTAAAATTCCATAACTTTATACACATGTGTGGATGATCACAAGGGATGTAAGTATACAAATTCGCATTGGCAACATGGATGCTTTTCTTGTAATCCGCAATACTTTGCCATTTCTATTCCCAATGTGTCAGTGAATTCTACCATGTCTTCAATGAAAGCCTATAAAATCAAATTTAAACTGTAACATATTTGCATTTTTACAAAGTCTTGCTGTAGAGATAAGTCTCTGGAAGCAAATGGCAATCCTTTGTCACTGGACAATTTTTTTCTTTCTTCAGCTGCCACTAACTGTCATTTCCTCCAGAGCAAGGTGGCGGTTACATTTTGATTGAAGGTTTATTGCCCTTTCCCCACTTATCACTTCCTTGTCCTGGGAGTTTCATTGTCCGTGGGTTCAGCTTATACTAGATTCTTTCCCACCTAATAATTATCACAGGGGTGTTAGCATCTGCTGAGAGAGGTCCTTCTGTTGGTAGCATACCCACCAAGCAGAAACCTATTTTCCTTTTGAAACTTACAAAATCCAGCCAATATGGTTTAACAGTTTTACTTTCTTCTAAGTTTTACTTTAACAAGCCAGTTGAATAAAATATTGCATGTGTGTATTTTCCCCAGCAACAAACCCCTTCACATTGCTAGATAATGGCAGGCTTTCATTCAACAGTTTACTTTTAAACCAGGCCTTTCTCTCCTTGAGTTTGCAAAGCCCATTTTACATGTGTGGTGAAGAGCTGGCATTTCTTTTTAAATTCGGTTTTGCATCTGCCTCTTGATTCCCACACTGTCTTGCATCTATAGTTATTTCTTGTATGCAGGAGTTTTGTTTTGAAGCACAGATGCCTTGAAACAGACATGGCTCAGATGGATGGAGTTTCTTTTGAACTACTGAGCTTTGATACATTGTGAAGAAAATTAACGCGTTTTCCCGTGGAGGTAAAAGTGGAGTTCCTTGTTGATTTTTCTCAGAGTTGCTTTGACAGGGCCTATCATGCAGAAACCGTGCTTGGTTTTGCTGAAGCACCATGAGAGATACTGGGCATGGCAGGGCCTTATTAATTACAGTGGTTTAAGGAAAAACAGATGGAATTAGCGTCAAAGCAGCATTTTTTAAAGGTGAAAAAGTTTCCTTTTCAATGGTGATTTTGGGGGGTTTCAGCAAAGCAATGCTGCCTTTTCACTTTATTCCATTTGTATGTGTCAGAACACACTGGCATGCTCCTTCAGTGTGTCCCCTGGTTGCATCCTGCCTGATGTGTTCTTGGCAGGACGGTGCAGCCTTTTTTTTTTTTTTTTTTCTGCTGCTGCTGCAAAATGCAGTTTTGAGGCCATGGCGCTCACAGGAGCCAGCACAGCCATTTTGTTGTATCTGCGCAAATGCAGCTTGGCGATGTGGAGAATAATGTTGAGTGGGTCAATATATCCCACATTCCGTCCATCGGGACAGGAACCAAGTGTTTTTAAAGCCTAAAAAAAATCACTTTTTTGTCCTTTCCGTTTTATGCTGGGCCACCGTACATGACCGTAGCTTCGCCTTCCTGAGCTCTGCCCCATGCATCGACCGTCAGTCTTTTTATCCACACTGTCGGGGTCAGGCGCACTTGTACCTCAGGGAATATTTTTCTTTTTGTTCCCTTGTCCTTCATTTTCCTGCTCCGGTTCCATGGTCCTCTTTCTTCCGTCTATGCCGGAGCGTCTGGGATTCGTGTCCTGTTTATCGTGCAAAGGTTGTTTTGTGAGGGCGGATCCCCACTCTTTGCCTGGAGTGCTTAGGCTCGGAACACCAGTGGGAATCGCACTTTTGCTGCGACTCCCTGTCGGTCCGGGCACTCCAGGGTCGGCTTGTCAGGTGGGAGGAGGTGTTCCAGCGAATTTCTCCACCACATTTACAGCAGTTCATTGAAGAAAAAAGGAAGTAACCAGTAAGTTTGTTCCCTTTAAGAGCACCCCGGCCAGTGGACTCCTTCCCGGGCTTTTTGGGTCTGGGAAGTGGCTCTGTTACCAGGGATCCTCGCTGAGGTGTCCCAAAAGGGATCTAAGAGGCACTCCGGAGTTCCTCCGAGATCCCCTGCAAAGGGGCTGCCAGGACCAGATCTTCATCCGAGGTTCCCATTTTGGGGATAAAGTTAGGCCCAGTACTTCACGGGCTGTTGTCACCGGGGTCAGTCCGGAGGTGTACTGAGTCTCTGCTCGAGGTTCCTGTTCAAGTGACTAAATGTAACAGGGTTATCCAAGAGGTTCCCCATCCTGGGGCAATATCTAAGACAAGCAAGATTGAGGGGATCCCTTCGAGGGCTCTGGCTTCAGGGGGTGACTCTTAAGTCTTCCCTCACTCAGGCCTCTGGTCGAACCGATCATGCTGAGGGGGCAAATAAGGCGGTTAAACACCTTAAGTCTTCGAGTACCAGGTCAGCCGAGGTTGCCTCACTGGGGGCTAAATTAACAGAAAACTCTAAGGGGTCGCAGAAACACTCTAGGTCTGCTAGCACCGGCTCTGCTGAGGTTCCTTGTCACAAGGCTAAAATGGAACATAAGTCCCCGGATTCCTCTGTGGCGACCACGGTCTCACGGACACCTGTGATGCAGTTCACCTTGGGTGCTAACAAAATGGCGGTCCAACCGCTGCGGTCCACGGTGGCCATTTTGTCTATCCCTCTCACCCCAACGTTCACAATGGCTGGTACTGAGGGGCCTGTCTTTGGGGCTGAGCATCCTTTTCCATGTTTTGTGGATAACAAGAACCCGTTCCGCCCTCCAATGGATTTACGTGCTCTGACTCCGCTGCCGCGCACAGTCTCACTCCCTCCTACGTTCGCTCCTTTGGTTTACGTGGATCCATTTGGTAGAGGGCCATCCTGGCAACCATCCTCTTTACGATCCTGGGCGTATGCCCCTTCCGAGCAGCCTCTGCCACTCCAGTGCCTTTACCTTCTGAGGAGGCGTTTTTTTTGGCAAGTTTCAGACGCTGATGCATTCTGATCTCATGAAGGCATACTTTAAGGATTTATTTAAGGAAATGTATCCTAAGCCGCCTGCAGATCCCGGTAGTGCCACCTCCTCCCCAACTTCCTGTGGGGCTTCCTCCTCCACTGCTGTCTCCTGCCTCCATTTTCTCCTGTGGAAAAGACTCCTGTTGCGCAGTCAAACCTGCCCTAGGGAAATGAGGCGCCACGTGCAGCAGATCAGGTTTCTGCTCTCGCCTCACTGGATGAGGATCAAGCGGACAAGGACAGAGCCGACCCGCCCCGCTCTATTGGAGCCTACCACAACCGGGTTGTGGATATGATTGCGTTGCTAGACATCGCAATACCAGCGCCTCCGGATCCACAAGAAGGGGTACTTTCTGGGGCCTTTACTCTGTCGATACATTAGCACACTGGCCTGTTCCTTCAAAAGGAGGTCTTGGCCGAAGCCTGAAAGGTCTGGGGAAAAATCTAATTCCGGGCCACACCTAAACAAGACAATTGACGTTTGCTACAAGCTACACACGTCTGAAGACATATCCTTGTCTGCATGTCCACACCCCTCATCGACGGTGGTAGCAGCAGCAGCTACACCCCAGTCGAAGCAGGCCTCTACATCCTCCACTGCAGCATCTTGGATCCTTTCCAAGGAGGATAAGCTTCTTGATACCATTGTGGAAGAGGTATTTTCCAATTCGGCTCTTCAGCTGCGTCACGCTAATATCGAGCTTATCCTAACGTTAAGCTGTGGAAGGAGCTTGCCATGTTCCAGGAATGTATTCCTCTTGATAGTCTTGATGACTTTAAGGGTGGCTTATCTGGCGCAAGATCTACTGGAGGCCGCGGCCCATCAGGTAGACACTTCAGCTCAGGGCCTTATGGTTAGAGTAGACCTCTCCCACCAAGCATGGTTACATGCTACAAAGTTCGCGAAGGAGGTTCGGGATAAAGTATTTGATCTTCCCTTAAAAGGTAAAGAGCTGTTCCACTCCTCCACCAATTAGGAACTCAATAAAACAAAGGCAAGCACGCAAATGGCTAAATCTTTGTCGCTCGTTGCCAAACCCCTAGCTAAAGCAGCCTATACGCAGAGGTCTGGGACCCAGCCAAGGTCCTTCTCAGGTTTCAGAGGGTCCCAGGAGAGTGCAGCACGCCGGACAGGAGGCTCCGCTAGTGCACCTCTCTCGGTCATCCGCCTCCTCTTAAGCAACAGGTGGTCCCACGCCCGATAAATCATCCAAATTATGTTTTCCATCGGTCACGCAAGACTCTGGTGGGATGACTTATATCGTCTCATCTGGAGGCATGGCAGACCATCACAGAAGATCAGATGAGACCACAAACACTGGATTTCTCTGAGGTTCCCCATCTGGGGGGGGGGGGGGCGAAGACTAAGCCCAATGCGTCTGGTGCTGCTTCCCGAGGGATCTCAGTCTGGGACTAAAAACGTACCAAGCATAATCTTGGTTTCCTGTCAAGTGACTAAAAGTACAAGGGTAAAAACTGAGGATCCACAATCAGGGGCTCTTTCAAAGACCAGCATGTTCGAGGACCTCAAATTAAGGAGCTCTGGCTGCCGGGCATGCCCCTAAGCTTTACCACACAATCTTGTGGTCGTACTGGTCCTGCTGAGGGGGCAAAGTTCCTAGGTCTTCGAGAACCGGTCCTGCCTGAGGTCCAATTTGGCCAGGCAGTTCTTAAGAATTTGTTCCAATAAGGACATTTCCCTCCACCCGTATTTCCTGTGGTCAGTGCTTGGGAATCTCCCACGAGTATGGAGTAAAGGGGATGTGGCGTAGGAGTATGACATAGTTACTCACCATAGTGACTACCTTACTCCTAGTCCATAGTCCCTTTTACTCAATACGCCCACCGTCCCCTGTAAAAAGTATCCTCTATTGTTGCTAAATGGTCCTGGACCTGGCGATGGAAAAGGACTGAAGGGTGATGCACAGGGCAGAGCTGAGGAAGGCAGGGCTACGGTCACGTGCGGTGGCCCTGCATAAACATAAAAGGAGGACAAACATTTTTTTGATTCTTTAAAAAGTGCTCTGGTGTCAGAGAGCACCAAAGTATTAACTGAAAAGGATACGGTACTCATAAGGATACAGGTGGTAGGGTCTTCCGGATCCTTGTTCACGCGATTTGATAGTTGTGAAGTCAAGTTAAGACCTTCCAAATGATACAACTCTCTGACTGGTAAAACAGGCAGAGCGATGGATCACTGGAAAGGGCGTGGGTAAGATATAGGAAGTCAGCCTAGAACAAAATAAAGTATCATGAATAACTGCCCCAACCTGAGTATGATGGAATAGAAAATGACATGAATGCACACACTGACCTTGAGTCTAGGGCAGATGAATCCAGCAGAGTCTCTTGAGGAAATCCAAGGTAGAACAAACGACAAGGAAGGGAAGATTAGTAAGGGAGACTTATCCCGAACGGAACGAGGCTCACGCTAGATACCGGGTTGATGCACCACAGGATAGCGTCCAAAGTACTGTTCACTGTCACCTTCCAATAATCCTTGAAAAGCTTCCTTCCCACGTAGAGTAAAGTATACAAATGAATCAATCCCCCTGTTAATATCACAGGTGCAGGAGTTGGAAATAGCGCTCTTTTTATGGTATAAACAAAGTACACGCAGTTCTGTACAGCCGCGAAGAAAATAGCGTGTGCGTGTGGATTTACACGCGATTAGGATTCACGCAGTCCAGGCCAACAGCGCTTGAAGACAAAGTGTGCGTGTGGATTTACACGCGAGCAGGATTCACGCAGTCCAGGCCAGCAGCGCTTGAAGACAACATATGCGTGTGGATTTTACACGCAAACAGGATTCACGCAGCCCAGGACAGCAGCGCTTAAAGACAAAGTATGCGTGTGGATTTACACGCAAACAGGATTCACGCAGCCCAGGACAGCGGCGTTTGAAGACAACGTGCGCGTGTGGATTTACACGCGAGCAGGATTCACGCAGTCCAGGCCAGCCGTGCTTGAAGATAGCATGCGCGTGTGGATTTACACGCAAGCAGGATTTACGCAGCCCAGGCCAGCCGCGTTTGAAGACAACGTGCGCGTGTGGATTTACACGCAACCAAACAGCTCCAGGAATCAGCGTGTGGCGGAAAACACGCTATAGAAGGCCCAAAAAGTAGCTGTAGTAACCTGCAAGGATGCAGACCGGAGGTTCAGCTACACAACGCCAAATGATTCGATCAGAAGCAGCGAGTGATGTTTCCACGCTGCTTAAATACGTAATGCCGTAGTTCACGTGACGAAGCAGAATACACGTGAAGTTAGCGACGTGAAAAGTGCAAACGTCGTTTTCCCGGCAACGTATCGAACAACCGCCATTTGGAATAGAACGGTCTAGCTGTTCTACGAGCTTAGGAGGTAGGACCACGTCCAGCATGCATGACATCTGGTCCCGTCCCGATGGACGGAATGTCCCACAAGTATGAAGGAAAGAGGATTATGGACTAGGAGTAAGGTAGTCACTACGGTGAGTAACTGTCATTCGTGGGTATGACTGTGTGTGGCCATGTATTATAAGGAATAAAATACCCCCTAGTAAATGTACGAAGGATCTTGCAAGTCACCTTGGGAATTTTGTAACCTTCTAAATGAGATGTGACTCATGCCTCCATTTGATCACGTAACTCTACAACGTACGATAGGGTGTACTTTATCACATATATAAATGCGTGATGTTACTGAAGCAGCAATTAGTGCTACATTTTCAGCAAGCATTGTCTGTGTCTGCCATCAAATTCAGAGCAAAACAGCGAGTTATAAGCTACCCCTCCTTTTATTTATGTCATTTGTAAAGCATGCAAACAGCCCAGAGGCATTGAAGCTCTGTTGCAGGTACATGGGATTTGAGTTGCATTCATACAAAAAAAAAGATTGTATTAGGGTTCAGCTACAACACATGTGGGTACGAATGAATCATCACTACTCAGTGAATGGTTTGCAGAAAAGCTGTGTTTTGAGTGCATTTCTGAACACCCAGTAGGATGTTTTGCTGAGTGAGGGGGAAGGGAGAGGTACGGAAAGCTTGAACAGCCTGCTTTAGTGCATTATCCTTTGCCAGGAGAAGGTGGTCAGTGTATGGTTTCCTAGCAGGTCTTGTAGAGTGGGCCTTGGTTAGTTTCTGAGAGAGATAAGGTGGGGCTCTGGCGGATAAGCACTTGTGAGGGTTAGAGTTTTGAACGTGATGCGAGCTTGGATGGGCAGCCAGTTGGCCTCCTTTCTTGCTTCAGAGATGTGTTCTCTTCTTGGGATATGTAAAGCTGTTCGAAGGGCCTTGTTTTGAATTGTTTGGAGTTTCTTGATGTTGCTGGAGGAGGTGCCTGCAAGGAGGACATTGCAGTATGACTTGGAGCCGACGATAACCCGGACAGTAGTTAAGCAACTGTTTCTGGAGAGGAAGGATCTGGCAGCATTTAGGACTTTAGTTGCGTAGGTTGATGATGAAGCAAAGGCATTGACTTGGCGGGACATGGTGAAGAAGGCATTGAGGGACACCCCTATGGTTTTGACCGAGGCAGAGACTGGACTGGGGATGTTGTCGATCTGGAATGCAGAATTTTGTTTGGAGAGATTTCTTTTAAGGCTCTAGGTCAAACGAGTAGGATTTACATTACGTTGCTGTTTAGGCATAGCTGGTTAGCTGCCATCCATGACTGCATCAAAGAGTAGGTAGTTTGAGGGTGTCTGAGTCCTCTGCATAGTTGCCTGTGAGGGGGATGAGAATTTGGGTGTCATCAGCATAGTTGGTGTAGGCTGTGCCGAGGGAGTCCAAACTATCAAAGGGGCCTGGTGAACCAGGTGAAGATGTAGAGGGTCGGGAGATGCATGACCCTTGTGATACCCGATGGGGGAAGGTGGGGGCATCATGACTCTTCCTTTCAGAAAGGAGGCAATCCAGGCAATGGCCCTGGGGGAGAAGTTGGCTGCGATCATGAGGTGGTGATGTAGGATTTTATTGTCGACCAGGTCAAATGCGGCAGACAGATCTAAGAGGTGGAGAAGTGCTGACTTGCCCTCATCTCTGATCTAGTACAGCTGATTTTTCAGGTCTAGGGTGGCTGACTGTTCCATGGCTGGGACAGAAGCCGGATTGCTGCATTCCTCGGATGTGGTTTGTTTCTAGGAAGTTCTGAACTTGCAGGAAGGCTGCTCAATCCAGGAATATTGGCAGGAAATGTACAGTGGTGATCAGTCTGTAGTTGTGGCAATAGCATGGTCTAGGGATTTCTTTTTTAGGAGAGGGAGCACCCAGACTTCTTTGAGCACAGATGCTGGAGGATGAGACCTTAATGAGGGCAGTGAGGATGGGGGGGCAAGGTTAGTATATCTGCACAGTCCTTGATGATGGTAGCTGGGCAAATATCATCTTGAAATTTTGTGGGTTCAAGAGTTTTGATAATTTTGAGGGCTTCCACTTCTGATATGTCTATGAAATCGAACAGGGGGCTGTAAGTATTGGGGAACTGGGTGGGAGGCTTGCAGTGGAGGGCAGTGGGACCTTGTGGTGTTTAGCAGGGTGACTCAGAATTTTTCTGTTCAACATGTCGATTTTGGTTGGCATTGCCCTTTGGATATCCGAACACCAGGCTTCATCCCTTTTTTTTTTAAACAATTTTTATTAGGTTCAAACAAACAACCAATACAAACCAAACTCGCAGTGCAAATATCCACAGTACAATTTCCACATTGTTCATCACATAATTCGGTCACTGCTCCCCTTATCCCACCCCCCCTTGCAAGCCTATTGATTCCAATCACTCTGTATCCGCCACGCTTGTCGGGGTTTCGTTTTTCGCAGATTCTGTCCGATCTTGTATCCCTCCGAATAATTCCGCTATCGACAATCTCCATACTACCAGGGTTCCCACCGCTTCCTCTTCCCCCTATGTTACTTGCCTCTTGCCACACCGTGGTCTCCGCCTCCGCCCACTTCTGCAATTCTTTCCACCACATCTCCACCCGCGGCCTATGACAGGTCTTCCATCCCATGGCAATCTTCCTTTTTGCTAGCACATACTCTAGATCTTTAAGTTTATTGACATTCTTAAGCTTCCGTGATGTGGGGAACCCCTCCATCAAGCAGGTCCAGGCTGAATCTATGACAATAATGACCCCCTTTTCCGCAAGTTTCAGCTCCACTTCACCCCAAAAGCGCTCAATCACCGGGCATGACCAGAACATGTGCACCATGTCAGCCTGTTCCTCGTCACATTTGGGACATGTTTTTCGCCCCGCATTTTCAAACCTTGATATCCTCAGGGTGTCATGTATGCCCTGTGCGTGACATATAGCTGTATTTGTTTTAAACTTGCGTTTCTGAATACCTTCTTGTGGTACCCCAGGGCACGTTCCCACATCCCATCCTCTAGCGGGACTCCTACTTCCGCCGCCCAGTCTAGCCTCAATTGCATTGTCTTTCCCAACCTTAGACATCATTTCATACAATCTAGAGATCTCATGCCCTCCTTCTGCTACATCATATATCGTGTCTATGGTAGCATCTGGTTCTTCTAAAAGTATTGTTTCAGGCCACGTTTTCTTAATTCTCTGCACCATTCTATGATATGTGATATACTGGCCCACGTGTAACCCCACCTCCTCTCCCAACTCTTCAAAATGTATGATGGTCCCCTCTCGCCAGACATCTCCCATCGTTACCAACCCCACCGATTCCCAGTGGTTCCTAATTGTATTCCGTAACTGCTCAACACCTCCTGTCAATGCAACCAATGGTATCTTCGGGGAGCATGGGACTGGGTTTTCCATCATCTGGCATGCCCGGCGCCACATCTTCCATCCAAGCATCATCATTTTAGGGCGCCCTTTAATTTCTGTTTTGGGCAGCCAGACCATCTCTTTTAAATAAAATGGGGCACAATCTTGTCTAAACAGTCTTGATTCACCAGGCTTCATCCTTGGTGAGGGTGGGGGGAGAAGTGGCCAGAGTTTCCAGTTCCCTAAAGATGGAACAAATCTTGTGTTTTGCGTTGTGCATGAATGAGTTGAAGGAGTTAGCTTTGGCAGTTGTCATAGCTGATTTGTAGCGTTTGACAAAGTTGTCTTTCAAGGAGTTGGTGGGATTATTTTGCCACCGTAGTTGCGCTTGTCATTTAAGCTTGCGCAGTTCAAGGAGGTCAGGGTTGAACCATGGGTTAGTTTGACTAACTGGTTTGGCTTTACGAGGAACTAGGGGGGTCCACAGTGTTCACTGCTTGGGCTAGGGTAGCGGTGTAGATGTCCACTGGTGACTTAGTGTCAGTAGCGAAAAGGGTCTTGAGGCATGGGGTGTCAAGCCACGGTATGATGTTTTCTTGGGTGCGTTTCCGTGTGCTGCGTGTTATTGCTGCAGGTAGTGAGGTGGAAGTGGGTTTTGGTTTGAAAGGTCGCGGAACGGCAAAATGGAGGATGTGGTGCTCAGACAAAGGGCAGGGTGTGTTGGCGCTGATTGAGACTTGGCAGTTGTGGTCGGCGATCCAATTTAGAGTGCAACTTTTGCATGAGTGGGGTTAGTGGTGCAGTGTGTGAATCCCAGGGTTTCTAGTGCTTTGGCCACTGAGGTGGCCTCAGGGTTGTTTAGATCATGGAGGCCTAGGTTGAGGTCTCCCAGCAGAATCATTTTTGAGGAGGCTTTGATATTCTCCTCGAGGATGTGGAGGAGGTTCTCTTCAAAGTTAAGGGTGATGCCGGGAGGGCGATGGATGAGATGTATGGTGATGGTGCATGTGGGTGATGGGGAAAGCTTAAGGAATAGCAGGTCTACCTTGTTATTGAAGGATGTGTTAAGCTGTCTGATGGGGAGGGAATCTCTGGTTATCAGGGCAACGCTGCCACCTTTGGACATGAGTCTAGCATTGCGGTAGACAGTGTACCCAGTAGGGATGGCTAAGGATAGGGCACTGCCTGATGCTTTGTGGAGCCATGTTTCTGAAATGGCTAAGGCATCCAGGTTACGGTTGGAGATGAGGTCCTTTATTTCTAGTGCTTGAGCAGTTAAGGAGCCTGCGTTGATGAAGGTGCATGGCATGAGGGGTTGTGTGTTAGTTGGAGTAGTGTGTGGGTTTGTTGAATGTGCCTGATTGGGTGTACGTGGCAGTGGTGTGAGGGTTGCCAGCTGATGTATGGCAAGATTGTGTTTGATGTGGTGTGGGCTGATGTGGGCAGTTCCCAGTATTGCAATACTGGTGAGCGTACAGCTAGGTGTGGAGGCAAGAGTCGATTTGGTGTCAGTGTCGTTATGGTGAGAAGGGGGTGCATCAGAGCCAGATGGACCGAAAGGGCAAAAGCGGTTGAGCTCTTTGGTGGCTTTGGGTATAATGGCTACAGGCGTTCTGATAACATTAGTGTGCAGGTTGTGGTGCTATGATCTGAGCAAATCAGAAAGGTAATGGTATTACAAACATTTGACAATTCACCATTGTGAGGTGGTGCACGAGGCGGGTTGCATGTAAGGTGGCAGCAGGTAATGGCATTACAAACATTGCTTAATTCACCATTGAGAGGTGTGTGGAAAACCTCAGCCAACTGTGGAATAAATGCAGGTTTATTCCGATTTCTGCAATAGACCTCACCCCTTGATTCTAACAGTTTTTTCTTTTTATTTCTAATCGATAGATCTCCCTCACATGTGTACAGAAATAAGTCATACACGTAAGTCACACATAATTCACAAAGTACAATAATCACATTTACAATGGTACATTCACAGTACATTATTTCTCGAACAGGCTGGCAATACGCCTGCTCATTAAAGTGCTTAAGTGCAATGTGGGGTTAGTTCCTAAAAAGTGCCTTATATGCAATCAAAATGGTTCAACACAAAGTTCTTCAAATTGGTATATACTGGAACGGGAAAACAAGCAATGGTGTTTATTTTACAGAAGTTCATTTTTACTGCCATACTTCGATGGTAAGCATACTTTTTAGTGCATAAAACTTGAATGAGACATTTCATTTTTCTTCTAAGATTGGTGTTGTGCATTCGAACAATGCCCAGAGTGTTTGTTGGCTGATCGGGCGTTAAGAGTCGCATGATGGAGGAAGTCAGTGCCTCTGAAGGTTTTCTGAGGTGGGGTACAGGAGCGTGGTACACCAGTCTGAGGAGGGAAGGGGAGCAGGAGAGCAGTGTCTGTGATGGGAAGTCCAGGCTTTGCACGATGTCATTTTTGTGCTTTTTCCTACTGCACTCAATTAGAGAGAGGGATAGGTGGTAGCAGTTAGAGATGATAGGTGGGACGGAGAGGGCCATAGGGGTGGCAGAGGTTAGTTGAGGAATGAGGAGTGGCTGCACAGCACAGTTCTAGCTAAACTCACCAGGTGTCCTAGTAGAAGTAGTCACAAAGGCACAAATGCAATCCAGAAAGGAATAGAATTTCAAGAGACAAAAGGTGCACAAAGTGTAATGGAGGCACAAAGTAGTGAGAGGAGTAGGTTAGTTGTGGCAAGGAAATGGAGAACATATGTACAGTTAAAGGTCCAGTATGTTTGGTGGAGGTGGCAATGGATGATTTGAGCCATCGCTCACTTTTTGTAATGCAGGGAGCGGGGATGTTCAAGGATCAAGAACAGGGCCGAGATATAGATTGTGGATAGGCCATCCTCGGCCTGGACAGGCAGAGACGAGGCTTTAGAAGAGGGCCTTGGTTCTGGGGCCAGCTTTGCTTGCCGGCACCCTGATTGGCTATATGAGGCCACGGGCTGGCCAATCACAAACACTGTAGGGCTTGAAGGAGAGGCACTGCTGGAAGATGGATGGTGGAGGCCATCTTAGAGTGGAAGCCCCTGGAAGCATGGACAAAGCCTGACTGGCTAGCAGCACAAATAGATTCAAGATACACCCTTGCACCACGGATAGAGACATAAGTAATCACGCCGAACCCACAGTGAATTGTAAAAGCTTAATGTGGCTAAAGATGAAAAGTGCCACAAGTGCACCACAAATTGCAGGCAAGCCAAGCCTGACGGGGCTTACCAGAGCAATTGGGACATTTTCCAAGATAAGGGCTTCTTTGATGTTGTCTCATGTAGGGGAGCCTCGCTGTGTTCAGTCCCTCTTGGTCTGTGTCAACGCGTTGTATCCATCTTTGCTCAAGTTTCTTTAATGCCACACCTCGATTGCAGCCGCTGGGTAGGGGTTTTATTGTTTGTATGATAAACCAAGAAAAGTCGTTGTACTTGTGTGGGGTTTTATTTATTTATTTTTTTAGGTTTTTTTTAGACATGACCTGTGATCATAGATCCTCTGGTGAGCTTCTTTGTTTTCTCGGTGTAGAATAAGTTGCAGGGGTACTTTATAAGTTACCCATGTGGCTTTACAGTTGGTGAATTCATCGAATTCCCATATTGGCCATACAGGTTGTGCTTTTTTATATTTTTGGTTAATGCACACACTGAGCAGTTCCCACATTTATGGTGGCCTATAATGGTGTGGGTGCGGGGGGTAAACCCCATATGTGGGGTAATGTTATTTGTGGGCATTTCTGTTAATGCATATGTACCAGCATTTGTTTGAAGTTATGGGATTTTTTTAAGGCAAAGTGCAGTTTCATAGGTTTAAAATCCAGAGTGTTCACAATATGGCCATTTTTTTAGAATCACTTTCCTGATGGCATTACTTATTGGACTTTATGTTGTGACAAGGGTAATACGTTCTTGTGGTTCTCGTCGTTTCGTCGGGCAGGTCTTTCTCGTGATATTTTTAGCTATTTGCCTTACCACTTTCCACTTCTTTTACGTGGTACCTGATTAGCAGCTGAATGGTGTTGGTTACTCCGATTAGGTGTGTTTGATGGTTTGAGATAATTCCCCGTGGTTAGGAGCAAGTCTTTTTCCATTTCCCCCTTTATTGAACACTAGTCCTGCATAACCTTAAAAAATGCTGGCACTCTGTAGATACTCACAGAAACAAAAACACCGAACAGGTGGGTCAGTGACATGGAAGCAATCGTTTTCATGAAGTACAGTAGCCGTAGGCCGGGAATAAGTAGGGCCTGGCCAGAGGTGACTGGCTGACCTCCTGCTGACACGGATAGCTTAGTTCTTGGACCTGCCTGGTTATCCCAATGTGCACAATACTCTTGTTCCTTCCCTATTCCGATTCCCCATGCTAGGGACACAAGTGAGTCTGTTTTAGAATGGTACAGTATAACCTGTAAATGTGCAACGCTTAATTGCAAAATGTGTGGTTTTTTTTTTACTGCTGAACGACTTTCACGATTGTATTTGCTGGATATTAACGCTGTTTTTTTAAACCAATAAACCGATAAAGATAGCAATCCTGAAATCGCTCAACGCACACATGCCCGTGCTAAAGCACCATTGTAATGTGTTGGGATTGGTCTCATTACTGTGCAAAGTGTTACTGTAACTTAACATTATACTAGGTATTCACATTATGATGTAACACCATTCCATCTGGAGTTCATGTGTGTTTTAGTTCTATTGAGAATGTTTAATGTTTTGGTTTGTTATGAGAAGGCAGTTGGAGCCAGCCTCGCAGGAGGGCGCCTGCTGTGTTTTGCAGTCTTCTTACTTTAACAATAAATACTTAATCAAAAGCTGTTGTTGCTCCATAACTTAACATTGGCGACGAGGATCACCTGAACCTGTGGTGCGACGGCCCCGGCGTGTTCCGTCTTGCTGTGGAGCATTAATTGTCCCTGCGGCCGTGACAGCAGGCGTAAGAAGTTAGCGCCGCAACGGAAAACGAAACCACGAGACAACATTAGCAGCTGAGCAGGTCAGGCGTATGTGTGAAGCTTGTGTGGGGAAAGGTGCCTATTTTGGAAGAGCCGTCTGCGCTCCTGATCGCGAGCGGAGAGCAAGCGCCGTGTCAGTTCAAGGCGCGAGCGCTCGCACGAGCAGGAAGAAAGCTTGCGAGTGGAGAGAGAGCTCGCGAGCGGAGGGCGAGCGCCGTGTCTGCACACGCGCACAGTGGGAGAGCAGCTGTGTTGGCGCTGCGGCTCGTCAAAGTAACGCGAGCCTCGCAAAAAAAATAGAAAACAAAAAGGGGCTCGTTGCTATTCCATACTCCAAGACACGCCCACCACAGCTCTTTATTGTTGCGTCACGCCTGCCAGATGCTGCCATTGGCTGAGACTCTGCACATTGTACACTCCGGATCTCCCTTGTGACATTCTGCACTCGTAAAACGTTCAAGCCTTTTAAAAAAAAAAAAAAAAAGGATTACATTTACCAGGCTGTGAATTTGGTGCCCAAGCACCAGCATGATACTGGGCATCTCCTAATATATTTCACTGCTAACCAAGGGAACTCCTGCAGTTTCAAAAAAAAAAAAAAGAAATCATCTTTTGCTCACACTGGCCACATAATTTTTGGATTTACCTTAAATTTTTCTTGGCACCACAGTCAACCACACACAGTCCAGCTCCCTGATTTTACTTGGGAATACAGTGTTTCTATCTCCTGCTCAAACATGACCTCCATACCACCTCCTCTTCCTTTTGTCAGCGAGCCAGGTCGCCCTGTCATTCCATGGGATCGGTGGAAAGATATATTTGAGAATTACTTGGTGGCCATGGGTGGAGACAGATTTCCTGCTGCACGGAAGAAAGCTCTCCTTCTTCACAATCTAGGCACCGAAGGGCGCAGGATTTATGATGGACTTCCTAGAAATCG
Organism: Ambystoma mexicanum; assembly: GCF_040938575.1. Lineage (NCBI taxonomy): Eukaryota > Metazoa > Chordata > Amphibia > Caudata > Ambystomatidae > Ambystoma > Ambystoma mexicanum. The sequence continues at coordinate 197,649,815 of NC_090937.1, read as the reverse complement.
TGACCTGGGAGCTGGTGATATGGATGAGTACTCCTTTGCCCTTAAGCAACTTCGAGATCACTTTGAGCCGAAGAAGAATGTCAGTTTTGAGCGGCACAAGTTCTTTCAGAGAGTCCAAGAGAAATCAGAATCTGTTGAATCATATGTTGCCTGTCTCAGATCATTAAGTTATACGTGTGAGTTTGAGCAATTAACAGATTCGCTCATCAGAGACCAGCTGGTAAGATGCACAAACAATCCTAGAATTCAGGAGAAGCTACTGGCAAAAGACATGGTTCTTCAAGAAGCGATTGAAATGGCGAGTAGTATTGAACAAACCTCCGAGTACGTGAAGGAACTCAAGATTGACAAATCAAATGCTGATCAATCCTCGGTGTGTGTGGTGGATCAAAAGAAGAGGGGTAATTACTCCACAATGAAGAGAGGAGCCTGGAATGTAAAGGGTATGTGTTCTCGTTGTGGCAGCCTCAGACATGGAATGAGTTTTCCCTCATGCCCGGCCAAGAATGCAGACTGCTTCAAATGTAAAGCCAAGGGTCATTTTGCAAATGTTTGCAGAAGTAAGTCAATCAACTGTGTGGAACCCAAAATAGAGAATAACATGGGGTTTGACAGTAAGACAGGATACTATGCTCATCAAACTTCTGCCATTCAGGAGATGACCCCTAAACATGTGTTTCAAGTATCGGAAGTATCCACTGATTTTAAAGGCCCTGTCGACATATTCCGCATTGATGGTGTTGAACTTTCAATGAAGGTAGACTCTTGCTCACCTTGGTCCATCATATCCAGAGACACTTTGAGGAATGTCCTCAAAAAGGATGATGCCGTTATTCTTCCCACCAGTATTAGAGTATGTGGATATGCCAACTCTGACATAAATATTGTCGGCCAATTCTCTTCGGAAGTGTGCTACAAAGGAAGAATATGTCAAGCCATGTTCCTTGTGGCGGAGAAAGGAGCCTCCTTACTGGGTTGGGAGGAACAGAAGAAATTGGGGATAATCGTGCAAGCCAGTGCACCTGTTCCAGTCTCAATTGCTGAAGTGGAAGATTGCTGGACCAAGGAATTTCCTGAAGTGTTTACGGAGGGTCTTGGCAAACTTATAGATTTTGAGCATCACATTAGATTGAGAAATAATGCTCAACCTGTAGTGCATAAGGTTCGTCAAGTTCCATTGAAGATGAGGGCGCCACTCAAGGAAGAACTTGACAGTCTGATGGCCAAAGGGGTTATTGAACCAGTAGTAGCTACGGAATGGTTGTCCCCTATCGTTTTAGTTACTAAGGCCAATGGTAAATTGAGGTTGTGTGTAGACTTACGCAGTCTGAATAGAAACATTGTGGTTGAGAGACATCCCTTGCCTAATATTTCGGAAATTCTGTCCACTCTAGGAGAGCCCAAACTGTTTTCCATTATTGATCTGTCGTCTGCGTACCATCAGGTGCCGTTGTCTGAGAAATGTCAACAGTTAACAGCATTTATCACTCCAGAAGGTGTTTTTATGTATAAGCGTATGCCCTTTGGTTTGGCCTCAGCGGCATCTGTTTTCCAGAGAGTGATGGAAACAGTTCTCAAAGGGCTTAGCAACGTGACTGTGTTCCAAGATGACATTCTCATTTTTGCTAAGAATAATGTTGAACATGACAATGTTTTAAACCAGCATCCTTAAGTCTAACCAAAACAGATTTTAACGGTACAAACAGAGAAATGCAGAATTGCCATGACAGAGGTTGATTATTTGGGACACAAGATTTCTTGCAAGGGTATGTCTCCTAGGAAGTCTTTGGTGGACAGCATTGTGAGTGCTCCCCAACCCCGTGATAAGGAACAGTTACGATCGTTCATGGGGTTGGCGGAATATTATCACAAATTTGTTGATGGGTTTTCAAATATATCGTCTCCTTTGAGAGATTTATTGAAGAAGGGCTCCAGATATGTCTGGTCAGATCAATGCCAGGAAGCCTTTGTTAAAATTAAAGAGGGCATAGTTGAGGCTCCTTCCTTGGGGGGGTTTATATCTGGAAGGAAGACTGTGTTAGCTGTAGATGCGAGCATGTTAGGACTTGGAGCCGCCCTTTTTCAGTATGAAGGGAGCATTGAACATGTTATAGCTTTTGCCTCCCGGCCACTGAGGGGGGCGGAGAACAACTACTCTGTAGTGGAGAGAGAAGCGTTAGCTGTCTCATGGGCAGTAAGTCATTTTAAATTTTTCCTTTGGGGTCAATCATTTCTGGTAAAAACTGATCACAAACCTTTGGTTCAGCTGTTGGGCAGTGCCGACTGGACCAAGGGTTCGCCCAGGATATCCCGGTGGATGATTGATTTGTTGGCATACGATTTCAGGATGGTGTATGTTCCTAGTGATGAGAATGTCATTGCTGACTGTCTTTCCAGACTACCTATCCAGACCAAAGATTTCAATAATGTGAATGTGGAGTCTTCGGTCGGTATTTGTGAAATGGTGCAGAATGCAATAAGTGAAGAAGAATGGGTGTCGGCCGACAATCTTGATGAAGTTTTAGGCCAAGTGAAAGTGTGGGTCAAAACAGGTTGGCCTAGAAAGGATCTGGTGGAGAAGAAATTTGATGCGTTCCATAATATCAAAGAGGAATTGAATTTGTCGGAGAATGGGTTTCAACTTAGGAAGGGGTTGAGGATTATACCTCCCTCTGTAGTTAGACCCAAACTTGTAGAAATAGCTCACCAGGGTCACGTGGGTATGGGGGCACCAAAAGACACATAAGGCAATCGTTTTGGTGGCCAGGTATAGATGGCGATGTGGAAAGAGTTGTCAGGAAATGTAAGGAATGCGAAAGAAGTGATAAAACTAAAATTGTTAGAGAAACACCTTTAAGGCCGGTTAGTGTCCCAGCAGAGCCTTGGAGGAAGTTAGCAGTGGATTTGATGGGACCCATTCAGGAGTTGGGTGAAGATTTCAAATATATCATTGTACTTGTAGATTATCACTCAAAATGGGTCGAGTGGAAACCTATAAAGGAGGCAACCACTTCTCAAATGATCACTTTCGTTGAGGAAGTGTTCTACAGGGAGGGGTTTCCCTCGGAGCTTGTCTCAGACAATGGAGTCCAATTTTGTTCGGACAGAATGGTGGAATTTTTTAATAGATACGGTATCAAACATTACAGGACAGCGTTGTATCAACCCAGAGCGAATGGCTTAGTGGAAAGGATGAATAGATTCCTCAAGGGTGGTCTGCAGTTGGCCATGGCATCGGGATTGAAGTGGCAGACAGTTCTGAGAGAAATGGTCTGGAGTTACTGTGTGACTCCACACTCCATTACTGGTGTTTCACCTTTCTCATCTCTCAAGGGTAGACACTCTGGGACAAAACTATGTCCGGGTTGGATGAATCTAGCTAGGAGTGTGAATATTGACAGAAAAAAAATTATGGATCTAGTTAGGGAGACTCAGGATGAGTACAAAGTTCGTTTTGATAACAAGAAGTCTGTTCGGGGAGTGAGTTGGTCTGTTGGGGACTGGGTTTACATCAAAAATCCTAGAGTATCTCCTAAATGCATCACTAGTAAATTTATTGGTCCCAAAAGAATTGCAGTTATAAAGGGAAATGTTGTTATTATGGAGGGTGGTGAATGTTGGGCAATGTCTAGACTAGCCAAAAGTAACAAGGATGCTGCTGAAGGTAGTGAAGAATGGGACCAGGAGTTGTATCATGAGACAGAAGAAGCTCCAGTTTTTAGACCACATGCAGATAGAGTGGTGAATGCTGAGTGTGACAGAAATAGTAGCATTGACATTGGTCTGAAAGCGAGCAGAGTCAGGAACAGACCAATCAAGTTCAACGATTATTATGTGGGTTAAAACTTTTTACTAAAGGAAGGAGATGTGTTGGGATTGGTCTCATTACTGTGCAAAGTGTTACTGTAACTTAACATTATACTAGGTATTCACATTATGATGTAACACCATTCCATCTGGAGTTCATGTGTGTTTTAGTTCTATTGAGAATGTTTAATGTTTTGGTTTGTTATGAGAAGGCAGTTGGAGCCAGCCTCCCAGGAGGGCGCCTGCTGTGTTTTGCAGTCTTCTTACTTTAACAATAAATACTTAATCAAAAGCTGTTGTTGCTCCATAACTTAACATTGAAAAGCTTAGGATGAAAGAGAAAGAAAGCAAGAAAGTGTGGGGAGGGGTTAAAGGTGGACATGAAAATGAGAGGGTGCGGGGTAAGCGAAATAAAGGGATGTCAGAATGCTTTGTAATAGTGTACATTCTGTAACGCTACAATAGCACGATTGAAAGAAAATCCTTCCCTTTCAAAATACAGGTATGTGGCAGAGTATGGACCCTCTAACTCCTAGAAACTAGCCAATGGGCCGATGCAGGATCAACTGAAAATTCCAGAAAAGACCACGTTCAACGTTTTCTGGTGGGGATGAGCTCCCACCACTCCCAGGTCAGCTTCCACCTTCTGTGAGAAAACCTCTTCCTCCTTTCTATATTCAAGGGAAGGGCGTTTGTTGCCAAACATGATTTCGTTTTGCAGAAAACCACACGGATGCCACCTTATTCAGGTTTGATGAGGATCTTTTTACTTCCAGCACTACCTGCAGCTTCATACGTTGGGTCGCTGACCCTATCGCCCCTCCAGCTGATCCCCCGACAGCTTTACTCGAATCCCAAGAGCTGATCACCTTCAATCCACTGCGTGGCGAAGAGAATCCCAGGCCGTAAAATGGCCGCTGCCACTTGTTGCATGTTGCAAGGCAACAGTCGAGCCGGCAGCAGGAGCTCCCGATTGGACCCAGCCTAGCGTTACCCTACGGCCCTGAAACCGGAAGGCGCAAGCCGTGGTCGTCCCGCAGGAAAAGGCCCGTGGGATAAGGCTCTGAGCCTGTCCTTGCCTGGCACTACTGTCCAGGAATCTGTCCCATCTAGCCCCCACCTAATCTCTGCCAGATGTACAACGTTTAGCGGACAAAATCACAGATGCCTGATCATTTGGTTCGTCACACCCGGCGTGTGTAACGCGGCTGTGACACAGACCCATTCACTACACAGAGCGCACTGGCGTCCTCGATGGACTAAAATGAAACTCAAAACTCACTTTGCACCAGTCCCGAATCACCTCAATAGAGTGCCCCACAAACTACTCTCATTGCACAAGTCACCTTGACCACCTAGCAACGAACACACACCCCTATTCATCCTTTCTATGAGTATGCACCTATTGCTTGCATCATGATGTCCATGATACTGTAACTGCCGTAGCGTATTCACACGATTGTTATATGCCCCACAGTCAATATATCCATTGACTGAATATATGTGCTGATTACAGTCATGGCCAGGTATTATTTTAACATATCTATGGCCATTTGCAACCTACACGGTTTATACTGTTGGTTCACTTGCAGTAATTGTCAGATCCCTGCTTACTAAACATTCAGCTGCATGGTTGTATCAGCTACTCCTGAAATCTCATTGTTGCGCCCATTTGCCAAATCTGTATTGTCCGCATCTGTAGTTTCCCAACTCGCATTCTGCCGACCGCTGTACCCAACGGCCCCACGAGCACCTATACTACTGCTCCTACAGCCCTCAGTCCTCTCTCTAAAATCGCATACCATCGTTAGCCCTGCTGATAATGACCCAGCTGATGGTATAGTGCTTTGTCTGCACGCAATTGTTTTGGAGCATTAGCTCATCACCTCCACGTGCATACTGGTTCACACTGTTAGTCGAATCAGCCCACCCTTGTATGTGCTTCTCTCCTTTGCATCAAAATTTGAAATAGCCTATCCTACCATACTAGCATATTACCCCATGATTGCGCATGTACATTGAAAATGTCGACTTTGCCTATTTTAGCAGCTTGCACACTGCCATTCAATTGCCAAAAAATGAAAGCCAGCCTTATGAATGTTTGTCCACATGCGGATAACTTGAAATAGTCTATTCTACCATATGCTCCCTTGAATGTACAGTGAAAGGACGGACATAGCATATTCTCATTGTTGTGCACTTCGGACATATTATTCATCTGTCAAAAATTGTAATAATCAGCCTTATGAATGCATGCGTACCCGCATTGAGCTAACTCGAAATAGCCTATTCTACTTCTCCACAGACGACGAGGTTTACGACGAGGATCTCCCGTCGTCACCTCCTCCCCAGGCTTCTCCACCCGACGAGATTGGATCGTTTCATGCCATGATCGCCAGGGCATCCAAGCTTTTCCAGCTCTGCCTGGAAGAGAAGAAGGAAGGTTTCCTTTATCAACGGCGCAAGACCAAGAGGAATACGGTCCTCGCTGTACCTCTACTGGACGATATCTGGGATGAGGGTCTCGCCCTCCTCAAGAACCCATCCACAACGCCTGCGAGAAGGGATCGGTACGAGAAGAAGTACCGGGTCCCGGACGCGGCCCCCTTGTGCCTTCGGGCACAGCCGACCCCGGACTCGGTCGTCTCCGCGGCGGCCAGGAAGAAAGGGCGGGGGGGGGCCTCGGCCTCTACGTCAACCTCCCCACCGGACGGCGAGGGAAAGGAGTTGGACACGATGGGACGCAGAGTCATCTCATCGGCAGCGACGACGATTAAGGCTGCTAACGCCTTGGCTATCGTAGCCCGCTACGACAGGGAGTTGTGGTACAAAATCGCCCCCCTGCTGGATTTCCTACCAGACGACAAGAGGGCGGAGGCCCTAGAGATCTTGCAGGAAGGAGAAGTGGCGTCGGACCACGCCATTACGATAGCGATGGACATCGCTGACACTGGATTTCGCCAGTTGGGCATCGCCGTGTGCCTTAGGCGGCGTGGATGGCTCAAGGCTACTGACTTCCGTCAGGACGTGCAGACCAGAGTCTTGGACATGCCGTTCGACGGGAGCAACCTGTTTGGGAAAACAGTGGACGATTCCCTACAAGTCATCAAGACGGACACAGAGACGGCCCGGGCTCTTGGTGTTCTCCAGCAACGACGGCTGCCCTTTCGGAGCGGCGGAGGCAAGCAGGGTGCCTCCAAAGGTTCCGGCGGTGGATTTTCCACCGATCATCAAGCGGCCCGTTCGTCGTCACAGGAGGCCTACAGGGGACGAGGCAAGTCGGGCTGACCCCGCCGTCATCGCCAAGGAGGACAAGGCGGCAAAGCCTTGTCGAAGCAGGACTGAACCGGCCGTGGGGTCGGGCCCCCACTGAAGCACCCCGGTGGGAGGCCGGCTGGCGAGCTTCGTCAGCGCGTGGGAGTCCATATCCACCGACCGTTGGGTGCTGGACGCCCTGGCCCAGGGTCACGCGCTCGAGTTTCTAAAGAAGTGCCCGCGCGTCCCCCGCGTGGCCAGGAAGGAACATCACGTCCCTCAACTTCTCTTGGAGGTAAAGGCGATGCTCAAGAAAGGCGCCATCGATCTCGTCCCAAAGAGGCTTCGGGGCTCCGGAGTTTACTCAAGATACTTCCTCGTGAAGAAGAAGACGGGAGGATGGCGTCCCATCCTGGACCTACGACGACTGAACAAATTCATCAAGGCACAGAAGTTCCGGATGGTCACCCTCCAGCACGTCCTGGGTCAACTGGAGGAGGGCGATTTCCTGTCGTCGTTGGATTTGGAGGATGCCTACTTCCATATCCCCATCCTAAAGGGACACCGAAAGTTTCTCAGATTCGTGGTCCAAGGGCGTCACTACCAGTTCAGAGCCCTTCCTTTCGGATTGAGGTTGGCACCCAGGGTGTTCACCAGGTGCCTCGCACCGGTGGCGGCGCAGCTGCGCCTGGAGGGGATCCACGTCTACCCCTACCTGGACGACTGGCTCATCCGAGCAAAGACAAAGGAGCTCGCCGCGGAGCACACGGCGAGGACTGTCCAACTACTCACGGACCTGGGATTCTCCATAAACTACGCCAAGTCCCACCTGGTACCCGCTCAAGACGCACTGTTTCTGGGAGCGAAGCTCGACACAGTGGCGCTTCTGGCCTCTCCGTCAGAGGAAAGGACGAAGGCCATCTTGGGCAAGGTGCAGCGGATGCTGGTTGCGGACGCGGCCAGGGTGATGTCCATCAAGTCCCTCCTCGGAATGATGTCTTCTTGCATTTACCTCATCCGCCTGTGCAGGCTTCGGATGCGCCCGTTACAGGAGTTCCTGGACGCTTGCTGGATCCAGACGACGGGCAGCTTTGAGGACCGGATCACACTCGACTAGAGCTTCCGACGAGCGATCCGGTGGTGGGGCGCCCGCGCGCATCTGACGGCGGGCATGGACTTCCAGACCCCTGACCACCAGAAGACAGTGACCACGGATGCCTCCCTGGAAGGGTGGGGAGCGCACACCGAAAATCTGCACGCGAGGGGCCTTTGGCTGCCGACGGAGAAGTCCCTCCATATCAAAGTCCTGGAACTCCGTGCAGTGTTTTGGGCCCTCAGGTCCTTTCTTCCGTCCCTCAAGGGCAAGGTGGTGAGGATCTTCACCGACAACACCACCACCATGTTCTACATCAGGAAGCAGGGCAGTACCAGATCCCCAGCCCTGTCCAAGGAGGCTCAGGATCTGTGGCATTGGGCCGTCGCCCAAGGGATGTTTCTGGTGCCGTTTCATCTGGCAGGGATAAAAAACACCATCGCCGACTCGCTCAGCAGGGAGCTGCGCTCGTGCCACGAGTGGGAACTACGACAGGATCTAGTAGACCGCCTCTTCCGACGGTGGGGCACACCCCAGATCGATCTGTTCGCGATGGCGACAAACTCCAAGTGCCGGAGGTTCGCCAGCAGGTTTCCCCAGCCGAGGAGCATGGGCGATGCTTTCTCGTTCCCATGGGAGGGCCTCTTCCTATATGCGTTCCCTCCATTGCCGCTGCTGATCCGGCTCATCAACCAGCTCAAGAGGTCACGGTGCAGGATGATCCTCGTCGCACCTGCGTGTCCGAGGCAGATATGGTTCCCGGACCTTCTGGACTTGTCAGCGTCCCCGCCAATCAAGCTGCCAGTGGACGCGGATCTTCTCTCCAGGGAAGGAGGCGCCATCCTCCACCACGACCCGAAGTCGCTGAACTTGCAGGCCTGGCTCCTGCAGCGTTAGAGTTTGGAGGTTACGACATACCGGCCGACTCCAGAGAGGTTCTTGCAAAGGCAAAGGCCAGGGCGTCCTCAACTCTTAAATGCTACGGACACAAATGGAAGAGGTTCTCTGTCTGGTGCCATGCACAGAAGATTAACCCTTTAGGATTACGGCTCCTCAAGTACTGCCGTACCTGCTGACGCTGGCCAAGGCTGGGCTGGCGTACGCTTCCATCAAGATTCATCTTGCTGCGATCTCCTGATACACCAGAACCACTGGACGGACGTCTTTGTGGTCTCATCGTCTGGTGAAAGAATTCATGAAGGGACTGTTCAGATCATTTCCGCCGGTGAAGGCCCCGTCCCCGGCGTGGGAGCTCAACGTGGTGCTGACCAAGCTCATGGGACCTCCATTCGAGCCTCTGCACTCAGCTTCGTTGAAGTTCTTGTCGTGGAAAACAGCGTTTCTTGTGGCCATCACCTCCGCACGACGGGTGGGAGAGATCCAGGCCCTTTCCTGCAAGCCCCTGTACTTGACTTTTTACGACACGAGGGTAGTGCTCAGGACGCACCCCTCCTTCATGCCCAAGGTGCCGTCGGACTTCCACCTCAACGAACCCTTGGTGTTACGTGTTTTCTTCCCGTCGCCTTCGTCGCCGGCTGTAAGGACTTTGCACTCGCTGGATGTGGCTAGAGCGCTGAAGTTCTACGTGGACCGCACGAAGAGTTTTCGGAAGACGTCACAACTTTTTGTGAACTTTCGACCTGTCAATCAGGGGAAGGCTCTCTCGAAGGCTTCCATTTCCAGATGGCTCTCCGGCTGTATCATGTACTGTCATCGGTTGGCAAACCGACCGCTGCCCGGCCGTCCGAGAGCCCATTCCACCAGAGCGATCGCAGCTACCACGGCGTTCCTTTCTGGTGTGCCCCTGCTGGACATATGCAGGGCTGCTACGTGGAGGTCGATGCACACCTTCACGAAGTTCTACTGCGTCGATCGGGATTCCAGGGAGGAGTCCAGGGTCGGCCAAGCAGTGCTGCGCAACCTGTTCGCCTGAGGTGAGCCTGGTGAGGAGGTAAGATTCTTAATGTTGAGTTTGATGTAATGCTTAATGTTGAGCCTTTGCCACCTCCCGTGGTTGTGCATGTGTGTACTGCTATGTATTCTTTATTCATGAGCATGTGAATCCATGCCAGACCCCATGCTGGAGAAGGAACAAGTTACTTACCTGTAACTGTTGTTCTCCAGCATGGGTCTGGCATGGATTCACATGCGAACCCTCCCGCCTACCCCTCTGCGGCTCTTCACTTGGTCATACTGCCACTTCACGTGCTTCCAAATCTGAAGATGGCTGCCAGAGGCGGTGCTTAGGTAGAGGGCAGTCATTGGCTGTGGTCAGTATGACGCAGAGACCAGTGATTGGTTATTACTACGAAAGACAGATCAGAAACGAAACTGATACTGGTTTTTTCTTTACCGAGGATTCCCAGCCTGACGACGGGGAATTCATGAGCATGTGAATCCATGCCAGACCCATGCTGGAGAACAACAGTTACAGGTAAGTAACTTGTTCCTTGTTGGCGGCAGTAACTATGGAGCCCTGGAATGGGTGCTGGCAGGGAAAGTTCCTCCACAGGACTAGAGCAGTTGGATTGTGTGGTTCTACCCTCTCATAATTTTAAAAGCACTCTATCATGTTCTTAGTGCAACTGTGTTTTTGCTGTTTTGTTTACATTACTGTAACTTCAATGGATGTCATCGATCATGCAGGTTTTATTCAGTGAGAGTGCGGTTTGCGCATGCTCCATTTAAAAGATATGTTGGGCCCCAGAGCCAAGTAAGGCATGTGGTAGATGAGACTAGATGGGGCAGAATCTGCTGGGTTTCAGACTCCCCTAAAAGGGCACCTAGACCAGCACTCCACAGTGCATTTACTTTTGATGACACCACCATGCGCACCCACGTTTACTCATTGTGTTGTAGTGGTGGCTGGGGCATGGGTGGCTAAGAAGTATCACATGACCCTCAAAAGGCTGGCACCTTACTTTTTTGGTGCTGTTAGGTTTTTGGTAATTGCATTGAACTAATTGTAATTTAAAGCAGTTAAGTAGTCTTTTCTAATAGTTTGGATTCTTAGAAAGTACTTATTACTGTAAGAGACCATGGACGAACGTTCATAATTTAATCTCCCTTCCTTCAGGATTCTCTGCCATTTACAGGCTGATTTACTTCGTGAGCTGCTGGTTGTCCTTCAAAGTGACGATAACCAGACGAAATACTGGGCAGACATGGTCTTGAGGCAAAGCTTGCTCTGATCACCTGAGCGCTTTGGATATCTGCACAGTATCGCTGGTCTAATAGAGAACGAAGAGCTGGTTCTTTGTAGAGTCTTGTTGTACTTTTATTTTCTGAACAGTCTGTGTAACTACATTGTTTTGAGTGGGAACTAACAAACATTGTTTAAGTAAAAGTTTTCCATTGGTTATACTTTTTGTATCTGATTTAAATTAAAAGAAGACGGGGTAATTGTTTTAGGTTACGATGGCATGTATAAAAGCTTTGAAGTGGGCTCAGTAAGGTATTAAGCGCTATTCAAGAAACTTGCATACATTATCAACACTGAAGGTAGTTCCATTATTCCCTGGGCTGCTTCCGTATTTTCAGTGGGATTGCCCCATTGTAAGCTCTTTTGTAAATCAGGCCCATAGTGTTCAAATCATTGCAGGTCGGGCTTCGATTGCCCCAAAAATAGAATGCATCGTCAGTATGCAGGGGAGGTGATTTGGGCTAGGGAGGAGGATGGTGCATGCCTTGTCATTTCTTGCGCCGCTAAGTCTTAATAGTACAGTTGCAAAACCCAGGGCAGTTTTTATGTTTTTGGTCGACAATACTTTGCGTTCTGATTTTGCATTCAGATACGTGTGGCCTTCATTTAGGTTGAAGGATATTACTGTTTTTATTAACATGGTTTTAAAAGTATGCATTTGTCATGTTGGTATAAAATCTAGTCTGTGTACTTGCCAAGACCGCTCGATAAAACTGTTCATACAAACTCCTAGGCAGCTTGAGGGCTGCTAGGAGTTTGTGGACTCCGAACTCATGGAAGGCTTAACTCCTTTGCTTCCCAAAAGGAATGCAGGCCCAGAAGGACAGTAAGTCCAAACTGCGGTTTATTACAGCCAAAACCAACAAGGATCAGAACACGGAAAGAAGAAATCCAGGCACTTCTCAGTGATTTTTGGCTCGCAGGCCAGTTTTGTTAGCGAATTGTCACATTGACATCGCAACCTGGGCCACTCTCCAGCAAACCGATCGTCGAAAGGGATTAGGCGTTAAGTGGTAGTCAACCTATAGCTGTCCTTACACATGTTAGTTCACTGGCTCTTGCATGTCAGGTGGCTGGCCTGGCCCGTACCTGATTACCTAATACTCTACAATGTTGCACTGTGAGGGTCTTGTCATTGGTTCTTGCCAGTTGCTACTCACCCCTAGGATCCTGAACTGTGATTGGCTAGAGCTGGTCTCCCCAGACCTGGCATTTGAAATGGTTCTCATCTCCAGATGGAACTCCTCAAGGTAATAAGTATAACTATGTGTCTGCATTGTAATTAGTGTACACCACCAAAGGCTATGAGAGTGCTCGTTCTCATCATGCAACACTCGTCTCCCGATGTAACTTCTTTGTTGCAAGCCTTTGTCTGGCTGCGTGAGTGTTCTTTATTCCCAGCTGCTGGTTTCGATTCATCATCTACTTTGCTGGTCACGTGTCCAGAGAGCGGGTTTTCGAGCTCTGCAGCTCCGAATTAGTCGTAATGTATGAAGAATTATTGCCATTTGCTATGGCTCATGTTACTGTAGTTCACGGAATGGCATTTCACTCGTATCTTTGTGGCCTTTGCAGCAGTCCCTGTCCAACACATTTTGCTCCTGTGTGCAGCCTGAATTTGCTTGGTGCAGATCCTGCCGAGGGTCTTGGCCTGTGATGATTTACCTTGGCGTCTACATTTTTGTGTTAGTCTTTAGTTCTCCATATGTTAGTAATACAGTGGTTCTGTCAGGTCCCATCGGTGCTCCTGCAGTTGCAAAGGTTATTTGCATGTAAGCATCTGCAAGCGTGTTCAGAATATTTTGCTTCTTGGTTTATGCGTTGCTGCAGTTAAGCTAATGACAAAATAATAAAGCAATGGCAGTATGTATGTGTGTCTGTCCTCTAACTTATAGAACTTTTCAGCATATGTTCTTGTCATGGTGTCTTTAACGACGTTAACAGCACAGCTGCTTGGCGCTTTAGTCGAGACTGTCAATTGCGTTCTCCTTAGTTGCATCCTGAGGCTCCTCGTCCACTCTGGGTAACGTTTGCACTGCTCCTGGGTTATATGGTTGGAGAAGTAGGGACCTTTCTGCATACGTGTCTGCCATGGGAGCACTAGGAATTGGTCCGAAATGGTATGGGTGGTCGTGGTGTTTGCAGTTCTTCTTCCGGGCCATGTCTTGTGGGAGGGGGAGCTGGAGTAAGATTTCACCATCCCTCTTCAAAACGAAGTATTGTGCTCCAGTGTCTTAAGAGTTCAATTTTTGACTTAACACTTAATGAAAATGTCACCTTGAGCAAATAATGTATGTCACTGTACATCCTTCAACACTGGAATGCCAGATATCAGTCTTATGTTGTGGGGCGCAGGGAGCCAGGAGGCAAGGGTAGGGTTGTGTATCCGCCCTGACGTTTTGCTCCTGCCTCAGCTCTATACATGAAGCTCCCCCACTTCTGCTTGCCAAAGTGCTGAACGTACGGATGTTTTTGTATACATTTCTATACGGTACATCATTATAGAATATCTTCAGACTTAAACTAAATACTGAAGGAAGGTGCTTTGTTCGTCGCTAGAGTACACCCACTTACCCAGCCGTCATCATGTTTACGTTTGAGGAGTGTGGGGGGGCGTTATGGTGCGTACAGTAGGGCCTCATGCGATCCCAGCACCTGTCGCTCGCAGTTTCCAGGTAAAAAGAAGCTGTGTACATTGGGCCTGAATGACAAGACAGGCGGGCTCCGTGCGAGCCCTTTCCTTTGCGTAATTAACTGTGCATAGGTAGTACAGTAGAAGCCGGGAGCTGCTGGCATCGGGTTGCATGGGAACGTGCCTCACAATGTGAGCTGTCGCTTCCTCCCCTCCTTTCCACGGCGTAGCTGGTTTGGTCTATGGCATTAAGTTCCCTCCGGTGTGTGTGTGTGTGTCTGTGTACGCGCGCGCGCGCGCCCCTGTCCCGCCCTGCCCTGCCCTGCCCTGCCCTGTCACTGGAGAACGAGCTTCTTGTTTCGGCTGATAGGAAAGAGAGTGAGAGTTCTGATGGTATGTCGCACGCAACAATGGAAAATCCGACGTGCCCGGATCATGCCAAGGCAGAGTTCAGTACGCGCAGCTCCAGCAGCACTATTGGTTCTTTAAATGAGTAACGCTATAACGTTGAACCATCTTCACTTTTTTTAATGCTTTCAGGTAAGTGTTTTTGTTCTCGGTTCAATATAGAACTACAAGGGCAAGGCACTGGTGTACCATCTGTGTCTGCAGATAGATGCACACATGTTGTATAGTTTACATGGTTCACACACTGCGATGGAATTACTTGGCAGAATGCGCACCATTTCAGTCCCAGTTTGTACTAATTATGCATTAATTCGATGCTCTTGCTCTGGCACATGGTTTAAGGTGGGATCTGGGCACTGTAAGGCCTTTTGTTTTTGTTTCCTTCTGCTTTCCGTGCCACCCGGGTTTGTTTCGCAAACATGACTGCTTATCGTTTCTATAAGTACCTTTGCGCATACGCCACAATGCACTAGGTGTTGAGATTGCCTGGGGCTGTCCCTCCGTCATCCAAGAACTGACCTTTAAACCAATTGTCTTTTTCGTTGGGTGTGAGCCTTTTTTCAGTGCGGTTTATCATTTGGCCAAAGGCGTAGATGTTTATTTTATAGTAGCTCATTTAGGACCTTTGCTTTCAAGTTTCCAGCAGAAATGCACGTGTGCTGACCTTTTTTTGTCCCATGTTCCCATGCCACATTTCTTAGGAAAGGATTGCTTTGATGATTTTAAGTTTTTCACTATTTGGAAAGCAATTACTAAATTGGGTTTCCCCCGACACGGCGGACATTCACCAAAGGACCTTAAATGTGGACATGGTCACCAATACTGCCTGTAAAGTACAGGGTATTTTTTCCTGTAGCCCCCCCCCCCCCCCGCCCGCTCCAATGCACGAGCCCTTTGTGACATCAGACAATGGAGACAGCAAAGGCTCAGGAAAGCAAAAGACTTGCATGTTTTTTTTTTTAAAATCATGTTCAAGAGGCATCTACTCTTTAATCATGTTTAGGACATCCAGTGTAAATTGTAAAAGCAATTGGAAGGATAATGCAGCAGGCTCAGCAAAGCAGAGATGAGCAAGGTTGGTAGAAATTAGATCTGCGGTAAGAGTTATATTTGACGTGTACGGTTTGGACAGTAATTTCTCACCAGGCAGCCATACAAGGTACAGTTTTTCTCGAGGAAGTGTCTTGATATTCTAGTGTAAACTCCTCCCAATGTTTCCACATATCTCCTTCACCTCACTTCCCCAGGTCTTCTCTCAAAGTCTGGTGCTCAGAACCACAACCTGCCCTTGGATACCCTAGAAACAAGGGGCGGGGGTTGTGGGGGAGTGGAAGTAGGGGAGGATCTGGCTCTCGATAACCATACTCTGTCGATGTATTATGAATTTGTGAAAGGCCGTATGCTGGCATAGTACAAAATACTGAAAGTAAGTTAACAAACGGCAGATTTGCATTCAGCGAATGGCACTTAATTTTATTTAGGAAAAACTCAGTTTACACATTGCCTCGGCAACAAATCAAAATCAAAACTATAAGTAAACTAATCCCAAAGTAGAGGGAGGATAGAACGAAAACGAACCGTGGATAAATATTGGCACGTCGATCAGTATCGAGTGCATTGCTTTGAGGAACCCGTGTTTCAACGGCGGAAGGTCTGATATGGTAAATTAATTCTCTATCTGGGTACCAGTAGGGATGGGTCGTTGTTGGCAAACATTGTGCTACAACTGTAACCGAGTAAGAAAGAGACCAATCGAGAGACAGAGGGGTTGACACCCTAGAGATGGAAAAGGGAATTCACATACTTTTATTTGAGCGTAAACCTGCGTTTCATCAAAAGACCGTAGCATTCATATTGAATGCATGTTTGAATCTTTTACACCCCGTAAATAGTGTAGCAAGTTTTAAATATCAAATGTGTTTAGTGCACGATTGTCATTGGCCTGATATTGTGGGGCTATATGCTTATCCGACCGTGCATTCGCTGAACAGCTCATGCGTCTGAATGACTGGAGTGTTGTCTGGCTGCATGGTGCTTTGGTTGCAGGGTTATGATTGGGTTTGGAGGGGTGCTCAAAACTGGTGTGTGCTTTTCACTGCTATTAAATTACGACCAGGTAGGCTGTGAGGGAACTAGTGTGTATTATGACGGCTGCAAGGTCGGCTAGTGCTCTGGTATTGTTTTTTCCGACCTCCCTTCCTGACCCCCAGGCGTAGGGCCAAATCAATATAGCAGCTTAATCGCAGTGCGCCTGTGAAAGTTGGGGTTAGCTAGAATTGCATGCATTTGCTGGTGGTTGGGTAATACCATAGACGTGCTTTGCACATGGCTGCATTGGAGATTTGCATGATGTACAGTGCATCCCCTACCGAATGTGTACGAGATAGGTACATATAGGCTGCACTGCACTGTATGCGTTTCCCTAGCGTGGGCTGTGTGTATTACTTGGGTGTTGCTGTATAGGTCTGCATGCGCTACATGACTGTAACCGCACAGGGAAGTGTTTGTAATAGAATTGTCGCAAGCTCAAGATACTGTTTGGCTTGTAAGAGAAACTACACATGTGCTAAATGTGTTGGAATATAATTGCAAAGCTGTGGATGGGTTATGAAGTTATTGCTGTATAGTGAAAGCATTGATCGAACTTGTCTTCCTATGCACAGCACATCACCCTAACCTTATGGCAAGTCCTGCCCAGTTAAGTTCAGCTTTATTCAATGTAATGTTTGTCCTGTTAACATTTCTTTGTCCTCTCAAAACCTCTTTGTTCGCTCAAGAAATGTTCCATGCCATTCAGAAGAGGCAGTCGTCTTGCCCTCTTGAAATCCTTGGCAGATCACTTGAGAAGTTTAATTTATATGTGTATAACTGCAGACATTTACTTGTTACTCATTAGAAGGGAGTGTGTTAGATAAGTTTGTGTTTTTGTGTAGTGCTACATCTCGTCTTTTGGCCACTTCAAAGTGCTTGGCTGCCTGTGGATGGTTTCATGGAAGTCTGGCCTAGTGGATATTTCCTGCCTTGTATACCTTATTGGACAATTTCTTTTTGTTATTTACTTGTTTATAATCAAAGGTCAGTTTGATTTTTACAAGAAGTTGTTTTACATAAAAGACACCATGCTAAGAGTAGTAAACAGATAACAAGACGAAAAACGAATCATATTTGAAGTGAAGAAAAAAAAAGAAAAGCCATTTGCCACAACACGCAAGAGTCAAACTACAGAGAGCCATACTGGCTTAATTGGCAGTGTCTGTTGGTAATCTAAGTGCAGCTTCCAAGATCTTTACTGCCGTCGTTGACCATTTTGTTTTTTCACCTGAGACCAGGCGGCACCACCATGTGTCTTCCTCTCGAAGCGATACATCATACATCAAGGGTAGCAGGTAAGCATCACGCAAAAACGCGGTTTTAGGACAGTTCAAAAGTAAGTGTCTTATGGTTTCTACCGTTTCAGTCTCAGCACATAGTCTACAAGTTCTTGATACTGATTTAGTCCGGATAGCTATGATTTCTTGAGTTGGCATTTGGTTGAATCTCATTTTCATAACTATTTTCTGCAGTCTTTTATTAGGAAATTTTATACAGTAATTCAGAGGTCGATTTAGCTTGTTTGTTGTTGGGGGTAAAAGAGCAAATAGCTTATTTGCTATTGTTGTCTCACCAGTTTGGATCCAGTCTTCTTGGGCTATTTTTGTCTTTATCCTATTAGGATTTTGGATAAGATCCTCAGACGTGCAAGCCAAGTCTGACAGCTTTTTTGAATTTGTGTTCCCATTTGTTCAGTGCGTTACAGCGTCCTTGGTTAAGTTCTGCCTGGATCAATTTGTAAATCGGAAGAGTGTCTGGTAGAATAATTTTCCGAAGTAGTCTCATCTGACTTTGTTCGACTGATGCTTTCAACGATAGCAGGCCCAATTCACGTCCGATAGCTGATATTGATGACGATTAGGGAAGGCCTAATACGGCTTTCCACAAGAAACCTTCCAGTTTCGACCATATAGTATCATGGATATTTAGGGCTGCGTCCATACCGTAAATTACAGATGGAACCACCTTTTGTTTGTAAAATTGAATTGCAGGTAGTAGGGAAAATTTCCTATATTTCCGGTCTACTAGTTTAGCTTGGGTTGTCAAAGTTTTGATTTTAGCCCACAGCACTAGATGGATTGCTTTTTCCGATCTTGTTGAGTCAATCATTATTCCCTAGTATTTTATACTAGCGACGGTCTCTACTTTCGTATTGTTCAAGTACCAGAGTCCGTTGTCTGAAGTTGTTGGTCGACTTTTCCCCATTGGACTATGTTTTATTTAATCTGACTTTAGAAGCAATGTGACCAGTGGATTGCTCGCCACTCGGTGTTGTCTGATTCCCCCAGCTGAGTGTGGTGTGGTTAAAGTCTGGTCTGCCGTCTGGCATGATAGCTATGCTTGGCTTCCCTGCTTGCAGAAACGAAGTACAGCTACTCCTAGACCTAGGACCATTGCCATTTCAAAAGGCAGCAATATGGGAGTTGTATTTATACCGTGCACTGTCACCTACAGAGTTGGTCCTCAGGCGGATCTGTAAACTAGAAGGTGGGTTGGGTTAGTAAGGCTAAAGAGGGAGTAGGATAGTGATAGAAGTGTCCTGTTGGCAGCTTCAGTTCGGTTAACACTGTGCGCTGAGCTTTGGTGTGAGTATCTGATCGATGCTAGACCTTGTGTGCTGTTGGTGCGGCTTATTTGTTGTTTGTTGGTGCAGTGTGGTAAAGTGCGTGTGAGAGGTGGTTGTGTGGTTTTTTTGTATGAGTTAAGTATGTGGAGATTTTGAGCTTTTTGGTTAGTGGGTTATGTCTCGCAGCTGATCTTCACAGTTTGGCTAGACGCCTAGATTTGAGAATCCTGTATGGTGGTTGGGGGCCCAGGTATCACAATACGCTACGTTTCCCCATACAATAGACAAAGATGGAGGCCACACCTAGACCCGAGAGTCCTGCACAGTGGGAAAAGAGTCCAGGGTCCCACAAAAAACTGTCATCATAGGATAGATCTGGGTGGAGGCGACACCCAGACCTGAGGGTCAAAGTGGATGTGACGCAGGCTAAAGTTCACAATTCTAATTAAATGTGGCACTTGCTAACATTGCCAGTTCTATCTAAGTGTAGCACGTGCCATCATTCACAATTCTAGGTGAGGTATGCTAAAACTCATAGTTCTGTCTAGATGCGGCGCAGGCCGATGTTCAAAACTCTGTCCAGGTGTGCCACTTGCCAACTTTCACAGTTCTATTCAAGTTTGGCACTTGCTAACATCCCCATATCTGCCTAGATGTGGCACAGGCTAATATTTATAACTCTATCCAGGTGTGGCACTTGCTAACTAACTTGTCTGGATGTGGCACAGGCTAGTGTTCCCATTTCTAATGGAAACGTTAAAGAGTACTATAAACTAAACAAGGGCAGGAATCAATTGTTTCCCCAAACATTTCTATAGAGGTATATTGAATGGATTCTGATTGATCATAATTCTTCTGTGCTTTAAAAGGCAGCTTTACTAAACACAATTGGTTCAGCTAACGGAAGAAGCCTAAGCAGCAGTTACTCGATGGTGTACAAATTAAATGGGGGCGATTTCATTAAAGACAGTGTCTTCACTTGTCCAAATTGTGATGCTGGGTAAATCCATTTACATCAAAGAGTCCAAGTTTCCTTAACTGGTCAAACTGAGATAACTTAGAAGTGTTTAGACATACAGTGTATCGGTCAGATGGTTCGCCCAACCCTACACGAGCCCCCAAAGGAGTTGACAACTTTTCTTCCTTAGATCCCCCAGATCCTCCGCCTCATTTCATCTCCCTCCATAAGAACCCCGATTCCTTCTGAATCATCCACTTCTCCAATGACACGTCCTGTTCTCTAGCCCCTCCTTCCTCACCATCACTCTATGAAGCCTTCCTGCTTTCCTTCATCCCCACTTTGAGCTTGGTCTGCTTATGTATACCACTTCTACTGTTGCCTTCACTTACTCCATCCACTCAAGTCTCCTGAGTCCTGCACCAGGAGACCCCATGCATGACTACTAGGATGTGTCTCATGTAATGCCTTCTTCTCACTTACACCACCCATACGATCATCTTGACCCATCTCGCATACCTACTACTCCTCGGCTTGCCCCGCCCCCTTGATTTTCCTCACCATAGCCTCTCGGTTCCCCGATTCTTCCCCGCCCTGCATCCTAAACTCCACGTGTTCCCATGAGCCTCATGCTGGCTCTGTCTGGAGAAAGGTTTCCGGCAATGCCCACGAGAAGTCAGAATTTTCTGTATGATTAATCCCTGTGACCAATCAATGTACTAAGCCTGGAAATGTCCCCCCTGAACTCCCCCTGCGCAACCACCCCATGAAAAAGCTTCAGGTGCCACTACTCATTTGTTCGACATGGGTCCACAAACACACCTTACATGCAGTTTGCTTTACTGGTCGAGTAGTGTCAGGATTTGTGAAGCTAGTCTTCCTTGTAGAGTTACCAGTTACACATGGTAAGCAATAAAGTTTCAATTTAATAGCTGCTCAATGTGCCTGCTAACACATGGCCTGATGGTCCATACTCCCAGAGTCTTTTCCCTTGAACATATCAGCATAACCTTCTACTTCTAGTTGACCATTTTCAGAACACACTTTAAGGTCAGTGCCATACTTTGTTTTTTTGCTCGCCGCCAGACATTTTTTCCCAAACCCGAGGTTGGGAAAACATGTGGTTTTCCCTCAGAGTGTCAGACTAACAAGTTTAAGAACTGGAACGTCCGTGTCTGGACATGCCCCTTCCCAATTCTAAGCCCCGCCTCTGGAAGCCATCTTCAGATTTTTACTGCACGCTTCAGTGTTGGGAGTCCTCGAGTTGCTATCCGAGCTATTTGTATGATTCGTGTTTTTCAATGAGAAAAGTAAAATTTTTGTTCCAAAGAGCCCATGTTCTCTTTTTCCTCATCTGCTGGCAACGGGGATCCCGGTGAAGTTCTGTGTCCCTCAAGGGTGAAGATTCTAGAAGGCCATCCTGGGCCTTCATTGCTCCCTGCGATCATGTCAGAGGAGGAGTGGCAGTCGCTCTTCAGGTCCTGCACCAAATGCAGGCTAACGAATGTGTTGAAGACCAACACCTACAATGCCTCTACTTCCTACACCGCGAGCATAAGGAGGTAGAGTGCGAGATTTGCCAAGGTTTTTCTAAGAAAATGACGAAAGACACACACTAGGCTGGCGGCATGGCTCAACTCGAAAAAGGCCTCTGACCTGTGCTCCGAGCAGGGTGATGCCTCGTCCAGGACCTGCCGGTCCGAGGAGCAGACTTCTAAGTCCTTTCAAGGCGTCCCATCTGTGGGGGTCCAAGATGAGGCCGAGACCCGCAAATCTTAGTCCACCGGGTTCGCTGCTGATGCGGGTCCCAAAGTGGATAGGGCGCGATCAACATCACCCTCTGCCTCCATAGCCAGTCTACCATCAAGTCATCCACCCTGGCAAAGCTACGGGAGAGATCATATAAGGCAAGAGTGGAGGAGAAGGCAGCGCACCCCATGCAGGGTCAACAGGCTCAGTTGAAGTCTTTGTCGATGACTTAGTCGACGGGTACCACTAACACAGAAGCTGCAGGCGCTGATCCTACGAGGGTGGCTCCTGTGGGGCAGAAAGGTTCCATGCCCTCACGGTGGAACACTGCTGCACAATCCTTGGTGAAGGATGCAGGCACCCCAGAAGGGGCTACGACACCGACCCAGGTCCTGGTGCAGGCCCCTCAGGAGGGAAAAGGGTGGGGGGCGAGGAGGCCCTGAAACAGTCCTCCCAAGTCGCCGCCAAACTATGGAGGTTTCGTCCATGGATGACGAGGATCAAGAGTCGATGGATACCGTCCACGTGGACGACGACTGCGCAGGGCTTAGTTTTCCTCCTCTATCGAGAGGCATTTCCTTAGACATTCTATCGACTCTCCACACTCTGGTGTCGGAGATCCAGACGAGAATGCCCCCGGCACCAGTACCTGCAGCGCCCCAGGTCCCTGACAAACTACAGACGAAAAAGAGGAAGCATCATTTGATGCCCCCATATCAACCTCTTCTGCCATGTCGGGTGCCATCTCCCCGAGCGTACCCTGATACGGGGACGGATACGGTCACGACTGCGGATGTAGACGAAGACTTCGTCCCGGAGGACAATGAACCGCCACATTTAGATGCTCTTCATAGGGTTTACCCACCAGACGAGGTGGGATCGTTCCACTCCATGACTATCTGGATCTGGGATTCGCCATCCAAAGTCCTGCTTAACGCTATCACAGAATGCGCTGTTCCTCGGCGCCAGACTCAACACTGTGTCTTGCCTGGCATCGCCCTCGGAGGAGAGGCTAGCAGCCATTCAAGGAAAGATGCAACGACTGTGTCGGCGAAGACGGCCACAGTGCGGCCCATCAAGTCGTTAATGGGCATGATGTTGTCCTGCATCTACCTCGCCCATCTCTGCAGCTTGCAGATGCGACCCCTACAAGAATTCCTGGATGCCCGTTGGATACAGGTGTCCGGGAGTTTCACGGACAAGAGCCCTCAACAAGGAGTTCCATTGGGTGATAGAGTGGTGGGGGGGATCTGCTCTCACATCGCCCAAGGCTCGGGATTTCATAAGCTTCCATACCAGCAGACGGTCACCACGGATTGCTCCCTGGAAGGTAGGGGAGTGCACACCGGATGTCTACACGTCAGAGGCCTGTAGCTTCCGGAGGAGAAGTATCTGCATATCAACATCCTGGAGCTACGGGCGGTATTCTGGGCCCTTAAGTTATTCCTACCATCTCTGAAAGGCAAGGTGGTGAGGATCTTCACTGGCAACACCACCACCATGTTCTACATCAGGAAGCAGGGGAGCACTCGATCCCGAGTGCTCTCCAAAGAGGCCCAGGACTTGTGGCAGTGGGCAATCAGTCGGGGGATGTTCCTTGTCCCTCTTCACCTGGCGGGAGTCAAGAACACCATTGCAGACTCGTCAGCAGTAGACTGCGCTTCTGCCACGAGAGGGAGCTTCGTCAGGATCAGGTGGACCGCTTGTTCGTGCAATGGGGCAGTCCCCAGATCGATCTGTTTGTTGCAGCAGCGAACTCCAAATGCCAGATGTTTGCCAGCCAGTTCCACCAGCCTAGGAGCTTGGACGCGTTCTCCTTCCCGTGGGAGGGGCTTTCTGTATGCGTTCCCTCCTTTCCCTTTCATGCTACGAGTCAACAACACACTCGGACAGTGCCAATGCAAGATGATACTCATTGCCCCGGCGTGGCCGAGGCAGATTTTGTATCCGGACCTTCTCGTCCTGTCAACGGTGCCTCCATTCAAGTTGCCGGTTGTTCTGGATCTTCTCAACAGACAGCGAGGGGCAATCCTTCATCATGACACAGGATCGCTGAACCTGAAGGCTTGGCTCCTGCAGCCTTAGAGTTTGGAGGTTATGAGCTGCCAGCGGACTGGAGGGAGGCCCTCGCCAAGGCCATAATTTAAAATGTTTTGCTACGTGGTGCCGGTCACAGATTACCCCTCTGACGGTCACTGCTCCTCAGATCTTGCCATACTTGCTGTCCTTGGCAAAGGCTGGGCTGGCTCACGCATCCATCAAGGTAAATCTGGCGGGTGTCTCACGCTACACCAGATCCCCGGGAGATCCTCTCTGTGGTCGCACACACTCCTCAAGAGTTTCTCAAAGGCCTTTTCCGATCCTTCCCGCCGGTGACTGCTCCTGACCCGGTGTGGGAACTCAACGTGGTTCTGACGACACTCATGGGGGCTACCTTCGAACCTATGCATCAGGCCCCACTCCAGTTTCTCTCATGGAAGATGGCTTTCCTTGTGGCCATCACTTCTACCAGACGTGCAGGTGAGATTGAGGCCCTATCCTGCAAGGAACCGTACTGGACTTTCCATGAGTCAAGGGTGGCGTACACACCCCTCTTTCATTCCGAAGGTTCTGTGGGAATTCCGTCTGGACGAGCCTTTAGTGTTGCCTGTTTTCTTACCTAAAACTTTGTTGCTGGTGGAGAGGGCCGTGCAACATTTGCTGCACGTTGCTCGTGCCTTGAAGTTCTACGTGATGCGCACAAAGAGCTTTCGGAAGACTTCTCAATTATTTGTGAGCTTTGGTCTGGTGAACCATGGGAAAGCCTTGTCCTCCAAGGCTTCCATTTTAAGGTGGCTCTCCGGCTGCATCATGCACTGCCATCGGTTTGCGAACGAATCGTTGCCCGGGCCGTCTGAGAGCCCACTCCACCAAAGCGATTGCTGTGAGTATGGCGTTCCTGTCTGGTGTGCCCCAGCTCGATAATCTGCAGGACTGCTACGTGGAGGTCCACGCACACCTTCACAAAGTTCTACTGTGTCAACAGGGATTCCAGGGAGGCGTCCAGAGTCTGCCAAGCAGTGCTGCGCAACCTGTTTGCTTGAGGTGAGTCTGTTCCAGGGGTGTTAACTGCTTCTGTTGAGCCTTGCCACCTTACATGGTTGTGTAATGTTGTACTGCTGCGTTTTCATGAGCATGTCCAGACCCCATGCTGGAGAATGTTTAAGTTACTTACCTGTAACTATTTCGCTTCTTGAAACACTTGCGTGTTATAAATGCCATATCGTATCATATTGTTCTCCAGCATGAGTCTGGCATGGATTCACAAGCATACCCTCCCTCTAGCCCCTCTGCGTCTCTTCTTGGTCATACTGCCACTTTACGTGCTTACCAAATGTGAATATGGCTGCCAGAGGTGGGGCTTAGGGAGAGGACTGTCATTGGATGGGGCAGTATTAACCCAGAGGACAGTGATTGGGTAAACCAAAGTGAAACAGTTTTTTCTTTTACCAAGGATTCCTAGCCTGACGACAGGGAATATTCATGAGCATGTGAAGCCATGCCAGACCCATGCTGGAGAACAATAGTTACAGGGAAGTAACAAACCTTATCCCAGCACAGATCCTGTAAT
Organism: Ambystoma mexicanum; assembly: GCF_040938575.1. Lineage (NCBI taxonomy): Eukaryota > Metazoa > Chordata > Amphibia > Caudata > Ambystomatidae > Ambystoma > Ambystoma mexicanum. The sequence continues at coordinate 197,624,444 of NC_090937.1, read as the reverse complement.
CTTGCATGACTTGTGTTTTCTTTAGTGTGTATCTATATATTTGTGGACATATATCGGTGGGGAAAACCAATTATATTTTTAAAATCAATCGAAGTTACTGTGTAACTACATAATTTCTTGTGTATTTATTTATTGTTCACTTGTTAGATGCTAATACAAGAAACAAATACTGTTTCAAAGCGCCCACAGGGTAACACAGGGAGGGGGACAGGGGATGATAGACAATTAAAATGACAATACATACAAATAATCAATATAAGAAAAAACTTTGGGGAGGGGAAGACGATCCTACTATGCCTTGCGAGTGTTCAGAACGTGCAAGTGCAGAAGGAAGAGAGAATGGGATGGGTGTTGTGGTGGTCGTGGGCGAGCAGCAGGTGAAGTGCAATGAAAGGTAAGTGCAGGCCTTGAAGGTTGGAGGGTGAGCTGAGGCTAGACCGCAGCTGGGATGATACGATGTGGGTGGTCATGACCCGAGGATGCATGCGGGCCTTCCACACCAATCAAGCTACTGTGCGATTAGCAGGGGATAGGAGGAGGGAGCGAGAGTGAAGATGGATGGATGGATGGATGGATGGAAGGAAGGAAGGAAAAGCTAAAGAGGAAGGTATTGAGGCTCTTATGGAATTAAAGAAGGTTCTGCTCAAGACCAAGAGGGTGGGGGAGGCTGTTCCAAAGAAGGGAGCCAGTTGAGGAAAGCGATGGACCACTTGCCCTCTGTTTAGCGAACCGCTTTACTCAAAAGGAATTGGTGCTAGAGGGGCGCAGAGGTCTAGAGGCAGAATATTTAATAAGTAAGAGTTGCAGATGGTGTGGTCCCAGGCCCCAGACAGCCTTGTGGATGATACAGAGGGATTTGAATTTAAGCGTGTAGCAACCGGGAGCCAGTGCAGACTTTGTAGGGCAGGAGAGATGCAGTCCCTGGGCTTGAGGCCAAGGATAAGTCTTGCTGGCCTATTCTGGATTAGCCAGAGGGGGTCACAGAGTGGACGAAGGTAGATTCAGGAGGAGGCTATTGCAATAGTGAAGCCTCGAGAGAACGAGAGCCCCTGAAACATTGAGCCTCTGGGGGAAGGTGAGAAAGGGTAGAATTCCTTTCAGAAGGAAGAGCTGAAAGTGGGACTACTTGGCAATGGCCTGAGTGTGAGGGAGGAAGGAGAGCGAGAGAGAAGTCGCAGATGACTGAGGTTTCTGGCTTCAGAAGAGGGAGCAGGGTGAGTGCCCATGGAAGAAAGCCACAGTGAAGGGAACAAGTAGGGCTCAGTGGTCCCAATAGGAATGATCTCTGTTTTTTCTGGCATTGAGGCAGACATCATTGGAAGTGCATCAGACCCGAATGGCAGAGAGACAGTTGGGGATGATGGAAGGTATAAGGGCGTCCGCAGGAAGTTTGAAGAAGAGTTGTGTGTAGTGAGCATAGCACTGGAAATTGGGGGAGAAGGAGATTAGGTGTGCCTGCAGAGTAAGGCAGTTGAAGAGCCATGGCGAGCGACTTGAGCCCTGGGGGGGGACGCAACAAGTGGAGAAGGAAGTAGGTGAGGAGAAGGTGCCCCGGATGACTTGGGATGAGCGGTCAGTTAGGAAGGACGTCAGCCAGTGCAGTGCCCGCTTGGAGATGCCATGGGTATCATGGAGTCTTTTAATAAGGATGCAGTTGTTGACCATGTCAAATGCAGAGGAGAGATCAAGAAGGATGAGGACACCAGGGGAGCTAGAATTAAGAGATGCGCGCAATTTTTCACAGGTGTTCAGAAGAGTAGTTTCCTAGACTCCGGCTGGTCGGAATACAGACTGATGGTCGTGGAGACTGCCAACAACTTCAGTGTGAGAGTTAAGTTGGGGCAGGGCCAACTTCTCAAGCTGTTTCCCCAGGAAGTGGGTGATGGAAATGGGCTGATAGTTGGCTGGACAGGAAGGGTCAGCTGATGTTTTTTTTAAGGCTTGAGGGAGGATGGAAAAGAACCAGTAGCGAAGGACTGGTTACAGAGTTCAGCAAGTGCAGGAGCGAGAGAGCAAATGTTGTCCTTAATGGTTCTGGATGAGCAAGGGGCAACCTTTTTGGAAGAGACATTCATGGAGTGGACAACTCTGGTGACTTCTTTCCTGTGAGACAAGGGCGAAGGAGGAAGTAGGAGGGTGAATGGCCAAGGGAGGCAAGTGGGTAGGGGATGGGTTGGTAGAGTGCGTGACAAGGCTGTTCAGGATGTCCTGAGATTTGGTGAAGTGGGTGGCAAGTGCACCTCAGATTTTGAAAAATTCAGCCGTGGTGTTAGAAGCGCCAGATACCCGTGCCTGAATGTGGGCCCTTTTCTCTGCACGGATAGAGAGTCTGTAATGCGTTTGGGGCAGGCGCCAGGCCAGTTTGTCAGAGGGTGAACCTTAGGTTTGCCACTTCCGTTCTGCAGCTCTCCACTTAATTTGAGGTCTGTAAATTCGGAGCCGTACCAAGCGTTACACTTAGAGGCAGGTTTCAGGCGGATTCTCATGACTGGGGCAAGAATGTCAAGGGTGTTGGTGTTGGACAGGTGGAGTTTGCTGAGAGCAGAATCAGTGTTTGGAGTCTGAGTTGGGCAGGCAAGAGGGATGAAGGTGCTAGTGAAGGCAGCATTTGACACAAGTTTAATCGGACGGATGTTCGTGAACAAGGTTGGCAGGGCTTTTGTTTTCAAAAGGCCATAGGGTCCCAGGTGGGAGTAGAGAAGAGTGGTCAGACCAAGAGAGAGGGGTGACCAGAGCAGTTGAGAGGGAGGGCAACTAGAGTGTGTCCGGCAGAGTGGGTTGGACCAGAAGGGAGAATCGAGGGGGATCGAGAGGTGCAGTGGTCAATGAAGGGAGTGGGTGCTGTCCCAGGGGAGTCCAATCGGATGTTAGTCACCCAGGAGTAACAGGTTGGAATTGGTTGAGCGTAAGGAGGAACAGAAATCGGTCCATTCAGAGAGGAACAGGGAGGTAACACCAGGAGGCTGGTAAATGGTAGCAATGGTCAGGGTGGAGTAGGGAGAGGGAACCAATTTGTATACCAGGATTTCAAAGGACAAATAGAGCTGAGTTGGTAAGATGGAAGAAGGAACCCACTCAGAAGATTAAGCAACTCCACCACCAGCACGCTGGGGTCGAGGCTTGGAAATGCCTTGGTTATTTAATATAAGGTGTCTATGTTGTTGTATTTAAATGGTAACAATGTTGTGTGTGCTTAGAATGTATTGTATGCTGATGGTGAGCTAAGTTCCTAACAGTGTTGATTGTAGTTCTAAATCATAAAATACTGTTGCTTCAACTTTGTCTTCAGGAATAGATTACACGTCAATGTTGGCATTACCATCCTTTATAAACTTTAGGTTATTATGTTAGGTTACTGTACTTTTATACTGACCCAAATGCTCACTATGGTAGTTTCAGAGTGTCTAGGCTTGTCCATGGAGTGGTTTACTGTGCCCCTGCCAGGGGTATTCCTACTTCAGTATGCTGGAGAAAAGAAAATGAGCGTGGGGAAGGTGAGAAAGCGGAATCAGGAAATAGATGTTAGAGAGTGGGGTACAGTGTGTGATTCAGCGACAAGAATGTTAGTATTTCATTATCTTGGTGCAATTTCTACATTTCCACTGACATAAGTATGTTCCTTCAGCATTTGTATCCACATCATCTGTTTGCCCAACATGCAGACAGAATGTAGATATCTGTAAACCGTCTCAAGTGAAGGGGTCTGTGGTGTCATTGGGAGTAATTCTGTAATGCCATAACAAATCTTTACAGAGTGGGGGGAGGTCTTCCAAACTCAAGTGGCCTCAAAAGCGAGTTGAGTGCTTGGGGAATGACTCTGTTCATCCTTTTGTCTAATCAATTACATCTGATGTGATGTATAGAGGTGTAACTTTGTGTGAGACATATACAATTGCTGTTATCCAAAATCTTGGGAGACTATACAATGAGGGCCACTATTGCAAAGTATTTCTTTTTGGGTAGCTTTTACTCTTAAAATACTTATGAGCAATTCTATTTTAGCACCTGGAGCTCATTAGTGAGCTCCTTTCAACCAATCAGAATGTTCAGAAAGCAGTCTAACTACTAGTATTGACTGCTTTTTAAATAATCTCACGTCGAAAGCAGATGGGGAAACCACAATGCAATTTCCAGACACGTTTTCTTTCAACAACTCACTTCCTCTCTGGGAGGTCCTTTTTTGGCAGCAACACTCTAATTGACACACCAGATAGCTAAAACATGGGACTATACCTTCACTTTACTATAGATAGTTTACTTGTACATGCCGCATTATGCATGGTCATGCTAAACCGAAGCAAGTTTAAACAAGTTTGAAAATAAAATACTTAAAGTCTAAAGGCAGCCTTTTTATCACAATTCGTCAAGGTTTGCAATGTTGAACATTCTTCTCACTGGTCCCATCCATGCCTGGCTTCCGAAAATGTTACTTGGTGGCCCTAGTGAGTGGTAATGAGTAGTGACTCGAACATTGCTTGAAGGAATCACTTGATATCTCCCAACAACAAGCCACTGTGATATACCACTCAATAAGCAATCTCTCGAAATCCTTCACTGTCTCCTCAATCTTATTCCTTGGGGGCCTATCTGCCTCCAAAATGACACAATTCTTGTGCCATTTGAATAGGTAGTATACATTCCTAGTCACATGTTTGCAATTCACACACCATTACTTTTACTGGGCAAGTATTGAATATGAAATGCGTAAAGCCTAATCTGCCTAGTTGTGGTATGGCTATTGACTGCTCATGGAAACACTTCAATACAAGGTTAATTATGTACATACAACAAATCCACTGCTCCAAACAGGTTGCCTGTGCAAATCCCTCAACAGCCTAATATTAAGCATTAAAGCACAGAACAGTAACCTTCAATAACTATCCATGTACTCTCTCCTTTATCTGCCTCAGTCTGAATTTGCATGAAGCTTGCTCAGATGGGCTTGTAACTCTGCAAAGGAGAGAGCAGTAATGGTACCAAGAAATAATTTTAATTTAATTGAAAATCAGTTTAAATTGTTTTTTGTTGATTGGTTCCTATACATTTAACAAATCATTCTGCCCCTTACCCTTGTAACTTGGGGTCTTCCTTCACTAGTCCGGTCTTGGTCTTGTGCAGAATCTTCTACATCACCCTCCCGGCTAAGATTCTTGCCTTGATCACAATGGCTGTAGAATGTCCATTTGACTTGTGGAATGCTGTCTCTGGAGATGGTGTCCTCTGAGCTGCCAGACCTCGGCTTGCTGCCACGTTGCAAAATGGGTGGACTTTAAACTTAATTGCAATTTCAGAACGGTAAGGACCTTGTTGTAGGTTAAACGTTTAAATGTGCGGTGGTCTAGATCTCTGGGGCCAACTGCAGTCGCCTGCATAGGATCAAGCACTGGATTTCATGTTACTATCTTTACCCATACCCTCAATTGCTCATGTTTTATGTGTGCCATTTGCTGGACAGGACTTAAAACACACACAAAGGAATTTGGACTTCAGTATGTCTCTTCCACTGGGCAAATCACGATTTATTGGTTCAATGCTGTGGGAGGTGCAAGTCTTTCAGGCCGGCGCTTGACAAGTATAGAAATCTTCACCTTAGCCTGCCCTTTCGGTGCTCCTCAGTCACGTTTGCTTTCCCTGCTAAAGATTGCAGCAGGTGAGCCAAGTGCAGCGGAATGTACAACATGTTACCTCATCACTGTTCTTAGCCCAATTCTTCCCCAAAGTGGCACACTGTCCTATACGCTGGGGCAAGTTTCATCCGCTTGAGATGACAAATCCCAGCCATGCTACACCCTCATCAGGCTTTGCCATTGAAGTGCAGTTTAGGCTTCTACTCAGAGCGAGCAAGGGACCCCTGTGCAGAAGACCCACTCAAGCTAGCGAGACTTGGCAAACTTTATTGGGTCCTTTTATAATGCGTAGATTCGACAACGCAGCATTTTCTTTAACCAGTCTGTTTGAAAGGTAGTCTGCAATAGTTTAATGTGAAATTGCATTTCTCAATTTATAAAATTGACAACGTCGCATTTTACAACACTCCTTGTCCCTTCTTTTTGTGACTAATCAGTTTTTCCTGATTTCTTCAGTTACAAACAAAGCATAATGTTTCATTTTTTTTTTTTTAATGTCTGCATACTTGGTGTCTGAAAGTGCTCTGAAGCATACAACCGGTATCAGGATGGCTATTTTATGAAAACATCTAAATAAATGGGGTATGATCTAGGAATATATGGGCAATGCTTCTAAAGATATATTTGGGATCATACTCTCAATCGGACATCACGTGAATTCACTGATCGATCACGTCTGTTATTGATTACATGACACAGATCTTTACATAAAAGCTGCAAGTTATGGGTCTAACTTACAACCTTGGACTACTTAAGTCCTCAGTGTTCTTCATATTTTCCTATGCCAGAACCCCAAGCTTGCCCCTTGCTCAGTGAGTGGTTCTGCTGACATTGTGTGTTGTAAGTTATCACCTTAGTAATTTGTCGCAAATATTATTTGGGTGCTTTCTTCTAGGCCTCCCAAAAAGGTATGTGAGCCTGAGTTTTTAGACTTTTATTTACAATAGTTCAAATACACTGCAACATCAAACAAAGAGAATAAAGAAGTTCAGTGCAATTTGCACAAAACCAAGAGAAGTAACTCTACACAATGCTGCAGAAAGAAGTCAACAATGCAGTAGGAAAATGAAAGAAAAATAATCCAATAAGTACATTCGAGTCCACAACAACATAACTAGCAACAGAAAATAAACAGACAAACCACACGCACAGCAAGCTTTCGGTGTTCAATTGTAACAAACACTTGGAAATCAAATTCAACCAAGGTATTTTGTGCCAGGACTAACTCTGGAACAAAGTTTTGATAATCATGTGCGTTAGGTTAGCTCTTGGGTTAGACCAAAGTGCCAACCAATGTGAAAGTGGGGCTGTGTACCAGTCATCACCTGGACTCCTAGTTCAGTGTGTACGGCATAGTTCAGAGCTGAACTGGGAATACCGATTAATGTTTTGCAGAAGGTGTTTTCTATTATTTCAATAGGTGTGATTTTCGCAATACCCCAAAGGGCCGCACCATATTTAGTTGCGGCCTAGGCCTGTGCTCTGTAAACTTCCAGAATCAGTTCAATTGGCTAGCCTTGACACGTGTTCTTAAAATGAGACCGAACCCCCCCCCCCCCCCCCCCATCCCCTCAGGGCCTGTTTCATTTTGGAGCACTGCTTCTGTATATGTGAGGCCACCCACCAGTTTTCATTGAAAGTGACACCCAAATAGTCACATTATCCCACCCGATAATTTCACCATTTCTCAACATTCGTCGCAAATTTATCCTTCTTCCTACTCCACTAGAGCACCCCATTACTGCCGATTTTTTTTTTTCGAATTTACTGATAGTTTAAGATTGAGCAAAAAGGCAGTGTAGGTGTCTAAACGTTGCAGAGCGATTGAGGTGCGAGCAATCAAGACCGTATTGTCTGCATATGCGAATACAGGGAGGGGCAATGCACCCATCCTAGAAATTCAGCTGATGTCTCAACCAATGCCTTATATAGGCCATTAATAATATAAAGAGCAAACACCACAGGGGCTACCACACAACCTTGGCGCACTCCTGAGGCTACCTCGAAGTGACCCGTACATTGACCCTGTTCTCCAAATATCACACAAGCTCTGGTATCCTCGTGGATGATCTGTAATACCTTTACCAGCTCAGCAAGGCGCCCTATGGGCCTGAGCACCCACCGCAGTGTAGCTCTATCCACTCTATCAAATGCTTTGCTCAGGTCCATGAATACCAAGTATACTGGTTCACCCCTTATAAATTGAGGATGCTCCTGCCAGGTACAGATTGAGGGCTTGGTCTCGCGTCCCCAGACCTGGCCGAAAACCGTACTGAATATTTGAAAGGACCTCCTTGTCTGAGATCATTCTTCCAGGTGCTCCAAAACCACACGTCCAAAGATCTTAAAAGATGTATCCAGTAAGGAAATGGGCCTATACGATGGTGAACGTCCTGGATCTCTCTTTTTAAAGATTGGGTAAATTATTGAATTTTTCCAGGACTGTGGATATTCCCTCAGTTCCAGATAGGAGTTAAAACAACCAGTCAATAGTGGGGCCCGCAGCTTCAATTCCTCCTTAAATAAGTTTGCAGGTATTGCATCTCAGAATGCCCGCTTATGCAATTGTTGACTAACTGCGGTTTGCACTTCCTTCAGTTAGCCGGAGTGTAGTGCTCTGCTCCACTTCCTGACCTCTAAACAAAGACTCAAAATGGTCTAACCAGGCTTTAGGACTCGCATGGTTCTCTCTATTGGTCTTACCCCTCATAGAAACTGGTCCACCTGCTACAAATTCCCAAAACATTTTTCAGTGCTTGGTTAAGACTTCCAGAAGCAGTTCTTCCCATGCCTGCTCTTCTAGGCAGTTTTTTTTGTAAAAGCCAGGGCACTTTTATACTGTGCCCTAGCATTAGTTAGCTCTCTCCTAATGCTAGTGCCGTCCCGCAGGATCCCCTCCAGAGTATTCTGTGCCAACCTACATGTTTCATCAAACCAACTATACCTATTATTTTTACCAGATTTGAAATCATGCTGTCAGGGATTTCAATATTTCTTCTCTGGCAAGTATGATTGCCCTTGGTTCTGTAACATAGGATAAAATGTGTACAAATGCGGTCCAGGTTCAGTTGAACCGCCTTGGACTGTGTGGACACTGGGTCGATCTTAGCATATTTTACCCTACGCTTGCATAGGGGATTAATCTCCCTGAGGTCCAGGTGCAGATGATTAACTGTAAGGATCCCGGGATGTCCCACCCTCAGCACCAACCTCAAAGGGGAGTGGTTGCTATGGATCTCATCGACGACTTCAAAATCCACAGTAAGGGGCCATTGTTGAACACGCATACAAAAATAATCAATTATGGATGTGCCTTGGGTACTTGCGAATGTAATCTTCCCCGGTACATCCAAACCTGTGCTTCCATTCAAAGATTGAACTCCCCAATCCACAAACCACGTATTAAACTGGAGGCCCATAGAACACATCCTGTCATTAGACAGTTGGGGATTCAAGGCATAAAATAGTTTTCAAAAATTGATTAACAGAGTTTGCTAATTAACATGTTTTTGATTAGCAAACAGACCCCTTTGATTAGCAATTTTGTACTAATATTGTTAATGTCACCAGAATGTATTCGTACCCAAGAAATGAAATGAACAATAATACAGCAGTTTTGCGTACCGCTGAAAAAAGACATGGAGAGGAGTCAGGCCTTGCAAATTCTTTAAAATTCAGCTAGACCTACAGGTAGGGTATCTTAATTTATCTATTCAACCTAAGAGAAATCCACTCGAACCATAGCAATGGAGGACAAGGCATTTAAAATCTGATTTCTGTAAAATGGTGCATGGCGCTACAAACCCGATTTATGTTTGGTACACTGCTACCACCCAGAGGCCAGCCATGCACAGTGAAACTTTTATTTGGCATTCATTGCAAACAAAGTAAATATTAAATAAAAGTTGCAAACATATCTTGCAATGGGCAATGTAAAAGGCATGTGGATATTTTTTCTGGCAATATTTGTTGCACTTTGTAATTGTAAGTCACTCTAATTTCAGCAATACAATCACAGAAAACCCTCAATATGATGCATCGTCCCAAACAAAATGAAATATAGTTGAGACTATGAAATTTAGATCCACTAACCTAAACTTTACTGTAAAGACTGGAGATGATGCAGTGTTTTACAGTATCAATATTGTAATGTAACAAGTTGCATTTCAGGAAAGGAATTGCAGGGCTGTCTTTAAAAAAAAATATATCAAGTTGACACATACTGGTCTTTGCCAGACAGGGTATAGAAAGCTTAAATAAAAATCATCCTGATTACTTCTGGTTTGCCTAGCACTCCCACACATGCCTTTGCCACTTAAGGGTAAAGGAGATGATTACTGCTGCACTTTCTCTCCATTAGCACTTGAAGTGAACAGAAAAAGAGGGCAGAGAGAACACATAGGGCAAGAAAGGAATGTAGGGTGAGCTTTGCTTCCGTTGAAGAGGGTAACTTAAATAGCCAGCTTTGCTACACAAGTGTCCATTTTATTAGCAAACCTACAGAATTGCATAGCAAATTGCTATACGCCACTGCATATTTTATGCCTCAGGGATTTGGTATCCCATAAACAGTCTTCACCTGGATCCAGCAGATCGATAGGAATCCCGCTACCCAATTTGGCATTGAAATCCCCTCCCAAGACCACAGTTGTGTTTTCATTCACCAAGGACAGATGTTATGACTCAAAGTTCCTTCAGCGCCCCTAGACAACCCTTGTTTAAAACATGCAGGTTATTATAAAAAATTAACCAAAAGCAACTCCTGGCCCTGCTCAGGTGATAGTCTCACATAATGTAAAGTGGGGTCTTTCCAATTTCCTCTTCATAGTTTAGGAAAGACTTCAACAAGATTGCCATACTCCCGTGGCAGCGACCTCTTCTACCCTTCATTGCTGGGGTACATACAGAAACCTAGCCATCCAAACACACACGGCCCGTCGCCCATGTTTCCTGTAAAAAGATGTTGTACGACATCAAATATGTCACCATTCCTTGTTCATAAATGTTGTCCCCGCACCAACAATATTCCAGCAAAGGAATGTCATAACAACCCCGGGGTGGAACCACATGCTCCATTATAAGGCAGGGCCTTGCCTTTGGGTCTTCTACAAGACACTCAAACGGACGTTCCCTCCAAATGGGGGAGCAAGTCAATCCAATTCTTCGATACCCGATAAGGCCCCAAAGCGGTTTGCAGTAACAGTTGCACGCTCCCTTCCTGCACTGACCATCTTAGTACACCAAGCAGGGTTAAGTGCGGAAACAAGGTAGTCTAGCACGGTCAAGGCCATAATTGAGACTACCACAGAATCCCCTTCCATCCATTTAGTGGTCTTTCGTACCCAGGACACCCCTCTTGCCATCAGAATGGCCCACGGGTTGATCTTCTTCCCCGGTAGTCTAGAATGAATCCATTGGGAGGTTTTGTTTAAAAGGAAGGAAGTTAGTTGTTTCTTCCGCACAGTTTTCCAAACATGGCAATCCTGTTATGTCTCCCACTAGAGGATTTACCTCTGGAGGGAGATCAATAACCACTTGTTTTGTACCTCGAGTAGTGGGTTTCCATATTGGATGTGGATCAGGGGCAGTGGGTAGCCTTGGTACATTATTAGATGTCATAACGGGTCCTGCCTGTACGGATTAATATGGGCAGGAATTACCGAAGATTCAGGGTGTTTAGTTCCACACTTCTCTTTCGGGATTTGTTTGGGGGTTCCATTCCCTATGGTTGAGCCAAGTCCAACACAAATTGAATTGTTTCTTAGCTCTACCATTCCCTTAAACTCCTGAACGTCACTATTTAACCCCCTAATTATGTCATCAGGAATACAGGGATGTGCTCAAGGAGCTTTTAAGTGCAGTGATTCCTACAAGGACAGAGGCCAGCTTTTTGTCCTGGACCTCACCCAATATTTTGAAATCACTAGAAACTGAATCCATTGAATTATCAATAGAACTTGGTGCTGGGCAGTGTGGCCCTATTCCACCCACCTCCCCCAACCCCCTCCCCCTGCCCCACCTGTCATGTACCCCCAAATTCTGTTCAACAAGTGGAGATTACTGCTCCAAGGTAACCAGCACAGGCTGGGCTCCCATCACCACTCGTTCATTAGCATTGAGACTGCAATTAAGGCATTGGGATAAACTGGGGGGGGGCTACTGTTTAGCGAACTGAGTGGTAGCAATATGATCTCACGATCGCTTGTATGAGAGATGGCAACCTCAATTGCCCTTTCTGTGCTCTGAATGCGTTCTTCTATTTTACTTGCCATCTGTTTCAGGTAGTCATTCAGAGTTGGTTGATTGAAAGTCCTGCATAACCTAGAAGAGACATGACTACCGTTGCCTTTTTTAGTTTTATTCATGGCCACAGTTGGGTCCATCCTACCCATCACCTCAGTGGGCACCTGACTGGGCTTACTTTTTTTAGTTTTATTCACAGCCAGTGGGAAGTCTTTAGCTTTACGCTTAGACGTAGTTTTGGCAAATATGGAACAGCTTGGGCAACTATAGAACCTATGTAAACTGGGAGGGTGGGCACAACAAAAGCTCGAAGTAAAGTGCAAGTGCAAAGAAGAACATCCTTAAAAATTCATCATACAAATACATTGGAAAATGCACAGTAAAATGATTAACAATTCATTGATGATGAGAGATCACAACAAACAGTTAAACAATCCGGGCAACAACCAAACAGATGCCCAAGGTAACCACTGGCTCTAGCTAACAGTCACCCAAAAATGTAGAAGTCTTTTAAAATGTTTGTACAATTGCCAGGCAGAGAGTGAGGAGGACAAAGGTGGAAAGTCAGAGTTCCAAAAATCTCAATTTCTTGGGGTCCACCACAAGAGCTGTTTTCCAAGCTGCAAACCTAGTGAGGCTAATAAACTCCACTCTCTCTAATAGCTAACTAGCTGCCAAGAGGGAGAGAACACTTGCAGGGCTCTCGCAGCCCCCCAGACAGACAATGTGCACACAAAGTGGTTTCTCAGTTTTTCAACAATCCGAGTGTGTTTGCAGCAACTCAGGGGGGACAGCACACCATCAAGGGTAAACCAGGCACAAGCGTCTACCAGAGTTTTAAATACGGAGGGTGACTCGGAGGGCAGAGAACACCCGACGGTTTAAGGAGCCGCCTTAGTCCGTCTGCACCCCGCACCCCACACCCCCACCCTCGAGACTGGAAAGTTTGGCGTTCACAATTAACAATTGGAAAAGGAAACCCATTCCAGCATGTTAACTCACAGGCAGCTTGATTTTGTGGCGCTGAAGCCACTTGTCCATATGTGCTATGCTGTGCTGTGACGGGCGATCTAGGAACCGTGGGCTCAAACAACAACCAAGGGGCTGAGCTACTCTGCTTCCTGCACAGACTGCAGAAAGACTCTGCCACGCTCGGCTCTGTGGGACAGTTTTAGGTAAGGAGCTCCACTTCCAAATGTGAACACTGCCAACAGACTGCAGACAGCACACACCGCGCAGACTGCAGAAAAACTCTGCCCTAGACTAAAAGATTACCAAACCTCGCATACATATCGGAGCAATCATTTTTCTTGTACATCACTTTCTCATATGCAAACAGTATAAACAGATCATTTATCCATTCATCTATCCGAGGCTTTTATGAGCTTGAGTTTGAATGTTGAGGATGATCAATAACTTCAGGCAGGAGGCAGATAACCCTTTCTGTTATTACCTGCTGTTTTTGCTTTGCAGAGGTCTCCAGGATGCTTCAGCTCACAAAACACCATCAGAGCATGTTTTCCTAATTTTAGACAGTTAGAAACCATAGAATGCAAGATCGAGCAGCCATTAGCACCCTGTAATGGGGCGCTCTCCAGTCGTGATGCTCGGAATGTGTTACGAGCAGACTGGATGCTGCTGACCATCTCCCCTTCCCTGATTCTCCTTCCTTTCCCCATCCTCCTCCTCACTACTTAGCACTCATGTAGTTACCTACTCAGCTGTTAATGGTGTGTTTTTCTTTATTTTGTATTTTTTTTTTTGAGAAAAAAAAAGAAACCTACCTTTTCTGCACAGCCCTCTAGTTCCCAGCAGGTCTCCAGATAAGCATCATACCAGGCCTTTTTATGCATCAAAAATAAAAATCCTGTAAATACAACATCTTTATTCTTTTCCTACGTAATTATACCATCAGTTTAGAGCTGAGGGCGGTGTAAAGGTCAGGCTACTTGACGGAAACCAGAACGCTTCAGTTGATTTTCTATCTACATGGATGTAATTGCAGACCATGGAGAAAAGCCTCTGAAATAGGCAACTATTTATCTGAAGCCTTTCAGATTCAGCTTCTGCTGTTGTGTCAAGATGCCCATGGGGCAAATGGGACCATTGTGCATGTTTTCCTTGCATTGTAGGATCATATAATTAATGAGATGGAAAACTGAGTTACAACTGAGAATTCTCGTTTATAACAAATTTTGTTTTTTTTTCTGTGAAAGCAAACCAGTATTGTACACAAGTATTATTCGGAGTTCATGTGCTGTGTTCGTTTATCAGCCAGATGCATGTATATGGTGTGTTCATACACATTGTGTAGGAGGTTTTCCACAAATGTAATAAATAATTTGAAACCAGACCTCTTTGCTGAACTGTTTTGTTTCTAATGGGTCCTGTTCATTTTCAAGTTTTGTCATGTTTTGGTAGCTTTTTACATAATTTCCTACACCCTTGCAGAGGCAAATAATTTGCCCTCTTATAATTTCATTTACAGCCTAATAATAAAAACTGTGCGTAAAATGAGTATCCAAGATCTAGTTTACATTCATTGAACCTTAAATTAAGTCAATGCGATAAATCACTACCAATGGTCAGTGGCAGCATAGTCCTTGCTTAAGGGTCCGCAATTGTTATTACACCAATTGTCAAATCCTCAAGACTACAATTAAAACATCCAATGCCTGACCTGTAAAAACGGTTACATTTGTGATTGAAATATAAGCCCAGCAAAACCTATCCCTGCAGTGATAATAGTTGTAACAGGAGATACTGGATTTATTGATTTCAAGTAGGGGGTGTCATGTAAATGTTGAAAAGAAGAGGCGAGTATGTGGATCCTTGGGGTACTTTGCAGGTGAATGGGCAAGGCTGGGAATTATAGGGGCCCTAGATTGTGGTTTCCGCTCTACCCATTAGGAAGGCGGTGATCTAGTGTAGAGCAGATTATTCAATACTAATACTCTGGCTTGCATCTTTCCACAAAGACAGATGTTGACATGTCATGGTCTCCCCTACTTCTCAGAACCTCTCCAATTAACATACACAGTACTTCAGGGATCTGTCCTATCCCCCTCCTATTCAATCTCTGTAACCCCCCCCCACCCCCACCAGCGCCATGCACTCGTTTGGACTACATTTCTACATGTATGCGACCTATGCACAGATCCTTCTCCACTTCTACAAAAATACTCTCCTTTGGACCCATGCTTGGCCTTATGTCTCCAGCCCATAAACCCCTGGATGGGCCTTAATTGGCTGAAACAGAACCCCTCTAATAAAGAAATTCTGCTTCTAGGAGACCACCTTAACTTTTGGAGTGAACCTCTCTGACAGTCCATCCTTGATAAATGTTCCACCTCTGCGGACCACATTAAGGATCTTGGCTTGCCTTGGGGATCTTGCTTCAGCTGTCTTTAGTCACGTCAGCTAGGTACTTCTCAGGAGGGGCCCATGAGCCGGCCGACCTGAGCCGCAACACGCATTCCACAGCCCTACAACCTTGCTTGGCACAGCTGTACAGCGGTAGCCCAGTCTCATCGCATCAGAGGAACCTCGGAGGAAGTCGAAAAGAAAATGCAGTATCAAAGCTGTTAACCAATCCTATACCACATACTCCCCTTCTTTCCTTCCTTAACAGTTGCAACTGTCTATTCTTTAATCTCCATTCTCTAAAACTAAGCTAACATTCTCTGACTCGGCCTCCATTCCAATCTGCTCATCGGAATGAAGAGCACCTAAACCTCCCCATACCCCCATAATCTTTTTCTCTTCTTGCTTGCCCATGCGCTCTGAGGAGGCCCCCTGTGGCATACAGTGCGTTAAACGAAAAAGGATAAATATTACATAGGCCACACCTTCCTTTTTCGCCTTACTACTTCTCACAATCCAGTGGTTTGTTACTTTATCACCCTATCTAGATTATGGCTTTTGTCTTTACCATAACGTCCTTCTGTATTGGAGATTTGTCTTACTTTTATAAATGCATGTTTTACTTGTCAAGGGGTTCAGTGGAAGACTATGGCTAAAATGATGATCACCTGTCTACTTCTCCACCTCTGGCGATTTTCACGTTTGTTTGCAGTCTAGAGACATTTCCAGAAACTAGCTGTGCATTCTACTACTAGAGGCATCGCTTGGAGTGGGGGGTGGGTGAGGGTTTCTTGAGGAACACTGTTTATTTGCTGTTTCAGCTTGAACCTGGTATGTTCTCATTTTACATCTGCATGGCCCCAGAGCTGGGATGTTTTTTTTTGTTTTTTTTTGCATTACGAATATCATTTTGAACCCCATATATTTTTTGGGGTGTAAACTTTATCATTTTCATAGATAATCAACCAACTACAGTAACAAGTTACATTTTATCCAAGAATTTAATATCAATGCTAACATATATAATAGGCTAATCATTTAGTTAAATAGTTCCTAAAAGATTATGATTATATATATATATATATTAGATCACATGCTGTGCATAGGCCGACATCTAGTGGAAGTTGCGGAGTATTACAGTTTGTTTTTCGAAACTCGAAAATGGGCGTCGACACAGGGCGTGCCAGTAATACTATCCCTAGTGTGACATCCACTGTACCCATGATCCCTCGCACGTGTAGGACCCTCAGATTGTTTTTTTCCGCCATAGTGGTCGGAAGCATTCAGCGGAGTTCCCTGGCATTAGCCATTCTTTGTAAAAATATTGTTATATTTACCCCTTTTTTCGCCATCCTAACGTCGAGCCGCGGAGATTCGACACTCGACGCCGAACCGGAGAAGAAGGCGACCGTCGAGAGCTTCACGACGGAGTGGGCCTAGGAAGGCCTCTGGTCTCGGCCCGGGCCTCGGAAGGCCTCTGGCCTCGGCCCTACAAGTAGGGAGAGTGGGGGGTGGACATACTCTTATATATTCTCTTATATATATATATTCCTACACTTACCAGCCCGCTGCATCAAGGTGCGTATGGAGGGTACCCCTTTTCCAATTTTGCCCAAAGTGCAACCACAAGTATCCTTGGGTTGACACACGGCATGTGCAATCTATGCTTGCCAAGGGATCACCCCGAGACAAATTGCAGAGCGTGTAGTAGGTTCAAGCCTAAAACACTAAAAAGACCGTTCCACCAAGCGTTGGGCCCACCACGCCAGGCGGCAAGAGGCCATGGCCGCGGAGGGTGCCTTCAGCGACGCCGTATTTTAGGACGGCGAGGGCAACATGGCGTCGAAAGACAGCCAGGCGCAGGTCCCAGACCTCGGAAGGTCGTCCGGCAGGGCGGCTATGGGGAAGACTCCCGGCGACGTAAGTGCAACCCACAGCACTTCCAAACACACAAAGTCCCACCGAGACTCGACACGCACGTCAAGCTCTCGGAAAGAAGCACATAGGGAACGGTCCGAATCGGCGTCCTCTGGGCGTTCGCGATCTAGATCGCCGCATGACGCCAGGCAATCATCCACTATTGCCACAAGTGCCTCGCTCCCCAGGTTAACCGAGGTTTGATCGTCTGAAGACGAAACCGACCTCTACCCCCAGACCGCACTCCGGGAGTCGGCTTCAGTACAAGTAACGTTCATTCCCGAATCCCAACCTACACGGTCGAAGGATAGTACCACCACTACCGAAGCTCGACGCCAGGCGTCGAAAAGCTCCTAAGGCCCAAAGAAGCAGGGCAAACACACTTCCAGCCACGGGGAGGGGGTAAAACAGAGGAAGCAGTCTCAGCCTACTTCCACACCACAGAAACACTCCACTCAAACAGTCAGATAAGTCGCACTCCTCTATTATAGATGAGTCAGGGAAACCTCCCCCAGGCAAAGTCATTCCCAGTTCAAAAGAGGGGTCCAGTGAGGACATAGTCATGTCAAGAATGTCATCATTGGCAGATTTCTATTCTAAAAATCCCGAACATTTTCTCACTTATTACCCCGACGGGTCGGCACCCTCAGGCTCCAAGGATCCTATTCGCCCCCCCCCCCCCACCCCCAGTAAAAAGTCCCGGTTCGAAACAACACGGTCTTCAGATCCCTTCCACATGCAACCTTATTCTCAGGAACAAGAAGATCCTTCCCTTTGTGAGGATACATATTTGGGCATGTTGGAAGAACAGCCTGGGACAGGCTACTATGGGGACGATGAGGAACTAGAGGAGGAAGAGGACGACCCGGAAATATACAGGGTAGATTCCCCGGTAGATAAGGAACCACCGGTTACCAACTCCCCTGTCGACAACCAACCCCTCCTAAATGAGGTCCTATCTAGAGCAGCAAACCACTTTCACATTGACACCCAGGGTGCTCAAGAGGAAAGAGATTTTGCCGAAGAGTTGGTGGGAGAAAGGAGACCTGTTGCGCAGGCCATCCCTATCCTTAAGTCCATCCAAAGAAGAATAGACCCTTCATTGGTAAACCCCAATCTCACCAGGGAAGTTAATCCCAGGGTTGAGAAGCTATTCAGGGCAGCCCAATCAGACCCACTGTATATAAGAGGGCATCTGAAACCGGACTCCCTAGTCATTACAAACACCCGCAAGAGGGCAGGAACACCCTTGTCATCGTCAGAAGCTCCTCCCGACAAGGAGAGCAAAAAAATCTATGGGTTCGGCAGAAAGGTTGCCTCCACTTCCGCCTACCAAGCAAGAATCGCCAACTCCACCACCCTACTGGCGAGTTATAACTGCCACCAGTGGGAGGAGGTCGCGGCACTCATAGATTCCGCCCCAGAGCCCCTAAAGAGCCAATTGGCACGAGTGTCAGCGGAAGGGAGAGCCGTATCCGGTTGCATTTTAAAGGCAACCTTTGATGCCGCAGATAATGCCGGTAGATTGATAGCATAGGGTACTGTTATCAAGAGACACGCTTGGTTACGGCAGTCTGGATTCAAGGCCGAAACACAAGCATCATTGTTAGACAAACCGGTGGAGCCCGATCTATTGTTCGTAAAGGCGGTCGAGGACGCGCTTAAAAATGCCAAGGACCAGTATGAAACACTCCAGTCCCTAGGTCAACTAACCACCAAACCCCCTAATCAAAGGGGTAATGGCAATTTTTGCCGCACATGCGGACAAAATTCCCAAAGAGGGTCTAACTATTCCCAGGGCCAGGGTACGCAGTGGAACAATAACCAACGGTCTACCCAAGGTTATAGTAGAGGGAATAAGAGAAGACGGGGTAAAGGTAGAGGCAGCCGCAGTAGAGGCAGCGGCACGCCTCCACCAAAACAGTGACGCTCCGTTCAGGGTCCCTTCTCATGCATCCCCAGTAGGACGCCGCATTTCCAACTTCACCCAGGCTTAGGAAGGGATCACATCAGACAGATGGGTGCTGTCAACAGTGTCCGCAGGATACTGCATAGAACTTTTAGAGCGTCACCGGAACCACCCTCCACGACAAAGAACACATTCTCTAGACCACCAAAGAATCCTCCTCGAGGAGATCGTCAATCTGCTAGCAAAGGACGCAATCGAACTCGTCCCGGGACACCAGGTAAACAAGGGTATTCAACTTACTTCCTTGTACCAAAGAAAGATTTAACAATGCGCCCAGTATTAGACTTAAGACCTGCAAACAAATATGTCAAGCCCCAAAAGTTTCGCATGACTACTCTCCAAGAGGTAATCCCCCCTCCTAAAAAAGGGGGACTACATGGCAACATTGGACATGAAAGATGCCTATTTTCATATTTCCATGTTCCCAGCGCACAGAAAGTACTTGCGCTTCAAGTTGGACAGTCAAAGTTCAAAGTACTGCCCTTCGGTATAGCCTTGGCTCCAAGGGTATTCACCAAGGTACTGGCGGTGGCGGCAGTACACCTACGCAGGGACGCAATCCCGGTGTATCCTTACCTGGACGACTGGCTCATCACGGGGGAAACCCCAGCGATTTGCAGAACGAACATTCAAAGAACAATCGACCTCCTATTCAAATTGGGTTTCTCAATAAATGAGAAGAAGTCCAGTCTGGTGCCAAGCACCTCCAAACAGTTCCTAGGAGCTATCCTAAACACACAAGAGGGGTTGCCTTTCCATCAGAGGAAAGAATTCGGAATATACTACTCCAAATTCCACAATATCAGGCCGGTCGTCCGATAACGGTAAGCAAAGCAATGCGTTTGCTAGGCATGATGGCGTCATGTATTTACCTGGTCCCCCACGCGCGCCTGCGCATGCGTCCCATGCAGGAATGGTTGGCGAAACAGTGGTCTCAGGCAAGTGGGCAGTGGGACGATCTGGTGGTCGTTTCGCCAACACTCGTACAAAGCCTTCACTTGTGGACAAGAGAAAATCTGTCCAAGGGGAAACCCTTTTACGATCCCGAGATACAGGCGGTAGTCACAACCGATGCATGCCTGACAGGGTGGGGAGCTCACCTCCTCCACCACACAGCTCAGGGGCTCTGGTCTCACTCAGTGGCCAAGAATCACATCAACCTGCTAGAGCTTCTGGCAGTATTCAGAGCGCTTCAGGCGTTCGAACCCTACCTGCTAAATCTGTCAGTGCAGATCCGAACGGACAGCACTACAGCCATGTTTTACATGAAGAAGCAGGGAGGGACTCGTTCGCCAAATCTGTCCAAGCTTGCCCAGAAAACCTGGACATGGGCACTCAAACGGAACATCTTCCTGTCATCGCAACATGTTCCAGGGGATCTCCATTCTCTAGCAGATGCACTAAGCAGAGATCCCCTCCCAAAGGAGCACGAATGGTGTCTACACAGAGAAATCGTAGAAGATCTCTTCTCTCGGTGGGGTTCCCCCACCATAGACCTGTTCGCCACAAGCGAAAACAGACCATGCCTAAGATTCGCGTCCAGATTCCCACAACCAGGATCCCAGGGGAACACCCTGTGGATGAACTGGTCAGGAATGTTTGCATACGCTTTTCCACCAACTCCTCATCAGGAAGGTGGTGAACAGGATGAACAGGGAATCAATGACGCTCGTCCTAGTTGCTCCCATGTGGGCGAGACAACTGTGGTTGCCACACTTACGCAGACTAGCGACGTGCGAACCCATCAAGCTCCCGGGCTGGTACAACCTACTGTCCCAGCATCAGGGTCAAACAGTACATCCTCTACCCAGCTCAATGAACCTAGCAGCATGGCTCCTGAGGTCATAGAGTTTGGACATCTAAATTTGCCTCAAAGATGTATTGACATCCTAAAAGAATCTAGGAAGCCTAACACGAGGCACTGCTACTTTGACAAGTGGAAGAGTTTCGTTATCTGGTGCCAGAATAGACAAATCAACCCAGTTGATTGCACTCCTTCTACTATTGTTACATACATGCTCCACCTGCTAGATGCAGGACTGGTTTTTAACTTGCTGAAGGTGCATATGGCAGCTCTGTCAGCCTATACCAGCTCCCATAACAAGGTGTCGTGGTGGAAAGTTCCAGTGGATAAAGCCTTCATGGAAGGAGTAAAGAGACTTCACCATCCTATTTCAAACCCACCACCAGGGTGGGACCTTAATGTGGTGGTAGCTAAACTCATGGGCCCTCCATTCGAACCCATGCATAAAAGCAGTCTCAAACACCTGACTTATAAGACAGCCGTTTTAGTAGCTATTACATCCATAAGAAGGGTTAGTGAAATTCAGGCTCTGTCAGTGCAAGATCATTTCTTTACAGTTCACAAGGATAAACTGGTTTTGCGTACACACCCTAGGTTCTCA
Organism: Ambystoma mexicanum; assembly: GCF_040938575.1. Lineage (NCBI taxonomy): Eukaryota > Metazoa > Chordata > Amphibia > Caudata > Ambystomatidae > Ambystoma > Ambystoma mexicanum. The sequence continues at coordinate 197,602,920 of NC_090937.1, read as the reverse complement.
CCGAAGTTTATTTCCAAATTCCACGTGAACCAGTCCATCGAGCTTCCGGCTTTCTTCCAAAACCCACAAAGCTCGGCTGAGGTGACACACCCTAGATGTGCGTAGGGCGGTCCTCTACTATGTAAACAAGATCAGACCGCTAAGGAAAACAGACCAACTGTTTGTCTCCGTAGCTACAGGCAGAGAGGGGGATCACGTCTCTAAAGGTGCCATCTCTAAGTGGATTATTAACTGTATCCAGCTGTGTTACTCCCTTTCTGAAAAAACTCTGCCTTTCACGCCAAGAGCCCACTCTAAAAGAGGCATTGGGGCCACTCTGGCTTTCATTGCAAATGTACCCCTTGATACCATTTGCAAAGCAGCTACTTGGAGCTCTATTCACACTTTTACTCAGCACTACTGCATTGACACACATTCCAAGACAGATACACAAGTGGGACAAGTAGTTCTAAGACATTTCTTTGCTCATGACCCTTCTCACATCCCACCTCCTTCTTCAGGTACTGCTCGCTAATCTATGCACAGCATGTGATCTAAGCAGATTCCACAAGCCTCAGAAGGGATACATTACTCACCGTAATCGTATTTCTGATGCTTGTATCGGCTTAGATTCACATGCGACCCACCCTTCCTCACCTCTGAGAGAAGGCGCATGGATGCTTGTAGTCTTACCTTTCTTTCTATCTGCTTGGATTATCTGTACTCGCGCTACTCCTCATGCTACCTCATGTCAGAAGAAATACAATCGGAGGGTCCTACACGCGTGAGGGATCATGGGTACAGTGGACGTCACACTAGGGATAGTATTACTGGCACGCCCTGTGTCGACACCCATTTTCGAGTTTCGAAAAACAAACTGTAATACTCCGCAACTTCCACTAGATGTCGGCCTATGCACAGCATGTGAATCTAAGCAGATACAAGCATCAGAAATACGATTACGGTGAGTAATGTATCATATATATCTGACAGCATTAACTAACCCATATATACTAATATTATACTATCAACCCTCTGAACATATTTACTGTACTTATATATTAACTGAGGTCCAGGAAACCGAGAAAAAAACTGTAAAGAAAAGACCAACACACATTCACACACGTAACATAAATACACTAAGATATATTAACATGTATTCATACATTTTTATTGTGACTTCAGTCATACAATTTGTTTCTATGAACCAAATAGATTGTTAAATGGTGTCCAAATTGACATTCCCCTGATTTCTCCCATGATACATACATTTCTCAAAATCTGATAACTGCATATCACAAACCTAATTCTCCACTTTTGATTTTTTTCACAATCTCAGGATCTGTTTCACTGCCACCATTAAGGCTTTGTCAATCCAACATCTATATCCGTTAGCAGTCACACATCTTCCCCTATCGGACAAGAGAATTACAGAAAATGGTGTCTTTGGGAAGTCTATAGATAAAATTGTGTCCAACCTGTCTAACACATCCCCCCAGAAACCAATCGATCTAGAACAATTCCATAACACATGAATTAGTGTCCCCCTCTCCTTCCAACACCACCAGCATACATCATTGTCCAGAAGGCCCAAGCTTTACATGCGCTCTGGTATCCAGGACAAGAAACCCAATATTTTCTGATGTGTAAGTCGTAGGTTTTAATCTAATTTCTTCCTGTAACCCACCTGCTGTACCCTTCTCCACTCTGCCTCTGAAATAGCACATTCTAACTCAATGTCCCAAGTGTTTTTATCTATCCCATGATTTAATTGTAGAATCGTTTAAGGGCATTAAATTAATATAAGTAGACACCATGTGAGGTGAAGATCTAAATACAACACGTCCTGAGTGTTCCTTTTCCATTGGGCCTGATAAAATTTTCAGCCTCTGATGTAAGAGTGTCTCCATTTCTTTAAACGTACTTAATTCTCTACGTCCTAGACCAAACTTCCTTTGTAATTCCAAAAAAGGTATTCTCTGCCCATCCCGCATGATGTCCCCTATCCTCAAAATACCTTTCCGAATCCAGCTGCCACAACAGAGATTTGCCAATTGAAGGCCTGGATTTCCCCAAAGCGATGCCTTATAATGCAGATACATTTTCTGGTACGTATAAGTTAGCCAAGCAACAAGAATCGTGCATCTTGTATCTATTTTATGTTCATAGGAATGTTACCCATTGAAAAGCTATTATCCAATCCCAATGGGATAAACAACGCCCTTTCAATTGTCAGACAGTTTCATATGTATTTATGGTCGTCCTATAGTGAACAGCCTTTAGTATGAAACCTCTATGATGCTTAATACGGTCTGGGTAGCCAATACCACCTTCCCGTATACTACGTATCATAATATATCTCTACATTATTGCTTTTTTCTTCCTCACATAAAATTCAGAAATATACGATCAACCTTTTTTAATAACTTTTTGGTGAAATTCAAGGGAAGCGATTGAACAAGGTACAATACCTTGTGGTAACGGGGTCCTTTTATTCTTGGAGTTAGGCCCTCCCATTTCCTGTTAAACATAATCAATTCCCCCTTCAAAATGTTTCATTTAACACAACAATTCTCTTCTGGTCCTCGATAAGGTATATTCTCAAATATTTAACTTGCGAGATTGACCATTTACAATTCCATTCTGCAAAGTCACTTCTTCTACATGTCTCTAAGAGTGGGAAGACTTCTGATTTCTCCCAGTTAATGTTATGCCTTGGGAGCCTACTCACTCTTTTAAACACACTTTTTAAGGCCATACTCCCCTCTCCCGGATTTGATAGTACAAACACCATGTCATCAGCATATGGCAATACTTTAATTTCTATATCCCTAAAAAGTAAGACCTCTAATTCCTTCCTCTCTATGTATGAATGCAATAAAAGGTTCCAATGCAATGTTAAATAAAAACAGTGATAGAGGGCACCCTTGCCTCGTGCCTCGTTCAAGTTTGAATGAATCAGAAGCTACATTATTCACCCATTTCTTTGCTGTTGCACCATTATGTAGACATCTAATTGCCTGCACAAACCGTGATCCAAACCCCATCCTCTGCATAGTAAATTCCAAAAATGCCCAATTCACTCTGTCAAATGCCTTCTCGGCGTCTATAAAAACTAGAACTGTATCTTGGATCACATTCTTTGGAAGTCCCAATATGTCAGTGACGGTTCTAATGTTGTCCTATCCAAATCTAGTCTTCATAAAGCCCACTTGAGATTTATGAATTGGGTGCCCAATATAATTATTCAGTCTATTCGCAAGTATTTTCGAGAATATTTTAACCTCTACGTTAAGCAATGAAACTGGTCTATAATTACCACATTTCTTATGGTCTTTGACAGGCTTTGGGATTAATGTTATCAAGGCCTCTCACATCGAATGGCATAAGTTCCCTTTGCATATGAAATCATTAAATAGCTAAAAATGAAGTGAGAGAGGAGGGCACCACTTATGAATTGAGTCTTTTTAGTAGTTGTATTTGATGATAAAAAAAATATGTTGAAGTATATTCACAAAATATTTTTGCCTGGAGCAGCCAGTCCATAAAAGGTCCTGTAGCACTAGGACCTATTTAAACACAAAATATCCAAAAAACAGAGTGACTACACTCTGTTAGGAAAGGCGCTTCTCAGTTAGCTCCAATTAGGTTGCTTATCTTAGATTCACTGTAGAGTATATAAAAAAATGTTAATCAAAAAATTCTCAAAAAGTTATAAGTTTCATAGCAGGAAATGTTTACGGTCATGATTATGCCTGTTCTGTTTACATTTCAAATAAAGCTTATTTAATGCTGTGGATAGCTGTGCTTAATGAGCAGCTTCAAAGACGTGTGTGCCCAGAGAGCTGCATCTAATGCGCTCTCGCTCGCAATCGGTAAGCCAAGCTATCCACAGCATTAAATAAGCTTTATCCATTGATGGGAGTTACATCTATTCTTCTCTTGTAGATTTACTCGTTGTGCAACGGTACAACTTCACGATCCTAACGTTTCTTGGCATGACTAAGGTATGACTTGCCTTTTAAGGCTGAAATGTAAACAGAACAGGCATAATCATGACAGTAAACTAAATAGTATGCTTTTTTGTTTTATTCTCCCCATTATCTATATATGCAGATGTGGTACACGAACCGGTATGTGCTTTTGTAAATACTTTTCTTATTTGATCGCTTTGTGTGCATCGTGATACATTTTGTTAATAATGTTACTATATAAGTCATGTAATAACAGTTTTGCTATAATACTGCCCTGAAGAAGGTTTTAACCGAAATGCATTGGCACCAGACTATTATGGGCAATCTCAGATGAACACTCATTGTGTGATTTACAAAGATATACTGTAACAGCAGATACTTCAGGAATGTGCATTAAACATTTCCTGCTATGAAACTTATTACTTTTTGAGAGTTTTTTGATTAAAATTTTTTGATATACTCTACAGTGAATCTAAGATAAGCAACCTAATTGGGGCTAACTGAGAAGCGCCTTTCCTAACAGAGTGTAGTCACTCTGTTTGTTTTTTTTTATCATTAAATAGCTCACACAAAAAGGGAGCTAATGTAAGCCATAATGACCTATAAAATTCTGTTGGCAAACAATCTAAGCCTGGCGATTTGCCATTAAGTTGTTCAATTGACTGTAACATTTCTTCTATCTCAAACTTGCCATCCAATGCAATACTATCCTCAGCCTTTAACCTCAATGGAAAGGTGTCCTCTGTATAACTAGTTTTATAGTAGGAGCGGAAAGGCTGGGAAATCTCTGCTTTTAATAACTGTACCACCTTGTTCATTCTCAATACCTTGCATATATGATGTCTCCATCATCCCCTTTAACCTACTAGCTAATAATCTACCACTTTTGTCATCAAACTCCCAGTATTTTTGTCTCATAAAGAAGAGACAGTTTTCCACCATCATATTCGTTTTGTTCATCAGATCCTCCTGCGCCCAGGACCTCTTCAAGCGATCCCCCAATCTTTTCGTTTGTGCATATTTCTGTTGCAGAGCGGCAAGGCCTCCCTCTAACTTGTGCAATTCTTCTAGTACAATTTTCCTGGAGTAAGTGGTCCTATTGATTAATTCACCTCACTGTAGATTTAACTGTCCCATACCACTTGAATATCTGCTTTTCTTTAAAGAACATCTCAATAAACTCTTTAAGATATATTATTTTTTGTTCATCTTTTAATAAACCTGTTTTTATGCGCCATCTTTGAAAATTAGATTTGTCCCCGCCCAATGTTAGGCGCAAATCTACCAAAGCATGATCAGAAGCTTCACGTTCCCTAATATCTGTACATGGTACCTTATCAATCAGCCTATCTGAGACCAGTCTGTAATCAATCCGGGAGAAAGCGTCATGCATTGGTGAATAAAAGGAGTATTCTATGAGGGATGTATAGTCCTCCATGCATCTGCCAAGTCAAATCTCTTAATAAAAAGATTAAATTCTTTACTTATCCCATGGTTCGTATACCTACATGACGCTGAACGGTCAACAGTATGATCAAGGACACAATTGAAGTCTCCACCTATTATAATTGTCTCTCCCTGCATATCACGCAGTAATTGAGTAACAATCCCAAAGAATGACTTGTTTGATGGACAATGGACCGTATACACATCCTATTGTTTTCACCCTCTCACTATAAAGTATGTCCACCAGAATTATTCTACCTTCACCATCCATAGTTACCTTTTCAATTTTGAAGTTTAGGCCCTTCCCTAACAAAATATTAACTCCTCTTGATTTTGAAGAGTGACAATTTGACAATTCACGTGGATATTTTACATTGGTTAGATATTTTCTGGTCTAGTCTAGCAAGTGTGTTTCTTGCAAGAACACCACATCAGCCTTTGTTCTCCATCTCCTGGCCATCACTTTTTTCGTTTTTTTGGGGCAGTTCATTCCTTTTAACATTCCAGGTCACAAACGTTAAATCATTAATTTTACATCAAAGTAGCCTATATATGACTGAGTCCTTATAAATATAAGTAATCGTGCCCGTATCTCATTTAATACTCTCCTGTAAATATTGAGAAGGATCTTTGTGTCCCCCCCATAATCTCCCTTTTTCTTTAGAAAGCATGCATCTACTTCATCACACATATACAACATAACAAACGCACATAATAAAAATGAATTTGTAACATGTCACTCCAATCGTATTCTGAACCATAGACTCCGACCATTGGTGCCCATTACCAAATCATTACACTTGTTTCTCTTCTCCCATTGCATCGTATTATATTATCTGCCATCTTGACCTATACTCTTTCTATCCTATATATTTCATATTTTTACCAATAAAACCAAGTCGTTATCCCATTCATCAGCCTTTTTCCTAAACACTTAGTATATAGAGAATACAGGCAAGTTCATACCTTTCATCTATAGACCTACGATTCCGATACTGATGGTGAGTTGCAAGAACCAAAGTATACCTCCTATATCTTCACTACATTTCTCATATTGTCCCATTAAAGGCTAACCAGCACAGCTCTCCACATTCTCTGATGTCTCCGATGATAAACTGACAGGAAATTAAATTTTATTTTTAGACGAGATCTGGAGGAACAATAGACGCTAGTGAATTTTTCATTGGAGCAGTTCATATTTCCCACGAATGAGCACAAGCGACCAAGAGTACTGACAATCGGTTTTGTAGGTTAACACACAAAATAAATCCAATCAATAGATGCCAAATCACCAACATTATAGAGGAGCATTTTCCTACATCTTTTAAAAAAAGATATCTTTAGCCACAATATATGCCAGCACTTTGCCAGTGGAAAAGGCCACTGTAATGCTGGCTTTTCCTATAAAACCATGACTGCTCCTGAAATCAAACCTGTCCATGCTGGCTGTGCTAATGTCAGTAACCCATATAAGAACAAGATCATTTTGGTAATGACTAAGGGAATAGTAAAAAGGGCTGTTAATGTTGGCTCCCAAGTTTCGCTGCTGATTTGCCCACCTCCTCCACCACAATAATCCATCCTCCGTCCCCAACCCTGCCTGCGCACGCACATTCAACATGCCAATTTATTTCACAGCCACAAACACATGCATACTGTTGCACTCATTCACATGCAAACATCCACATGTGAAGACTCAGACCATCCCTCACCTGCACACATACTTAACACATGCAGTTTTCTTCTTAGTACACATACGTGCACTCTCCACCTCCACTCTCCCCGGCTGCCACAAACTTACCTGGATGGACTGCCCTGCACCTGTGCCGGATGGCAAAATTTCCCTTTAATCAGGATATACTATTTGGGATCAGATTATTAGGCTGCATGGCTAAACCTTTGATGCTCCACCAGCCTCTGAATTTAAGTGTGTGACTTCCTGGAGGCCTTTAGGCTCTGTACTGAAATGTAAAAAAAATGTGGTGCGGCACACGATCCTGCTCGCCACTAGTGCTCCACTATTATGCCTGCACATTGAATCTAAAAATAAATCTTTTTGCACCTAGCTTAAACAAGGGGGTGCAGCACCCTTGCCCCCTGATGCACAAACCGCAACTGTCGATGAAGAACATCAAAAGGTTGCTTTAGGGTTTTGTGAAAATGCATTTGTCCCCTCAAGCATGCTAGATTTTATTCCTAAGATTCTTAAGCCTTGATTAGGACTTTATTCAACTCTATGGATCCTGCTTCCTAGAGCTGGTTCTTGCCTGTAAGAATGATCTGTCAAGCTTGACCAGGCGTACAGTGTCTCCTGGAAATTGTTGAACTTGGAGTGAAATTAGAAGAAATCATTTGGTCTTGACAGGAACTACAGAGTTGCTGATTTCAAAGCAATCCAGCGAAAGTGTTCATGGCCAAATACACAATTTGTGCCAGACTCTTTTTGTGTTCCAAACCACAATTCATCTTTTTCCAGTTGAGAAAAATGTGTGAAGGTTTTTGTTGCGATCGTGGTAAGTTGCACAAGATTTAAAGGGATTTTACAAAGACGCATTAACAGGTTTCTAAAAGACAGCCACTACATGTATTTGTGTTCGTTAATGGCCCGCATACTGGATGGTGAAGGAGATTGTATTCGGGTAAATGATTTGAACTAAGATTCACGTTTTCTAATAACCATCACTCGTATTTTTTTAATTATACAACTACATCTGAGCATTCAATCACAGGAAATTTACCCACCGTGCCTTCACCCGATGTTAAAATTTAAGGATATACGCCTACCATCAATTGGTTAGACCAGGGGTCTGGGACCTGTAGCTCTCCAGGCGTTTTGGATTAAAACTCCCATAATTCTTTACCATCCACTATGCTGGTTAGGACTGATGGTAGACCAAAATATTTGAGGAGCCCCAAGTTGCAGATCCGAGGTTAGGCTTTCTTTGTATGTAAAGTGGGGAGTTGAATGCTCGCTGCTTCTCCATTTTTCTCATCACTGCTTTAAATTCTAGCCCGGCACTCAGCATTGCATCCTTCAGAGGTTGACTTTAGTTAAGAACATATGAAAATGGCAGTGCTAACACCATTTTCTTGGCTATGAGGCTGGTAAAAGGATGCAGGAACAATCACTGATTTTATAATTTTATAAACCTGTATTTGTAACATTGATCTTGGGATCTGTAACCAGATAGGATGTATATTGCATTGCAGCTTATGAAAAATACAAGTGTTCGGCTCTGTATCATATTTTTTAACATATGGGAATATCTGACTAAAGCCATGGGCCTTGCATTTCTAGCTGCCTATGTCTGAAGTATGCAGTCCCATGCCAACTCTGAGTAGCTCCTTCACCTTGCTTTTTTTCTTTGTATCCTGGTAATTCTGGTTGTGTATTTCCGCCGACATAGAAAATGCTGTGTAAAAATGAAGGCCCTTATTAGCTGCCTGGGGTAGAAATGGTTTTTGAAAGGAATGTTTTATCCAACATGTAAAGGTATTGTGAGGGATCAGAAATGTGAGGCGGCTTTGTGAAGGTTTTTCTAAAGATGCCATTTTATTAACTCAAAAGGTTGGATACACGGCTCAGTATCCCTCCCTAGACGAGGATTTTCCTTCTTAAAATAAACTAAAGGAAACAGTTCATAAGCAACAAATATAACAGTTAAGTTCACATCATGATAATAGTTCCTACTCCTAGTCTGGGTGAATTCCCCTTCCCCAGATTAAAGTAGGATTTTCTTCAACAGTTCCAAAAGGATATGCAAATCCTGCCTATTAAACATTCCACTTCAGTTCTCTTTGTTCCTATTTGAAAACACAAAGTTCCAACTTGAATTCAACCAACAGTTCAAGTGTTCAACAAGGTTTTCCTCTTTTCACTTCCAACAAAGATCTTGAAACAACTTCTTTTAATCAGCAAAGATATTTGTGCACCAGTTCACAAAACCAGTTGTTTGACAATATAAAATAATTCTGCAGCAGTTCACACACCACTTGCTTCAGTGACCTTAATTTGTCAAGATGATTCTGCATTAATCCACAAAACCACTTTAGAGGTTCAACTTCTTCAGGAATTTTAACCACACCAGAGTACTTCAATGGCTTCCACCTGGGCCACTCACCTGCCAGGCCTATTACTACATAGTTCTCTGTTCTGGTGCACTCTCCTGCCAGGCCAGAATAAACTACTAACTGCAAGTACTTCTGTGGTAAGGGTTAACTTCAGACAGGCTAGCAATAACTTCAGACAGGCTAGCAATTGTGTTTGCTCCACAACATAAAGTTAAAGAATTTCTTCAGGGAAAAACGAGAGCCACACTGGTGCTGTTCGGTACACCCTTGTGATTGCACCACGCAATGCAGATTAAGCTCCTCTCCTCCTGAATGCTTTCTATCAGAAGGGTGGCCTTCCTGCCACTCTCGTTTCTCCCCTTTCATACTAACCAATTGCTGATAATGATTCTGTCTCACTTTCACTATTCTTTGGCCATGTGGGGTTAGGCCAGTTCCTCTTATGACAGATGGGCAAAAGTCTTTACAAACACTGAAATTATCAATTGCCTTGGACAATACTGGTTCTATATAAATTGTATTGGTATGATTCTCTTTTGGCTTTGGCAATAGTGTTTGTATTTTCCTTTCTGGTTATTTCCCTCTCTTCTTGTTGGCTTTAATATGACCCACAATGTTATAATCACACAACTTCCTTCTTGTCTGATAATTAGGTTCTTGTTCTGCCATATGCTTTTTTTTATCAGCTTTGTTTGTAACATAAGAATTAGCCTGCTTTACATTACTTTGGTATTCCAAAACGGTGCTCTTCTTCAACTTTACTTCCTTATATTATTTCTGAGGTTAAGGCACCTGGACCTGGCCAGCGGGAGGTTACGGATCACTCAGGTGTCACAATAACCATGAACTCGCCGTGTCTGGCGTGCGCGTCCGTTTAGTTCACTGCCTCCAGGTCCTGTGCTATTGTTTTCCCGCGCGGCCCAGCAACCTTTTCTTTGCTGCACCCCGTCAATAGTAGAGCTCTCTTTGCTCCCACAGCTCTCCGGTGCTCGCCTGCCACTGGCGCTTGTCTGACAATGGAGAACTATTAAATGGTGCGATTTACGCTGTGCGCTCTCTGCAGCTGAGATCTTCGGGGGGAGAACCGTCACTCCCAATGCTTTCAGCTGCACAACCTCTGCAGTCAAGGTCTAGAGCATAAGAGACCGGCATCAGTCTTGCACACCACAGTGGTCTCGGCTCTCATCCTACTTATGCTTCTGCTGCCACGTGGAGGTGTCAAGTACTCCTCCTTCTACTGATTTTTTTCTTTCTTTTTTAAATCAACTTTATTTAAATTGGTTGCAAACTTGGAATGGCATCACAAGTGTAGAGCTCATTATGCATAACAAAAAAAATGCAATGTACCCATAACTTTCCACCTTCCCCCTCCCTTGGTGACCTCTGAATCTTTTGTGGTCGCAGGGATAACTCTCGTGAACCCGTAGGAACAGTCTTGGTAGTTGTGTCTTGTGTGTTAGCGCTGCAAAGTCTGTCGTACTCCAGGAGCGGGGCCCATATGTCCATGAATCTATGGCTGCAGTGACTTTTTCGTCCACCAGGATATCCCAGATTTTAATCCACTTAAGGTCTAGTAATGGACCCTTGGGGGATTTCCAACTGATTCTAGCTACCAGGAGGAGCTGGGTTATCAACTTGGTTGTTACCCTAGACTTGGGTAAATCCCCTGTACCGGTGAGCCTAACAAGAGTACCCCAGGCCTCATTGGTAGTCTTATTTGGGTGATAGCCTCACTCAAGGCAAGTACATTTTCCCAGAAAACGCCTACAAGGGGGTAGTCCCATCACATGTGGAAATATGTACCTTGTGCTCCATTTCTGACAGCACGCTGGGTCCAGGGAATTTTTAATGTTATTGATTTATCCACACTGGGGGATAGTACCAACGAAGTAGAAGTTTGAGGGAACATTCATTGTTTGTCACACATCTAGAAGAGGAATAGTCCCTTTTCTTAATGGCCTGTACCTGAGGGGCCTTTTATGCCTGTCAGTCTCCCTCAGGTGTGGGTCATTATTTCTAATGGGCTGCAACTTGCTTTCTTATGCCTCTGCAGTCCTCTCCTTTGTCCCAGTACTTTGGGAATTATGGGATTTGAAGTTCACAATATAATACTCAGCTTTCCTAATGAGATTATCATCACCAAGTTAATTTCTCTCCTTATAAATATTCCCTAAATGAGTATTTTAAGGATTCAATTAAGTGTTTCGCTTTACAGAAGAATGGGGTTTTTTCAGAGTCTACATTTTCCCTGGGATTCATAGGAAGTTTCTTCTCTATGAATGTGAGTGTCTTTAAAAGGGTTTTTCTTGCTCCCAGTACATGACTAGTTATGATTGTCTTCACCCACTTTCTGACAGTTAACTTGAGAAAATGAAAGATCTCTCCTAACAGCAAGCCATTACATATTAATTCCGGTATCAATAATATTGCCTTCCTTGAGGAAGACAAATACCTCGTCTCATCCCACAAAGTCCTCCTGTTCCCCTAGGGCCTTCTCCTCCCAGGTGATCCTCCAGGCTAATGCCGCCCCAGGGTTTGGATCAAGAAGCGTCTGCCTTTCCCTGGCAACCTGGAAGGAGACATTAGGTGGGGTTTTTGTGAAGACGCTTTAGGATTCATCACAGTATTGAACACGTTCTTTAGCCAAATACTGCTGTTGCTAATGTTGAGTTATCAAGGTTAGTGTTTCGTATGGAAGGTGCATACATGGCCACAGTATACATTCCATTTGGTAGACACTAGTCCATTCCTGGCTTTAATTTGTATTCTGTGACTTATAAGGGTGAAATCCAGGACTAAAAGTCAGAAAATGCCATGTTAAAATCAGCACTGGACTACTCTCTCCCAAGCATACGAGATCTAGTCATGCCAGATCACCTATGGTTGGTTGAGTAGCTGAAAAGTGCAAATTGGTGGCAGTACATTGCAGTATAATTTGCATTTAGGAGGATGTCTTTCTACAGCTCACACTTCAATTCAATGTAACCTGCCGTGTGCTGTCTTGGCATTTGCAGTTAATCTGCTTCATATTAATTGCAAATGCAAAGACTGGTTCCTCAGACACTGGGCTGCACATATTTCAGAGCCTTGGGGGTAAACTTGTGTCCAAGCCTGACCCATCAGGTGCCACAATGAGATTGCATAGTTTAAATCAACCATAGTAAATTCAATAAAGGAAGTCTCATACAATGTGACCCTTCACACACCACACTGTTTTTGCTGCTAGGGACCATGGGCATCAAGGGGTATACTGCTGCCATGATTTAGATAAGTGTTTTATGTTGGGGAGGAGATGGCAGGGTTCGGGGCTCTGAAAACACACTTGGGCCTGTCCTGGGAGCAATGAGCATTGTGAGTGGTCAGCAATGCGAGACTCAAGACAGTTTAGTATTCTCAAGGTTCAACATTTTATTTTAAACAAAAATAAACAATACACCCTAATTAAACCTACTCTATCTGGGAATTCCATACATATTCTAGGATCTAAAGGAAAACCTCTAGCATTGACAATACTAACCCGCACACTAAACAGAAACAATTAAACCTACATTAAACAACCAGTGTCTTGGCTGACCTCTACTTGTTCTGGGCAGATCTTGTTCCCCCAGAAATGTCCCAAAGTCAATTCTTCCAAGGAAAAGTAAAGCCTTGAAAAGTTCCAAAGAAACAAAAAGTTCACACAAGCAAAAATTCAATGGTAGCAGTTCTTCGCTCGATGAAAAGGTTCCCCTTTCCAGGTTCCACAAAGAAAACAGTACCAATGCGGATACCTGGATAACCTCTCTCCAGGAAAAGACCAACAAAGTTGAAGACGTAAGTACAGCTTCTGCTTAACAACTGTTCTGTTGTGCAACGTCTGTGGCGTCTGCTTTATACAGTGTTGCTAGGATGCTCCTGCTTAGAAATTGCTCTCTTTCCAGCAAATCGCTTGATGAAACTGTAAGCAGGCTCCTTTGCCCAACAGTTAACATTTGGCTTCTGCTTCATACTCCTACAGTTCTGACAATTGTATTTACGATCACAGTTCTGCTGCTACTTCAATTTATAGGGTTAGACAACTTCCCCAAGACTACTTCGACTTCTACATGTTGGCAAGGCACACTTCTCTCTTGTATCACCAGAAAGGTCAGCCTCTTTTCTTTTCCTTCCACCTTGTAGTTACCAACTACAGTTAAGTTGAACAAGTACCCAGTTCCAAGGACACTTTTTCTTCAGTGGCTGTCCCAAGGCTATAGGGCCACTCCAGCCTTGGATAACCTTTTGTAACCTCTAGTGTTGGAAATCTGAGGTAACCGCTTCGGCAACTCTTAAACAATATTATTCAGTTCTTAAATGTGCTGGCTATGCTACATACGGACTTGGAATTGGCTTTGGCTGTTCTCTGCTCAGCTTCTACTGCTTTTATAACTTCTGCTTCATCGCTCGTGATGTGACAAGAGATCAGTTATCCAATAAAACGAAATTGGGCACATGCGATTTCGTTTTACCTTTGAACTGGCACTTCAAAGTTCTGCGTTCCCACTTTCGGTCAGTTTCTTAGTCTCCAAGGTATTCGGTACACAGCGTTTCATGCGTGTCTTCGCAAAATGTGAAAACTGAGTTTGTAACGCTTCAGGAGAGTCAATTAAGAATCATTGGCTTTACCGGCAGCATTTTCTTTATTGTTAAGAGGCATGCGGCCGCTCTGCATCGATTTGTGCTTAATAATGGTAAAAGAAAAGGCTTTTACAACATGCAGGTGTTTCAGCTTTGGTCTTTCATTGTGTTACATTTCCCTGTGTTAATAGGACTTCACACTTCTACAAACCTGTTTATCTCACTCAGATATGCATGCGAGTGATAAGAAAGCTGGCTACCGTTGTCGGTAAGGTATTTTTGTTGATTTGGAGTACAGAGCTTCACTTTCCCGACTCCACAATCACTGCAACTTCGTGCTGCTTTTGCTTCCCGGCTTGGTTTCACTCTTGGGACTCACACCCCTATGCTGCACTGTTGTCTCTGACCCAGCTTCATCAAAGGAGAGACTTCTACTCTCCAGTTTCCCTCGGCTTGCTTCTGCACATGGGCCTTGGGTGGATGCATGACTTCAGCTCTGCATTCACAGCAATTTGGTGAACATGAAAAGGCTGCCTATTTCCTCCAGTCTCTACTAATGCTGCCACAGCCAAACATGGTTTGTGAACACATGACTAAGAGTCTGCAGGTGAAATCTGCCCTTCTTCTACTCAGGCGTCCCTTGTGTGGTAACACTTCCTTGTGAACTGCAAGCCTCGTGCTTTGCTCGTTCTGCTTCTGCCGACCTTCCGGTTCCCACTCCAGCTTCTTTCTACTGCTTTTCCCTGCAGCAGCCTTTTATGCCCCTCAGGAGCGTTAATTGGTTTCAGGTACATGCCCTTAGACATGCCCTTAGAACTAATTGCCTAACCCTGCCAAAAGCTATTAGGCTTGCTTGCATGACTTGAGCTCATCTTTATCCTTCTTCACAGTACCTGAGGGATTGTGGGACATGCAGTCCTTTGTAGAAAGTTTCAATTTCTCTACATCTTCAAAAGGATTAAATACAGATGTATAGCCCTTGATGTCATAATAGTAGGAGAAAACCTGTTTAACCTTTTAGAGACAGATGGGCCAGAGAAAGTCATGGGTTTGCCACTTGTTGGCATGCCTTTGACATTGTGGAGGTTATGGATTTTTAGGGGTATAAAAGATAGGTTCTTTAGGTTCAACACTAGGTAGAAGTACTACTCTCAGATATTTTTAAATGGCAATAAGCCACTTCCTCCTCCAAGTTAGGATTACATAAATTCTCCCCTCATGAAACGTACTGTCGTCTGTGAATCCCAACCCCCCGTGCCCTCCACATCTCTGGGCCTTGTTTCCACCCAGGTACCCCCTCCCCACCCGCAGTACACCACCCCTAGGATTGGGATCCAGAAGCGTCTGCCCTCTCCTGGTACCCTGGGAGGAGACTTTAGGCAGGGTGCTAGTAGTGGTGGGAATAGGGGGAGGGGGTCCACAGGATTCTCCACAGCATGCCCTGCAGCACTTCAGGTGCAAAAGACAGTTTTTGTTATTGTCAGTGCTATGGGTCAACCTTAGAGACTACAGGGTGTGGTGTGGGGCAGTTATGGGGACATTGAATTAACTGGGGAAATTCCCTGGGCAATGGGATATGACATGGTGCAGTTCTGGATTCATTGTAGAAACCACTACCGTCTTAACTGAGACAACACTGGCATAGCATTACTGGGGCTGGCATTGCCATTTTCTGTGGCAATTTAGTTGTCTACATGGCCCCCAGAAATTGTGATGGCAGTTGCTGCCAGACTGATGTTTTAATGATGCCCCTCTGTTGTGTGCTGGTCTACGATGTCCGAAGCCAGGCTGTAGTAACCTGCCATGCAGGGGCAGTACTCCATATCAACCGATATTTGCTGCTGTCCCAGCAGAGACTAGTATCCCCGCTGTCGTGATCCAGGAGGAACAAATATCTTCTGAGCCAGGAGAGAAGAGTCCCTCACTCTGTACCTGTGTTCAGAGTTGATTTGGCTTTCACAACAACATTAAATGAATGGGCCACAGAGTTTCTCTTTACCATAGCATTTGATTAATATGAACCACACCAAACCTGCAATGTACTCCCGGATGAAGCTAGTTTGCAGTTAACGTGACGTGACCTAATGCACAAAGAGGCAGAAAGCCATTGACAAAACATACCACTCTTTGGATAAGCAGGTTTCAACAAATCCCTGACATGCACTGCATCATTCCCGCATCTGCTGAGGGGAAGAAAACCAACCTCGGTTTGTACAAAAATAAACCAACTTTATATACTTCACAAAGCTGAATTCATTGGCTTTCAATAATTCCCACCAAAATAGAATCCACTAAACGGATATAACAAAGTTCATCATTTCAAAAAAGTCAAAAAATACTAAAACTTCACCTATATTGAAAAATAAACAAACATTTTCTGTCTGCTAGCACTTGAATCCCATGCTGTTTTTCTAAAAGGTTGCTGCTATGACGTAATAAAATGTATTATAACAATTAGAAGCATCAGAATGGGCATGAACATATGAAAACCAGGCATAATATCACATATTAATGAATGCAAATCAATGTCTGCATAAAAAATAACTCCTCTTCTCTCCTCCTCCAAACTCAAGTTTAAGGACGGGAAAGGCCTTTTATGAATTCTCAAACTCGGAAATTCCCCACTTACCTAATATCCCATTAGGCGATACTCCATCAAACATCACACCTCACGCCCACAGCTCGGATTCCAGATTCTCTGAGCCACCTCTTTATATTCTACAAGAATCAATAACAAAAACATTGACCTTTGACACGCTGTATTTCCCTAGAATCCATAACCATATTCCCTGAGCGCATGAACAACAGTACATTGGAACATGGTGTCTCTTTGGCGATCTTGCTATCCCTTTTCCACGGTCTTCATATGACTAGATACATTAGCAAGCTAAGCTATGTAAACCAAGCTGCAAATGAATCAAATGAGGCCCTCTACTCTGGCACAAATGTTCTATACTGACACAGGGAGGTCTGCAATGAATACCCTATCGCAGCTAAACTAGATGCATATGTTGCAGGCTGATATACTCAGCACCTTGTCATCTCAATGAGGTAAATAGTTTGATAAATGCTAACTCCGAAACATCCCTTTGAGTTTGAACTATAACATTAGAAAGCATCATCAATCGGTCTAGATGCTTCCAACTACAAATCTAACATTCCTATTGAAACCTCTCTTGCTCATTTAAGCCCTTAATTGCACTAATGTCTGAACTGTATCAAGCATATAATCAAAATGATACTTTTACTACTTACTGTAGCGAACTAGAAGGCTTTTTGCACATGGTAGACATGATCAAGCTTTTATATAAATAAGAGAAAATGGTTATCTTGCCTTGCTGCTATCAGGAATAGTCCCTACTTTTTTTTAGTTTTTAAAAAAAAAACATTTTATTGAGTTATAAACACAACCAAACAATACAAACCAAACAAACAGTGCATGTTCCAACTGTTTCATTACACTTTCTTAACTTCTAGCCACTGCTTCCCTTATCCCACACCCCTCTACGAGTCTATTGCTTTAAACGTTCAGTTTCCGTATCCTGTGGTACGGTCTCCTCTTCTACAGGCTCCACCGGGTCACCTATTGACCCAAACAGTTAGGCTATCAATGATTTCTAGGCCATCAAGTCTCCTCCTCCCCCCCCCCCCCCTGTGCTAATCGCTTTTTGCCATACCATGGTTTCGGCTTCCGCCCATTTTTGCAAATCTCTCCACCACACCTCCACATTTGGCACGTGGCATGTCTTCCATCCCATGGCAATTCTCATTTTTGCAAGCATATAAACCAGATCACTCAGCTTAATCACGTGCCTGAGCTTCTGTGGTCTTGGGAACCCCCCCAGCAGACAGGCCCACACTTTATCCACTACAATCTTGACCCCCTTTTTTTCAGTTTCCCTTTCACTCCCCTCCAGAAACGTTCTATGATTGGGCATGACCAGAACATATGCACCATGCCCGCGTTCTCCTCATCACACTTGGGGCATGCTTGCCGTCCTGCATTTTCAAACCTCGATATCCTCCAAGGCGTCATATATGCCCTATGCGTTATGTACATTTGAATCTGTTTCAGCCTCGCGTTTCTAGACACCTTCTTATGATACCCCTGCACCCGTTCCCACATCCCGTCTTCCATCGGGGCTCCAACTTCCGTTTCCCAATCTAGTCTCAACTGCGTGACCTCCTTCCTCACTTTAGACATCATCATTTCATACAATTTGGAAATCTCATGGCCCCCTTCAGCTATGTCGTATATCAGGTCTATGGTGGCACCTGATTCTCCTCCAACAGAGTTTCAGGCCATGTTCTCTTAATCCTCTGTACCATTCTATAATACGTAATATACTGGCCCTCGTGCAACCCAGTTTCTTCCCGCAGCCCCTCAAAAGTAATACTAGAGCCCTCCCGCCAAATATCACCCATTGTTGCCACCCCAGCCGGTTCCCAGTGGTTCCTGAGTATCATTCGTAGCTGCACATCTGCCCCCGTTAATGCAACCAGTGGTATCTGCGGAGAGCATGGGGACGGGTTCTCCATCATCTGGCATGCCCTGCGCCACACCTTCCACCCCAGTAGCATCATTTTAGGGTGCCCCACCATTTCCGTCCTGGGTACCCACATAGTCTCTTTCAAATAAAAAGGTGCACAATCGTGCCCAAACAGCCTAAATTCTGAGGTTTTTTCATCCGAGAGCCATTTGGCGACATATTGTAACTGGCTTGCCACGTAGTATGCCTCATAGTTGGGCAGCTTTATCCCTCCTTTGTTATGGAAGTTCTGTAGCTTCCATAACGCCACTCTTATTTCGCTTGCCATGCCACAAAAAGTCCCTACACATGCTATTCGGTTTGGTGAAGAACTTCTTAGGAATCAGGTACGATATGTTCCCGAAGTAGTGTAGGAGCCATGGCAGAACCACCATCTTTAGCATTGCTCTCCGCCCCATCATCGCCAAGGGTAGCTTTGCCCAAGATTGCATGCACTTCTCACTTTTTTTAATGGCTACTTCTGTGTTGCACCTATGCTGCTCCTCCACGGTGTGGTATATATCTATCCCCAGGTACCAAAATGTTCTAACCGCCCATGGTACTTGAAATACAGGTAGTCGCTCCTCTGGAATCCCCATGTACCCCCTTAATGGGAAGATGCTGGACTTCTGGGGGTTCACTGCTATACCAGACAGCACAGCGTATCTCTCCAGCACTTCTAGGATGTACTGGAGATTTTCTGCTGGGAATCGCAAGTACAGTAGCATGTCATCTGCATATAGGGAGATCAGATGCCGCTCCCCTTTCACCTCGATGCCTATGGTGTCATATTGCTGCCTCAGATATGTTGCTAGAGGGTCCAGGGCCAGTATGTAGAACATTGGAGACCACGGACATCCCTGTCTAGTACCCCTGCTGAGCTGCCACCTTTCCGATATCACAGATCCTGTCCTAACTCTAGCCAGCGGTTCGCTATATAATATTTTTGCCCACCTTACATATCCAGGCCCTAACCCGTAGTACTAAAGGGCCGCAAGCAGCCATGGCCATTTAACTGAATCAAAGGCCTTGATTGCATCCAAAGACACAATTGCCATTTCATCATCTCTTTCTCTGCCACACTCAATGATTCTCTCGAGTCGCCTATGATTATTGGTAATGTTTCTATGTGGGACATAGCCCGTTTGATCCGGGTGTATTAGTTTGCCAATAACCTTCTTCAGTCTATTTGCTAAGACAGCAGTTAATATCTTGCTGTCTTGATTCAGCATTGACAAGGGTCTATAGGAACCGCAGCTGTGCCCAGGTTTATTAGGTTTGGGGAGCGGTATTATGACAGCCTCTTTCAGTGACTCCGGTAAGCGTCCTGTCTTGAACGCTTCGTTTAACATCTCTAACAGTGGGGGGGAGGACCTCTTCCATGTATACTTTGTAAAACTCACTTGGGAGTCCATCTGTCCCTGGGGTTTTACTAGTAGGCAGCTGCTTCACCACCTCCCCTAATTCTTCCAAGGTAATCGGGGTATCTAGTTCCTCTCTCTCCTCCTCGCTTATCTTGGGCAACCCCATGTCCTCAAGCGTTTATTCCATCATAGCGCGACTACTCTCCCCGTTTTCTCCATATAATACCTTATAATAATCCACAAACGCTTGATTAACTCCCTCCTGGGTGTCCTCTACGCTACCGTCTTCTCTTTCTATAGTCCTGATTGTGACTCTGGGGGTCTCACTCTTATATAACCACGCCAAAAGTCTTCTCGGTTTATCACCTCCCGCATGCTGTCTCTCTACGTATTCTTTTATAATTGAGTTTATACAATCTCTCCCAATATTCTGCACATTTTTGCTGTAGCATAAGTGTCAATTCTAGCTTCTCTGCTGTATCGTCTCAGCCCCTTAAAGCCTCTTCTAGTTTTTCCTCGGCTAAAACCCCACCTTGTAGGCCCTTGGATTTCGCTATGGCTACCCCCCTCATGACAACTTTAAAGGCCTCCCATAGTGTTCCCGCTGAATCCACGCTCCCAGTATTTGTCTCAAAATAATTTACAATCTCCTTCCTCAAGTCCTCCCTAAAAAAGGGGTCTCGCAACGCTTCCGCTCGTAGGCGCCATGTCAGGATCCTTGCTCTCGTGGGGCAGTATTGCCATGCGAGAATCGGGGGCGAGTGGTCCGAAAGGACCCTGGCCTTGTACTCTATTTGTGTGATCTCCGCTATCATGTCAGGTGATGTGAAGACATAATCCAGTCTCGTGGATAACTGCTGTGGGGCAGAATAATGTGAATATTGCCTTTCCTGGGGGAGCCTCACTCTCCATGCATCCTCCAAACCAAAGTCACCCAGCAACGTCTGTAACGCTTTGGCTGCAGGGGCCGGTCTATCCATCTTCCCATCCAATCTGTCTACCCTCGGATTCAATACGCAGTTGAAGTCCCCTCCCAAGATCATCGCGTTTCCTAAACATGTGCTCAAGTTTGCACACATTGTTCTAATGTACGCCGCTGTGTTCTGGTTCGGGGCATACGTGTTGACAATGCTTATCTCCCCGTTATCCACAAGTCCCCTCAGAATAACCATCCTCCTGTCTGTCTCAGCCACCACTTGCAATCGCTGAGAAGGGACATGTGGCGCCACCCAAATAAGAACTCCTCTCGCATAAGCAGAGTACAATGAGCCCACCAGCACTCCTTTCCACTTCCCAGCAATCGTGTCCATCCTCTCTCATGTAAGGTGGGTTTCCTCCAGCAATGCAATATCTATTTTCTGCCTGCGCAGGTACAACATAACTTTTTTCCTTTTTAAGTAGCTGTTGAGCCCCCGCACGTTCCATGTAAGTATCTTAAGGTCCCCCATGGCCTGTACAAGTTCCGTTCCTCCTCCCACAGGTGCAGTCTGACTTTAAATTCCAATCCAATCTGTATAGGCTTGTTTCCCATTCAAAATTCCCCCTAACCAAAACCAAACTGCCGTTCCCACTCCCTCCCGTCCCTTCCCCAACATCACTCCCCTCAACTGTTGCCCAGCTCCATCCCTGGATCTCAGGCTCCCCCGCATCTAGCTCTTTCTGGCTCTCGCCTGTACTCGAAACTCTGCAGGGTGAGGCTGCCCTAGTGGCTATCCTACTACTACAACTATAATTCGGGGGGTAGGGTGCTTTTCGCCCTGCCGCTCCTATGTCACTTCGGGTTAACTACATATTGCTACACAATTTGCGTATATGTACACGCTACTATATTCCAGTCCTTCAAGTCCGTTACAGTGAGCGGTATCCTATCAAAATATCAGCCTCCTTCAGCCGCGCCCATTAATCTTAATCTTCATCTATGCACCCCTGGGGTGCTCACTCTACGCCTTAACAGTATGCATACCGTATCCCAGTCACTTATCGTGTACCTCTTGGGCCTCTTCCGTGTCTCGTTCCGGGTAGCCCTGCAGATCCAGCCACGTCGTTGCTTCTTCCGGAGTATCAAAGAAAATACATTTTGCTCTTGTGCACCACCTTCAATTTCGCGGTGTACAGAAGCATATATTTTATCCCAGCCGCGCGTAGCCTTCTTTTGATTGCCACATAGCTGTACCGTTGCCTCTGGACCAACATAGTGTAGTCCAGATACGCCGTGATGGTGCTCGAAGCCCTTTCGATTGTTCTACATTTTTTCGGAAGTACTCCAGTATCTTCTCGCGATCTTTGTAGTTCAATATTTTGGCGATTATCGCCCGGGTAGGGGCCCCTTGCCTCGGCTTCCTCATAAGGGCTCTATGTGCACGCTCCACTGCAAATCCCTGCGAGAGTTTCCCAGCCCCAATTCCTTGTAAGAGTAGGTTCTCGACGTAGTCTGTCGGGTCCTGTCCCTCCTCTACCTCCGGCAAGCCCACCACGCGGATATTGTTCCTTCTTGCTCTCCCTTCCGCTTCCTCCGCTCGAGACTCCAGGTTAGCTACCTGTTGTTTGAGTACATGGATCTCCTTCGCGTTGTTGGTGCTGGTGTCCGTGTTGGTTTTCACCGCACTTTCCAGGCTGCTTGTTTGTTCCACCAGCCCCCTGACATCTTGCCTCAGCATGGTGACTTCTATACCTACTGCGTCTATTTTAGCCTCCAGGGAAGTGCGCAGGTCTGACATCGCAACCGCTCATGAGTCTTTCAACTCCGTGATGGCCTCTAAAATCTGATGGTTTTCAGTCACTGTGGTGCCCTCCGCTGGTGCCATCGAGCCTTTGGGCGTGATGGCCGCAGGAGATTGTTGCGTTTTGGCAAAAATATCCATTGTGGGTTGCTTATTCTTGTTGAATAGTCCCTACTTAACAGAACTCTCTGGCACATTCTCTTTTGGCCTGCTGGGTGTGAGGCCTTTATTCCAGGGCTTTCTCTACAACAAATGTTTGTTATATTCACGTTTACAAAATCATTCAATAAGTAATATTGGTCTGGACTCTCACAAGGTTTCTCATGAGTTCCTGTAGCTCGTAGTGCACATTTTCTGTTGATCTTTCCTCTGATTTCTAGACTTCCTGAGGAACTTGCTGTCCGTCTTATTTTCCTTCTGACTATAGTCCCTTAGGATTCGCTCTTGTTTTCTCTGGCTCCTCCTTTTCACTATAATGGTTACACCACTCCTGGGGCATTTCTACTGGTTTACCCCTCTTGTTCTCTTCTAATGATGGGCTTTGAACTTCAACTTAATGTCGATTTGGCTTTCACAGCCTTTTACTAAACTGTTCCAATGTTAGACAAATGTAACACTTGGTTAACCTTCCTGGGATCCTGCCAGTACACTTTTATGTTTTCTCAGCACTTAACATTCACTCTTTTATTTCAATTCATATTTAGTCTGTATTCTTGGTTGCCTCCCCCTATCTCGTTCTACCCCGGTACCTTCATTCCGGGGTTTTGGTTCCTTGGGTCGGGCGTCTAGACTGAGCGGCTTCACTCTGGTTCTGGAGATTTTGGTTTCTCCTGCTCCTGTTAGTTTCACCGTCAGTCGTGATCCTGGCCCACCACGGTTCTCCCATGGTCACCCACCACGATGGACTCTGTCCTTCCAGCGGATCCGTCCCGGCTTGCAAAACCAGTCTTCCGGTTTTCTTGGCTGGCCTTCTCTCCTTCGCTGACAACCGTAGGCTCCTGAGTTCCTCACTGCTCTGCCCCTCCAAGGCGTACTAACGTTGGAGGGCTTCCCCTGCGTATGGCTAGCTACTCTCCCTCGATCGACTTGTCTCAGTTACATATGTCAGAATGCAAATGGCTGTTTCGTTTGGCTTCAGATTTCCTAGTTGATACAGCATTACCTGAAGTCACTAGAAAAGGAGACTTTTGACTTGTTATAGAGGATAAGGTCTATGTACTTCCTCATGGTAATGAGAGTCCTTGTCCCCTAGAGGGGAGTCACTCCCAGTCTGGTCCCACTTTCCTAGACTCCTAGGGAGGGTCTTGCGGAGCGGGCTCCCCCTCCCTAGCCTCACAGGCGGTGGCTCTGCCAGGGGGAGAAGGGACAAATGCTTTTGATTCATCAGATTACACTAGCAAACATGGTATATATGTCTTCACAGGATATCCATTAAATGCTACCTAGCACTCTAGAGCTGAAACTAAATATGATCTACCATGAACAAACAGGGTGAATACATCTGTGGCTTTCCTACCCATATCATCCCAGCCAGGTAAAATGGGCAGAATCCCGTGACGCAACATCACAGGCATTGTTTCTTTTGGGACTGGATAATTTCCTGTGGCCTGTGGATGCCATGCTATGATGTTTTCGCTTTACTGCTGCAAATCTGGCACTGACATTGATAATTTTGTGATCACTATTCCAGTTCAAACTGTATAAGGCAATGGGAAAATGTTATGTTTAAACTGATATGTTGGGGGTGCTGTTGCGCCCTAATCATGTAGTCACAAATTAATTGTTTTAACTCCCTGTTCATTTCTCCTTGATGCAGTTTTAACAGACCCTTTATATTGCGGGTAGAGAGGCATTTGATGACCCAATAAAGGCTAGGCCTGCCTGAATGATTTCGATCAGCCTTGGGGAGCGGCCTAGACTGTGAAAGCTGACAGTGTTTGATTAGCCGGACGCGACCAAGCACAAACCAGAGACCTGATGAATGGCAGAACACTCGGCAGAGTGGTTTGAAATCCAACTGGGCAGGCCCTCCTCCATCAGATGATGGACCAGATCTTCTAACGGAGACTCATCCCGCATTGTGATAGCAGGGATCCATCTGGAGTGAGGCACTAAGTGAAAGGGCGGTTAAGCGGCCTTCCTTGCGATGACTCTGAAGGTTGCAAGCTCCAGACCACCCCAATGGTTCTCCCCAGACAGTGCTGTTACTTGCCAGAGTACCAACCTGACCAGCCTTCTCCATTGAGAACATCTGCCCACTGGGTTAATGGGATTGCGGGGGAGACTTGACTGCCCAGGCAGGGGGACATGGTTGGCGGCTCTCGAACAAGGTGCTGAAGACCAAGATCGATGGTTCCATGGTGTCAGCCAGGAGGCACAGCTGGAAATCAACAACTACGGTGCCATTATAAAGGACCTCTCCCGTGAAGCTGCTTTTGTTGAAGTCACTAAACCTCTTAGCATATCGACGGGCAGCGCCATCCAGCTGCATTTTATCAAGCATCGGCAAAAGAAAATAAGGTGAGGGTGAAAGTAGTGTGACGAAGTACATTTAAAATATTAAAACATGATTGGCTCCCGCATCTTGCTGTTCCTAAGGGAGAGGAGAAACGGAAGTCCCTGTCAGTTGGTCTGGATGAAAAGAGGACAGTAGGCTGAGTGAATGTGATGTGGCTAAATCCTACCCACATGAAATACACTACGTTACTCACTTACTACATTCGCATGTGCCAGCTGTGACAAGTAGATGCTATACTCAACACTACAGACCAACTTCCTTCTCGTGGACAGAGCGTGTTGATTATTCACTAATACCCGAAAGACAAACAACTGAGTATTGGGCATCAAACAGGGGCAGCACCCCTTTAAACACATAGCATACTAAACGGGTAGCTGCTTTTGATCAGAATGGCCTAAGAAAAAACAAAGAAGCAATTTGCTCTTGCTACCCAGGTCGCGACACCCCAGAAAGCTGAGTACGGAGCGCTAACACGACGAGACGGTCATGCGTGCTCCAACGACTCAAGAACCTCCTTGAAAACCAAGATTGATATTATTTAAATCGATGCATTATTGCTGCATCAAGATTTATAAAAAAAAGCCAGACTGGTGGTAATGTTAGAACAGTGAACCTGTATTCCGTTAAACACCAACTTTCGGATGCACTCAGCAGATCCAAGGTGTTGGAGGATTGGGCGGAAGACGCTATAGGCAGATTGTGAAGAAGTAATGTTTGTTTCGAATGGATTGTCTTCTCACTTATTCCTCATCTTATGATAAATTTCTCCAGCATGGGGTCTGGCATGGATTCACATGCTCATGAATATTCCCCGTCAGGCCGGGAATCCTCGGTAAAGAAAAAATCAGTATCAGTTTTATTTCTGATCTCTTTCTCAGTAGTAACCAGTCGCTGGTCTCTGGGTCATACTGCCCCCAGCCAATGACTGCCCTCTCCCTAAGCCCCACCTCTGGCAGCCATCTTAAGATTTTTACTGCACGCTCAAGTGTTGGGAGTCCTCGTGTTTAGCTCTCGAGCTTTTGCTGCATTTTCGCATTTTTTCAAAGAGAATGGCGTGTCGGATTTTTCTTCGCCCCTCAAGGGTGAAAATTTCGTCGAGTTACGCTTCTTGGAGGATTCCAGAAGTTTCTGCGGCATACCCGAACATGGCCCAGGAGAAAGGAAGCTCGACGCCCGGAAAGCTGTTCAGGGTTGGCCCTGGGTGCCAGCTGCAGAATGTGTTCAGGGTGGACGAGCACTCGTAATGTCTCTACTGCCTTCATGAGTACAAAACGCACGTGGAGAAGGACTGTGCGTTTTGCGGGAACATGTCGGAACGGACCATCAGGGACCGACGCCTTCGTTTCTCCAACTGGCTGGAAGGAAAGAGCCCGTGGTGAGGAGAAGAAGAAGGCGGAGTGGTCTTCTAAGTCCTGTGAGAGTGCCCCGGCAAAGGGGGCCCAACATGAGGCAAAGCACCGCGAGTCTGCGTGCACCGGGAGCGCCGAACTGTCTGGCTCCTCGGCTGCCAGGCAGGGTGCACCCTCTCCAGCGCCATCAACCACGAGCCAACGCTCTGGCTCACGGAAGAGGACGGCCGAGAACTCGGCAAAGCTTCTGGAGAGGCCCCGGTCGAGCTCGAAGGATCCGGCCGAGGGGGAGCGAGGCAGTGACCCCCCCCACCCCCTGAGGTGAAGGCCACAGGCCCATACAAGGTGGTAAAGGCCTTGATTCACCCGGCCAAGGCATCTATCGAAGTCGCGACGGCCCTGACGCAGCCCTTGGAGGCTACACCAGTGGAGGCGACCTCGGGGCCCAGAGTCTCCCTGCCTCCGCGGAGGGAAGCCTCTTTCAGACCCATCGAAAAGATCCCCGTGAAGACCCCAGCGGAAAAGGAGGGGGGTGGAGGGCCGGTGACACGGACACATCATCCGAGGAGCTGCTGGTAGAAGTCTTAGAGGGCCTCGGCAAGGGCGCCGAAGAGGCCCGTCCCAACGGGAGGGATCCCGACGAAGGTGACGACTAGAGTGATGGCGGCACCGGTGAGGGTCCTAGTCACCCGTCGCTTCCGGAGCCGCAGGATAACTCTGCGGCCATTTTGTTGGCGATACAATCCTTATGTTCGGAGATGAGGACGAGACTACCCTTATCACCGACGAGGATCCGGAACCAGGCTCGACAGAAGAGCCAGAGCCAGAACCAGGCCCGGCAGGAAGCCCCCCGAACAAGAGAAGACGGATCCATCCAGCCCTGCCTTTTCAGCCCTCGCGGCCTGGTCAGCCTTTACCCACGTCCCACGTCCCTGGGGATGACACGGGAACGGACACAGCCACGACGGGTACCGACGACGACGGCGGTGAGGACTGGGACCGAGCCCATCCCCCCCCCAGCCTGGGCCTCCCCGCCCGACTAGATCAGATCTTTCCATGCAATGATTGCCAGAGCATCCAAGCTTTTTCAGCTCTGCCCCGAAGAGAAGAAGGAAGGTTTCCTTTACCAACGGCGCAAGGCCAAGAGGAAGACTGTCCTCGCTGTGCCTCTGCTGGATGACATCTGGGACGAGGGTCTGACCCTTCTCAAGAACCCGTCTATGACGCCTGCCAAGAGGGATCGGTACGAGAAGTACTGGGTCCCCGACGCGGCCCCTTTGTGCCTTAGGACACAACCGACCCCTGACTCGGTCATCTCAGCGGCGGCCAAGAAGAAAGCGGGGGGGGCCCATCGGCCTCAACGTCAACTTCCCTGCCGGAACGCGAAGGAAAGTAGCTGGACGCAATGGGACGACTAGTTATCTCGTCGGCAGCGACACCGATTAATGCGGCTAACGCTGTCGCGATCGTGGCCCGCTACGACAGGGAGTTATGGTACAAGATCGCCCCCCTGTTGGACTTCCTACCGGATGACAAGAGAGCCCAGGCCCTGGAGATCTTGCAAGAAGGCGAAGTGACGTCGGATCACGCCATTACGGTGGCAACAGACATTGCCGACACCGGTTTCTGCCAGCTAGGCAACAGCGTTTGCCTTAGATGACGAGGGTGGCTCAAGGCGACGGATTTCCGCCAGGATGTACAAGCCAAGGTTTTGGACATGCTGTTCGACGGGAACAATCTGTTTGGGACCTATAGAGGACGAGGCAAGTCGGGTGAACCCCGCCGTCGTCGCCAGGGAGGCCAAAGCGACAAGGCGTCCTCCAAGCAAGATTTAACTGACATTGAACTGGTATCTTGCCCCCACTGAAGCACCCCTGTGGGAGGCCAGCAGGCGAAGTTCGTCAGCGTGTGAGAGTCCATCTCCACTGACCGTTGGGTGCTGGACGCCCTGGCCCAGGGACACGCCCTCGAATTTCTAAAAAAGTGCCCCCGCATTCCACCCGTAGCCAGGAAAGAAAATCACGTCCCTCAACTGCTTTTGGAGGTAAGGGCGATGCTCAAAAAAGGTGCCATCGAGCTTGTCCCCAAGAAGCTCCGGGGCTCCGGAGTTATACTCCAGGTACTTCCTCGTGAAAAAGAAGACAGGAGGATGGCGCCCCATCCTGGACCTGCGACAACTGAACAAGTACATCAAGGCACAGAAGTTCTGGATGGTCACCCTCCAGCACGTGCTGGGACAGCTGGAGGAGGGCGATTTCCTGTCGTCGTTGGATTTGGAGGATGCGTACTTCCACATCCCCATTCTAAAAGGACACCAAAAGTTCCTCAGGTTTGTGGTCCAAGGACGGCACTACAAGTTCAAAGCCCTCCCGTTCGGATTGAAGTCGGCACCCAGGGTGTTCAAGTGCCTCGCACCGGTGGCGGCGCAGCTGCGCCTGCAGGGGATCCACGTCTACCCCTACCTGGACGACTGGCTCATCCAAGCAAGGACAAAGGATCTCGCCGTAGATCACACAGCGAAGACCGTCCAGCTGCTCACGGACCTGGGATTCTCCATCAACTTTCCCAAATCACACCTGGTCCCGTCGCAAGTCGCACTGTTTCTGGGAGCCAAGCTCGACACAGTGGCGCGTCTGGCCTCGCCGTCGGAGGAAAGGACGAAGGCCATCCTGGGCAAGGTGCAGTGTCTGCTGGCCACGGATGTGGCCAGGGTGAGGTCCATCAAGTCCCTCCTCGGGATGATGTCCTCCTGCATATATCTCGTGCGCCTGTGCAGGCTTCGGGTGCGCCCTCTGCAAGAGTTCCTCGACGCCCGCTGGATCCAAGCAATGGGCAGCTTCCAGGACAGGATCCCGCTCAACGAGACCTTCCGACGAGCGATCCGGTGGTAGGGCACCCGCGCTCATCTGACGGCGGGCACAGAATTTTAGACCACATCCCACCAGATAATGGTGACGACAGATGCCTCCCTGGAAGGGTGGGGAGCGCACACCAGAGAACTTCGTGCCAGAGGCCTATGGCTCCCGGAGGAGAAACCACTTCACATCAACATCCTGGAGCTCTGTGCAGTGTTCTGGGCCCTCGGGTCCTTTCTCCCATCCCTCAAGGGCAAGGTGGTGAGAATCTTCACCGACAACACCACCACGATGTTCTACATCCGGAAGCAGGGAGGAACCAGATCCCCAGCCCTCTCCAAGGAAGCCCAGGATCTGTGGCATTGGGCCGTCGCCCAAGGGTTGTTTCTAGTGCCCTTTCATCTGGCAGGGATAAAGAACACCATTGCCGACTCACTCAGCAGGGAGCTGCGCTCGTGCCACGAGTGGGAACTACGTCAGGATCAAGTGGATCGACTCTTCCGACGATGGGGAAAACCGCAGATCGACCTGTTCACGACGGCGACGAACTCAAGTGCCAGAGGTTCGCCAGCAGGTTCCCCCAGCCGAGGAGCATGGGCGATGCCTTCTCGTTCCCCTGGGACGGCCTGTTCCTATATACGTTCTTGCCGTTGCTGCTCCGACTCAACCAGCTTAAGAGGTCCCGGTGCAGGATGATCCTCGTCGCACCGGCGTGGCCGAGGCAGATCTGGTTCCCGGACCCTCTGGACTTGTCAGCGTCCCCACCAGTCAAGCTGCCGACGGACGCGGATCTTCTCTCCAGAGAAGGAGGCGCCATACTTCATTACGACCCGGAGTCGCTGAACTTGCAGGCCTGGCTCCTGCAGCACTAGAGTTTGGAGGGTACGATATCCCGGCTGTCTGCAGAGAGGTCCTTGCAAAGGCTAGGCCGTCCTCAACTCTCAAGTGCTACGGACATAAGTCGAAGAGGTTCTCTGTCTGGTGCCGTGCACAGGTGATTAACCCTCTACGGATTACGGCCCCTCAAGTGCTGCCGTACCTACAGTCGTTGGCCAAGGCTGGACTGGCTCACGCCTCCATCAAGATACATCTGGCTGCGATCGCCCAATACACCAGAACCACAGGACGGGCGTCCTTGTGGTCCCATCGCCTGGTGAAGGAATTTATGAAGAGACTGTTCCGATCATTCCCGCCGGTGAAGGCCCCTGCCCCGGCATGGGAGCTCAATGTGGTGCTGATCAGGCTCATCGGGGTGCCATTCGAGCCCCTGCATTCGGCACCGTTGAAGTTCCTGTCGTGGAAGACTGTGTTTCTTGTGGCCATCACCTCCGCACGACGAGTGGGAGAGATCCAGGCCCTTTCCTGCAAGCCTCCGTACTTGGCTTTTCACGACACGAGGGTGGTGCTGAGGACGCACCCCTCCTTTATGCCCAAGGTGCCGTCGGACTTCCACCTCAACAAGCTCTTGGTGTTACCGGTTTTCTTCCCGTCACCTTCGTCACCGACCGAGAGGACTTTGCACTCGCTGGATGTGGCTAGAGCGCTAAAGTTCTACGTGGACCGCACGAAGAGTTTTCGGAAGACATCACAGCTATTTGTACTTTGGACCTGTGAACCAACGGAAGGCTCTCTCGAAGGCTTCCATTTCCAGATGGCTCTCCTGCTGCATCATGCAGTGTTATCGGTCGGCAAACCGACCGTTGTCTGGCCGTCCGAGAGCCCATTCGACCAGAGCTATCGCTGCTATCACGGCGTTCTTGTCTGGTGTGCTCCTGCTAAACATCCGCAGGGCTGCTACGTGGAGGTCGACGCACACCTTCACGACATTCTACTGCGTCGACCATGATTCCAGGGAGGAGTCCAGGGTCGGCCAAGCAGTGCTGCGCAACCTGTTCGCTTAAGGTGAGCCTGGTGAGGAGCTAAGAAATGCTTAATGTTGAGTTTTGATGTAATGCTTAATATTGAGCCTTTGCCACGTCCCGTGGTTGTGCATGTGTGTACTGGTATGTATTCTTATATTCATGAGCATGTGAATCCATGCCAGACCCCATGCTGGAGAAGGAACAAGTTACTTACCTGTAACCGTTGCTCTCCAGCATGGGTCTGGCATGGATTCACATGCGAACCCTCCCTCCTACCCAGCTGCGGCTCTTCACTTGGTCATACTGCCTCTTTGCGTGCTATCAAATCTGAAGATGGCTGCCAGACGTGGGGCTTAGGGAGAGAGCAGTCATTGGCTGGGGGCAGTATGACCCAGAGACCAGTGATTGGTTACTACTGAGAAAGACAAATCGGAAACGAAACTGATACTGATTTTATTCTTTACCGAGGATTCCCGGTCTGACGGGGAATATTCGTGAGCATGTGAATCCATGCCAGACCCATGCTGGATAACAGTTACAGGTAAGTAACTTGTTACATTCCAAAGCAGCTGAAGCTGGAAGGATGGATTTCTTAGACAGGGGGTGCTGTGTTCTCTCGTCGAGTCTACGCCCCTCGAGGTCCTTCTGTCGACGTCCTCATCAGTATAAATAGTGCACGCCGCGCCCTTTGGCTTAAGTTCAGTTTTTCAGAGCTAACACTTCGAAGTATTACGACGCGCTTCGGTTCTTTACTGAATTTCATCACTCATTTTTGATTAAGAAAATGTCCTCACCATCTGCTCCATCAACGCCTAAGACTGGTTTCAAGAAGTGTCAAGACTGCGGATTGAACATGTCAATCATCAACCCC
This sequence comes from Ambystoma mexicanum, assembly GCF_040938575.1. Classification (NCBI taxonomy): domain Eukaryota; kingdom Metazoa; phylum Chordata; class Amphibia; order Caudata; family Ambystomatidae; genus Ambystoma; species Ambystoma mexicanum. The sequence continues at coordinate 197,570,786 of NC_090937.1, read as the reverse complement.
CACCCCAAATGCCTATGGTGTCTTGGAACCGATCAACGTACCTCTGATTGTAACTTCTGCCAGGTGATGAATGAAAAGGCTCTGAGGGAGCATAAAGGTAAATTGGTGATGGGAAGGTTACCTTCGATGTCTCCTTCGAAGAGTTCCAAAAAAATTAAATCAAAGGCTTGAGAGATTCTCCTCGACGAAAAAAAGTTGAGAAGTCGATCGTGCCATTCTTGGTCTTCGTGCCATTCTTGGTCTTCGTGCCATTCTTGGTCTTCGTGCCATTCTTGGTCTTCGTGCAATTCTTGGTCTTCGTGCCATTCTTGGTCTTTGTGCCATTCTTGGTAGTCTTCTTCCAAGAAGGCCAAGAAACAGTGTCACTGGTCACCTTCGACCTCTAGTGAATCCTCGGCTGAGGTAATCAAATGTCCAGTTAAGTCAGACTTCCCAGCAAAATGGGATGCATTTTGTAAAGAAATGTTAAAAATCTTTGAGAATACGCCTCGAAGGACAAGCAGAAGGTCCATGCCCCTGTCGATCTGCTTCAAGACAGCAAAGGGAAGTCTGAGGCATAAACCAGAACTACATCAAGAGAAATCTCGATCACACGAGAAATCGTTGAGGGCTTTGACAAGCCGGGAATCCAGTCCATCGAAGGTTACTTTGAAGAAACATGAAAAGTCAGCAGCTCCGACGGCCTCGCTAACGCCATCCGTGTCAGAGCCATCAACACCAGTGTCCAAGTAGACTCTGACAAAATCGACACCAACTTCGAAGTCGTCGAAAGATTTCTTTGAAGTTGTCGAAGCCCACAGTTGCACAGAAAAAGGTTTTCAAACTCTTACCGAAAAAAGATATTTTAAAATCTTTAACTTCAATCTATGAAGAGAGTGAGCCTTCAAATGACGATACACCATCATTTGGCTTACATGGTCTAGGTTAAGACTAGTATGAAAACCTGCAATCAGTCAGTGGTTTAGATACCTCGCCAGAATTGGAATTTGGTAAACCAGATCCTTCTGACCACACTGACTCCTCATACAGACAACTAATGGGCAAGGTGGTTGTATTTTTAGGTTGGAGCAGACCTGCACCTTCTTTCGAGCAGGATGTTCTTTGTGACCTAACGGATATATTAGATCAGCGTCCCCAGAGAGATCGCATTTTGCCCTTTCATGTTGCCCTACCAAAAAGGGTATCATGAGACCGCAGCTGCAGTAAATAGGAATTTTGCACAAAAAAATAGGCCATCCAGCAGTGACCCAGAGTATTTAACAAAGCACCCAACACCAGAGAGTTTGGTGGTTCAGGCTACTACGTCTACTAATCAATCAGCATATCCTTCTATCCCTCCCTAAAGGGATAACAAGAGTGTGGATACTTGGGCTAGAAACATATTTACTACTGGAAGTATGGCTTTAAAGTCAACTAACACAACTTGTGCCTTGTCAAAATGTACGTTCACCCTGTCGGACTGCATAGCTATGGCGGCTGACCACATCCCAGAACAAGAGAGACCGCTTCCTAGCTATCATCAAGGATGCTAAGGAGGCAATGTGTGAATGCCGCCAGTCAGGTCTGGATACTGCAGATAGAATTAGCAGGTCCGTCGCAACTAGCAGCGTGCTGCGCAGATTTGCATGGTTGAGGAATTCCGGATTTGCAGCAGATGGGCAGTCTATACTCCTCAACATGCCCTTTGACGGCTCGAGGCTGTTTGGCTGCGAGGCTGATGAAAGTTTGGAAAAACTGCAGACCTCAAAAGCGGTGGCTACATCTCTTACTGCCGCCGTTGTACAGCCTGAACACTCCTACCCTGGTTCATCATCTTGGAGGAGTAAGTCCTTTGGAGTCTACTCGGTTGGAAGAGGAAGCAGACAGGCCAGTCATAGAGGTCAGAGAAGGTTCCCTCGTGGTGGACGAGGGAGAGGTGCTAAATCGGCCGAAGCAGCTGCATTTTTACCCTCAGCCACCGATTCAATCACCTCAAACACACTCTGAGGACTTTACCCACAAGACCCCTGTGGGAGGCAGACTTTATCAGCATCTGAAAGAATGGCGGGGCATTACTTCAGATGCTTGGGCACTGGAAACGGTAGCCAGGGTTACTGCCTTCCCTTTCTAAAAAGGCCTCCGCATCATCCACTGGGAGAACAGATGTTTCAAAATTCCAGACCCTCTCCTTGTGCATGACATTTTGTCCCTGCTAGAGAAAGTTGCTATAGAACCGGTAGCTGTGGCGGAGAGCAACAATGGTTGGTAATCGCCATATTTTCTAATTCCCAAAAAGAACGGAGGATGGAGACCCATCTTGGACTTAAACTTGAACAAGTTCCTCTGGAAGGACAACTTCAAGATGGTTACCCTTTCTCAGATCCTTCAGGCCCTCCAACTCCAAGACTTGATGGTGCCATTGGACCTTCAGGATGGTTACTTTCATGTGCCTATCCATCACAAGCACAGAAGGTACTGCAGGTTCGCTGTTGACAGTTCTCATTCATTATCAGGCTCAAGTTCTGCCTTTCAGGCTGTCCTTCGCCCCAAGGGTTTTCACCAAGTTAATGGTGGTGGTGGTGGCAGCGAGTCTCGGGAGAGGGGGGATTCACGTCTACCCCTACCTGGACAATTGGCTGATCAGGGCACGTTCACCCGAACAAGCCCGGGAACATCTCAGCGTAACCTGCCACTCTCTCCCCAAACTAGGCTTCTCCCTCAATTACAAGAAGTCCTACATGATACCATCTCAAAGGCTCCAATTTATTGGAGCAGTCCTGGATGCTTCCTCTGGGAAAGCCTCGCCACACGAGGTGAGAGCTCAACATATTTTGCAGATGGTCACCAAATTCCAAAGTGCCTAGCTTCTTCCGGCCTTCGCTTCTTTTTAGGTTGCTCGTGCTCATGGCATCCAGCATTTTTCTGGTGCTAGAGGATCCCCTGACCATGGGATCCCTCCAATGGGCTCTCAGGCCTCAATGGTACCAATTGTCAGGCCGAATGTCTGACCACCTGCAAGTTCCGAGCAGAGTTGCCCAGGACCTTCTGTGGTGGGCTTGCAAGGACAACATTCTCAAGGGAGAATCTTTTCGGCAACTATGGCCAGAGATAACTGGAGTGACTGATGCCTCACTCACGGGGTCGGGAGCCCACGCCAACGAGCTGACAGTCGAAACTGCACATCAACCTATTGGAGCTGAGGGCAATCGGACTAGCGCTGAAGGCCTTTCTGCCATCTGTACGGGGAAAGAATGTCCTGATAATGACGGACAACACAGTGGCCATGTACTACCCCAACAGGAGAGGAGGTGTAGGTCACTACCACTGTGCAGAGATGCAATGCAGCTCTGGTTCTGGGCAATTAAAGAAGGAATCACTCTCCAGCATTTCACCTTGCCGGAGAGGAGAACACAGCGGTGGAAGCTCTTGTGCAGGTAGAGCACAGTCTCCCACTATTCGGAACTAGCTCAGGAAGTCCTTCAAGAGGTCTTCCCCCTCTAGGGAACCCTGCAAGTGTGGATCGGTTTGCGACCAGTGTCAACCGGAAGTGCAAACTGTTTTGCTCATGGGAATAAACTCCAATAGGAGCTCTAGGGAACATGTTTGTAGTGGACTGGGAGTTTCCACTCATGTACGTGTTTCCTCTAGACCCCGTCATTCCTCATGTGATCAGGATATTTAGAAAGTGTGGGAAATCCATGATCCTAATTGCCCTGGATTGGGCCAGGAGGACGTGGTATCCGGACCTTCTAGACATGTCCACCTGCCCTCCAATGCGTCTTCCTCACGAGAGGAGGGTCTGGTTCTCTATTGAGAGGTCAAGACTCTCAACCTTCCCGCATGGTTTCTGAGCGGTTGACATACAAGGATTGGGACCACCCGGATGACGTAATGGAGATCTTGCTTTCGGCCAGCAACGAAATCTTAGTACCACTGCTGTTGGAACAAGTTCAGCAATTGGTGCAGGGATAAGACTGTGGATCCCTTTCTGTGTGATACACCTATTGTGCTTTCTTTTTTGTTACCTCTGGCTAATCTGGGGCTCCAGATTGGAACAATTAAAGGTTTTCTGGCGGCGCTAAATTTCAAGCGCTTTTCAGAGGAAGATTGATATTTTAAAATCCCTCTGATTGTTCAGGGTCTTAATGTATTTCCACCAGTTCCATTCAAAGTTCCCGTGTGGGATTTTAACCTGGTGTTAAAACTTTGAACATGCTTTCCTTTTGAATAAATACACCCATGCCCTTTAAGGCTATTAACCTATGAGCTGTTTTTCTAGCCATAACATCCGCCCTGCATGGTAAGCGAGTTGCCGGGACTTTCCTGTAATCTCCCACCTACTGTTTTTCATAATGCCAAGGTTGTTCTCAGGGTGAAATCTTCTTTTCTACCTAAGGTAGTCTCCGACTTCCACTTGTTGAAAAAGATGAGGAGGAAAGATTACATAGGCTAGACCCAAAAAGGGCTCTCAGTTTCTATGTATCAAGAATTGCTAAATTTTGTCAAAATTACCAAATATTCATTGGCTACACAAGGCCCTTAATTGGGTTTAGCTGTGACAAAACGGACCATATCCAGATGCATCATCGTGGCTATTGGGGAATGTTACTGGTTAGCGGGCAAAGACCCGCCGGAAGGATTGAGAGCACCCCCCACAAGGAGCATGTCAACCTCTGCTGCTCTTCAGAGAGCTGTTCCACTCGAGGACATTTGTGCAGCGACCACTCGGTCGTCTGTTCACACGTTTGTGAAATGTTAATGCGTGGATTCTTCTTCCAGTTAAGGACAATTTGGAAAAGCAGTCCTTCATTCAATCTATGATGACAATTGAGACCAAATGTAATTCGTACTCCCGCCAACAACTTATTACTGCTTTTCTAGTCTTATCATAAGATGAGGAATACGTGGGAGGACACAATCCAGTCGAAGAACAAGTTACTTACCCCTGGTAACGTTCTTTCGATTGGATGTTCCTCCCACAAATTCCTCATCGCCCCTCCCAGCCTACCCCACCGTAGAATGTGTGTCTTTACACTATGCTTTCTTGGGGCCTACGGTCTATGGTACGCCTGGTAATTCCTCTACAGGAGGGGGGAAAACAGAACTGAAGCCAACGCGCCCCCTGTCAAAGATTTTCTGAAGCAGCTGAAGCTGGAAGGATAATGATCAAAAGATGAGGAACGTCCAATTGAAAGAACGTTACCAGGGTTAGGTAATTTGTTGTTCTCCACCCACCAAAAGCTTGGATTTCCAAGTGGAAACCACTTCGTTTTTTTTAATCATCCAACATTCTTGGCAAGTCCATGCTTGAACTGCTTGTTAATTAAACCTTTACCTCTAAAGCCCAGCATACATTTTGGAATTTAGTACGAAAAGAAACCATGTTTTATTTTGTTTTAATTTTAAGTATAACTTTTTGTTTAACGCATTTAGCGCCACTGTGCTATATGTGGCCTCTGCTGCTAAACAATGACCGGCTCTCTGTTGCATGATATTAGCAGTAAACCTCATATCACCCATTCTATAATGCCTATTCTTAACCGGCTTCAAGGAAATGAAAACCAGTGTAGCTGAAGGCTCCATCGAATGGAATCCTGAATTATGGAATAAAGACTTTGGTCAAAAGTCTTTTTTTACCTGCCCCTGTTTGAGAACTGGGCACTACTGTACCTTTGTGCATGCGCCTGGAGCAGAGTGTCAGAGCAGCAGTGTGTCATGCAACCTCTTATGTGAGTCACTTGCTTGAACTCTGATCCTTGCGAGTGGTTGGGTTTATTTCAGAGACGTGACCTTGCTGCCCCAAGGCTAATCTATGTTGGAAATTTGAGAGTGCAGAGGACCTCCAAATGGAGTGAGGCACCTAGCAGCTCTGACACAATCTTTCCGTATCCGTTAATGGTGGTGCCTACCTGTATCCGTTTTCTCCCAGTTATCACTGTTGTAAGGTACTTGTGCTTGAATACTCGAATGACTGTGTTAGTTGCACATGCTGAGAGTCCATACGCATTGCATGTGCCACTCCATTTGAATATGAAATGTACAGAAACATATTTAATCACCTTAGAAATTTAATTTGCCTAAATTGTGCCTTTGTTCACTGGGCGTAGCTACATATGGCCTACCCAGCTTTATCAGTGGACAGTGTGTCAATGTTTTTTTCTCACACAAATTAACTTTTTGATGCTTTCTTCCTTGTTAGTTCGACCGGGCCACACTTGATTTACCTGACAGGTTAATGATAAATACAGAGAGGGGGGTGCAGGCATACACACAACTAATCCCACAGAAAATAATCATTTTAAGTCTTTCACTGTATTTGCTGATGCCTCCTGTTAGAATTTCCTCCAGATTCATGGGATGTCTCTACTCTTGGTACTGTGATCGGAACATTTCTTGTAATGCAATGCAATACTATGTGGCTGTGCTGCTTCACACATGTGTATGTTTCCTGTATACAGGGCAACATACCACAAACCATCCAACAACACCACCACCACTGGTGGTGAATGGGCCCCTTCAAAACACACCTATTGCATTAAGGTGTAAGAAATTGTGTTGATCACCTCATTTCATGCCCTCACCGTTGTCCTTTCAGAACTACCATATTTTTGCTCTTGGCCCATGCTCTTTTTGTGTGTGTTGTTAAATGATTATTTTACCAAACACGTGGTACTTATTTTATCCAACTGGGACGACTGAAGAGCTGAGTGGATATGGTGGAGTGGGACCGGTGTCCTTGCGGCTCAAACACAGTACCATGTAGTTGATGCCTTAGCCCACAGCGCCGAGCTTTGGGTCTAGTTTACTGTAATGAAGAACTTAATGCACTATTAAGTCCTTAAATATAATCGGTCGGTCATCCTATAGCTATTTGTTCCAGATGTTATTGAATACGTACCTGTTGTCCTTCAATGTATCAAAATAAATGTCAGGTTTATGTGGGTGGTTAAACTGGGTTCATCTTCTATGCAGTTTCTTAAAATTTGCACTGTCCCAGAATACTTCTTTTTAAAAGTGGCAGGCTTTTAGCAAGCCAATTGCAGGTAAATGTATACGTGCTGGAAAGATCTTTCAGATTGTCTAGGATTACCAGAACTGGTGACAGAAGTACATCAACATTTGTGATCGATTCGATCTTTTTCTCCCCTCCATAACGAGACCCACTTATATTTTAGAGACACATGGAGGTAGTCTGCAGGACCTGTTTCAATACATTTTTAACAGTTGGAGTACTGTTGTTGGGTGTTTTGTTAAGCAAGTTTATTCAAGGTCCATTGATTCCTGAAAGGCATCTTTTGTTGGACAGTCCAACGTTAAAAACTGAGCTGATTGTATCCAGATCAAAGATTTGATCTTTTTTTTTTTTTGTCAGTCACATTTTATTGAAGGTTTTCGAATACAAGGTGAGAAAATAGTTATCAAAATGTCCTTTTACCTTATCTCCCCACCCATTTTATTTAATCATTTGAGTATTTGAACTTAAAACATTAACTATAGGTTTCAGTGGATAAATAACCAAGAGCAACACATTATGTTGAAACCATATATACGTCGCAAGTATCATTGAAAGGGGCTATTCCCGTTGTTGTGAAGCTTGGCTATCACAGACAAGGAGCATATATCTATTGGACACCTCAAAGCTCTTCTCCCTGAGGAGAGTCTCCCCTCACCTAAAGAAGAAAATGTTAATATGTCCATATATTCGCAGGGCACAGTTGTGAGCTAATTCTAGAATTCTTTGCTGTTTCAGAAATAGGCAATTTCCTTAAGCCATAACTTAAAGCTCAGAGGCCGGTGCCAGTACCAGGCCATTGAAATACTGCGCCAAGCCACTTACACCACCTGTCCTAAAAAATGCCTATGAGAATACCAATATACATTGTGTCACTGGTAGTCCACAAAGGAAAGACCAAGAGCAGCTCCCTGTCTCGTTTTGGATTGTGCACAAGTCATTCCACATCTTCAGATCCCCTAGTCTCCCCTCCCCTTGCACTGCTATCATTAGATCTAGCAAAGGGAAAGAGGCGTAGAAAGACATCAAATCGGCAAAAGGGATGCCCATCACAGCCTTAAGGCAGTAATACAAAAAGATATTCAAAGCGGTGACCCCACCCAGAGACTTGAACACATCCAATATCATGAGTTTACCTTCATGGGGGAGTTCTCCGAAACAGTGCACATTAATCTTGTCCATGGATTGTAAGAAACCCTCCTCAAACTAATTCGGCAAGCCTGCCACTTTGTACACAAGGTGAAGTGTGGGCAATGGGGGCCCCCACCCAACACAGTACGAACCATGTTCACCTCTAAATCTTGGAGACCAAAGTGTTGAATACCATTGACTTTAGTTCAAAAAAGGTAGCAGGCGCTCCTCTCCAGAAAAAACATGGCATGATTACCTGTTCTGAGATGAGTTTGCAGCACACGCCTTTTGCTCACTGTACCTTTCACAGATTGGAACTATCCATTTGCATATCAGTCTTTGTCCCGCCCACATGGGCAGTCCAGCACCGAAATGCCATGGCAATTCCTCTCTGAACAAGAGTACCAACAGCAACCCCATACACTTGTTTCAGCCTTGTTGGGCCTCATCAGTGAGGTGAAGCATATAGTCCATAAAGTCCATTAAATGCCTTGTTACAGTCCTAGAACACTGGTTAGTCCAGAATGGGAGAGTAAGTATTCACCAGCGTGAGTTAATAACCTTGTAACCCAGGCCCGATCATCTGCCCCCGATTATCCTGATGTACGGTATGAACCGTAAAATGAACAGATTTGTGTACCACTGTGACCACTGCAAGTGCATGTTATGAGTATTAGGAAAAGTATCCATGACATACCCATGTCCTGGCAGTGGAACTGCTGCAACCCGGCACTTTGTATTTTCTGGAGCATGGCAACATTAGCCTGATGCCTCTCCATATAAGCTACCACTCTCCCAACTTTGTTTAGATGGTTTAGGCCCAACAATTCTAGGGCATACTCCTAACTGTATGCACCCCATACTCCTAACATTGGCACAGTGCATCCCAACATACCCCTGCAAAACCTTTAACCCATCCACCTCACACACTGATAAACCTCATTGTTCAGTGTCTACAAATCCCCACCCATACCCCTGCTGCCATACTGATAACTGCCCAACTCATAAACCAAGTGTAACGCATTGAGGGTGACTCACTCAGCCGCCCTGCCTAAAGCACAATAACAAACATCTAGAAAGCACCTAATCCAGATAAGGGGAACTGATGATAATGGCATTAAGAATCCTGATTATACAGAGCCCACCCCAGACCCCAACTGCAGAGGTCGGACCCCCTCGGCAAAAGAATTGGGGGTAGTTTTTTTCAAGGACCTTCAGCCTACAGAACAAGGGGAGGGTGTATCAAGAAGCTTCCACCCTGCCTGCAGCGTCAGAGAAAAATGAGTTACCATTAAATACGACCCTCAACTTGGCCGGATACTTCATTGTGGATTGAGCTACTGTGACAAGACCAAGGAATTTGTCCCTTCGAAGGGATTGTGTCCTCCGACGTATTCCTCATCTTAGATATAATCTCCTTCCAGCTCTGCTGGCCTCGGAAAAATTTTTCTCTAGAGGGCGCTGCGCGTCGACGTCCTCCGAGTCGATGTCCCTCGACAGCCGCCGTATCGACGTCGACGTCATCCTGCCTATAAAGGCCGCGCGCAGCGTCCGTTGCTCAGTTCCGTTTTTCCGCGCTTACTCAGTGCCTCGGAATACCGTTGCTCAGTTTTGTCAGGTTAAACCTATTTACCTCAAGTTATTCGATCCGTACTCAATGGCTTCTTCGTCGGAACCGACAACTCCTCGATCCGGCTTCAAAAAATGCTCAGATTGTGGAAAAAAGATGTCGTTGACTGACCCTCACAGAGTTTGTCTGTGGTGTTTGGGAGCTGAGCACCATTGTTCGGAGTGCGAGGACTGTATGTCAATGACAGCTAAGGCCCTGAAGGAGCGTAGGGGGAAGCTGGAGAAAGGTAAGACTTTTAAAGCTTCTTCTTCGTTGACGAAGACGAGACATTCGTCTCCTCGTCACCATTTGCGCTCCAGGTCTCGGAGTGGGTCCCTTCACTCCTCGATATCGAAGCACTCGAAGAGGAGACGTCGAAGATCCCCTTCTCCGTCTTCCTCTGTTTCGCCAAAGAGAATCCCTTGCCCCACGAAACATAGTTCCCGGGCTGAATGGGAGGAATTCTGCAAAAATATGATGAGCTTCTTCGAGAAAGCGGCCTCGACCCCCTCGAAGACTACCGAGAGCGATGCTCTGGTCGAAAGACCCGAAGGTCAGAAACGCCGCGAGTCGCAGTACCCGGCGAAGGTAACCTCTCGAGCGCGTCTCGAACCCTCGATTAGGACTATGACCTCCAAACCTTCTTCGAAGGTTCCGTCGACGCCGAGGTCGGTTTCTTCGACGCCGTTGTCGAAGGGACCTTCGACACACGGGTCTGTCGACTCGACGCCAGCTTCGACACCGGCGTCGACGCCAAGAAAGGTCACGGTCACGACACACCCAGTGACTATCCCCAGGTCCTCGATGACGATGGCTTCGAGATTGTCGAGTAGAATCCCAATTCTGTCGAGGTCATCGAGGCCTCTGCCTTTGTTTTCGACGCCACGCTCGAAGCCTTCGACGTCGGCGTCGACGACATCGACGTTTTCGAGGCCGATTATGACAAGTTCGGCACCCTCTGCCTTGGAAATGGGATTTACACTTTTTATGAGTTCAGAATAATTGAGAACTATGTCCTCAATTATGGAAGAGGGTGAATTGTCTGAACAGGAAGACACATTTGAGTTGCAGGGACCTGTAACCCCAATTAGAGAGGAATTTTCCTCTGAAGAACGCAGGTTAAAGGATCTTCATGATTCCTTACATGAGGCAAGTGGGTTAGACACTTCCCCTGAGGTGGAGTTTGCTAGGCCAGACCCGGGGGAGCATGCTGAAACCCCCTATAGAGCCTTAATGGCCAGGATCACAGAGTTTATGGGGTGGTCTGCACCTTCACAATCTTTCCAACAAGATGACCTCACGGATATTCTTGACAAAGGCCCACAGGAGGATCCTGTAGTGCCTTTTCATAAAGCTCTTCAGAGGAAGATTATGACGAACTGGGAAACCCCAGATGTCGTCCCGGCAGTAAATAAAAAACTGTCGACAAAATACAGGGTATCCTCTACAGACCCGGAGTTTTTGTCAAAGCACCCATCCCCAGAAAGTCTGGTGGTACAGGCGGCATCTTCTACCGATGTCAAGACGGCTTATCCTACCGTCCCACAGGACAGGGACGATAAAAAATATGATGCTATGGCAAAGAAAGTTTTTTTCGGCATGTAGCATGGCGTTATAATCTGTGAATGCTACTTGCACCCTTGCTAGATTCAGCCATACACTTCGGGAGTGTGCTTCTACAGCGGCTGACTGCATCCCGGAGGGAGAAGAAAGGGAGGTGTTCCTGAATATCATACAGGACGGTTAAGACGCTATGTGTGAATCCCTCCAGACGGGCATTGATTCGGCTGACAGTATCAGCAGAGCAATGGCGGCAAGTACAACAACCAGGAGATTTGCTTGGTTGAGAAAGTCTGGTTTTGCCCCAGATGTGCAAGCCAGGCTCTTGAACATGCCATTCGATGGCTCTTCTTTGTTCGAGAAAAAGGCGGATGACAGTTTAGAGAAACTGCAAACTTCAAAAGCAGCAGCAAAATACCTAGGCGCTGCAATCCGTCAGACACCTTTTCGTCCCACAGGAACCTCTGCGAGGGGCAAGTCCTTTCGCTTCTACTCCGCATTCGGAAGAGGTAGAGGACGACCGGCTCAGAGGGGACAAAGAAGAACTACCCGAGGGGGACAGGGTAGATATTCAAAAGCCGCAGCAACAGCAGGTGCCTCTTTACCATCGGCATCTGCATCAGCCGCCCCAAAACCACTCTCAGGACTTCCCTCACAGGACACCTGTAGGAGGCAGGTTGACTCAACATCTGGCGGTATGGCAGGCTATCACGTCAGATGCTTGGGCATTGGAAACAGTTGCCCATGGTTACTGCCTGCCTTTCCTACGCATACCTCAGAGTCATCCACCGGGGATCAGCTCTCAGAAAGCTCCAGATCTGCTCCTCTTGCAGGAAATTTTGGACCTGCTAGAGAAAGGTGCCATAGAACCGGTACCTGTAGCGGATAGGAACAAGGGCTGGTACTCCCCTTACTTTCTCATTCCAAAGAAAGACAGAGGACTGAGACCCATCTTGGACTTGCGAGAATTGAACAAATTCCTCAGGAAAGACAAATTCAAGATGGTCACTCTTTCTCAGATCCTCCAGGCCCTTCAGTTCCAGGACTGGTTGGTATCTCTGGACCTTCAGGATGCTTATTTCCATGTGCCTATCCATCTCAAACACAGGAAATACCTGAGGTTCGCAATTGGCAACTCTCACTATCAATTTTGAGTGCTGCCATTTGGGCTGACCTCCGCCCCGAGGGTCTTCACCAAGTTAATGTCGGTAGTGGCAGCAAGTCTAAGGAGGGAAGGGATTCACGTCTACCCCTACCTGGACGATTGGTTGATCAGGGCTGTCTCTTCGGAACAAGCTCAGATCCAGCTAAATCACATGTGCCACTCCCTTCACAAACTGGGCTTCTCCCTCAATTTAAAGAAGTCACAAATGATACCATCGCAGAGACTCCAGTTCATAGGAGCGATCCTGGACACTTCCCTGGGAAAAGCCTCGCCACCAGAGGTGAGGGCTCAAGATATTCTACAGATGGTTACCAAGTTCCAAGATGCCTAACGTCTCCTAGCCTTCGACTTTTTGAGGTTGCTAGGCCTCATGGCATCCTGCATTTTTCTAGTGCCAGAGGCTCGCCTGAGAATGAGATCCCTCCAGTGGGCACTGAGGACTCAGTGGTCACAATTCTCAGGGAGAATGACAGATCTTCTTCAGGTTCCCGACAGGGTGGCTTGAGATCTTCAGTGGTGGGCCTGTCGGGAGAACATTCTGAAAGGAGAACATTTTTGGCAACCCTGGCCAGAGATAACAGTAGTCACGGATGCCTCACTCACAGGGTGGGGAACCCACGCCAATGACTTGACCATCAGCGGTCGTTGGTCTCCATCGGAGTCCAGACTACATATCAACCTGTTAGAGCTGAGAGCCATCAGACTTGCGCTGAAGGCATTCCTGCCAGCTGTACAAGGGAAAAAGGTCCTGATAATGACGGACAACACAGTGGCCATGCATTACCTCAACAAAAGAGGAGGCGTAGGATCACTACCCCTGTGCAGAGAGGCGATGCAGCTCTGGTTTTGGGCAATCCAAGAAGGAATCTCTCTATCGGCAGTTCACCTAGCTGGAGAGAAGAACTTGACAGATGACGCTCTGAGCAGGCAGAGCACAGTCTCCCACGAGTGGGAACTAGCTCAGGAAGTCCTTCAAGAGATCTTCGCCCTTTGGGGAACCCCTCAGGTGGATCTGTTCGCCACCAGCGTCAACAGGAAATGCGATCTGTTCTGCTCAAGGGAATTTCCCCCGAGAGGAGCTCTGGGAGACACGTTCATAGTGGACTGGGAGGTTCCGCTTCTGTATGCGTTCCCACCGGTCCCTGTCATTCCTCAAATGATCAGGAGGTTGAGAAGATTCCGGAGAACCATGATCCTAATTGCCCCGAATTGGGCCAGGAGAACGTGGTACCTGGACCTTCTAGACTTGTCCATCTGCCCTCCAATTCGACTTCCACTCAGAGAGAACCTACTCTCACAGAAGGGAGGTCAGGTTCTCCATCCAGACATCAAAACCCTCAACCTTCACACTTGGCTTCTGAAAGGTTGAGGTACAAGGATTGGGACCTCCCTGATGATGTTATGGAGGTGTTGCTTTCGGCAAGGAGGCCAGCAACAAAGTCTTTATACCGCTGCCGTTGGAACAGATTTTGCAGCTCGTGTAGAGAACAGAATATCGACCCTTTTTCATGTGGTACACCAATGGTTTTGTCCTTCCTTCTATATTTGGCGAATTCAGGCCTTCAAGTTGGCACCATTAAGGGCTATCTCGCAGCGCTATCCATCTTTAAGCGCACTGCGGAAGAACCATCCTATTTCAAGTTACCCTTGGTAATACAGTTTCTAAAGGGGTTAACCAATGTTTATCCCCCAAGACCATTCCAAGTTCCCCTATGGGATTTAAACGTAGTACTAACTTTCCTGATGGGCACACCTTTCGAACCACTCCATTCTTGTTCGTTAAGATTCCTTACCCTTAAAACGGTTTTATTAATAGCACTTATATCTGCTAGAAGGGTGAGCGACTTACAAGCTCTTTCTTGTAAACCCCCTCACACAATATTTCACAAAGACAAAGTTGTCCTGCAAGTGAAGCCTAATTTCCTCCCAAAGGTGGTTTCTGAATTCCATATCACTCAGAAGATTACCCTACCATCTTTCTATCCTCCTCCTCATCCGGGGAAAGAGGAAGAGAGGTTACACAAGCTAGACCCTAGAAGGGCTTTAAGTTTTTACATCAGTAGACTAGCCAGGATAAGACAGGCAGACCAGCTGTTTGTAGGTTACACAGGTCACAAGCTGGGGTTACCAATAACTAAGCAGACCATTTCCAGATGGATCATTCTAGCCATTCTGGAATGTTATAAACTGGCAGGAAAAGAGCCCCCTCAAAACCTTAGGGCTCATTCGACCAGAGGTATTGCAGCTTCATCGGCCCTCAAAAGAGGTGTGCCGGTTAAAGACATCTGTGCGGCCGCTACATGGTCGTCTGTCCATACCTTTACACGTTTTTACAATTTGGATTCCTCCTCCAGTCAAGAGACTAGGTTTGGAAGGGCTGTACTGCATTCTATTCATCAATAGAAGACAGCGTGAAGTCAGTACTCCCTCCTCCAATAATAGAATACTGCTATGGGAGCCTATCTAAGATGAGGAATACGTCGGAGGACATAATCCCTTCGAAGAACAAGTTACTTCTTACCTTGTAACGTTCTTTCGACGGGATGTTCCTCCGACGTATTCCTCATCGACCCTCCCATCCATCCCCGCAGTTCTACTTCCCTTGTTGTTGCAGCTTACGCTCCTTCAGGGTGATTAGTTAGTCCAGAAAGTATTATTGTGGGCTACAAAACGGAACTGAGCAACGGACGCTGCGCGCGGCCTTTATGGGCAGGATGACGTCGATACGGCGGCTGTTGAGGGACATCGACTCGGAGGACGTCGACGCGCAGCGCCCTCTAGAGAAAAACATTTCCGAGGCCAGCAGAGCTGGAAGGAGATATATCTAAGATGAGGAATACGTCGGAGGAACATCCCGTCGAAAGAACGTTACAAGGTAAGAAGTAACTTGTTCTTCTCGCCAACACGGAGCCACCCCTTTTGGGACTAGGGAGGTGAGCCTGTTAAAGTTGACATGCCACAGGGCACAAGGCAAGCAGAATCGAACTGGAGGGGAACCCCCCTCCGCTTGGGGGGACAAGGAATCCCTAAGCGACTGTTTTACTCCACCTGCCTTTAACACAGAATCCGAAGTGTTTTTGGTTATATGAGGATCTAGCAGTGTAGTTATGTACTGGCCCTGTAATAGTGGATGGATTGGTTTCTGACCTGCATTTGTTGCTGTCCTTGCCTGGAGAATGGAATCAATGCATTGTCCCCACCCACCCTTGTTCCGTGGATGAATATCAAGGTAATGGGACCCCAACACTAGGAGAGCTAACCAGCCAGAGGATGAGCAAGACAAGGCTGTGTGGATGCGCAGAGGAGGGGACGGCTCCCTTACAGGAGGAGCCTTGAGGCAGAGTCACGCAGATTGTGTGGTGGGCAGAGGAAGACGGAGTCCCACGGAGCGCTGCCACTTCCAGGAAGGCGGTCAGTGGAGGGAGCTCGGAGCCGCTGAAGAAAAGGGATTCCAAGCTGCCCCAAAGTGGCATACAGGCACCCTCCAGAACCAACGTTGAAGTCCTGTCCCTCATCACAAGACACCCGACGGAGGAACCGAAAGAGGTTGGTGTTGTGGTCCCGCACAGGTCCAATAGACTGCCTCTCCCCAAGGAGCACCAACGCAGAGGACCAGGTACGTGCCGTAGACCGAGGAGTGGGAGCAACGTGGTCGGGCCACGAGATGGCCCACGCCAGGCTGAGAATCGAGATACCACACAAACAACCAACACCAATAAGCCGACAAGATTGTGATGTCTGAATATACTCAAGAACTGGCTCAACAGGTGGAGAAGTTACACGCGGTAGCCCGTACAAACCTTCAACAGGCTCAGAGTCCAAGAAACATGTTGTAACAGGGGAGCATGCCTGCGATCCTACCAGATCAGGGACAAAGTAATGGTATTGTTGCCCACCTCCGAGAACAAACTATTAGTGACCTGGAGAGGCCTGTACACCATAGTCCATGCCATGGGACCGGTTACATTTCGGGTACTACAAGACCAGAAAAACCCTATCCAGACATACCATGTAAATGTACTCTACCAATGGCATGCCCCAGCCCAATAAATGGCGCTTATGAGGGTTGATCCCTCAGAACCTACATAAATTCATCCTGGTAACACCAACATAGGAGCAGAAGACTTAAACATTGACCTGCAATTAGGAAATGAGTCGATTGGACCATAATTTGGACGTGTGTGTGGATACAGCATAAGGAATGTAGCCAGGCAAGTCGTCTGGCTACGCCCCTACCGAATATCCAAGGCTCAAAGTAGCTGTGAGCCGGGAAATAAATTATGTTGGAAAGGGAAACTAATGAGCCATTAAACAGCAAGTGGTGCTCCCCTATAGTGCTGGTCCCAAAGCCAAACTGGAATATATGATTTTACATGGACATCCGACGGTTAAGCAGCTTATCGACATTTGACGCATATCATAAGCCATGCATAGTTTTTGTTGGAAAGGCTGGGGCAAACCAAGTACATTAACACCATCCATCTTACAAAATGATACCGACAGTGCTAAAAGAAGACCGAGAAAATTATGCCTTCGCCACCCCCTGTGGCCTTTAACAATTCAGTCTTTCCTTTTGGGGTTACATGGGGCCTCTGCAGCTTTCCATAGACTCGTTCATGAAACCTTGCATGGTCATCAGGAATACGCAGCAGCCTACCTGGATGACATAATTGTGCATAGCCTGGATTGGGAAAGCTATCTCTACCATTTGGGGCAGGTTCTAGAAACCCTCACTAAAATCGGACTTAAAATCAACCCTAAGAAGACGACTATGGGAGCCTACCTTACCAAATAACTGGGCTATTAGGTACAGAACAGGGTATTACAGCTACAGAAAGTGAAGATTGAAACCCTTCGTTTGATACCTTTTCCATGCTCTCCTAAAGAGGTATGTGCTTTTCTGGGGTTCATAGGATGCTACAGAAGATTCATCCCACATTTTTCCATGCTGGCCGCACCTCTGACAGACTTATTGGAGAAAGAGACTGGTCATCGACCCTGAGGTCAAAGTGAAAGCCTACAAGGCTTTTAAAATGGACCTTGACTGGAAGGCCGTCCTGCACTGTCCGGACTTTTCAGAGCCTTTCTATCTACACACTGATGCCTCTGGTACTGGCTTGAGGGCTGTCTTGTTACAAGGAAAAGGAGAGGAGGAAAGACTGGTCGTGTTTATCAGTTGCAAACATTTGCCCCACAAAATCCAGTATGCTACAGTTGAGAAGGAATTCCTTGCCGTGAAATGGGCCATATCGTTCCAGCATTGCCTGTTGGGGCGACACTTTAGGCTGATGACAGACCATGCAGCTATGGTTTTGCTTTTCGAGGCACAAGGACTCAAAGCCCCGGGTCCTGCAGTGGTTTCTTTCTTAAGAACCCTTTTCATTCACAACTTTCCATTTACCTGGGAGAAGGTTGACCCAGGCTTATTTATTTATTTTTGTTCTTTAAAAAAAATGGTATTTTTTATGTTTCGTCTTATTCTTTTTCCCTGCCTGATTGTGAGATGGGTGGGGGCGGGGAGGTGTGTGTGTGTGTGTGTGTGTGTGTGTCAGACTCTCTGGGTGGCGGGCGGGGCAGCAAGGGGCTAATCCCAGGATGGACATGGAGGTCGGATCCCAATAGGGGTTCATAGCCGCAGAGGACGCTTCCCGTCAGTGACCCTAACATGGAGAGCCCACATCCTGTCAGCTCCCAGTAGGAGCCACGGGGAGGACCTCAGGACCCAGAGAGAACCTCTGACGGTGGCAGTGGGGACATGGCACTGTTCTGGAGGAAGGTAGGCGCAGGCACCGGCTCAATCCACATGCCAAGGGGGGTGATGCAGGGAGGACACGTGGAGGACCCGGAGCCAGGAGCATACGGGTCTCCACAAAGTCAAAAGGGGGTGGACTTCAAACCTGATTTTACAGGTGGGCCCAATGAAGGAGGCCAGCAGACACCTCATTGGGGTTGAGGGTACCAAGCAGGGGAGGAGCCAGAGAGTCACCAATGAGGAGAGGGGGGGTTTAAAAAGGGGCTAGGGAACTAATGAGGGTGTTAATTTGTCTTCCCGGGAGATGGGAGAAGGCAAGGAAGAAGCAGAGCGGTGTACCTGTGCTTAAGAAGGGCGTGTCCTGTGAAGGAGCAGGGTTACCAGGGACTAAGTGGCTTGAAGTCACCCAGCAAGAAAGGAAAACCTAGAGAGGGAGGCTGCACCACCACATGTCGTTTCCCAAGTAAGAAAGGGAAAGATGACGGCCTTACTGTGAACAAACAATGAAGGAGCCCTTAAAAGAATACCTTGGCTATAGTCATGATTATTCTCAGCTCACATAAACATATTTGAGTTCTTTTAGCTTCCTAGCCAGGCAGTGTTTGGTAGAAAGGACAAGACCATTTAGGTGCAGGCCTAGACCAAGTACTACCAGAGAGGGAGAAAGACTGAAAGGACCCTTTTGAACTGCATCACCAGACCCATGGTCTGCGAAAGAACTAAGAACTGTTTTGGGCGGGGGGTGGGGTCACAAACCAGCCACCACTAGCCAATTAAAAGAGGGAATATCTTTCCTAGACAATGTTTGTTACCTTTTTGTATTGGTGGTAGGGGACAGACAATAGGTTACCTTAGGTTTGGACAGACGTCAGGCTTTGTTTAAGATATCCTGGTGAGTACCCGTTTATTTTCTTTTGTGATTAGGGAAACCATCATTATAGTAGTAGGGACATGAGCGGCATTCTGTCCTTTTCAATAAAACGGACACGATTAAAACATGTCATCCTGTCAGTCTCCTATGTCTGACTTATCACAAGTAGTGTGAGGAGTGGGATGCGTATGGCCCGACATAGTCAGACCCCTGGCAGACACCTATGGCTAATCCTTGAGATAAATTAGCCCCTAAAAGGCCAGTGGGGGATAAGGCCCTCTCTAGATACAGTTCGGAAACTCCCTTTGTTAGCTGAGAGTAATCTGCAATCAACCTAACTAGCCACTTCCCTAACCATTGAACTCCCCAGTGGGTCCGACAATGAGGATGAGGAGGAGTGGGTGTCCTCGAGCCCGGAATTTCTTTACAGTTACCAGGAATACTGCTCCAGGGGTGCCGGACTGAAATGTGCATCTCCCTCCACCCCACCTCTTGAAACTTTCTTAGAGAGAAGCATCAAGAATCGGGCAAGGGCAGACCGATGTCATCACGAGAGACCAGGTAATCGCGTCCTCCTTCACTGAGGGTTACAACCATACCAAGAAAGGGAAGACTTGGGCACCTTATTTGTACATTTTGAGAGATTGGCAACCCAATTCTACTGGTACAGTGCCCTTAAGACAAGCTACTTGGCCCTTTTACCAAAGTAGGAAATAAAACAATCATATCAAATAATCAATGCCAGTAGGACTATGCCTTTTAATGAAATAAAGACCGCAATCCTAGGAATGTTTGGACAGTCTTTCAGAGGAAGCTTGGTAACACCCATTTGCTCCCTAATGGAAGTAGCCAGGAAAATCCAAATTCGAGTAAATCAGTGGCTGGATAGAAAAACATTGCCCAAGTCCTAGAAAATAATTAATGCTTTGCCACCTTCCCTGGAGACAGCCGTCCAAATTGCCCAGGCTTTTTGATGTCTTTCAGGCACCGCCCTGAGGTGCCACTGTAAATGTTCTGTTAGAAACATTCATCCTTTCCCCGGTCAAGGGTTGAGAAATTCCTCCCTTCATCCTGAAAAAGAAAGACTGTCTGGAACCTCAGGGCAACGTCCGGTTGCCAGTTTTCCCCAATGAGAGGCTTTTTCAAGCCAAACGCTCTAGGTTTGTTCATCACCGGGTTGGAGCCTTACAGGCGATCATCCCTCTAGGCTGCCATCTTGGCCTTGCCTGCCTAACAGTAATGTGATTTAACTAACCTTTCCTCAATCCGTGAAGTTTTTCAGTTGACAACTCTGGGTTCTCTAAACAGAGAAGAACTGTTATCCTGTTGCTTAAGAACAAGGTACAAATTATGCAGTTATTGTGCATAAAATGGGTTTCCAGAGCTTTTGGTTAAGACTTATAACTGTTTACTTGAACCTCAAGCTATCACTAGAATAAGTGCTGCTACGGCAGCATGCCAGGGGTGGTGAAATTGGGAGCACGGTGGCTGGACTGTGGTGAGAGCTTGAAGGGGAGGATCTGGCACCAGTTGGCATGGTGACGTCATTGAACTGCCACTCGGCACCGGAAGTCCTAAGACATTAAGGGTCTTGGGCATGCTATAAGAGGGAGAGGAAGTGGTACTGTCCCCCGCTCCTTTGTCTAGCGTGCCCGAGACATGGCGAAAAGGAGGCCAGCAGCCAGGTTTTTCCTATGCACCCGAGAGTATTCACCCAGGAGGGCAGTAGTCCAGAACTGCGGCAGGGACAGGGGCGCCTTTGGGAACTTGGCACGGGAGTCCTTCCCCTTGGATTTGGTGAATCAAGAGGAGACCTTGAGAAAGGAGACGTTCTATTGGTCCTAAGATTGGTGATGCCAGGGGAAGGGAAGAGTCCCTTCCCCTGGCATCTCTCTGCTTCTGTTTTATTACCAGGAGAATGACTCCCTTCTCCAGGTATCCCTTGATAGTCAGAGTTTTTAGTTTGATATATATATTTTCTTGGTAACTTGCTTTAATGACTTTGTTTGGGTCCCAGACCCTTCTTCTATCACCAGTGGTTTCCTCTTCCCCACCGATTCCGATGGACATCGCCCCAGACCCTTTTCTGGTGGCCAGTTGGCTCTTCTTCCCCACTGCCATTATGGCGAGTGGACTTCTCTCTGCTGCTGTCTTGAGGGTGACTCCGTTTTATGCTTGCTTGAGGTCCCAGACCCTTATCTTTCTTGGGTTCCAACCCCTTTCTTACCTCCTATTTTCGCCGGGCCCACTTGGCTCACTCTCCTGCCAAGTACTGCCATGAGGAGGATTACTCGTATCAAGTTCAGTTAACTTGCACTCACTATTTCCAATTGGCATGTGTTTACTTTTAAGTTGTAATCCCCCTACCAGGTCCTGCGTTACACCTGTTACCTCTGCTGGCTTCGGGGCGCTTTGCCGGTTCTTCCTGAGGTTTTGCTTTGTTTGGGAGCATTGCACAGGCCTTCCTTGTCTCCTTGTGTGCCACTCCAGATTCTTTGTTTCTGCTCGTCGAACCGGCAGTGTAGGCTCTATTGCAGGACCACGCAGTCCACCTTCTCCAGCCTCCATCCACATTCGCGACCATCTCCACACCACCGGGCAAAGGATTCTTGCTGCTTGTTTCCCCTTCTCCAACGGATGACTGCTTTCAGCTTCCCGTAGCCTTCTCTGATCTACCTTTTTGATTTTCCCGATCTGGACTGTCTGCTGTGCTGCTTTTCTTCTCGGCTGGCTCACATCCAGGACGGTTTTCTCTCTCCCAGAGTCCATCCTCTGTTTTTAAGTTGTTTTGGTGACCACTCCCCCGCGGAGCACTAGAACGGCGTCTCTTATTCCATGAGTCACTCTTCTTGGCTCCTTCAGGAAACCGCTTCTTAGTACTTGCATTGGGGTTCACTTTTGCTTTTTAGATGATCTTCGTCTCAGTTGATGGAACTAACCTGATATTGCAATAGCACATAGCTGGGTCAGTCAGAGGGGGGGTTATGATGGAGTGCTAGGTGTTTCGGGTAGGTTTGGGTTCGTAGGTTGTTGCGTCTTATCACCCAGGTGATCGTCCTTATCCCCAGAAGGGGAGTGTCTCCCCATGAGGTCCTCCTGCATTAAACCATCCCTGGGGGGACTATTGGGTAGTGCCCTCCCCTCCCTAGCCTCATGAGAAGGGGGAGAAGCAGCGACACCTAGTGAATCATCACACTGGCCCTGTTTCTTTAGCATTAATTTCAGTATCTGGGCAGGTTTACTACTAGATTCTTTTTTTCTATTCACTTACGGCCATTCCCATGGTGGGTTTCCTATTTCATCTTTGTTTCGCTCAATCTTTTGGCCATCTTAAATGGAGTACCCATTTGAGGCTCGAGATTTTCACCTAGGGTTTAAGGGTTCAAACACACGTTGCAGTGCTCATTAGGTCGGTTCAGTTTGCATCACTGGGCTCCAAATTAAAAATAAATAAAGCGGGGCCTGCCGACCAGCTAAGCTATATGGGTTCATGGCACTTGGACAAGAATTGCATGCCTTGGCTTTGCGTGCACTGTTTATCTCTTATGCTGGTCAGTGGACCAAGTTACGTCCGTTTGTTATCATTGGGGTCTTGGGTCTCATTTTCTGTATGCCGTTTCCTAATTTTGCGGCTCAACTAAGGGATGTTCCTACTTCCCCAGCATTGGATCTTTCATAGACATGTTTGAATATTTCCTGTCGTCAGGCTCTGAATCCCTGGTAATTTAAATAATAAAAGTAATAATATAAAACATCTTCCTTAGGAAGAAAAACTACACCCTGAGAGCCCGGCTTGTGTAGTCCTTGTCTTGTGGAGTCCCTCCACCTCCTTTGGTCCTTTTAGGCCCAACCAATGAGGTGGCAGGGCTTAGGCTCCACCCTAGTCAGCCATCTTCAGATTTTTTTCACTGTGTCTACAGATCAGGGAAATCCTTTTCAGCTCTCTGAGCAAATTCATTTTTTCAATATTAACTCTAGACTTCGAATTGATTGTGTCCTCCGACGTATTCCTAATCTTGATAGATCATCTCCAGCTTTCTGGCCTCGGAATTTTTTTTTCAGTAGAGGGCGCTGCACGTCGATGTCCCTCGAGCTGATGTCCCTCGACAGCCTCCGTATCGGCGCCAACATCATCATGCGTATAAATAGACTCGTACAGCATCCGTTGCTCAGTTCTGTATTTACGCGCTTCGTGGGCCTCAGAATCGCGTTGCTCAGTTCGTTAGTCAGAAAGAATATATTCTTCATTATTCCTCGAATACCAACTCTTACTCAATGGCTTCCTCATCCGAACCGACGACTCCACGGTCCGGCTTCAAAAAATGTCGAGACTGTGGAAAGAAAATGTCGTTGACAGATCCTCAGAGGATCTGTTTGTGGTGCCTGGGATCAGAGCACCAATGTTTGGAGTGCGAGGACTGCATGTCCATGATGGCGAAAGCCTTGAAGGAGCTTAAGGGGAAGCTTGAGAGAGGTAAGACAGTTAAAACTCCTTCGAAGGTTTGTCTCGGCAGAGTCGAGACATTCGTCTCCTCGCCGAAACATTCTCGATCTAGGTCTCGAAGCAGTTCCCACCACTCTTCGAGATCCAAGCATTCAAGTAAGAGACGTCGGAGATCCCCTTCCTCGTCGTCGTCTTCTGTTTCTCCGGAAAAAGTCAACTGCCCCACAAAACATAGCTCTCAGGCTGAGTGGGAGGAATTCCGTAAAAAGGATTCTTGGCCTCTTCGAGAAAGCGGCCTCGACCCCCTCGAAGACAGCTGAGGGTGATACCGTGGGTGAAAGACCCGAAAAATCTAAACGCCGCGAGTCGTTGCACCCGGCGAAAGAAACTACTCGAGAGAGTCACGAACCCTCGAGCAAAGGCACTGTGCCATCGAAGCCATCGTCGAAGGTCCCTTCGACGCATAAATCTGCGTCATCGACGCCATTGTCGAAGGGCTCATTGACGCCTAGGTCGATCGAATCGACGCCGAAAAAGAGCAAACCCACGGCCGTCACTACCTCACAGCCAGTGGTCATACCCAGAGCCTCTAACATGACTTTGAGGTCATCGACAACCTCGAGTAGGATCCCGATTCTCTCGAGTTCTTCGAGGCCACTTCCAATCTTCTCTACGCCTTTTTCAGTGTTTTCGAAGCCTTTAACGTCTGCGTCAATGACGTCGACGTTTTCCCAACCTATTATGACAAATTTAGCCCCTTCTGCTCTGGAAATGGGATTTAAGCCATTTCCAAGGTCTGATCATTTCAGACCTTTGTCTTCAATTTATGAGGAAGGGGAGGATTTGGATCAAGAAAGACCCTTTGGGTTGCAGAGATCTGCAACACCAGAACCAGAGGAATTTACCTCTGGGGAAAATAGGTTGAGGGACCTTGAAGAATCCTTACATGAGGCAAGTGGGTCAGATACTTCCCCAGAAATAGATTTTGCCAAACCAGACCATGGGGAACATGCTGAGACCCCTTACAGAATTTTAGTGGCAAGAATTATAGAATTCATGGGTTGGTCTACACCTTCACCTGCATTCCAACAGGATGACCTTACAGACATTTTAGTTAAAGGCCCACAGGAGGATCCTCTGGTTCCATTTCACGCTGCATTACAAAGAAAAATATTGGCTAACTGGGAAACCCCTGAGGTTATCCCGGCGGTTAACCAAAAGTTATCAGACAAATATAGGGTATCTACTACTGACCCTGAATTTATGTCTAAACATCCAACTCCAGAGAGTCTGGTTGTTCAAGCAGCAACTGCATCAGGCAGTAGATCGGCATACCCTACTGTTCCACAGGACAGGGATGACAAAAGATACAACTCTATGGCTAAGAACGTTTTTTCTGCATGTAGCATGGGGTTGAAATCTATTAGTCTGGGTTTGCTCCAGATGTACATGCCAGACTTTTAAATATGCCCTTTGACGGCTCTTCTTTGTTTGGTAAGAAGGCGGATGACAGCCTAGAAAAGTTAGACTTCCAAAGCAGCAGCAAAATCCCTGGGTGCTGCAATCAGTCAAACGCCATATCGCCCCTCAGGAACCTCTTGGAGAGGTAAGTCCTTTCGCTTTTATTCCGCATTCGGAAAAGGCAGAGGACAGTCGGTTCAAAGAGGTCAAATAAGATTCACCCGAGGTAGATGGGGTAAAAATACAAAAGCCGCAACAGCAGCAGCAGGTACCTCTTTACCCTCGGCACCTGCATCAGCCGCTTTTAAATCACTCTGAGGACTCTCCTCACAAGAAACCAGTAGGGGGCAGGCTAACTCAACATCTGACGGAATGGCAGGCTATTACGTCAGATGCTTGGGCATTGGAGACACTTGCCCAAGGTTACTGCCTGCCTTTTCTATGCATTCCTCAGTCATCCACCAGGGAGCAGCTCTCGGAAAGTTCCAGATCCGCTCCTCTTGCAGGATATTGTAGACCTGCTGGAGAAAGGTGCCATAGAACCAGTACCTGTAGTGGAGAGGAACAAAGGCTGGTACTCCCCCCTACTTCCTAATACCGAAGAAGGACGGAGGACTGAGACCTATCTTGGACTTATGGGAATTGAACAAGTTCCTCAGGAAGGGCAAGTTCAAGATGGTAACCCTTTCTCAGATCCTTCAGGCCCTCCAGCTCCAGGACAGGCTGGTATTTCTGGACCTTCAGGATGCTTATTTCCATGTGCAAATCCATCTCAAACACAGGAAATACCTGAGGTTCGCAATTGGCGGCTCTCATTATCCATTTCGAGTTCTGCCATTTGGGCTGACCTCCGCCCCCCGGGTCTTCACCAAGCTAATGTTGGTAGTGGCTGCAAGTCTAAGGAGGGAAGGGATTCACGTCTACCCCTACCTGGACGATTGGCTGATCAGAGCTGTATCTCCGGAACAAGCTCAGATCCAGCTAGATTGTCTGCCACTTCCTTCACAAACTGGGCTTCTCCCTCAATTTAAAGAAGTCACAGATGATACCATCACAGAGACTCCAGTTCATTGGAGCGGTCCTGGACACTTCCCTGGGAAATGCCTTGCCACCAGAGGTGAGGGCTCAAGATATTCTGCAGATGGTCACCAAGTTTCAAAATGCCCAACGTCTCCCAGCCTTCGACTTTTTGAGGTTGCTAGGCCTCATGGCATCCTGCATCTTCCTTGTGCCAGAGGCTCGCCTGAGAATGAGATCTCTTCAGTGGGCGCTAAGAACTCAGTGGTCGCAATTCTCAGGGAGAATGACATATCTCCTTCAGGTTCCGGACAAGGTGGCTCAAGACCTTCAGTGGTGGGCCTGCCAGGAGAACATCTTGAAAGGAGAACTGTTTTGGCAACCATGGCTGGAAATGACAGTAGTCACAGATGCCTCACTCACGGGGTGGGGAGCCCATACCAACGACTTGACCATCAGCGGTCGTTGGTCTCCATCGGAGTCCAGACTACATATCGACCTGTTAGAGCTGAGCGCAATCAGACTAGCGCTGAAGGCTTTTCTGCCATCTGTACAAGGGGAAAAATGTCCGGATAATGACGGACAACACAGTGGCCATGCACTACCTCAAAAAAAGAGGAGGCGTAGGATCACTGCCTCTGTGCTGAAAGGCGATGCAGCTCTGGTTTTGGGCAATCCAAGAAGGAATCTCTCTATCGGCAGTTCACTTAGCCGGAGAGAAAAACTTGACAGCGGACGCTCTGAGCAGGCAGAGTACAGTCTCCCACGAGTGGGAACTAGCTCAGGAAATCCTTCAACAGATCTTCACCCTTTGGGGAACCCCTCAAGTGGATTTGTTCGCCACCAGCATCAACAGGAAGTGCAATCAGTTTTGTTCAATGGAATTTCCCCCGAGAGGAGCTCTAGGGGACGCGTCCGTAGTGGACTGTGAGTTTCCACTTCTGTACGCGTTTCCTTCAGTCCCTGTCATTCCTCAAACGATCAGGAGGTTGAGAAGGTTCCGGAAAGCCATGATCCTAATTGCCCCGGACTGGGCCAGGAGAACGTGGTACCCGGACCTTCTGGACATGTGTCTGCCCTCCAATTCGTCTTCCACTCAAGGAGAATCTTCTCTCGGATAAATGGAGGTCAGGTTCTCCATCCAGACATCAGAACCCTCAACCTTCACGCTTGGTATCTGAAAGGTTGAGATACAAGGATATGGACCTCCCAGATGACGTCATGGAGGTGTTGCTTTCGGCAAGAAGGCCAGCAACAAAGACTTTATACCGCTGCCATTGGAACAAGTTTTGCACCTGGTGTAGAGAAAAGAATATCCACCCCTTTTCATGTGGAACACCAACAGTGTTATCTTTTGTACTCTATTTGGCAAATTCGGGCCTTCAAGTTGGCACTATCAAGGGTTATCTCGCAGCACTATCGATCTTCAAGCGCACTGCAGAGGAACCATTGTATTTCAAGTTACCCTTAATAATACAATTTCTGAAGGGATTAACCAATGTCTATCCTCCAAGACCATTCCAAGTTCCCTTATGGGACTTAAATTTAGTCTTAAATTTCCTGATGCGTACTCCTTTTGAACCACTCCACTCTTGTTCACTAAGGTTTCTCACCCTTAAAACTGTCTTATTAGTATCATTGACATCTGCTAGGAGGGTGAGCGAATTACAGGCTCTATCTTGTAAACACCCTCATACTATTTTTCATAAAGACAAAGTTGTCCTACAAGTGAAGCCTAATTTTCTCCCAAAGGTGGTTTCTGAATTCCACATCACTCAGAAGATTACCTTGCCTTCATTTTATCCCCCTCCCCATCCGGGGAAAGAGGAAGAAAGGCTGCATAGGCTGGACACAAGGCGGGCGTTGAGCTTTTACATCAGCAGATTTGCTAGGATTAGGCAAGCAGACCATCTGTTCGTAGGTTACCCAGGGCACAAATTGTGATTACCGATAACAAAACAGACCATTTCCAGATGGATTATTTTAGCCATTCTGGAATGTTACAAACTGGCAGGGAAAGAGCCTCTTCAAAATCTTAGGGCTCATTCAACCAGGGGTATCGCAGCCTCTTCGGCCCTCCAAAGAGGGGTACCCATTCGAGACATATGTGCGGCTGCCACATGGTCGTCCGCACATACCTTCACAAGATTTTACAACCTGGATTCCTCCTCTAGCCAAGAGACTAGATTTGGCAAAGCTGTGGTGCACTCTGTTCACTCCTGAAGGGAAACATGGAAATTTTACTCCCACCTCCAGTTACACACCACTGCTATGGGAGTCTATTAAGATGAGGAATACGTCGGAGGACAAAAATCCCTTTGAAGAACAAGTTACTTCTTACCTGGTAACGTTCATTCGATGGGATCTTCCTCCGACGTATTCCTTATCGCCCATCCATCCCCTCAGTAAAACATCCCTTGTGGTTACAGCTTACACTCCTTCTGGGTCACTAACAAATTCATGTAAAACAACTGTTAACGTCAAAACGGAACTGAGCAACGGACGCTGCGTGAGTCTATTTATACGCATGATGACGTTGGCAACGATACAGAGGCGCCCTCTACTGAAAACATTTTTCCGAGGCCAGCAAGCTGGAGATCTATCAAGATAAGGAGTACGTCGGAGGAACATCCCATCGAAAGAACGTTACCAGGTAAGAAGTAACTTGTTCATTTGTGTCATACTGTAAGCTTTTTTAGCTTCCTTTTCACTGGGGCTTCCTGGTACAACTCTTTGATATCAGGTTTCCACCCTTTGCCACCTACAAATGTTGTTTTTAGGCTGCTCACTCACCTCATGGCTGAGCCTCAAGTATAAGCTGTCAAGGAGAAGACCTCCCTTTTCAAGGGCTGCTCCAGGTGTGGAAAAAAAGGTCATCTTCATCAGAGACCCCCACAAACTTTGCATCTATTGTTTTCACCCACATGACAATCCAGCCATGTAAAAGATGTCCAACTTTTTCTAAAAAGACTCTGGCAGACAGGCATAGGAGACTATTGCTCCACCTGGAGAGCAGGCAGATCTCTGATGAGGAATCCAGCAAGACCCTGCCCTCACCCTCCTCCAGACACCCTGAGAAGCAAGCTCCAAAGAGGAGAGATTCTTCAGTGGATAGAGCAGACTCTCTGCCATCCAAGGGCAAGAAGAGGAGTGGGAAATCCTCAACTAAACCTGTATCTAAAGGTCTGCTGGAAGGAGAACTCCAAACTGGTAAAAGTTCCTCCTTTTCTTCTCCGCCACCAATGAAACGGACGTCCATAGGGACACTGTCCATGACTAAACTAACCCTGCCATCCAATAAAACTGTCCTGTTGTCGACTGATAAGCTGTCGCCCACCGTGAAACAAACCACCTCGTCCACTAAGGCATCGTCATTGACGAGGGAACCGTTGATGAAGCACCCGTCCACAAAGGACATTGCTGAAAAGCACACATCAACATATACATCATTGGCGACGGGTGCTTCGTCAATGGTTCTCATGACGATGCCAAACATTTGCCGTCGCCGGAAAAACCGTCAAAGTGCCCCCAAGAAAAGGACAGAACACCGTTGATTGACCCAATGCCACCAGACATCATCGATGAGCTCTTCCAGCAACGAGAGGAAGCTTTAAGCACCTATACACCACAGCTAGATGGGTTAGAAGGCGTTACACCTTTATCCCCTAAAACTGAGATGAATAAACTACCTGACATCATAATACAGGAGGAGTTCTCGGAGTGGGAGGAACAACTGCCAGTAAACCCTAAACAACACCGTCCACACTGGCAACAGGTGATGGAAGACATGGCGGACCCTTTCATCCCTAATCTACTACAGTCTATACGCAGAATTATGGACGAGTTCCTGGTCACTCAGGCCCTGTAAGCTTACCTTCGCGAAGCACATCACCCAGGAATCAAAAGAGAAGACGCTGTCCATCTCCTCCAAGGTCTTCACCTCATTGTTCCAGAGTGCCGCAATACGCCTTCAATTGTCAGCCTCAGAATGTCCGGACAACATCGTTGACGATGCGGGCGATCCGGATTACCCATTTAGGGAGTTTTCCGACCCCCCGATAGTCATGACGACGGGCCGGAAGAGGGTGAACTGCCTCAGGACACTTCAGACAAAAACCCAGTCTACTGGGAGTCTATTGTCGCCGAGAAGTAGAAGAAACATGACTCACCGGGAGGATCCTCACCTCCGGATGATATTGTATCTTTTCACTCCATGGTAACGTCGGTGGAGATCTTCAAAATACAAGTCACCACAGAGGAGAAGGCATCAGTCCTCTAAAAGCACAGAGACAAAAGACGACGCACCATCACCACGATACCAACATTGGAAAGCATTTGGGACGCAGGTGAAAAGATCCTGGCCATGCCTGTGTCCGCTACGGCGCTGGTGGCGAGACCGGAGAAGAAGTACAAAGCACTGGTCTCGGCTCCATTGTGTCTCAGCGGCCCTCCTAAACCGTAATCCGTTATCACAGTGGCGGTGAGGAAAAGATTGCAAAACCCAGCCTCTCCCATCACAGCTCTGCTCAATAAGGAGGGACATAAACTGTAAGCGATGGGGCGCAAGGTAACAACTGCGGCATTATTGACTTTGCGGGCCAGCAATGCCATGGCCATGATGGCAATGCTGGATTGAGAATTATGACTCTGTATGTCCCGTCTCACCAAACACCTTCCAGAAGATTTTCAGGAAGAGGCCAAGGCCATTATAACAGAAGGCAAATCGGTCTTAAGGACGAGGACCGCTGTCCTTTTTGGTCCTTTCAAGGTGTCGGCTCCAAGTGCAGGTCATACAGCAGACCGTTCCAGGGCCAAGCATCCTCTTCTACCTCGGCCAGTGGCACCTGATAATAGATCTACAGGCCCTCAACAAGTATTTATTTATTTTTGCTTAAAATTCAAGATGACCTCCCTTCAACTGGTCCTTCCATGGCTCAAGAAAGGCAATTCCCTTGCTACTCTAGACTTGGAAGATGCCTACTTCCTTGTACCCATGCACCATCCCACAGACAGTACCTTCGGTTCACTGTCAGTGTCCAACATTTCCAGTTCAAAGTACTGCCCTTCAGGCTGAAGTCTGTACCAAGAGGGTTTACGAAATGCCTGGCCCCACTGGCCGCTCACCCCAGGCGCTCTGGGGTACAAGTTTTTCTAGACTTCGGCGACAGGCTAGTGAAAGGAATCTTCCCTGGAAACGGCACCTGAGGCAGTGGGAGGAACAACC
Source organism: Ambystoma mexicanum (assembly GCF_040938575.1). Taxonomy (NCBI): domain Eukaryota; kingdom Metazoa; phylum Chordata; class Amphibia; order Caudata; family Ambystomatidae; genus Ambystoma; species Ambystoma mexicanum. The sequence goes on along the minus strand of NC_090937.1, from coordinate 197,539,561 downwards.
CTACTCCAAGACCTAGGGTTCTCGATCAACGAGGTAAAATAGTCACCAGTACCCGCACAGACAGCAATGTTTCTGGGAGCAGATTTGAGTTGCCAGGGGCCACAATGCGAAACCTCATTGCATGGTTCAACGAGAGAACAAGCTCCACTGTCGTACAATTCAATTCCCTCCTGGGCATAATGTCCTCCTATTTTCCTTGTACCAAATTGTAGACTGAAGATGAGAACGCCTCAGGAGGAGCTGGACAGCCAATGGGCTCAACACAGCAGATTGCGGGAGGACATTGTGCATCTCACGCCAAAATTCCACAAAGCCCTTGAATGGTGGGCCAAACACTCATCTTCTACAGGGTTTACCCATCCAGCTGCCCACGTCCACTCTACTCTTGAGAACGGATGCTTCACTCACAGGCTGGGGGGCCCATATGGGCAATTTGCAAGCCAGCGCAGTGGGTTTGTCAGCAGAGGTCTGTCTACAAATAAATGTGCTGGAGCTCAGGGCCATGCGCTGGGCGCTAAAGTCCTTCCTTCCGGTACTCTCCATACAGATGGGGAGACTACAGACGGACAACCCCACGTCAGTGCGCTACACAAACGGGGCAGAACCAGGTCCAATATCCTCTCGATGGAGGCTCAACAGCGCTGGAACTTGGCATTTACACCACAATATATATCTGAGGGAAGAACCGCTCCCCGGCAAGGACAATGTTTTGGCAGACAAACCCAGCCGGCAATTCCTTCAATCCTACGATTGGGAGATTAACGACCGGGACAAATTATTCCTCAGATGGGGAAAACGCACCAAGACCCATTTGCAACCGAAGTAAACGAGTGCAATCAGTTCGTTTCCAAGTACCCGGAGAGATACTCTGTGGGGGACACGTTCTCCATACAATGGAAAGGCAAATTCCTTTACGTGTTCCCTCCGACACCTTTAATCCTGCTGGTGCTGTGCTGGATGAACGAACAACCCTGCACAATCGTACTGATAGCACCAATGTGGGCAAGCCAGATTTGGTACCCTGCACTGCTTCAACTAGCACTGCAGAAGCAATTTCACCTCCAGCCTCACCCGCACCCATTGTCTCAGCAGAGGGGTGAACTGCTTCACCACAATCCGACCAGCCTTTCCCTTCGGGACTGGCTCCTCAGCAGCGAAAAATTCCACAATCTCGTCCTAGACACCGAATGCTGGGGTATACTGTGAGTTGCCAGGGTCCCGTCCACCAGACAGACATATACTATGAAATGGAAACCGTTCAGATCCTGGTGTTCAGAAGCTGGCAGAGATACCTTCTTGGCATCTGCAGAACAGATTTTACCTTGCCTTCTACATCTAGCAAAGAGTGGTTTGGACATTTCTTCCATCAAGGTACACCTCTCGGCCATCCCCGCTTATTCACCAGGCCTCATCAACACTCTAGTGGCACACCCGACGGTCAAACCTTCATTAAAGGGCTTGTGTACTCTTTACTATGACAAAGGAAAATTACTCCTGCCTGAAGTCTTAACACAGTCTTTGCCACACTAATGAGGGCACCTTATGAACCTGTTCACAGGTGTGACATAAAGTTTCTATTGTGGGAAACAGCCTACTTAGTGGCTATCGCCTTAGCCAGGTGCATGGGGGAGCTACAAGCAATGTCCACCAAGCCACCTTTCACAAGGATATTGTCATTCTTCGCCCTGACCCTAAATAATTAATTCCTACGGTCATATATGAATCCATTTTAGCGGAAATAATTATTTGCCCACTTTCTTTGGCAACCACACAACTGCAACAGAACGGACGCTACGTTCACTAGATATGGTGAGGACACTCAAATTCTACATTGAGAGAACAAGAGAATTCTGGACATCAACATGACTTTTTGTCGCCTTTGCAGGACAAACCAAGGATCCATGCATATCAAAACAAGGTCTTGCACGTTGGGTTTCCAGTTGCATTACTGTCATGAAATCAGAAATAACCCTCTGCTAGCAACGCCCACAGCGCACTCCACCAGAGTCAGACCAGCCTCAACAGTGTTCCAGGCAGGAGTGTCTTTTGAAGGACATTTGCCAGATGGCTACTTGGAGCGCACACTACACGTTTTGTCCGGCATTACTGCTTGGAAGAAGACAGCAGTAGGGAATCAGCGTTAGGACAACCAGTGCTTTAGTACTTATTCACTTAAGGTAGGAGCAGCCTTTAGTTACTTAACTTTGACTTTTGTTTGATCCCACTATCCCTCTACATGTTTTTTCTGGAAGCCTTAATGTGTGCGCTATAGGAATGTTACACAAGATATTTAGCGCATGCACATACAGGTGCAACCTTCTGGGCTATCAGACATGTTGGATGATATTTGACTGCTTGGTATTCTATTCAAGCATGTGAATCTATGAAAGATTCAATGCTGGAGAAGTCTTAGTTGCTTACCTGTAACTGTATTTCTCCAGCATTGGTATCTTTCATAGATTCCCATGCACCTGCCCTCCTCCCTTGGGGAGAGGCTTCTCCCCCCTCCAGTCAGTCGTCTGTTACTAGCCTCCACGGTTCAAAATCTGAAGATGGCTGACAGGCGTGGAGACTAAGCCCAGCCACCTTTTTTGGTTAGGGCATAAAAGGACCAAAGGAGGTGGAGGGACTCCACAAGTGAAGGTCTACATAAGCCCTAAGGGGCTCTCTGGGCGTAGCTTTACTTCCTAAGGAAGAAGTTTCATATTATGACTTTTATTATTTAAATTACTAGGCATACCCAGTCTGACGACTGGGAATATTCAAGCATGTGAATCTATGAAAGATACCAATGCTTGAGAAATACAGTTACAGGTAAGTAACTAAGACTTACTCATCAATGCTAGGTGTTTAGAGGTTATTTCGCAGAACGCATGTCATGCGTTTGGTTTTCAAGCACGATTTATCTCTTGTGCCAGTCGGATCTAAATTAAAAAAACCTTTGCATGTTTGTCAGGCAGAATTGTTTCTTGTACCAGTAGCTAGGCCTCAGTTGCTAAAATCCTCACATATTTGCTTATAAGATTTAACTTTTAAATGGTAACATTTTGTTTAGTGAATTGTTGGATTATATTTGCCCAGGCGTCTTAAATCATTTGTAAACAATCATTGCAAATGGAGGGGATAAACCCTCAGCAAACTTGTAGAGGTTTGCCAGGATCTGAAGCTCGTTTTCTGGGTGTACGTCTGGATCAGTGTCGCTGTAGCATGTTGGTTGAATGCTTGCATTGCATTTCTTTAAAGTTTCAATTCTCATGTTTTCTGAGGGCTACGGACAACAGCGGGTAGTGTAAGAACCGCTCTCTTTATGGAAGAAGTTATTATGAGAAATTAACAGAGTTTGTGAATGGCAAACATAGATGTTGTTTAGTATAGGCCCCTGCAATGTTGGACGAATTGTAAGGAACATTGAGCAGCTGTGAATTTGGTGGGTGGTGCAGAATTGCACCATGAAAATGACCGGCATGTAAAGGGCAAAGTAGGATCATTTTATCAAGTCAGGTAGGAACTTAAACATCGATGGGGGAATAGTTTGCTGCGTGGTGAAAATTATGGCTATGTCGGTAGGTGCATCGGGGTCCATGGCAGATTCTCACACTCAGCTGAACCCCACCCCCCCTAAGACGATTAACATCAGTGCAGTCTTTCGTGTATAGAGAGCACAGTAGAATGTCTGCGGGCCGCACCACTACCATAGGGGACAGGAGGTACTGAGACTTGAGTGGCATTACCTGCTGTTGTCCAGGGTGCGTTTCCCTCAGGTGGCATTCTTCTAAGAGCGGGGGTCTGCACCAGCCTGCTCCCAAAGGTAGCACTGCTGAATTTTATTCTGTGATGGTCCCATGCAGTAGTCTTTCGGCGTCATTGTGGGTACTGGGCCTGAGTGGTTGTGATCGTGACCAATGGGATTTTCATTGTTCATTGGTGGTCCGGAAGGTTGCATGGTGGGGCTTGGCTAGGACGCAGAGAACTGGTAGCTCCGCGTTTTCGAAGGGCAGACTTTCCCGTCACTTAATATATAGAATGACTCTTAGCTGACAATAGGTTGTGTTTCTCTGTCCGCGAAAGGATTAATCGGACTACATGAACATGGGCTTGTCTCTGCGCCATAGGGATGGGGATGGATTGTAACGTGTGCCAGTTTTGGAGGCTTATGTCACCCAATTGGATAATTCTTGAGGGTTTCCGAGGGGCAAGAAGCTTGTAACCAGGATTGGACCAGGGACATGGCTTGACCAACATAGTGAGATGTTCAAACCTAACAAAGGTTTGTTGGTTTGTTTATGTGAGCGGTTGGTTCATGGCGGTCGTGTCGAGAGCCAGATGGGTGCGTCACCTGTGCTTGTGTTGGTTACGAGCATTCCAGTAGATGTTTGTATAATGTTCCGAACACAGTGTTGGTCAGTGTGATGAATCGGTAATGATTCCTCCCAGAAACCGGATCTGGGACCTTCCTCCTGTGGCTTGGTAAATGCAGACGCTTCCTGTTCCTGACCTTGGGGGTGGTGTTCTGGAGGAGGATCACATGGGGGGGGTGGCAGGGGAACAGACCAGGAAGACTGGGAAACCCCTCTGTTTAACTTTCCTTGTAATCCCACCCTTTTGATGGCTGTTTGCCAAACTGCAGAATTACAAAGTACTAATTATGTTGAATGGTACTACAAGTCTCAAAATCCCAGAAATACTGGGTCGAGGAAGAGGGCTAAAGAGGCATGCTGTAGCAGTAGTCCAGCAATTAATCCTAATAGCCCACACCGGAAGGAACCTGGGAGGCATATTATGCCCCCTCGGGTGTAGGCAATTGGAAGGAGCTGAAACTGGAACTGGAATGAGCGCTGTGGTAGTAGGGAGAAGGCATGAGGTTGGCAAACCAAGCAGAAGTGGGAGAAGAGGGTCCTATTTCCACAAACTCTAAAGTACAGAGGCTGCACAGCGGAAGGCTTGCAGGAGAGATGTCTTTCCACATGTGAGCCTGATTGCCGAGCAGCTAATGTGCTGGAGACAAAGGCAAGGAGCAGTTGTCAAACTGTGGGTGTAGGGAGTGGGAGGGGCTCCCAAACCATGTGGCCAGAAACGGAGACACCTTCACAAAGGAAGGATGTAGGTCCTTAAGAAGCCAGAAGGAGTAGAAGTTGTGGCAGAAGGCGTGGAAGCAGCGCAACCTGCAAAGCACTTGTCAAAGAAGCCGGTGAGTGAAGCACAGTGTTATAACACCTTGCACAAGCATTGCCGGCAGAAGTGTCCAGTTCCCTGTTCACTTGTGTAAGATTTAAAGCAAGTAGAAGTTGTTTGTTGAAGCTGAAATACCCGAATAATGGAAATGTAGCAATTGCGTATAACGTGAAAGTCATTTTACTTGTGTGAGAAGCTAACACTGCTTTAATCCATTGTTCAATCTTGAAAAGACTGTTACTACCGGAAGCAATGGTCGTCTGTCCATAAGTAAAGGAATGGTTCGGTCAAAATTTTTTATTGCCCCTACGGGTCGGCCATGTGTTTTTAAGCCTAAGTTGCTCGATTTTAGAAAAATTTCCTATGGACCTTACCCGAGTTTTCGTCCATTAAACGCACGTGATATCGGGCACCAGGGAGCTGCCATTTTGTGATAATCCTATCACTTGCCGCATCGCCCTGGCTGACCCGCTTTTGCGGCACTAAATCATATCCTCCGCCCCTGAGCCTGACATTATCAAAACATTCATATTCCCCGCCTCTCTCCGTGACGTTACTGTGCTGCGTAGGCAAACGCTCCCAGTCGTCTTCTACGTGACTTCACACAGAACCTGGAAACCAACACAGATGAGCTCACAACACAGCGCGCCACAATTCGGAATATGAAACTGTACTTTAAAATCAAACGGCAACACAGTAAATTTGGTAAAATACATTTATTTGACATTACATGTTTATAGAATATTCAGCAATTGCCATATGAACTCCGAAAGTCATTTATTTTCTTTTATCTCTATCGGCAAATCCGTAAAACATTTTCATGAGTCACGCACTGTTCCTTTATGGTACACAGGGTGTTGGTTTTCGTTCAAAGAAGCACTTTTGTCGCACGTTGAACCGCAAAGCTGTTCCATCAAGTAGGCACTAGGCCAGCGTAAAGGTTGATATGTTGCTTCTAGCCGCTAGTACCGCGTAAGGGCATATGGGCCCTTGGCGATCATCCCATAAAATCATCAGAATGGTGCCGTTGTTTACATTAAGCTGCAGCTGGCGGTTGAAGAAACCGTCTGCCGGGGTCTGAAACTGGTGGCAGTGGCAAAAGGGAAGTATATACCTGTTTTGAAAACATAAAATTTATAATTAGTCTCGCCAGCCGATCTTTATTAATATTATTCATTTTATTTATTACGGCCGAGCTGAAACTATTTGCTTTCAAGGATAGTGCAATGGAGTATGTTCGGCTCTAAAATCAATGTGAAAACTAACTAAATAAATCGAGGTTGGTACACAATGGGAAATGACTTTTTGTCTACATGCGTGTGGAATGTGGACCTGCATGCCCATGTGCCCGCTACAAGGACGATCCCACAAACGTTTTCAAAGATCTTCATTCATTCATTTATTCATGCATCCATTCATGAATTCTTCATTTCGGTATAAAAGCGTCTAAAGAGTTACTTACATTATATTTGCAATTTCCATTCTGTCTCTGCGTAATGCAGTCCGTAAATCCCACTGTGCTCTTGACAACGATTTTTCGTATACTGAACTAACATGAAAGTCGGTCTAGTTTAAGAATATTCTGCCTTATCGTCTCTTACGTTATTGCACCCCCCCCCACCCCCCTTCAAATGAAGTTCTTTCGGCATGGTCCCCGTCTCTCAAGGTCAAAAAACAATAGAACCTTATACTGCCAGTGCGAGTTGTGGGCCTCTTCAGGGCGCGAGCTGAAAATCAAAGCCGCTGACCTTCACTAGAAATGAGCATACATTCTTTCTTTGCAACATCCCGTAGTAAAGTCATGTGTGAGAACTTGAAGTTTCGAATCCATCTATGTAGTGCGCCTCAATGTGCAAATGCGAACTGGCTTCTCTCCCATCTGCAACGGCTCGCTTGGGGCATTCTAAGGCCCCCAATTTTGTCCTCGTTGTCTGAGAGCTTTGAAGCCCCAAAGAACCATAACTATTGAGACTTTTAATTTTTTGGGGAAGGTCAGGGAAAGTATAAAGTACCCGAGGTGTTGAGTTGAAAGTGAGATTTATTGTTTGTTTGTTTTATTATTTGCAATACGCAAGCCCCCCCCCCTCGGTTAACAGTGCCCAGCATTTATAAGAGATTGCGAAAATGAGTTACATTAACAAAAATATATACGTACACAAATAGACAAGGTCAGCAATATGAGGTGAATAGAGAGAGAATTCAAAGATGACACCCAGGTAGTTCGGCACCCAGGATGCTGAAGGTAGGGGTTAGGGTTAGCGTACTTTGTATGCCCACTGTACAATAACATTTATTTACAAAAAGACAATCGTATTACAATTATTTAAACCGGGATTTGTACTTCACAACCAGCTCTCCTTTGGGTGGACATGGCACAGTGGCAATGTTGGGTGGCAATGGATCAGTGCTCTGCACAGAAATGTTCAAAATTCCATATCTGTGCTTCTCTAATACAGCAGCAATAAGGCTTTTGACAAAGTCGAACTCCATTTCCTCATAGACTGGTTTGATCACCCATTGCTTACTTCTTTTTGAAAAGGCCTTAGTGTAGCGAGGCATCCTTACATTACCCTTAGTCCTAGATTGTTCACGGCCGAGATTCTCGTTATGGGCCAAGACGGCAAGTAGAGTCCTATGTCTCATGCCCTGTATGCTGAAATGCAAGCGCTTTGGCCTGTACTTTAGGCACATATTGTGGAACACCTCCAAACCTCCTGTGTGACAGAATTCTGTCAGTCCCCTCAAATCACTTGATAGAGTTTTATCGAAAACAATCTTCTCAATGGCTTTGTGTGTCAGTGAAGATGGATTCAACCACTTCTTCTTCCGTGCCTCCACTGGGGATAAAGGGCCATGTTCACATTGGTGGAAATGTAGGTTTTCTGACCAGCGGTGTACGTTGGTACAGTGGTGCATCATTGACCGCCATTTTTCAAGTAGTATTTCCACTGACCCTTCTCAAGTTTTGGAGCTCCACCAAAGATGATTGTTGATAGACTGGGACCACTCTGAAATACTTTCCAAACCTTTTTTTTTTCCCTGCAGCCGAGATTTTCTTATTGATTGATTTAGCAAGATGCCATACGTCAAATTGATGTTTAATATGTGGGAACTGCTATCTCATGGTCTTGGCAATTGAAACGTGTCTGTCCGTGGCTATGAGGTCGGTGTGCATTCGACTCTATTGCAGATATTCCACTGATTTTATAAATCCTAGTTTCTCCATGGCCACTGAGGATGTACATTGTGTTACCTGCACGACCACCGAACTCACAATTTTCTTACTATCAATGTCCTGAAAGTGGTAGGTGCAGTACTTGGCAGAAAATCCAGGGCTGTCGCACTGTCCATCGCCGACTAGCCTGAATCGTTTGCCTTCGAATGTACTTGCTAGAGACAATTGTTCAATTTTCCAAGCATCACTAATGGCCGGAAACAGATAATCATGTTGGTATTTGTAGTATTGGGTGTTTTAAATGAAATGGAGTCCCACAAACTGAAAGAAAGACTTTAACTTTCTAAAACTGGAGCCACTAAAAAGTGATGCAGCTGCACACAGTAGATTGCCTGCTGGCAGTTTCCCCAGCATCGGTTGTGCAGACCACGAGAACGTATGATGTAATCTATAGGCGGCATGTATTGTGTCGTTACTGCCTTGTTTTTGACGAGTCACATGAATCAATGGCTTCCCACATACTTTCCCCCTGACGGAATGCCCACATTTCAGCATACTTATAATATCCAACAAACAACTGTCGAATACTATGTATTTGTCCTCTTTGATTAGACTGTCATCCTGCGTCAAAGTTGTTTCGGCCTGTGACGTTGAGGACATATCACCACATTTGAAAGAAATATCGCTGCTATCAAGTTCTGATGCGTCAGTGAATGCTGCTGCTGATTCATTCTGTCATTTCAACATCTGCTACTTCAACATTGATGGGAGAACACAACAATGTCGACAGCTTTTTTGGTGGCAATTTTTTGGCAGGTGTAGATTGTGTAAATTGATCTGCGACTACTTCAGAGCTATCTTCAATACATCCAGTATCATGTTGCGGTGGTGCGGTCGTACTGTAGCAATGGTCTAATACAACTTTGCCGGATTCTCCGGACACATTCATTTCATTTTCTGTACATTGGACATGAGCATCCTGAGTCTCAACACACCGCGTCTGAATTAATAGTTCCTCCATAGTGTAAATGGTCTTGCAAGCAACATCTCTCATTCGCTTCACTGTCTGTGTATGTATAGTTCGTAGACCCACGGGTAACTAGAGGACAGATTGGAAAAGGGATGTTCAGTTTAAACACAAGATAAAGTATAGTACAATTGACTTGAAAAAAACATAAAATAGTCCCCAGCACAAAAAAATTCTAAAGTTATGAACTGTTTGTAACTAACCTTATTTTTGTTTCTTTTCTTTTCAACTTTTTTGACTCGACCTTCAACATCTGCACGCTGTTGCTCCGATACGTATCCGCATGTCTCCCCTTCCTCTTGCGCTGCAACAACTATATTTTCTGTATCCGCAGAGACAGCACGGAATGAGGCTCCATCGACTCCCTGAAACATAGTATTTTCATTACTGTGTATCAAAATATTGTTAGCATAAAACACACATGAGGACGAACACACATGTACATCTCAATAGCCAAACACGATTTAAACATTGTGTGGAACAATAAAACGACAAGTATTCGAGCTCTGATGACCTAGTTTGATGGAGCTGTCAGCATCCATACCTCTGGCTCTGCATGGACTGCCACAAATGATTGCATTGAAGAGGAGGCATCAGCAACTCCCTGAAACACAGTACTTGCGTTAGTATGGTTTTCAATATCGCAAACATAACACACTTGGGGTCGACGGCACAGGTACATATAAAGAGAACCACAAATGATGCTTCGTCTAAAAGAATCAAGGAATATTTAAATATGATCAGATTTAATCAACTTATTTCTCCGATTTCTTTACATCTGCATCATCTAAATGGGATGTTGTGATTGTAGTGGAAGCTCCATCGTCTCCCTGAAACACAGTACTTGCGTTAATAGGGAAGAAAGTATAGCAAATGGAATCACGATATATGATCACGCTCGATGGAGCTGTCAGTATCCATCCCTCATGCTGCTGAAGAATATCTAGGGCCGTTGTCAATGTGGTGCGCACTTCCGAAAGCTGTTGCGCCTATTCGTATCCGCATGGTCCCGCTTCCACCGGAATTACTTGAATGTCAGGCTCCGCATCAAGTGCGTGGGTTGACGATTTAACAACTGCCTGAAACATAGTATTTGCATTAGTAAGGATTACAATATTGAAAACACAACACACGCTTGGGGTCGACCGCACAGGTACATATCAACGGCGAACCACAAATGAAACATGGTGTAGAACAATCAAACGACAAGTGTTCCAGTGCTGATGATCACGGTCAGTTGAGCTGTCAGTATCCATACCTCTGGCTGCTGAAGAACATCTAGGGCTGTTGTCAATGTGGTGGACGCTTCAGCATCTCCCTGAAAGACAGTACTTGCATTAGTATGGATAACACTAATTATAACTGAAAACAAACATCAGGGGACGACAACTAAGGTGTATATCAATTGGAAAGCACTAACCAAACAATTGGTAAAATAATCACACGATACATACAAACTATTACTTGACATGCATAAAACAAGTCTGTAGCGGAATAGCCAATTATGATTACCTGATACGCGCTAGAAGTGGTTGATAACTGCGAGCACGTGACGGAAGTAGAATGTTCTTGCTTCAGATTCAAGGGATAGTCAAGAAGTTGTAAAGGTAAATTATTGTTTGATAATGAAATGCCAATATTTAAAATTGCCATGTAAGGAGACAGAATACTTGAGTAATGCGCAATATAGCACAGTTCCCTGTGCCCATATATAGATTTCGTTTGTGGGTTATGAAATCTAAAAATAATAGATTGATAAATGTCATTATTCAAAAAGCTATACACTCATATCAATGTCGAAATTATTACAAATTGGAAACAACACTTAAAGTATCCATGAATCCATTCGGCTACCTACACACTACCACAAGGCCTAAAGCTAAAAACAGACACTTGACTCATCAGTGGTGGATTGTGGACGAATAGAGTGGGAATAACGTTTGCGAGCAATTTTCGTGTCGATATCCGTTTATTCTTCTGTGTTACCCAAGGTGTGGTGTACATGTTCGAGGGGAAAGTGCCGGCTGCAGATGCGGTATCGATCACCCCTCTTGTCCTCAAAGACTTGTTGGACTCTACTTTCCAGCTCATCCAGTGGATATCCGCAATGTCTGACCCATTCTCTTATTCGATCAACAGTTTTCGGGAATACATGCATTGTAGTGCCTTCAGATTTAGCATGGGTCTTCGAAGGGCAACCGCTAATCGAGCAGGCAGGCATTGTTGAAAATTCTGAAAATTAAATATCAAGATTATTATAAAACCTTGATGAATAAAAATGTCATAAAAAAGTAAATGAACCATACCAATGCTCAATGCAAGGTTTATTTTGGTCGCCGGAACTATACCAGTTCATCATGTGCGGCTTAGTATTTGCATAAGTTACAGATTTTTTTTTTAATTATGTGACTAAACTCTGAACATGTGACTCGTCCCTTGGATGTTCTGTCTTGCACGAAAAGGAACCATGCTTACATTATAGACTGGACCCCCGAAGGATGCAATTCGATGACAATTGACACAGATGAAAATAAATAGATCTATTGATAGCATAACAATTGAAACTCAAGTCAATAGCAATGAGACCAATGACCATAGCTCTATTCCGTACTGTAATAGCAAATAGATTGAAATGTAAAAATGACCGAAATATGACTAGGATACATGGCCTTACCTTGACCAACAAACAGTTGGATTCAGCAGGCCGAGCAGTATGTTGCAGGAGAACAGGTAGATGGCCACAGGTAGCACACTGACGAGTTTGCTCGAAGCCGTCACAGATAGCACGGCGACGAGCAGATTAGCATAGATCTCAGTGCTTCTCAGGTAGAAGGTTCAGGAGTTGACTTGCAAAGCACAAAGATGTTCTCATGAGACATATCAAGTGGTTTATAAAGTATTAGAAACGGGGGTGTGTTTGTGAATGAATGACATGTGTATGTCGTTGTATTATGTTTATTGCAGGGGGGCGGCCTGCCTCAGGGGAGGCCTGCCTGGAGACACTGGGTCTGAGGAGGCCATGTGAGCCATGGCCCCTGGGCGTGGGATACCTTTTGAAGTGTACATGCTGTTTGGCATCTTGGCCGTTTGCGCCCGTCACAGCCCCCCATGCCAGCGCTCATCCCCGGGTGCGAACCGCCTTTGATAGAGGGGTTGGGATGGATGGATGGGCCTGGGGCGTGCAGATAAGGCACAGGAAGACTGCTGAATGGAGACACACTTATGTGGATTGCAGGGGGGCGGCCTGCCTCAGGGAAGGCCTGCCTGGAAACACAGGGTCTGAGGAGGCCATGTGAGCGATGGCCCCTGGGCGTGGGATACCTTTTGAAGTATACATGCTGTTTGGCACCTTGGCTGTTTGCGCCCGTCACAGCCCCCCATGCCAGCGCTCAATCCCGGGTGCGAACCGCCTTTTGGCGTGCAGGCAAGTGTGTGGGAGCGAGGGGCCATCAGGCCCCTCTCATCCTTTACTTCTCAGTAGAAACTCGTACCAAGTGCCTCCAGTAGTGGGTTCGCCCCTTGCCCTTATGTGATCACTTTGGATGACATTTGCGTAGATGGGAACACTGAGCAGGGCACGGGGCATCCATTTTTGTACCCCCTTTCCACTCCATTTTGGTGACCATGCCTCACTGCGATAGTACAGCGCGCAGGGCACATGGCCCACACCCTTGTTCCCACTCTGACTGGAAAACTCCAGAGGCATTTGCAACAGCTAATACATGTAACACATCACTCTGAGATCACGGTCCTGCATGTGAACCGGCCTGAACCAAGCACATGACTCGTTCATCTCCACAAACGTGTCCTTGCCCAAGCACCCTCGCCAGTGGAAACTTACTGCCATTCTGACCCTGTGTCCCTGCAAGGTATTCTCTTCATGTGCCAGACCACTGACCACGCCATGATGCCCACCTAGCAGATCCCCAACTAACATTAGACCCCTACTGCAGTATATCGTTGCCTATCAATAACAAATGCCACATACCGGAGATTCTTGTGAGCACAGACCCACACTTCAAACAGTGTATTATAGTGGTCAAGACCCTTGACCTAAGGCCTGTATAATCCAATGTTAATTGATAGTATAGCTATATGTGTGACTTTTATAGAGACATAAGCGACTGAAAGACTTTGAACAAGTGTTATTTAGTGCATGCACTATTGATAATATATTATGTTGGCGACCTGAACTTCACCCATTCCGAGCACAGATGTCTGGCGTCCATTCTTGATCGAAACAACCGTTGTTAAAATATATGTGGTGTTTTTATTTTGTAGCTTATTTTGATGACACAAAAATACAAAACTTTACACATTGTACAGTTCAAGTTGCAGCACAGCGAGAGAAAATTCCCTGTATTGACCGCTGTCACTCGGGAACGTTTCTCTTATGGCACGAACGGCACAGGCGGGTATCACTCTTCGAACGCGGTGTCCAAGCCTCCCATGAAGCCACCATGTAAAGGAACGATAGGCCACCAGCCTGTACCACCTGCTGTGAAAAGGAAAAACAAACGGTTTTTAAATGACCAAGATAAGTTTAATAAACTTTTGTTGTCAATGGCAATTCTTATAACTAATGGCATTCTGCTCGGACAAATGCTATCTAGACACTGCACACTATTGAAAGACTTTCGTGCGTTACAATGATATGTATATGTAATTTTGGATATAGTAGAAGACCATGAAATAGGAGTGGCATGACAAGCAGAGTATACTTACTCGTTACTCGGATTACGAGGACGAACAGTTGCGTGAATTTCGTGCATAAGCACCATCATTATCCTCAACACGGACCCTGTGAGGCAGGCTGCCCTGAAGTATGGCAGCTCAGTGATGCATTGCGGTCGTGGCCTCGCCTTCAGAAATGTAGGCCACGCATCCAGAGTTTTCACAGCAGCAGCAGTTCTCGTTCTCGGTTGGCATTAGCTTGCACCGATTGCATGTGCACCAGGTGGAAACACCGTCCATGCGACTAGGTCCAGGCTCTTCGGCTGTTGAATCGTCCTCCCAACTGCCGTCCGAAGACCCATTGTTTTCGCGTGTTTCCCTTCCCAGTAGTTCCTCCTCTGTATACTCGGGCATGTAGGGCATTATTGTAGCCATTGTGTGTTGCACAAACTAAAATAATTGATAGCGGTGGTACTGTTATCTGTTCACACGGGCTACAAGCAACGAAGGTAGCTGACCAGAGCACAGAAACGAGTCACAGAATACTCAAAGTAACACAGAGAGAGGAATGGAATCGAAAATCTGCTGCTGTGTGTTGTGAAACGGTCTGTTTATACTTATTGAGGAAAGAGGTGTCCTGCCATTTCCATGGCGACACGTCATTAGCTGAAGTGCAGCGAATGTTGACACGAGACGTGCTTTGGCGTTGTGAAATGGGTGGTACGCGTCTGCTGATGACAGGCTCAGGGACGGGGGATATGATTTAGTGCCGCAAAAGCAGGTCAGCCAGGGCGATGGGGGAAATGATTGGATTATCACAAAATGGCAGCTCCCTGATGCCTGTTTTCGCGTGCGTTTAATGGACGAAAACTCGAGTAAGGTCCATAGGAATTTGTTCTAAAATCGAGCGACTTAGGCTTAAAAACACATGGCCGACCCGTAGGGGCAATAAAAAATTTTGACCGAACCAATCCTTTAAGGAGAGTGAACGCTGTAAAAACAATTATCAAATACCTAACCTTGATAATACAATTGTTAAAACGTGTAACTTGGGAGAACGACATCAAGGAGTGCTCGCGTGTGCCTAATTGTGATTCTGAAAGATAGACTAAACTGTAGTCGTTACTTTAATGTGGCATACCTTAATTTATAAGTAGTTAACAAGTATTTTCTCTTGAAGAAAACAAGTATTACCCAAGCCAAGAGACTCCCCATATTAACAGTGTAACCAGCTTTTCTCAAAGTTGAGACATTTAACTGTACTGTGAAGTTGATAACAGTTCATTGGCCTAGGATACAAGTTTGCAAGCATTACCTGAAGCTAAGAGAGTGGCACCAAGACCTCTGGGTAATTGCTTGGGCAGATAACTGGCAGAAAGCTACAGGTAAAGTTGGGAAAGGGAAACTTGCTGTTTGTAAAGACTATTCTGAAGTTGACACAACCTGTGGTGCCCGAGACTGTGTAAGACAGAGAAGTTAGTCTTAAGGCAAAAGCAGGTTGTCATTGTGGCAGACATTCAAGAGAGGCAAAGAGGCTGCCCATTGTGGCAGACATACAAGAGAGGCAAAATGGCTGCCCTTTTTGAAGAGTTATTCAAAAGAAGAGTGCCTTGCCTACTTGAAGTTGGTGAAGCACTTTGAAGTGTATCTTGTCAAAGCCTGTCTAGAAGCTCAAATTACTGGAGCTTTGGCAGTAGTAATACGTACTGAAGCTGTGGTGGTATATCTGGTTGTCGCTAGATGCAACATAGTAGCCGTCCTCACCAAGTGGATTACTGTGAGACAAAGGTGACTGCTCTAATAGTGAATCAAGTAGAAGTGAAGTTGTTGAAGTGAAAGCAGCAGCACTGAGAAGTCATCCTGACCAGCATACCATTGTAAATTATAAAACTGTAACCAAGAAAATACTGTTAACCAAGAACTGTGTATCACTGACAGTTGAGGATATTGCATTTAATTTTAACTGTGGCAAGTTTTTTTGAAGAGGTGACAAGGCATCGTGGATGGGATTACCATTGGTGCTATTTGGTGGAAGTGAAAAATTGATATTTCACCAAGGAGAAGAGATTTGCTATCATTGGGATTTTGGTTAGAAAACTTTTACATTGACTTTGAAACAGGAAGAACTGATTTTAGACATTTATTTCTTTGGTTGAACGTTAGCAAAATTGACCTTGAATCCTGGGGAAGGCAAATCCCAGGACATTAAACACAATTCAAGGACTGTGAATGGTGTTCATGTTATGTTGTATTGCCATGTATTTTTTGTATGTTTGTTGCTTAGTGTGAGGGCCAGTTATCCTGCGTTAGTGTTTTCCCTTAGCTAAGGTTAGGTAGGGAAATCCTCAGCAGAGTAGGGAGAGAGGCATTTTGATTATATTTTCTTTAATAATAAAATGGGATATGATGATGATAAACTATCAAGCAGTTGTCCGCCTTGCATTAATGACCCCACACGTCAGCGAGTAGCAATAGGAGAATGGAGGTGCCAGGGCCTGTTGGGTCTCGGGATGGAGGCGCAGGGCCCACTCAGAGCATAGAGTGGGCAGGAGATTTGATCAGGCTCCCGGTGGGTGCACCAAGGGTGATGGTGTGCCAGTTACACGGCCAGGTTGGCACACTGGGGCCGCCATCCTGCTAGGTGCCTAGGACTGTATAGGTGGTGTCCGGGTGAGGAAGTGGCTTTGTGGGCCAAGTCGCACAGGACCACCCCCATCTATTAATGGGGGTACATGAGCATGGGGTATGAGGCTCCTGGTGCTGTACCCGAGGTTGGCGTTCGACCGGTGAGATGGCCAGGCTGGCACTCCCTGTTGCCTGACCTGTTAGGTGCACAGCAGCAGAATGTGGGGGCCGAGTCTGGGCAAGGGAGTGACTTTGTGGGTCAATGCGCACAGGACTGCCCACAGGGTACACCCTGTTAATGGGGTGCAAGAGCATGTTTTAACTGGCACACAGTGGCGTGTCCATGATTGGAGACAGGCCTGTGAGGTGGCCATGTCATTTCTCGACAGGGGAAGCAAGCAAGTGGTGATGGGAGCATCCAGTTGGGTCTGGGGTGAGGAAAGTGGCTTTGCAGGTCGTATCACTCTGGGCCACCCTCACAACACACCAGGGGAATGGGAGTTGTTTTCTTTCTCGTAGTGTTTGTGCTCGATATTTTCGTGCAATACCAAAGGGATGCTTGGTGGGTGTGGAATACCTGGTTATTTCTGGGGGAGTTCCCCTAACCGGTAGGCTAGGTCCCTGTGACGGTAGGTCTAGCATATTGCATTGAATTTATTTTGCTCCCTTCGATTTGGGATATTGGTAGGGAGATATTCCAATATCTTGGGTCTTTACGATGAAGCAGTCATTGCCGGCGCTCATCGAATCGTTCATAACTGGTACACGCATAGGGGGCGGAGAGGACGGGAATGAGGGATTTGGTTGGGTCACGTGGGGTATCCGCTTTCCCCCAGGACCGTACTTTGGTTGTGGGGGGAGATGGGCAGTAAGTAAGGGATGTGCTTGTGGAATGTGCATTCGCTTATGTGTTGCATTTAGTAAATTAATAAATAAATGCGGCCACATGTCTTATCTCTCCTTGGCCTTGCGGCCTGCGCCGCCCAATACAGCTCCAGCAACAGTGTAATAATCTTTCCACGTTAATAATATGGGAGAACTTGAGAAAAACGTATTTTTTGAGTTCGTATTTTTTGTTTAAAAAGTTAAAGCGCCAGCCTAAAGCAGCCACATGTTCTCCTTCCGCATAACAAAGCAGTTAAACAAATATAACATTATCTTAGCTTCAACAAATAGTGAACAACTATTTTAGGCATACTTGGAGACAATAAAACTAGTTTTGGAATTTAATGGCTAACCAAACGAAGGGGTCAAGATAAAACGTAACAGAAATAAGAAATTCACAAGAGTAGCAACTGATAACCGAAACGTCGACAACAGAAAGTGAGTACTCCAACATAGATTATCATGTTCTGTTTGGAAGTTTACCTCATAACGTACTTATAAACTATTAACTGCAGATTAAGGTATCCATGAATCGGATCTAGCCCAGTACACCCACGTACTTTAATGTATTCTTTTCAACCCAGTTCTGCCCCTCGTTGTGTCTAAACTTAGTTGCTCTGCTCAGTTATAGAGGAACGTTTCCTTCCCCCACGTCAAAAGCAATTAGTTCACCCAAAGTGCTGTACGCCGGCCCAGAGGCGTTTTCTGGTTGTCACTCTGCTCATGACTCTATTGTAGTTTTATTGACGAACACAAGCCTTCGCAAGAATGCAGTGTTTCCTCTTTCGCACGGTTGGATGTCGAAACCTGTTTAGATTGCTAGAAAGCCGTCGTGGGACCTTGATTTCGATAATTTACATGTTTTATTTTCCGCAGGTTGCTTCTGACCGGTTTTCTGTAATGGAGATAGATCCCTTTAAGGGCAGGGTATGTTGACCTCTACCTCTGTACGGGATAAGCGCGCACAGCATTAACATCGAATCTGCTGCCAAGCCAGTACCTCCCGGATTTCGAATTCCCCTTTGACGGTCGGTCTCGCCTGTTAAAGTAAAACAGTCGCCGCCCCTACATCTCACATAAAAGACAATCTTCACAGTGGGCTTCTTAATTACAAAGCTGCCCTGCTTTTTGTTAAGCATTCAGTATCTCATTACACATGATGAGGCGCGCTTCAATAATTGATACACTTGACAATAAAGAAGCCTGCCCGCTGAGCCGCCGATCAAGCAATGCCCACAGAGCAGCTGCTGCTTGAGCAGAAGCAGCAGGCGCGTTTCTAGGGAGCTTGCTGATCAACCTGTGCGGCGGCGTGTGCGTCTCCGCCCCATTCCCTGCCTCAGCTGCCTCGTATTCAGCCCTGTTGTTTGGCGGCCTGTTGAAGGGACAGCATTCTTTGTGTTTGGTTAATATGTTTATACCTATCGCTGAGCTTTTGTTGCTTTCCCTTTCCCTCCAGCCTTTTTCCTTTCGCTGGTTTCTCTGGCGACCTGTTACATCACTTTCAAGTAAAGCACTTTGTTGACGCTGCCATAATCTCTAGCTGATTGGGAATACGTTTTAAAAGAGGGGGGGGGGGGCTTCAGTGGAACGACAATTTGCAAATCTCTACTCTTCTCGTTTATAATTTTCGGAGCGCGTTCAGTCACATATGACGATTTCTGCCCCCTTTTTAGCGTGTAGTTTTATATGCATCCTTCAAAACGCAGCTGTGTCGGCGTTGTTGGGATACACCACGCTTCAAGAGTCATGTTGGCGGACATAGCATGATGGTCCCATCAGTACTGGTTATAGATATAAATATAATTTTAATGCAAATGCCACCTGGCACCAGCAAAGGGTGGGCATGAGGGGAGGGAGGGGAGGGAAGGGTGGCACAGGCAAGGGTTTAAGTGGGGTGAGAAATCGAGGTGAGGGGCGATTGTAAAAAGGGGAGTAGTCTAAAATGGTTGAAAGTGATCTATAGAGTGCAGGGCGTGACCTAAAAGGAGACAGCAGTTTGTGTAAGGGGCAGCTGCCCCGCCTCAAGTAATGTACAACCCAGTGTGATGAATCTGATGTCATCACTCCTTTCTCTGAGGTAGCCTCTCCTCGTGTGGCCAGGGGATGGCAGCCACTACCTGATCACACGAGAGTAGGTGTCCCTCAGGAGGTGGGGGGCAGACTCCTACATCATTGGATGAGACCTGGTACCCCCTCTTTCCGTTAAGATATACCCCCTCCATTGCCCATGCCTGAATGGCATATTGTGGTAAGTCCAGTGCTGGTCATTGGGCCGGCTCTCGGCGGATCTGAGATCAGGCACCAGATATGGAGCCGGATCTCGGGATCCGGCCAGAGTCAGCCACCCAAGACCATGAACCGCGCTGGAATCGTTAAAAATAAAATAAAAACAAAAGAAAAGCACACGCGGCGGCAGCTTTGACTTTTACCGCGGCTTGGCACTGGTGTGTAATGCACAATGCTTGCTACATGTACAACCCATTCCTTTCAGTTGTACATGCAGCAAGCATTGTGCATTACACACCAGTGCCAAAGCTGGCGGTAAAAAGCAATGCTGCTGTCGCGGGCGGTTTTTAAAATTGATGTTTTTTTAAATTTTTTTTTTTACCATATGTCCACTACGAGGCCTGCCCCATCTAGACCACGCCCCCTCGGGCAGCGCCCCCGTCCCCAAAACTCCTCCCCCAGCCCGTGTGTTGTGTGATCCCCCACCACATTTTTTCCATTTCCACCACTGGGTAAGTCCCTTCAATATCCTGCCAAAGTTGATAACCGTACTCATGAACATTTTTTATCTTTTGAAATAAAATGTACTTAAACGAGGAAGAAGACTACAATGAACACTGGTAACCATGCCGAGGTGGACTGTCCTATAGGGAACTCGGGAGATTTCCCGGTAGGTCTCTGCACCCCGGGCATCTTTTGTGTGGTAACCTATTTTATTTCCAAATTTACCATGGGGAAAAAGGGTGGGCTTGCTGAAAATGTGTAAAATGGAGCTACTTTGAACATTATTTCCAGGGCCTCTTTTGGTTCCCAGTCCACCACAACATGCAGTCTATTGGTTGGAAGAATGTGATTGGTCCAAAACACCTTCCTGTTTGGAGGCGGGAGTTTAAATCTGCTGCGGTAGGAAAATGGAAAAAGCTACCTTTTCCAATCATCAGCTTGGAACTGGATAGGAGATGCAGCATAAAGTGCAGAGTAGGCGGTGTGCTGACCTAGAGGCGAACCCTGCGGGCAGACGAGAGCCGGTGGCGAGAAAGGGAGCCAACATCTGCACCCTTTGCCAGCCGGGGAAACCAAGGACTGGGCTGCTGAGTGCTGTCAGACTGGCTGCGTAGCATAGCAGTGCCGGTCAACTTGAGAAGCAACCTAGAGAGCGAAGTTGTGACAGGAATGAGAAGCCATGGCAGGCTTTGTTCCAGCACCAGGAGCGACAACGCTCTAATGAAAACCGGGGCAAGCCGCTCGACGGAAACTGATATCGAGGCAGGTACCCGAACGAGTATGAATGGGGTCAGCAAGAGTGCAGAAGTTGTCGGAAAACCCAAAGGGGAGACGGAAATGCCAAAGAGACCCTGAAAGAGTGAAATAATTGCCAAAGTGGGTGGTGGGGGACATGTAATCCTCATTGCAATCACTGTTATCGTCATCGTCCCAGTACTTGGTCATAAAGTAGCCAAGGGAAGAACCATACCCCTTGTGCTGAATGAGAGACAAAGAGGGAGACATTGCATCAAATCCTGGCAGGAGAGTAGACCAGATGAAGAGTGAATCTGAGATTCACACCTATGCAGAATTGGCAAAGTTGAGGAATACCCATGCCCCCTTCTACTGAATGAGAGACATTGCATTAAAAAGTAATGGCAGGAGAGTACACCAAGTAAAGGGTGGATCGGGGATTTGCACCCCTAAGAAGTAACAAAATATAACCTGACAGGGGAGTACACCAGGTGGTCTGAGAGTCTGGCACTCGTTCCCAGAGCATGTTTCTATGAAAGGTAAAATTCAAAGGAAGTTGCATGCCCCTAGGAGTTAAACTATACTGAATGTGGAATTCTCAGCAGACTGTTTCCTGATGATGGCTTACAAAAGAGGAAGGAATTTGAGTGATTCACTGATTAAAGCAGAGCAAATACGAACACCTCTACAACAAGTACTTTGCCATCAGAAAGCTGCAACATATCCTTGCCTTAATTGCCAGCATTGCTCAAAGGAGATAGCATAAGACACCTGAATACGGGTAAGAAATCAAATTGAAGGATTTCGCTACTTGTAACACAAGGAATGTTAGTTACGCTTTAAGATGCCCTTGTGGTAAATACTAAATTGGACATACCAGCAGACGTGCTAAAGATACCGGGACGGAGCATAAAACGAACATCGGGTCGGAGATCGTCAAATTACCAGTGTACCGACACTTCAAAGAAGCTAGACATTCTGTGGCTCAGATCAGATGCGTCATTTTGGAAGTGGTACATCCTCTATCGACGGGAGGAGACCTCTCCAAAAACCGGACGCAGAGGGAATTATTTTGGATTTATAGGTTTGACTCCATGAGCCCCCTCGTGATGAACGAGGAGTTCTTCCTGGGAGCATACATGTGAATACAGCGATATGTGACAAGGTGCAATGTCGCAGTACTGACCCAGTAGATACTGGCCGAAAGTTTAGGCTTAATACGAAGAGCATGCTGGAGTATTGTTCAGGCTATTTAAGAATGATTGACCTATTAGATCCTAGGAGTTTCCTGGGAGGTGACCTGTGAATGGCGCTAGATGTAGCAAGGTGGACTGCTCTAGCACTGACCCACTTGCCACAGACTTTATAACGAGATTTGATGACCTCAGCATATTACAGATTTTTATAGGCCTGTTCAAATGTACAGAGCTCTCTTTGTAGCAGGTTTTCACAATTTTTTGCATAATGTATGCATTAATTACGTATCTGAATTTTGTTGTGAACATCTGGGATCTAGAATATATATGTTTCTGTGGCTTGTGGAATCTGCTTAGATCACATGCTGTGCATAGGCTGACATCTAGTGGAAGCTGCGGAGTATTAGTTTGTTTCACGAAACTCATTGTTGTCGACACAGGGCGTGCCAGTAATACTATCCCTAGTATGATGTCCACTGTACCCATGAGCCCTCACGTGTGTAGGACCCTCAGATTGTTTTTTTCCGCCATACTTGATGGAAGCATTCCGCGGAGTTCCCTGGCTTCTAGCCATAATTTTGCTAATATTGTAATATTTCCCTGTTTCTTCCATTCCCACGTCGAGTCATCGAACTTGGAAACTCGACGCCGGCCCGGAGAAGAAAACTGTCGAGAGCTGCACGACGGACTTTGGGCCTCGGAAGGCCTCTAGCATGGCCCGGGCCTTGGAAGGAGAGTGGGGGGTAGTACATACTCTAAACACACATATATATATATATATATATATATATATATATATATATATATATATATATATATATATATATATATATATATATATATATATATATATATATATATATATATATATATATATATAATTTTCTGAGGCTTGTGGAATCTGCTTAGATCACATGCTGTGCATAGGCTGACATTTAGTGGAAGCTGCAGAGTATTAGTTCATTGTATTATATATATATTCCTACACACACTAGCCCGCTGCCACAGGGTGCGTATGGAGGGTACCCCTTTTCAATTTTGCCCCAAGTGCAACCGCAAGTACCCTTGGGTTGACAGACACGCCACCTGTAACCTCTGCTTGCCGAGGGACCACCTTGAGGCGAACTGCAGAGTGTGTAGCCGGTTCAAGGCTAAGACTCTAAAGGACCGTTGGACCAAACGTTGGGCCCACCACGCCAGGCAACTCGAGGCCATGGAAGCGGAGGGCACCTAAAGTGATGGCAGCAAAGCCGTACTTTCGGACGGCGAGGGCAGTGTGGCGTCGAAAGACAGCCAAGCGCAAGTCCTCGACCTCAGACGGTTGTCTGGCAGGGCAGCTATGGCGAGCTCGCCCGGCAACGTGAGCGCTAACCACACCACTTAAACCAAACACTCGAGTCAAACCGAGACTCGACGAGCATGTAAGAGTTCTCGGAAAGAGGCACACAAAGAACGGTCCACCGGATCGGTGTCCTCTGGGCGTTCTCGGTCAAGATCGCCGCATAACACCAGGCAACCATCCACTGTTGCCAAGAGTGACTCCCTCATTAAAGTCATGGAGGTACGATCGTAGGAAGACTAAGCCGACCTCCATCCCTAGGCCGCACTCCAGGAGTCGGCGTCAGCAGACCGCTCGAAGGCTGCTCCCGTTTCCCGACGTCCTCACTCTAAGGAAAGGGACACTACCCCCGAATCTCGACGCCAGACGTCGAAAAGCGCAGAGAAGGTAAAAAAACAGGGAAGCACTCTTCCACTCATGGGGAGGGGTGGAAAACAGCATAAGAAACCATCTCAGCATTCTTCTGCATCACAGGTACATAAAGACAGTTCTAAGTCTTCTAATAAACAGGCCAAGACCCTGCACAAGCCCATAGGTCAAGTCTAGCCATAGAGGGGGAACCCTCTCAAGTAAAGGTCATTCCCAGCTCCAAGGAATGGACAAGTGAAGACATAGACAGGGTTATGTCTAGAATGTCCTTCCTAGCAGACTTCTACTGCAAGAACCCAGAACACTTACTCACCTATAACCCTGACTGTGCTACTCCCTCAGGGTCTAGGGACCCGCAGCCCCCTGGTAAGAAACCTCAGTTTGAGACCACAAGGCAAGTTCGGTCTTCAGACCCTTTTTACATCCAGGACATACTTGTTATTCTGGCATCTAAGCAGATACAAGCATCAGAAATACGATTACGGTGAGTAATGTATCCCATACATGAGCATAATGACATCGTTTTACTGCATATTTATGTACGCCTCTGAACAATTATATCAGCCATGCTGAAAGTTTGTTCAATCATGGCTCTATATCCATTGTATTTAGGGATGTTTTGTTTTACTGTGTATAATGTGAAATGTATTTAAGTTTACACTGTAGCCCTTTTGGGGCCATGACTTTGATCAATTAAACAGTTATGCTGACTTGACCATACAAGTTTAAGCAGTGCCATATTGATATATTTTTGAATTTGGGTATACACATGCATTCACACCCTTTGTAAGGATGAAGAAAAGATAAATGTGTATGGTATTGTATCGCAGAACTATTCTGTGAATTTGACAGTTCACTATCGACACATACTTGAGTACAACAGGAGGCCTCTTAACGCTACCCACACACCCTACAGAAATAGCGATTGTGGACCACGTATACTATTTTGATCAGGACTTCTATCCACGTGAAGGCTTTTATATACAGCCACGGTACATTCTCACAGCGATCTAACGCACCTATTAGTTATCATAGTAACAATTTGCCAAATTTACACGATGTGAGCACGCTTGATACTTCAAATGTGGTAGTCATAGCAACTTATATAGCCAACTGTTCGCATCCGCTCGCTAGATGCTACGTGCTCGGAGGACGACATACATTACTATCTAACAGGAATCGGTAAGTGATACCGATCCTAGATCCATGGTATGTTTTAAACTGTACATGCATTAACTCGAGTTTAATGTAGGCTCCCCTCATTATATATACAAAGAACTTTAAAGGCGGTTACCCCATTCTCACAACACGTCTTCTTAAAGGTTAGTGCACCGTCCAAAGCTTGCAAAAACAATGAATCCCGGATATTGGTGATTCAAATGACTACCAAAGCTCTTAAAATATGGAAAAGACACATTTTATTACAAAATTATTAGACAGTATGCTAAATATCTTAGAGTTGCTAAATTGCAGATGCTGTATAGTTATAAACGAAAAAACTAGTTAAAAAGTAGGTGGGGTTAGTACGTGAATAGGTTGCATCATTACGGATTGGTTCGAAGCAGAGATATGTTGTTTAAAGTCTGGCATATAGGCTGAAATATATTTTAGTTTCTCAGATGGTCGACATATGTTTCGGCATGCTGCATTTGATAAGGCACTATCTCTAGTGTCTTTCTGTGCTGGTGTAGCCGTCTTCAGGACAATAATGCTGGTTTATGATGTTGTAACAAATAACTGTACCTTTTCTTTCATATATAATTATTATTCAAACCCCCTATAAAGAGAAAAGACAACGTTTTTAGCAAAAGCTTTCTGAAGAAATGTTTTGGGGGAAAAAGGTTTGTTGGTAAAAAAAAAAGCCATTTCAATGCAATGACAGTGATGGGCACTAACCTTAAAGTTTTGCGCAAGTCGAGTCGGAACGAATATCCTTGTAAGCATTCAAAGTGTTTTCATTTCATGAAATCAATTCCAAGTATTCAGTTTTACCTACAATGTTAGGTACATGCCAGTCAGTGCTGTGATGGCAATGCATAGCATAATTGAGTTCTTATTATTGTCTTTAGATGAAAGGAGCTAAAAAAGCTGCACTAACCTGTCTATAACTTGAAAAGATTCATTTATCTTTATTCAGAGTTTTCAGCAAGATTCTTAAATGTAACCGAGGGGTGTGGCTCCCTGCAGAATAAAAGAAAAAGGAGCACAGAATGCCGTTGTTACTCACACTTCATGTATCGTGTGTTGATTCTTTTGTGAGTTAATTATCCATTGTATGCAAACAAATCAAAAAAGCATGTTGCTCGTACATACTTGATTTCTTGTTAATAGTGGCTTCCGATGTATTAAGTCATCTATGTTCGATTTTTGAAATGTTTTTCAACAATCTTGACTGGCACGCAACCGTTATTTCCAATTATGTGTTGTTTGCTGCCACGTTCTTGATACTCTGTGTACAGAGCGTAATGCACGACAATCTTCATAAACCGAGGAAAAAATATACTAATATATCTATGGCGGTCGAGACAAAGAATCTTATTCTTCTAAAGTAAATACACCAAGTACTTATTCATACATGAAAGGATGTGGGGAGTCCCATGGGCAACAGTGGAGTAGGACAAAAAGCTAAAAAAAAAACATGGGACTACACCGTGCTAGAAACAAAGTTCAAAAGCTTATTTAGAGACTTTGAAACTTCTGTGTATCTTTTATGATATCACTGTGACTATGCTTTCAGAATTTAAGATGGCTAAAATCAATCAAAAGTGATTTTCATGTACACTTATGATTTATTCAATTTTGGAAAAGTTCAAAAATTATATTTAACATTGTAAGAACAAACGTATTACATAAAAAACACGTGTTTAGAAAAACAAACACGTTAGAGCAATTTTGCAAATTTACAATAAAAAAACAGAAAAAAACGTTGGTGAAAAGAATGAAAACAAGAAATCATTAGGAATTAAATCAACAATTTCTAAAGTAAATATAATAGATAAACTCTCATTCTGAATAATGAAGAAACATATTGCAAGGTTATTTGTTCAAAAGACCAAATTCCCTAATTTTTGAATTGGCTTGTTAATCACAGAGCAGGTCAGCCTAATTCAGAAGGCAACTGATCTGTGGCCGCGCGAGAACCTTTCATCTACTGAATTTCCTTCATTTCGCTGATACGTGTCACATGATATGAGAACATGTGATCAGTCTAAGACCTACGATGTCTTGGTAGTGGCCGTGGTGGCACTTCTAAGTCACCATATTGGATGTGTATAAAGGGGCTAGTTTCATGTTAAAAAAAATATGTATCCCTGAGTATTTGCTCAAAAAAACCTTGTAACAGACAGGGATTGTCTAGGGACTGTTCCACTTTCAAAAACAATGAAGCGTAGCGCAATTTTGATCTAGTATTTTCGCAAGTTTGTAGCTCATCCAGTGTTTAGTTTGATTTGTTCATGCCAACGAGGGATATATATTCTTGTGTTTCCAGTCAGAGTTTTGTTCTCTCATGTTCATAACCCGGAGAAACCCCAGTGGAATGTTGGATGTGTGACGACGGTGTATTCAATTGGTCACCATACAGATGTGATGATATAACTTGTAGTTTGGTAAGCTCTATTTATTACATGAACAGACCCCATTCCACTAAGTTAAGATCATTTTTTACTGTATTGAGAATAAAAATCAATTTTTGCTCTCATTCCTTCAGGGCAAGATCTCTAGCGCCACTTCTAGGTGGTTGATGGATGTATTGTTTGAATAACAAACCAGATCATTTGAGACAGTAGTTTTCTGGTATAATGGGCTACCAAAGGTTTGTTCTGGACTTCATTTTTAATGGCAGGACCTATGCTCGCAGATTCTTCGTTTGATCTGTCGTTTCGATTTACCTATGTATAGAAGGTTGCTGGGGCATTTGATGCCACATATAGCCCACTGTGCATTGCAATTGGTAAAAGATTTGAATTTCCACCCTCAACCTTGAAGGTAGACTGTTTTGATCTTTTTGGTCATACGGCACACTGAGCAATGCCCACATTTAAAGTGTCCTTCTACGGGTGGCAAGGTCCATAGAGTATTTGGTTGGGAAATTCTTTGAACGTTAGAAGGATAAGTGTGTACCAGTTTGTCTCTCAGGTTAGGTTGTCTTTTGAAGGCAAACCTTGGTGGTTCTGGTTCAAAATCCAGAGTCCTGATAATGTGCCAATTTTTAAAGATGATTTTCCTGAGATTGTTACTTATCAGAGTGTAGGTCGACGCACATGTGATTTTATTTTTGTTGATCTTCTTTTGTGGGTTGAGACATGTGTCTCTGTTAGTGTGTTTCGCTCCTTGAACAGTTTTTTTTGGATAGCCTCGATCTTTTAGGTGGGCTTTTAGAATTTTGCCATGGTGTTCATATTCTGTAAATCGAGTACAATTACGTCTTAATTCGGTTAAACTGGCCTATTGAGAGGCTTTCTTAAAGGCTGGAAGCTCTGATATTGTAACAGCATATTTCTATCTGCCTCATTTCTGAACAAAGTAGTTTCAAGATTGCCTTCTGAGGTTTTTCTTATTTCAAGGTCTAAAAAAGGCATTTTGGAAAAATCATGATTACTGGTGAATTGTATATGTATATTCTGATTATTGAGCCACACGATTAAAATGTGAGCTCCCCTCATCAGACATCAGAAGGAGGAGCGCTCTATCAGGCGTCCCATTTTGGCACAGCCACAGACGCGGGTTTAACCATAAGCTGCATACAGGCCTCTACTATTCGGACAAGACTTGGAGTAAGCCCATTTTTTATACAAAGTCTCTTTTCTACAGATAAACAGCACCTTTACTGACACATACTTTCGATGCCTCCATTTAGAATATGGACCGCGTATGCATCTATTAAGACATTACTGTCTATTGCCGATCCAGGGTGGAAGGCATTATTCAGCAGACTCATTTTAGTAGGGTGATAAATTAGCCTTTGTGTGGGTCTTTCTTTCTTTCTTTCTTTCTTTCTTTCTTTCTTTCTTTCTTTCTTTCTTTCTTTCTTTCTTTCTTTCTTTCTTTCTTTCTTTCTTTCTTTCTTTCTTTCTTTCTTTCTTTCTTTCTTTCTTTCTTACAACTGCCCTCGGGCATCGTGGCGCTGTTACAAGAAGGTTGACTTAGCATCGGTGAATATTACGAGAACAGTGGGAACATGGTTACAGACATGGCAAAGGTCTGTGGTTACATAGGAACAGTGAGCGTAGGTAAAGTTGTGTGTTATAGCCATTGTTCATTGCAGTGGTGTTTAAGTAGCAGTCACTTAAATAAGGTAGTTTTCACTGCTTTTCTGAAGGCCATGAGGGATGATTCAGCTCACAGTTTGGGGGGGGTAGAGAGTTCCAGTATTTTGGAGCTAGAACTTCGAAGCTCGAGCCGCCAGCTTTAGCTCTGTTGATTTGGGGACTGAGTTTGTTTGTGTACAGGTCCCTTTTGGGTCTAAGTGTCTGGACTGGTTGTATATGTTCAGTAAGGTAGCTAGGGGCAGAATAGGATCCATCTGTGGGTAATGGTAAGTGTCTTGAATTGGATGCGCTCTTTGAATGGGAGCCAGTGAGCATTTTGCCATGCTAAGGAGATGTGTTCCCTCCTAGGAATATTGAGGGCAGCTCTCAGGGCGTTGTTCTGTGTGATTTGTTTTTGGCCGAGGTGCCTAGTAGGTTGACGTTGCAGTTATCCAATTTGGTACCTATGGTGGCCCTGGCGATGTTGAGGCAGTTTACAGTGGATAGGTGAGGCTTTACTGCATTGATTATCTCAGTTGTTAGTGCTGCTGAGGAGGAGATGTGACTAACATGTCTATCGATGGACAGGGTTGAATCTAGGTATACTCCCAAAGTGTTTACCGCAGAGGAGACTGGGATTACAGAGTTCTCAATTAAGAAGTTACTGTATTTGTTGTCTAGTTTACTGAGGGATTCTTTAGGTCCTACCAGTAGGATCTCTGTCTTATCTCCGTTGAGACAGAGGCTGTTGGCTGCCATCCAAGCCTGGATGATAGCATATGTGTTTTCTAGGGTTTTTAGGTCTTGCACATTTTTTGATAGTACATCAACACATGTTGACCCTTGTGTTTTATCCTTTTAGATAGATTGTGGATAGAAGTATTCCCATGTACAAGCAAATATGTGGCGCAGAGAGCCAAGATGGAATGAAGTTAACTTATTTGTTCTACACTATGTACAGCAGACAGTTTATGCAATAGTAATAATCTTCACACTGCATACACATTTGAACAGATTGGGTTCTGCTATGTGTCACATTATAGATGAGGATTTCTTCAATGGAGTAATTCTGATCCCCTGATGAAGAGCTTGAGAGCTCGAAACGCGTTGGGCATTGTTATAATAAAAGTAGAACAAATTAATGGACATTGCAAGATAGATCACTAAATTGGAATGGTGAAACAATGATTATTACAAAATGAAATGTATACATGATTAGAGTATGAAATCCTAGTGACTTTTCTACATTTACTTGTCTACATTTGCTTTGGACTGTTTAATCTGTACATAATTATTTGGCTATCTTAGCCACTGATAGTGTGCAGGGGACGGGAGTTCCCCTACAAGGGAACTTTGTTTTCTTGAAGGGAGTCATTTCCCAAGTAGTGAATTGCAGTACAAGACAGGAGAAGTATCCTCTTGTACATCAGAACGTGGTTATTTTGTGAACTCTTTTGTGGAGAGAATCCTGGGGAAGGAAGTTCCCTTTGCAACTGTGAACATTATTCATTGGAACCTTTTGTTGGAGTTATACCTTTTGATTGAACTTGAACATTTGTGCACTTTCTTTTGGAGCAAAAGATATTGCCCCTTCCCAATTTTAGACTTAGTTTTAGAATGCGAGGGCTAGGATTACGGAGACGGGACGGGACGGTTTTTGCTTTAGACTTCCTGTCGCTTGAAAGAACCTTAGTGTTGGTTGAGGTATGAAAAAACCTCCTAGATTAGGGATAGCGAGGCATTTTCCAACCCCTTTTGTGTTTCAATAAAAGTAGTTAGCAATCAATTTGACCTCTGTGTCCGTGTCTCATTCCGGACTCCTCACACCAGCCAGGTGGTAATGGCGTCATTTCAAGGCAGAAAGGTAATAATGGCGTCATTTCCAGACACAAATCCCTTTAAATGGGCATTAAAATAACTCCACCGTTTGTTCTTTTGGGATATGTTTGAATAAAAACCCTGCTGCCAGCAGCCTCCGTTAAGCATAAGACTGCTTCAGAAAATTGCATTCTACACTCTGCAAAGTGTGTTTAACAACGACACATTAGGCATGATTTAACTTCGGTAACCGTTCATTTTCCATTAATGTGTGTTATTAGATTCTTGTGTTTGAACATGGATGTGTATAATAACATTGAAAGGCGCACCTAAAAAAACGGTAGCTCACATTTTTGTGAATTACCTAGTGTGCACAGAGATGGAGTGTTGTTGATAATTGGATGGACTCTTGCATCTGTGTGTGGCTGCCGCCCTGCAACATCGGGCTAGGCTCAATGGATGTGATTATATTGTAGCTGCCACTTGCACTTTGCATATGTTGAATTACCATTGTACATTCTACTATATTGTAACTCGCCTCTTACACTTCATTCTCTGTAACCTAAAGCACTAAACCAATCTCTCAAGCTTAAACGCCTAGATACCTTAGTGTTTTGCGCCCTATACAAATAAATAAACAAACGTAATGACTACGACCCCTCAGCTCAGTCCCGTTTGCGTGCAACTTGGAAGCAGAAGCACTTCAATTTCAATTAAACAAAAAGCACATGGTCACGCCGGCAACCACAATTAGACAATGTCTTTGTTTTGTTTAATGAGTAATTCCCATGACTATTGTGAGTTGGGGTTTAGATTCTATTAAAGACATGGAGGCGAGTATTCTGCATTAATCTTAATCTACTCGACCAGCAGAAAAGAAAACCTACTTTCAAACATTTTTAAGACTAACATTAATAGTTTCTGAATGAGAACGTAAAACAGAGCTCCCCATAGAGGCAGGGTCACAACCCCAAAATAGCCAATCGGCACAAGCCCAGCCAATAAGGCCCTGCAATCGGAGGCGCTTCTGTTATCGTTAGCACTCGGAAAAAGACCATACCTAGCTTGCACAAGCTTGATTGCCACTAACCTGGAAAGCCATAAGGATGACTATGGAAGCTATAGGCACACTGAGGTAAATGAGGAAGGGGAGACATGCTTTGAATACATGGAAGGGCTGACAAAATCACTGCAGCCATAAGCAGGCAGACACGATGCAACCTAGCCAAAGACCTGTGGAGATGGAAAGCTCCAGGTTACCAAGCTGATAAGCCACCTGCAAGAATTTCAGGCTAAAATCATCACAATTAGAAGCAGGAGAGCTGCTAGGTCAACGCATGTGACCTAGCAGAGCAAGACCATGCCCATTCAATCAAAGTAGACGGAGAGAAGCTGTTCCGATCGACCCAGAGGTGGAAAGATGCAAGTGTTGCTCACAAATTAACAACTGAATGCACTCCCCCAGGCTTGGGTGATCAGAGATGAGATGGCAGCATTAGGGAACACACAGCACCTCCATGTTCATTCCCATTTCCTTGAGACGGTACATCCAGCCTGGTAACGGTCCAGGGTCCCAAGGCTGGTAGGGCACATTCGGGCCAATCCAGAGTCACCTTTCACGTGAAGGCATAACTTGTTGCAGGAGCCAATGGCTTCCCCACAACCCTGCAACTCTGTATTTGTTATATGTAGAGGTAGTTTTGGGAGGAGCCACCAGATATGGCTATCCAATAGTAGAATTAACCTGTGTAGAATGTGTATTTGGTTCGCCTAAACTGACCAATCTGCACGCCCAATGGATTTCGGGGACGGAACTTTGTTTTGTGACGTCACTCTTGGATAAAACCGGATGACATATATTTGTAAGGTGAGACCTCTGGAGAATGTTTGTTTTTCTTTCTTGTGTGATCCCTGTTATTTGTTGGATAATAAAGACAGTAGACTTTGCCCTATGGTGGCCGTGTCGTCCAGCCTTGTGGTGGTGGGTTTGGATGGGCCAGAGTGTGTCTCTTCTGGTAATCGGGGTGACTGCTAGAGAGCCCCTGACACTCCTTGACAGCACCTCCACACACCTATACTCCTTACTGATATCTGGCTGCACATACGATATAGGTCCATTTGATCCAGTAAAATGCACCACTGAAACCTCGAGAAAAATACATTTTATACCCTCTCTCATACACTGTGGAACTCGCACTCTGTGGGATCATGCTTTACAACTAACTTGCGTCATATGGGTCGCTACATCCTGTAATACTTTGGGCATTACGCGGCTTGGGGAATCTATATGCGGAGGGCTGTTTCGTAACTATAGACCAATCTGTAGCAAAGGTTAGGTCTGATTTTTAAATTTCAGCTAATTTGTAAGGCATTTAGAGAATGGGACCCTGACTTCTCCCTAAAAACCCACACCTTCCCCATTTCTCACATATATAATGGCCTTGGCTGGCTGCCGTCACATTGTGTCCACAATTTACAAAATGGTACAGGGGTTTTCTCCTCCACCTAGTGACACTATTCAACCTAAATGGGGGAGCAATATGAAGGTCCAGTTCAATGAAGTCTCCTGGGAAGGTACCTGAAACTATCCCTGCAATGCATCTCTTAATACTATACATAAGTTGATATAATTTAAACCGCTCAACCGAGCATACATTACTCCAGCAAGATAACCGAAGTTCGATCATTCAAACAGCAGAACCTGCCCAATGCCATAAAGACAATGCTGGGCTTTTCTATTTATTCTTGCGGTGCATCTAAATCCCAAAAATGTGGTGAAGGGTTATAGTAGCAATCAGAATGATCCTGGACTTTGTTTTCCCATTAGATCCTCTACTGTGTGAGTGAGTCAACATGCTTACAGAGAGACTCTTATAATTTGCTTCTATGTGCTTGCTCTTTGAAAAACCCTATATTCTCTTATCGTGACACATAAACCCCCCCTCCTCCCACTCCCCCTCGCCAATTGAAGATGAATGTCTCAGAGTAAGTCGGAAACTGTGACATTAAAAGCAACTTTTGCAAACAAACTCCTTGATTAGGGCTTGAGACATGTGGCCCCCCATTTAGGCATTATTTTGACAGATATCTCGAACCTTACAGTTGGTTGCTATGATTTTGATGATTTCTGCTCCACAAATGCTTTACCCCTTACGAATCAGTAACAATTACTTTGACTCCCCCAATCCAGCTAAAACTATTGTTGGATATCTCACATTACGACACTGACGTTTAAATATGTAATGGATTGTGTTTGATCTGCAGCGAAGTCTGTTTTGTACCACTTTGGGCTGTGGCAAATGAATACAACAGTCTTCCATTGGTCATTCCTACGAAAGTGCACATGACAAATGAACATTTGCCTTTTAAGAAAATCATCAAGCAATCAAAAAGCAGAGGGATGTTTTCCTTGTAATGTCGCTGGTGAAGTACAAAACGTGTGCACCTGTTAAACCAAAGCACCCGCATAAAATATTTCTTTACAGAGAATGGCCTCTAAATTAGAAGTATTAGAGACGCGTTCATTGTAGCGTTTTGTCAGAGATATGGCTGCGCCTCTGACAAACCTGGGTTTCAACCCCAGATTTGGCTCGGTAGTGTCAACATTTTAACTAAACTAGTATTTTGATGCAAGGGAGCAAAACATTTTTAACTAACAGCCTGAAAAATACCCAAGCGGGATAGCGTTGGCCCTCTGACAAAGAAAAGGTGGGCGGATGGCATTCACGCAGCATATCCTTGACTTGTGCCATACTGCACAGGGCCTTGAAAGAAAATCCTAGAACAGACCTGGACTCCAGCGCAGAGGTGATTATTAGAGCATTTACTTTAATAATTGAAGCCTCGTTTGTTTGTAGTCCAAGCTCTAACATTTTACCACCACTATATTGATAGGGCGCAATAAATGAGGAAGACTATTTCTTTGTTCATATAGAGTAGTTACCTTGTTTAGTTTGTGAAGCCACACATTTGAATACATTTGTCTACCCTGAAAAGATGTATGCTCGAATATAGGTTTAGTCCGGTGGCAAGACTGTGTGTACTTATTGTGTATGGGGAATGGTCATGCACTGGGTCTCCCAACCCATCCATGACTGACCCGCGATATTGATCAAAACACGCTAGGCCACGAAGGTCACAGAAAACGATGCTCATAACACACTTAAGTTCACCAAGCAGCAGCACTTTTTAGTTTGGGCCGTTAGGTGGCACTGAAAGTGCTTCCTTTAAAGCCAAGACTATTGTCATTAACATAATGGCTTTAAATATGGGCGTTGAATGAGGGTCTGGAATGCTTTTCCAATGGAGATGACATCTGAGGAGGGATGCACAGTTGTAAGCCCTCCCATTCCATGCGCCTAGCCAATGTAATCCCTATGGCTAATCCTTCCATTCCTGCGCATCTGTGAGCTCTTCCATGGAGGCAGCCATCTTGGATGACTGTCTCTAAGGAAGCTCTCTGGAAACAAGCCGAAACTAGTGGCAACATTTGAATGGGAAAGATACTGTGCATCTTCCAGATAAAATGATAGATTGTTTAAAATAGCTAAAGCAATTTGCATTTTGGGAGCTTGTTTTGATTTGCAATTATATTAAATTCACCATTCTTACCTTATTATCTTGAACCCACCTTCCAATGATAATGCACTACAGTAAAACGGTTTTATTATTTATTTAAGATTGTAGCTGAATGAAATTCTGTTAATAATATATAAAGGCACGTTTCCCCAGCTATAGGCAAGTGGGCCCCCAAACATCACTTTGAAATGTGTCACGCACATATTCTGACAGACCTGCCAAATCAACTGCAGATGCAGCTCTCCTGAACACCCTTGAAGATCGGCTCTCCAACCTCGACTCCAGAATTCCTACTGGCCTCATACCTTGATCTTTGATCTGCTTTTGAAACGGTCAATCACACCATCCTGATCAATCGACTCTGTGACAACCTGGGCATCACGGCTCAGGCCCTGGAGTGGCTGACCTCCTGTCTCTGGGACCGACCCTTCCAGGTCCTACTTGGGTCCTTCCTCTCCACAACCCCTCTCTCCACATATGGTGTTCCCCAGGACTCTAACCTCTCACCCTTGCTCTTCAATGTCTACGGGGCCCCTCTCGCCCACCTGATCTATACTTTCTGCTCTAACTTTCAGTGTTATGTGGATGACACTCTGCTCTTTCAGGCTCCCTTCAGCCTCTTGTCCTCTCTCGCTCATTCCTGACTGTCTATCCACGATTCAGGATAGGTGCACCTCCAACAATCTCTGCCTTAATGCCAGTAAAACTGAGATCCTTCTCATTGGGATCCCTGCTCCCGCTTTCCCTCTCACTCTGGCTGTCCTCCTTGGACCCTCTTCCTTGACCATCCTGCGAGGCAACAAACCTTGGTGTCATCTTCAACTCCACTCTCTCCTTCTCTCCTCACATCACGGACCTTGCCAAGAAGGCCCACTACCAACTGCACCTCTTCAACTTTTCCTTTTCTCACTTTCCACCAGAAGCTCACTGTCTCCAGAGCCTTGGTTCTCTCTAGGTTGGACTACTGCAACAGCCTCTTTCTCGATCTGCGTTTCGCTACTCTCCGCCATCTGCAACTAATCCAGAACAAGACTGCAAGGCTTATCCTTGGTCTGAAACCCAAGGACTGTATCTCTCCAGTCCTGAAATCTCTCCACTGGCTGCAAGGATCAAGTTCAAGACCCTATGAATCGTCCAAAAGGCTTTCTGGAGCCAGAGCCCTCACTACATCCAACGCTCTCTTCCAACATACCTTCCTTCTCTAGCCCTTCGCTCAGCTACCTCTGATTCTCTACGGGTGAGTCGCTTCTCCAAGCAGAGGGTTGGTGGTAGATCTTTCCTCTGCAGGTGCCTCCCTCTGGAATGCCCGCCTGCCCCTCTCAAACTTTAGTTGGACCACCTGAAGTTCCAGAAGCCGCTCAAGACCTTCCTTTTCTCCACTGCTTTCTCTCTCTCTCCCTCCCCTGCGGACCTACCTGTCTGCTGCGTTGACTGACTGCTTGGCTACTCTGAGGCTCACTGGGTACCAGGCTCCTCCTTGATCAGTCTCCCTGCACTGTCTCCTGGCCTGCCACTCACTAGGAGCTGTAACTGTTTACCTCTACAAGCCCCTGACTCCTTGCACTTACCCAGAGCTGCGCTGCCCTGGCTGCTCTTACTCAGAGAAATGCTGCCCTGATTAAACCTCCCCCTCCCTTGCACTCCCCCCCCCTTCCCCTGCACTTTGCGCTGTCGCACTTGCACGATCCGAAGGACACAAGGCCTAGTAAGATTGTTTGTCTTGTATTCCCTCTGTTCCCTCCCTCCTTCTTGTCGCGCCTAGAAACACTTGTGTACAGGCACATTATAAATGACCTATCATATTATTAAGGAGGTCTGCTTTCAGCCTCATTGAATTGCAAGCATTGTGTGTGTCTTTCACTGAAGTTCTGTAAAAAAGCAAACATTGTCAAATCCAACAGTTTTGTTTTGTGTATAGGCATTTGTCAGGCACTGCTATTCTATACCCAGGTACTCACACCATTTTGCAACTGCTTTCATAAATAGTCAGTTGGTACCATTGCTGCAGTGCTTGACAAATGCCTTTCACAAGGCTTCACAAAAGCCCAAACTGTTGGCATTACCAATGCTCGTTTAATGTAGTCTTGCTGCTGGAGCCAACGCTTGCCTGCATGTTATTTTGAATTCCTTTCTGGCAGTGATGCTGAAGCTCAAAAACCGAAACGGAAACATCTGACGAAAGAGCAAAGCTTCTGTCAGTGGCTGCTGTATCTGAGCTCCTTTGTAAATGTGAGCTCAGCTTCGTGTTCCTAGCCTGTACATGATATGTCCTTTATAACGCACCTGTACATAAGTGTTTCTAGGCGCAACAAGATAAGGGAAACAAAGGGAGCACAAAAGAACTATCTTACTAGGCTTTGTGTCACTCAAATCGCACATGTATGGGGAAGAGGGAAGGGGAGAAGTGCAGTTAATTCGCAAGGGCAGCCAGCGGGTGGCTCATAAGTGCAGAAAGAAGGGACCTTAGGGTTGCAAATACAGACCCTTAAGTGCTGCGGAGCCTGGAGGCAGTTCGAGGGCAACTGAACATGCAGGAGCCTGGGCCAGAGTTCAGAGGGTGACCAGGTGACCAGTGCGCTGAGCAGTTGGGTGCATCAGCAGGGAAGAAGGCATCTTGGAAGCAGTGTTAATACAATAGTTTAAACTGCTAAAAAACATACATTGAGGTGCTTCTGATTCTTTGCTGTTTTCTGGACTCATTGGCCATGGTGAGAAAAATAGATGTCATGTTGTGTGTTCTGTCAAGTATGAAGACTTTATTGACCGGGACTTGCTGTTTGGGGCTCCATAATATGCCATATTGGGGTTGTGGGCGTGTTACGGTCTCGTCTTCAAGGAAACTTGAATGGTCGCTATTGTCCCGTTGCAAGCAAAGACAGCGACATCCTGGTTGCAAACTTGCATTCTTTGAATGTGATAAGGTCTCTAGCCTTCCTCTAAACATTCCTGTTTTTTTACCCTATGCTCAGCCTCGACGGGAGCTGCCCCTGCGTCTCAACCTCAAAACCTGCTGTGGACTAATGCTGTCTGTAATTATCCCTTCTGCCTTATTTTCCCATTCTGTTCTCCTTCCCCTTTTTTGTTCTGTGGTGAGTCGGCCGAAGGATTCGGACGCACCAAGGACATTCTAGAGGATCTTTATTGAAATTACAAAAATAATGTATAACTTTTCCTATTGCTAGATGGAATAACTTGCCTATTTAAAGGATCTAAAGGAGCGGATCAGGAAGTCAAAAGTAAAAATGTCCTCCATCCCAACTAATTATACCTGACCATACCACTATACATAACTAAATTAAATAGACCAAGAGGATGTCTTTTCTTCCCTTCATCTGTTCTCCTTCGATGGTCTCTTTGTTTATGTTTCCCTTTGTTACAGCTATTTCTTAACGTAACCTTTTCATGTGATATCTGTAATCGGCTTTTGTAGTTCAAGAAGGGTTCAAGGGTATCCTACTTTCTATGGTCCTATTTTTAGAATATCTTGCTTTCCAGTAGTCCCTCGCCCTCTTGTTATAACTTGTAGACTCTCTCGTCTTTTACTTCAGGCATTCCTTCTTTGGGTTTATATTGGTTTCCTTTTAGACTGTTCTTGTGAAGGATTCTATTTCTTAAGCTTTGACAGCTTTATTTCTTGTCTGTCATTTAGTGCTTCTAGCTTGTGCTCTCTGCAGCCTTCAACTCTGAAGGTATAGTTTATCTTCCCATTCCTCCTAGGGGATTCGTTTCCCGTCTCTGTTGGCTACCCATCTGGGTTGGTTAAATCTCTTTTATAGGTTTTTCACCTCTCGTTTACAGTTCTCTTTAATGATATCCTTTCCTCAGGATTGGGACGAGTTTTGCGCTTCATCAAATATCCACCTGCTCCAACTGGATTATTTCTTACTTGCTTTCTCGTGCTTCTACAATTCTGATTAGTCTTATATTTAATTTCTCGGCCTGGTTGAGTATGAGGCCCTGGTGGCCTCCCACTTTTACCAATTCCCCCTGTACCTCTCTGTAGGTAGGGTAAGGTTGCAGGGATTGGCTCTTGCTAGAGTGTGGTTTCTCGCTTGTCGGCTCTCCATTCACGGTTCCTCGTCGTATTAATGCTTTGCACTGTACTGGTGATCGGAAGCTATTCACGCTTCCAGGATCGGAAGTCGCACCGTCGTTCGGGCGTCCTTTCAACCATGCTGCTAGTGTGGTCGCACCACTACCAGCTTCCTCAGTCGTATTTTCATCCTTATAATGCTCTCTTGGAATTTGCACACACTAGTGCTCTGGCGTCTTGCACTGGCGTTATGTTGCTCGTTGAAAGTTGCACGCTTCGCAACTGGGCTCACTCCACCTCCACAAAGCGTGATGATATCAGGAGGCTTACCCTGCTCATAGCACTCTCCTCCTGATCTGACACATCCCAGTTAGAATACATCTCCTGTTGGAGACCTCCTCCTTTCTTTTTACATCGTCTTCTACCAAATGTAAAGATGCCACACTATTCTTTATAGGAGACAGTTCCATGTATGCGGCTGTAGTAGGTGGTCTAGGGAGTTCCTCACAGTAACCAGAGTCCTTGTCCCCTAAGGAGAGTCTATCCTGGTGAGGTCACTCTTGCATTGACCCCCTAGGGACAGTCTTGCGGAGTAGGATCACCTCCCTATCCTCATACGGGGAGGCGGCCCTTTTGTAACGCTCACCTGATTCCCGTAGAGGCGCCGGTCTTGACTGGGCGTATACCGTATCTTCAAAGGTGATGTATAACACACGGCTGGCTCTTTGGGCTGGACCTCTGTGCACTGTATGTTTGACTCGAAGGGTAAGATG
This sequence comes from Ambystoma mexicanum, assembly GCF_040938575.1. Lineage (NCBI taxonomy): Eukaryota > Metazoa > Chordata > Amphibia > Caudata > Ambystomatidae > Ambystoma > Ambystoma mexicanum. Next base: position 197,499,183 of record NC_090937.1, on the reverse strand, counting down.
TCTGCAGATAGAAAATATGGGATTAATGAACTGGGTTATTGAATGTCTCTCTCTTCTTCCCTTTCTCTTCTCCTGTAGAACCCCGAAGGTTAACGCTCTCACCTTAGGTAAGTAAACGCCATGCTCTCCATCTGCCTCGGGGCAGGGTGCTGTAACCAGTTTCTTCACTGGATAAGGGGAGCAGGCCTCTTGACTTCAGAGGACTGCTGTCCGTCGTTTACTGCACGAACGGTAAGTTTCGAGTAATTCTAATGTCTTTAAAGTCTTTAGTAATGATGTCTCTTGTTTTGCAGGGTTCCGGCGATGGTGGATGACGGGCTGAAGTGAGTTGAAGATGGAGCCCGTGTGATGAATAGAAGCGCCTGGAAGCACGTAAGTAAGCGCTTGTTGCCTGCTTCACGATGCGCTCTAACTGTCTTTTTATTTTGCAGGTACAAGTTCGGAGCGGCTGCAGGGTGCCGGAATACCCACTGGGTTAGATGTGGAAAGGAGTAATGGCACGTGAGTATTAAAGTTCCCCAATGTCTTTAAATGCACCTTGTTTTGTCTTTCAGATGCGGGATGCAGCTCCGAAGGCCTCCGGAGCGTGCAAAGAGTTGGTAAGCTTTTGTCTTTCAGATGCCGGAATGCAGTGTGAAGACCTCCGGAGCGCACGAAGAGTAGGTAAGCCTTTGTCTTTCAGAATGCAGTGCGAGGCGTTGGTGACAGCCGATGGCCCAGGTAAGTGAAGAGCTGTCACTGAAGACCGTAATGCTAACCTGTTCTTTCTTGTCTTTATAGGTGTTGCTGAAGACTGGATTCAGGATGGTAAGCCTTTTTCCTTAGGCCCAGGATCAGATGCAGAAGACACGATGAGCGTTCTGCTGCAGAGGATGCAGAATAATGCAAAGCAAGATTCATCCATCGGGTGTGGTTTAAATAGCCTCCTGTAGTGCTTAGGTGTCTCCTTCCACAGCCACGCCTAGGTAAGAAAAGAGTTCCTGCTTTCCAGAAGAGTTCCAGTGTTCTGAACCTAGGGAGTGGCTCCTGCCCCACCCAACAGGAAAAGTAGTTCCAAACAGAAGAGGATCAGAGGCTCAACTGGCAAGCAAGTAAGCAGCATGGTCTGCTGCAGGTAAGTCCACCCAAGCATTATGAGCCCGGCGCTTCCAGCGCTGGGACTGGGCATATTTATGAGCCTGGTGCCACTGGCGCCAGGACTGGGTCCAAAGGGTCCCAATTGGGACTGGTTGGCACTCGGAACCTGGGTTATGAATCTGCTTCCAAGGGAGTTGGGAAAACCCTGACCTTTTGGAAGCAGAGATCATGACACCTTTGGGGAGAAGGGACGAATACCTGCGATTCGTCAGTTCCCTCGTTCCTTGGCCTCCTATGTCCTTGTGCTCTGGTCTCCAGCCTCTTGTTATTCCCCTTTGAACTACTCCCACAATCTTTGGTCAAGATTCTAGTTTTTGTGCTCACCAAGTATGTATTAATGTACCTATTATATCCCTCATATCTACTCCTGATATAGTTCCCCGCAACAAGAGGCGAGATTTTCCAAGTATGTATTTTTGCACTGTCCAGGTTCAATGTATGCCTGGTCTGTGACTATTGTGACATATTTTCCCTTAAGCACTTACCGTAACCACATTCTTAAGTTAAAGCGTCTGGATGCCTCTGGGTTTTGCGCGCTATATAAATATCAAATAAGCCAGATATTGTGCTAGACTTCCCAATTCCAAATCTGGATAGCTGGTTCCAACAGAGGGGACCTGGTGCCCCTCCATGCTTGTTGATGTAGAACATTGCTACAGCATTGTCTGTGCACATTCGCACCACTCTGTTGATGACAGAGGGCTGGAAAGCTTTCAAAGCCAGAAAAACTGCTGTGAGTTCTAGGTAATATGAGACATTCTGTCCGCGTCCATAGCCTGGGACCAGCACTCCTTAAGAGCAAGCTGGGTGCGTCTCCTCTTAAGTCTCGCAAAGGCTGGGGCTAACACGCATGAAGCCATCAAGCCCAGGAGTCTCTGGCACCACCAGGCCGACATGTGGGAGGACTCCAAGAAAAGCTGGCACATGGCCAATAAATCAGCAATTCTGTCCTCCATTAGGAACACTCTGGCACTGGCAGTATCACAATGAAAACAAAAAAAAAATCAGGTCTTGAGCAACCGTCATAGATTTCCGCTAGTTAACCGACAGCCCCAGTTGGAACACGTGCTAGAGGAGTGACTGAAGATTGGCCATTGCAGCCTGTGTGCAAGGACTCTGCAGAAGGAAGCCAATCGTCTAAATATGGATAGACATGAACTCTCTGCAGTCTGAGGAATGCTGCGATGACCGCCATCATCTTCGTAAAGACAGGTGGTGCAGAGCTGAGACCAAATGGCAGCACTCGATACTGGAAGTGTTCCGTGCCCTCGAAAAACCGAAGGTATTTCTGATGTGGGCCCCAGATCAGGATATGCATGCAAGCATCCTGAAGATCTACTACACTGAGCCAATCACTCTTCTGGAGAGGGGACATTATCTGGCTGGACTTGATCATCTTGAATTTCTCTTGGGGTAGGAAAAGACTGAAGTTGGAGAGGTCTACGATAGTCCGCAGGCCAGCCTGGTTGGGTTTGGGCACTGTAAACAGAGGGGAGTAATACCCTCTCTCCCCCATTGCTCCTGCAAGGGAACAGGTGCCACCGCTCTGAGGCCCAGATGTTTCTGTATCTCGGCTCTGAGGGCGGGTGACCCAGTCTGCTGAAGAGGGTGAGAGGGTGGGGCAAGCAAAAGCCCGCTCGGGTGACCGACAAAACCCATCGGTCTGATGTGATGGTCTGCCACGCCTCCAGATGAGACGATATTCGTCCTCACACTGGAGTCTCGTGAGACCGATGAAAATCATAATTTGGATTGTCAGCGGCGAGACCAACTGTTGCCGAAGAGGAGGCTGCTGACAGGGAAAAACCGGCCAATATGCCTGTGCTGCTTGCAGCGTGGCACACCAGAGGAACCTTCTGCCTGGCATGCACAAAGCTCCTGGAACCCTCTGAAACCTGAGAAGGACCTTGTCTGAATCCCCAACCTCTGCGTATAGGCTGCTTTAGCACGGGGTTTGGCAAGGACCGATAAAGATTTAGCCGTTTGCGTGCTTGCCTTTGTTTTATTGAGTTCCTCATCAGTGGAGGAGTAGAACAGCTCTTTACCTTTGAATCAAAGATCAAGTACTTTGTCCTTGGCGGGAGAGGTCTACTCCAACCATAAGGCCCCGAGCGGAAGTGTCTACATGAAGGGCCACGGCCTCCAGCAGTTCCTGAGCCAGCACTCTGGCATCAGATTATGCCCTCTTTAAAATCTTCCTACCTGTACTGAGAGATAAATGCCAGAAATTCAGAAAGCTCTTTCCATGGCTTGAGATTTGCAGCTGCCAGGATGACTTTGGTATTTGCCTTGCACACCTGAAGAGCAGAATTGGAAAATACTTTTTTCCCCAATGGCATCTAGAAGTTTGTCCTCTGTGCACAGGACCTGAGAGGCAGCCATAGAGGATGTTGAGGACGACTTAGACTGAGTCATAGCTGCTGCCACCACCGTTGATGAGGGGAGTGGACATGCAGTCAAGGGGATGTCTTCTGATGATTGTAGTTTGTAGCGAGTGTCAATTTTCCTAGTTATGTGCTGGCCGGAATTGGGGTTTTCCCTGACCTTGCAGGCTTCAGCTAGCATATCCTTTTGAAGGAAAAGACTTGTGCGCTCCTGTGTCATAAGAGTTACGGCTCCTGAAAATACACCTTCTTGTGGAGCCGCAGGCTCGGGTACCAGAATATCCTGCAACGCCATCATATTGGGGGAAAAAAATAACCGATTATACTTCTATCCAAGATCCGGTCGTGAAAGGCTCTGACAGAGTGGGGCGGGTGCTCGCTATACTGGTCTGCTTGGTCTTCGTCCGATGCGGCGGGAACAGAAAACTGATCTGCAGCACATGGTACATCAGACCCTGTGGGCATACTTGACTGCATAACTGGCTTCTTAAGCACAGGTGAAAGTGGAATCAATGGTGGAGGGGGACCCACCGAAAGAGGGGACAGCACTACTGAAACCTGCTGAGGGGTTGTAGGAGCAGGCTGCAGCTCGAGAGGATTAGGATACATTTCTTTGAATAAATCCTTAAAGTATGCCTTCATTGGGTCAGAGTGCATAAGGGCCTAGAATTTGCTAAGGAACGTGTCCTCCGAGGACGGTCTAGGCACAGGAGAGGCTGCTCAGGAGGGGCATACCTCCAGGATTGTAAAGAGGCTGGTTTCCACGATGGCCCTCTACCAACTGGATGCACATAAACTAAGGGAGCGGACGCAGAAGGGGGGGGGACACACTGTGTGGCAGCGGAAACCGAACACAGCAATCCATTGGAGGGAGGACATGATTCCTATTGTCCACATTCCGTGGAAAATGCTGCTCGGCCCCAAATATAGGCTCCTATGTACCAGCCGTTGAGAACGTTGGTGTGAAAGAGCTTGTCAAAATGGCCACCTCAGACTGTGTGGGTTGAACCACCATTTTGTCACTGCCTGAGGTGAACTGCGTCACAGGAGTCAGTGAGGCCATTGTCACCACAGGGATTTCAGGGATTTTTGTATTCATTTTAGCCTTGCAACACGGAACCTCGGTAGATCCAGTACTTGAAGATTTAGGGCCTTAGCCCTCCTTCTTTCTTTTCACACGCTGCAGGATTGGTTCAACCACAAGATTGTTTGTGGGAAGGCTTAGGGTCACTCCCACATAGCCAGTGCCCTTGTAGGAAGCCCCTCGATCTTACTGGTTTTAATTACGGCCACTAGTCGGGGTTCCTCTGGGATAACCCTGGTACCTTTAGTCATTGTACAGGAAACCTCGAGACTAGGGTTGGTACATCTAGTTCCAGAATTGGAAACCTCGGGAATAACCCTGGTCAAAACAGCCCCAGAAATGTTGTGCTTAACCTTAGTCCCCAGATGGGGAACATCGGATGAAAATCCAGTCTTGTCAGCCCCTTGACGGGGACCCTCGGCGCAAACTCCGGAGTCCAGGCTAGATCCCTTTCAGGACACCCTAGGTAGAATCCTGCTACCAGTGCCACTTGGGCCCCTCCCCCAACCCAAGACCGGGAAGGAGTCCCCTGCTCGGGGTGCCCTGAAAAGGAAGGAATTTATCGGACGCTTCCTTTTTTTGTCGATGAACTGCTGTAAATGTGGAGGAGTCGTCCATTGGAACACCTCCTCCCACTTGAGTAGCCGACGCTGGAATGCCTTAACGGAGAGGGAGTTTCAATAGAGGCAAGCGTCCCACTGATGCTCTGGGCACAAGCACTCCAGACAGAGAGAATGGGGATCACCTTCCAGAAACGACTTTCGCATGATGATTAGGACAGGAATCCCAGACGCTCCGGCATAGACTGAGGAAAGAAGACCGTGAAACCAGAGAAGGAAGATGAAGGACAAAAGAACAAAAAAGAAAAATTCCCTATGATGCAAGTGCATCCGACCCTGACTGCACAAAGAAAAGGACTGAACGGTGATGCGCGGGGCGGAGCTCAGGAAGGCGGGGCTATGGTCGCATGCGCTGGCCCCACCTGCAATTAAAAGAAAGACAAAACAAATCTTTTGGTCCGGTCCTGATGGACTGAATGTTCCAAAAGTATGGAGGAAAGGGGACGGGATTAGGCGTATTGTGGTTACTCTTACTGCGTTTACTGTACTTTCTCGATGTTTGATGGATTAAATGTAGAGGCCATCTTTTATAAGATTTGAAAGTGCACCTCTCCAATTACCTAAAGACCTGCATGCAATTATTCACCAATTTTAATAAAAGGGTAATTTTGTAATTGACGCAAAGAAAGTCCAAAAAAAAGACTTCCAATTCTACATGAACGACAAAAAATTGAGCAAAGTGTCATTAATGAAATATCTGGGGCTCCTAGTGAACCAATCGCAAGTAGAAATACCCTGGACAAATCATTTAAGAGCTAAAACCTTGTCATTGGCAAGACAAGGCTTATTCCTACATAGAAAATTTGGTCAATTTTCATTAAAACCAATTGTAATTTTCTATCGACAAAAAGTGACGCCCATTTTAACCTATGGCAGTGAGACACTGATAAACCTTGACCAATCTATTTGGGACCGTCTAGAGGGTCTGTTTTGGGGGAAAATATTGGCTCTACCAAATCCTTTCCAATCATCAGAATTAGACATGAGGTTGCGTTGCAATCCCTACACTCAATAGTTGAGTGGAAAAAAGTTGAATTATACAGAAAGATGATTAATGAGGAAGACATTCCAGCATATCATGTCTTTGAAGAAAGGAATATCACAGTCGCCAATACAGTCCTAGCAACGTGGAAAAACTCATTGAGTCCCATAATGGCTACAAACTCCATATCCCTTGAGATGTTAATGAAGCGACCGCAATACGCAAAAAAAATATACAGCGAAATGATTGGATTTGTACGATGGCTGGAAAATCCCAATACCAGATGAATTTGTCATGTGAGATAGACATTCGTGCAATGAATGAACTGCCGTCTTATCTCAAACAATTTCCGGATAGGAAAATTAGGGACTTATTTTTTAGATTACATTTGAATCTATTACCCACACGAGAACTCATGGCAAAAAACAGACACATTTCGAAAGAAGCAGCTTTCTGTAGATTTTGTGAGAACAAACTGATGGTGGAGAATCTACATCACATCATTATGATCTGCCCTGCGCTTACGGATAAGAGAAATTGGTTCCGAGAAATGATATCTATGAAGGGGCCTGAGCTAGATAGCAGTGATAGATGCAACCTCATCCTGTCAGGGAACAACAGGAGTCTGACAACAACCATCGTTCAATTTTGGAACCATATTGTCTCCATCCAAACTTTGGGGGCAGAGGGCAACCTGATCTTATAGAAGGAAGTTCGGTACCCTCCTGATACACTTTATCGAATATAGAAGACTGGTGGTTTCGAAGTCTTGGAGGGGAAAAAGTGATGTTATGTCGTCGATTCATTGACTATTTAGATGAAACTCTGAAGGACCATACTGAAACTGTTCCCTGAAAAATCAAAATCTAGAAGTGTAATGAATGAAATATTGTTTTAAAAAGTTTGTAGATCAAACTATAAAATTACAATAAAAAAAATAAAAGGGTAATTTTCACTGTAACAACTCTCCTTCCTGTAATAGTTTTCCTTATGACGCTGGTTAATGTGCACCATGATCATAACTCGGGACTCTAAGAGGGACTCATTTTCTGCAAAAAATTATCAATTCATATATCCTGTATTCTGCAAGGGCTATGCTATCATGCAGACACTAAGGACTTCTACCACACAGGTAGAAAAATGTTTCTATGGAAAGGGTGACATTTCCTGTGACCTAGGTTTGTGGGTTGGGGCTTTTGGTAGGAAATGATACAATACAGCAGAAGGGAGAGAGGCCAAGCTATGTTTGAGGAAAGAGGAATTATTCCAGTGTGCCATGATCGGTCATTAAGGCCCTATTGTTTGAAGGATAAGATCTTAATCTTCTTTACATTTTAGGAGATGTTTGGCCACATTGATGTGATGTGTACTGCCATGTTGCTCTGCAGTTTAGGTAGTAATACTTAAAAGGTTGCAGGCGCCCCTCTCTAGAAGGAACATGACATGATAACATGTTCTGTGGTTTTTTTTCCCATTTTGCGAGTCCGCAGCCATCGCTTTTTGCTCACTGTACTTTTCACACAGGAGGAATATCAATATGCAGATCAGTCTTTGTTCCGCCCACAAGGGCAGTACAGCACCGAAATGCCAGGCAAACCTCTGCAGTATAGGTAGTAGCTAGGGAAGTCTACCTCATTTGTGTTTTTTTCTTCTTGTATTTCTTGTTTTCTAGCCTCACCATAATATATTGGCGTCCTTGTTTCGTGCTGGCTTCTGGTTGTGACGAGTTTAGTGACCATGTAGGATGCGGCGTTGATTTAGGCTGCCTTGTGGTTGATGCAGGCTATCTTCAAAGTTAGGTAGGCCTGTACGGCCACCTAATATCCTGCATGAGGGTGGTGTGATCCTGAATGCCTTGCACCTTTGAGATGGACAGTAGCTTGCTGGATAACATTCTGCTGATCCAGACTGGAGGCCGGGACTCCAGCAAGGAAGGTGTTGCCACTGTTTGTGGGAGAGGCTGAGGGCTTGGACCACTATTCTGTAGTTGGAGGCATGGCATAAAGGCTTTTCTTAAGAGAACTGATCCTTCAAGATGTGATGCTGTGGTAGGCATCAATTGTGGATGCAAGAGACTTGCTGCTAGATGTGAGTTCATGTGTGAATCAGTGATTCTCAATTTAGTCAGCCAGCTTTGGGGTCTAGTATGCTTGCTGAAATTCAGTTTTTATCATTCATTTAAGCATTTGACATTCAGGTCTGAAGAGGACGACTTTCAGGCTGTAGATGTCTTTGATGCAGTTGATGTTCAGGTAGAGCAGTTTGTCATTATGAAAATACTGAGTTTTTCATTGTGCCGGATTTCTCTTATTAGCCCCTGGCAGTATTTGACTATGATTTATGGGAGCTTGGAGGGCTCTGGGACTCCGCAAATTATGATATGCCCGAGGGTGATCTCTTGGCTCCCATGTTGATAAACTGTTGCCTTGTTGCTAAGTAGGATGTTGGCCATTGCAGGATGGCTTGGGTTAAACGCATGCATGTAGCCAAGAGGTCTTGCTTTGTAGTAGACTGTGTCAAAGGAGAAGATGCCAATATGGTCAGAAATCAAGGGTCTGATTTTGCCAACGATGTGACTAGCTTTGTGGATAGTGACGGTCTCTCTGCTACGGGTCCGGTTTGGTTACCTTGAGCTTTGTGTTGTGAGCTCTTTCACCATGTGCTCTTGACCTTACGGATGATTCGTAGGTCTGTGACAGGGCAGTGGTTAGTTCCGTCTTCTGGACCACTTTCGGCTTTTTCAGCAGTGGGAATCTGCTTTTGCACCCAGGGCATGTGGGAGGATTTATTTGCGAAGGGGAGGCATCCGTGACATGTAGGATGAGTTGGTGCTTGCCCTGTGATAGCTTTTACTTTGGAGGCAGAGGAGGATTTTTATTTATGGAGCACTTGAGTGTGATGGTCAGTTTTTCCTTTCCACATCGCCCAGGGGCAGTTGTAACACTGTAGTCCAAAACCTTTGGAACCTTTGGCTTTCCAGATCCCTGTCCTAGAGCGTCACAAGAAGGCTTGTGTGGTGTCTTGGTTGATTTTGTGTGGTTGTGGTGGTTTACAGTCGTGTGATGAAAATTTCAATGTGCTTTGGGGTGGAAAACAAAAAGGAGCTGCCGACTGATTTATTGCCAGTGCAGTTGGTTATTTGACCATGGGCTGGCCAAGTTGGTCTTCCTTCTGGGGGCATTCATCGGAAGCTGGGGCATTATTTGTTTTCCTTTCTGTGCATGATATAAGGACCTGTGCGGAGGTCTTCTTTATATTTGGATTGCCTTTTTTTAAAAAGGTTTTTGGGTTATTTTCCGTCAAGGCCGTAGATTTAAGAATACAAATAAATAAATTACTTTGACAACCTTTGTTGAATCCATGTATACCCTTGGTTTTGTCTGTTTTCCCCCTGAATGAGTCTGGCCAAAAAATGTGTTCAAGATTTTTCAATCTATGCCACATCTCCTTGATATTATATCTTGATTACGATGTGAAACAGTGCCCTTTTCACTCAATTGTGGTTCCTGTTTCCAGAAAATTCAAATTTAGATCAGGCACCTATTTTTTTAGAAACGTTTTTACGTAGATTAAGTTTTAAATGCAAATATTCAAATAGATTTGTCGAGCAGGAGCTAAAAGCAGTTCCTAGGTATGGGATATCAACCCACAAGCAGGAAGTACCAAGATGGAATGAAGTCAAAAAGTAATTTTAGCAGCTCATGTCGAAGTTGGATCAATACATTACATGACATATCATGCTTTAAATGTCACAAATCATTGGTATATTTGCAAGACGACAGTTGGCTGGGGGAGCCAAAGTTCGCTCCCCAGTTGGTGACAAGTTAGCCAGGCTACAAGCAGGAGCTAAACGTCCGAATAATTTTAATTCCTCCCATGATGGTGTACCTTATTATGTCTCGAAGGAAACGTGGTCGTCTTTTAATTATTTTATATTTTATTTTTTATTTTTTAGTTCTGTAGCAGCGGTTTGGACCTTCTGTGTTACTCAGTCTCAGAGGCTTATCTGTTCCAGTATAGCCATAATATGAACTCTCCTCTCTTTATTACATAAATAAGTTTTTTCTTGAAAAGGTGTCAAACAATCTATCTATGTAATGGGCATCGCAAACGCCCGGTGTGCATTGTGGTTGCAGAAATGTTATCTGGCATGAATTATTGGTAGAATTAAGTTCAAAATATGACAATAAGATGATTGAACCTATTTAAAGAGGAATATTCTTTCTTTTACAGATACAATGTACTGATATGTATTCTAATTTGTTTTCCAGCGGGGTTCTGACGAGCTTCTTTCTTCTGGTTTTGCTAACGGGCCCTTTACCATGAGCAATTCTACTCCAGCTACAGGTACAGTTACTTTAATTAAAACGTGCTAAAGAGATTTTTCATTGCAGGCTCTGGATATGTATTTGGACTGTAGGGTGACCTGTTTGCTTGTTGTTTAAATCAAAATCGGCAGTAGTCCAGGGGGCTAGGGCTCCTTGTTTATCTCTTCCCTGTTTCTGCATGTAGCTTGGCAGGGTTCTTACATTTTTCAGTTGTTGGGTAAATGGGAGTTGATAATCTGGAGGCTTCATACTCGGGAGCTTCCATAATCGCGTTGCTGACCGCCTCTTGCAGTAGTTTCTGTGAAGGTTAGGAGATGAGTGTGAAGCAGCACCTTCCCCCCCATGGCTGTCCATACATCCTGGCGAGGAGCAGCAAAACTGAAATTTAACATCCTCCACTCCGTCCCCTCTACCAAATTTGCGTTACTTTCTATGCACCCGTCCCCTCTTTCATAGACCTGTGTTGGGTATTTAGTTCCTACCCTTTCTCTCTGCAGGCAGCCCCTCCATGTCAAGCCCCTCAAATGAGGAAAGGTTTGCGGTCCGACTATCCTGCCATGACTGTTAAGGGAGAGTAACTACTTGTTTACAAATGGTGGCATGTTTCTTGTTTTTAGTGTTTAGGTTTTCACAACCCCTCTCCTACCTAAAAGCCTACCCTATTATTTGTTTTTCTCCTTGTAGTGTGGGTTTTTGAAAAAAGCAGTTGCTTGGTGGCTGTATTTAATTTGTTACAGTGGGAATTTAAAGGCTCATTTTTGTGTCCATAATGATCAGTCCTTAATCATTCTGAAGTGCACAAAGGTGTTCCTGTAAAAAATGGCATATTGTCCTCAAATTGCTGTATTAGTGCAATTATTTGGAGTGCTTCCACAAGTGGTTTTAACTAAAAGCAGTGCTATTACTAAAGCTCTACCTTAGTACTGCCCATAGTACAGCCACAGGCTCTCGTGGCTGAAAATTGTTTGTCTTAATAGTTATACTAGTGTCTTGTTTGGAGTATAATACAGGTACACCTGATAGAAAGGTTATGTGCCATGTAGGCACTATACGAGTGCTGAGAACAGAGTGCTCCTCAGGTGTTCCTTAGAGGAAGGTTGTGTAAAAGATAAGTGCTATCTTGGTGCCGAATATCCTTGTCACACATCAAATTAATGTGGAATTCTCCAAATGAAAATAAATGATGCCTTTGTATTTATCTTGTTTACACTTTATGGGTTGCTTTTGAGCCAGCATGTTTGTTAATAAAATAAATTATTTACTGTTTTATTTACTTATTTACTTATTTCCCATTGGAACATAAGTAGAAGAACCTTGAGTAGGGCGCTGAGTAGATGCTGGATAGCAGATTTCTGGGTTGGTGGTCCGTGAGCATTCGGGTGGTTTCCGGGAAGCCCCCACCCCAACTTCAATGCCTTGAGAAAGACTTTGGTTGAAACGTGCATCGGCTGTTTTTTCTACTGTTACGGTTCACCAACCTGGTACACTGTACCCCAGGTGTTATGCTGCACTTGAAATAATAAATATGCCTGCACAAACAAAAACATCTTCGAACTGATTTGTGTAGTAACTAAGGGGTACCAACCCCCTTGCCAGCGCCACCAACTAACTAAGTTTTGTCAACCCACCCTTGTCTCCTCAAACTTCCTGGGAACTATGGAGCCTGGTTCCCTGACAAAACCATGTACCGGGCTGCAGGCTTAACCTTGAACAAAGTCAACGAGTTGTGCAGGGGACCTGGCTGTCCCGAAACCAAGCGCCTCACCCCTTGCAAAACACTCTATTGTTGTTCATTTGTGACCTTAAGTGTCCAAATATGTCTTTGTCAGCCTCATCTGACGTGGAGATGAACTGATCTTCGTCCATAACAGAATTCAAACTCTTTTACAAAATGAGGTATGTATCCTCCTTTATTATGAATGAATGCAAAGCAATGTTGACAAAGCATTATAAAAAAAAAACATTGATATGCAGTCTTCCTTAAACCATACCTGCTTAATATGCTCCGCCGCACCGGTTTGTGCTTCCAAGAGAGGTACGACGACTTCTCCCAAACAGCAGCAGCCTCTTGGAGTTTGTTTTCGATCTTTAAATGTCCCGGGTATAGGTGCATTTCCAAAATAAGTAGAACCCTCATTGAGCTTGAGGCTCTGTCTGCTCTGTATTGTTCTTTCCTGCTTCCTCATCCCAGTTGTTGGATGGTTGGGGGAAAAGTAGTCCCTTGATGGTGGTTGATACCAATTGTTTGTTAAATCTCTTTCAACAGTTCTGTATGATGAGCCAGTTCTATATGATGGATAAATAGAACTGGAAAAGGTAGTCTTGGGGCTTTTAAGTTTTAGTCCAGAGATGGAGGTTTTCCTATATGGTTTTGGGAAAAAGTGTCTCTATTTTCCTGAAAGGGGGGGGGGCATAGATGTATGGCAGTTGGCCATTAGGGCATTTGGTACCAAGGGGGTCTTCTGCCTGGCCAAATGGGGATACCATATCTGATCCAATGAAGCCATTACATCTCCTTGGAGTCTGTCTCTTCCCATGTCAACCTCCTTCATATCCAGGGTCAGGATCAGGTAGCGACCAGCGTCCCCAGGCCACATGGGAGAAGATCACCGGCGAGTGATATGTGATGACTCCATTGGAGTTATCACATTTCCCTATTGCTATGCGGGTATTCCCAGCCTATATAAATAAGGTGCTCGTCCATTGTCAGGAAGTGCTAAAACACAGTTGTGCAAAAAAACGAATTCTACCTGACCCTTCCACTATTCTAACAAAATGAAGGCCCAGAGAATTTCCCCTTTCTCCTGATTCTTTTCTCTCACGCTTTTCTCCTTGGCTACACGCTTATTAGTAGGTTAATTTCACTTAGCCTCTTGTCACACTTTTTATAAGTTCTTGTAACTATCACAAGTTCTGTAGGATTTCTCTCCTCTTTAGAGATTGTTTTCTAGGAATCTCTTGTATCTCTCTTAGCTTTTCTTTTCCTTCACAATGAAGTGCCTTTTGTACTTTGATAGCATAGATTTCCTTAACTATGGTATGCTTTCCTGATGATTAAGGTTTCCCTTCTGTTGGGATGATTTGTTTGGCTCATCTTTACTCTTGTAGGTCTCATATATGTATATATATATATATATATATTTCTTTCTGAGGCTTGTGGAATCTGCTTAGATCACAAGCTGTGCATAGGCGACATCTAGTGGAAGCTGCAGAGTATTACAGTTTGTTTTTCTAAACTCGAAAATGGGCGTCGACACAGGGCATGCCAGTAATACTATCCCTAGTGTGACGTCCACTGTACCCAAGATCCCTCACGCGTCTAGGATCCTCATATTGTTTTTTTCCACCATACTGGTCGGAAGCATTTTGTGGAGTCCCCTGGCCTTAGCCATACTTTTGCTAAAATATCGATACATTTACATCCTTTCCCCACCCCAATGTCGAACTTCGACACTCGACGCCGGCTTGGAGAAGAATTCGACCGTCGGCTGCTGCACGACGGGTTTGGGCCTTGGAAGGCCTCTGGCCTCGGCCCGGGCCTTGGAAGGCCTCTAGCCTCGGCCCTGCAAGTAGGGAGAGTGGGGGGTTGGAATTACTCTACACTCTTGGTATATAGGTACACCTTATACTTTTCCTACACTTACCAGCCCGCTGCCTCAAGGTGCGTATGGAGGGTACCCCTTTTCAATTCTGCCCCAAGTGCAATCGCAAATACCTTTGGGTCGACAGGCACACCACGTGCAATCTCTGCTTGCCGAGGGACCACCCCGAGGCCAACTGCAGAGCGTGTGGTAGGTTTAAACCCAAGACACTTGAGGACCATTCGACGAAACGTTGGGCCCACCACGCCAGGCAGGTGGCCATGGCGGCGGAGGGCGCCTTCAGCGATGGCAGCGACGCCATGCTTTCGGACAGCGAGGGCATTACGGGGTCTAAAGACAGCTGAGCGCAAGTCCCCGACCTCAGAAGGTCGTCCGACAGGGCGGCTATGGGGAAGATCCCCGGCGACACAAGCGCTTCACACACCACTCACACAAAACACACGAAGTCTAACCGAGACTCGACGACGTCGAGTTCTCGGAAAGAGGCACATAGAGAACGGTCCGAATCGGTGTCCTCTGGGCGTTCTCGATCGAGATTGCCGCATGACTCCAGGCAATCATCCACTCTTGCCAAGAGTGCCTCGCTCGCTAAGCTAACGGAAGTTCGATCGTCGGAGGATGAAGACGACTTCCACCCCCAGGCCGCTCTACAGGAGTCCGAGCCCCCAGACAAGATCAGCCCGGCCCCACGTTCGAAGGACAGGGACTCTACCCCCGACCTCCAGGACCACAAAGGGACAGGGAAAACACTCTTCCTCTCACAGGGAGGGGGGAAAACAGCAGAAGAAGCAGCCACTGCACTCTTCCACACCTGTAAATCACTCCACTCCTCTTAAACAGACAGACAAGGCCAAGTCTGCTGCTATTTCTAAAACCAGCAAGTCTACTCAGGATAAGTCTCCTAGACTTTCTGAGTGTCATTCCCAGTTCCAAAGAATGGTCGAGTGATGACATGGATAGGGTCATGTCAAGGATGTCTTCTTTGGCAGACTTTTATGATAAAAATCCAGACCATTTCCTTTCATATAACCACAAGGGTCTACACCCTCAGGCTCTAATGATCCTATCCCCCCCGAGTAAGAAGCCCCGGTTTGAGACACCTATGAGGTCTTCGGACCCCTTCGATGTACAACCATATTCACGGCCATACTCACAGTATCAAGGAGAGACTTCCTTTGGTGAGGACCAAGAATTTGGCATGGTAGAAGAGCAAACCGGGACGGGCTACTATGGGGATGATGAGGACCATGAAGAGGAAGACCCTCAAACCTACAGAGTAGATTCCCCGGTAGAGAAGGAAGCCCCGGTTACAGACTCCCCTGTCGATAACCAACCCCTCCTGAACGAGGTTCTCGCACGAGCAGCAGAGCATTTCCATATTGACACCCACAGTGTCCAGGAGGAGAGGGACTTCGCCGAGGAGTTAGTGGGAGAAAGGAGGACTGTTGCCCAGACCATCCCTACCCTTAAGTCTATTCAGCGAAGAATAGACCCGTCCCTGGTGAACCCGAACCTCACCAGAGCAGTCAATCCCAGAGTTGAAAAACTTTTCAGGGCAGCCCAGTCTTACCCTCTCTATATGAGGACATCTGAAGCCAGACTCCCTGGTTGTCACTGACACTCGTAAGAGGGCTGGAACACCGTTGTCATTGTCCGAAGCTCCTCCAGACAAGGAGAGCAAAAAACGATATAGTTTTGGCAGGAAAGTAGCCTCAACGTCCGCCTATCCGGCAAGGATTGCAAACTCCATCACCCTGTTGGCCAGCTACAACTGTCATCAGTGGGAAGAAGTCGCGGCACTCATAGCCTCTGCACCAGAACCCTTAAAGGGCCAGTTAGCACGAATTTCAGCAGAGGGTAGAGCCGTGTCTGGTTGCATTTTAAAAGCAACTTTTGACGCAGCGGACAACGCAGGCAGATTGACAGCAGAAGGTACTGTTATCAAGAGACATGCGTGGTTACGGCAGTCTGGTTTTAAGGCAGAAACCAGGCATCATTGTTGGACAAACCGGTGGAAGCCGATCTGTTTGGTAAGGCGGTAAGGACGAATATGAGACACTCAAGTCCCTTGGCCAACTAACCAATAAACCCCCTAACCAGAGAGGGAATGGAAATTTTTTTCGCCCACGTGGCCAAAATTCCCAGAGAGGAT
The DNA here is from genome assembly GCF_040938575.1 of Ambystoma mexicanum. Taxonomy (NCBI): domain Eukaryota; kingdom Metazoa; phylum Chordata; class Amphibia; order Caudata; family Ambystomatidae; genus Ambystoma; species Ambystoma mexicanum. Next base: position 197,482,894 of record NC_090937.1, on the reverse strand, counting down.
CAAACTATTCCCAGGGGCAGGGTACACAGTGGAACAACAGCCAACAGTCTACCCAGGGTTACGGCAGGGGTAATAGGAGAGGACGTGATAAAGGCAGAGGCAGCCCCAGTAGAGGAGGCGGCACGCCTCCACCAAAGCAGTGGCGCTCTGTTCAGGGTCCCTTCTCACACAACCCCAGTAGGGGGACGCATTTCCAACTTCACCCAGGCTTGGGAAGGGATCACATCAGACAGATGGGTGCTGTCAACAGTATCTGCAGGGTACTGTATAGAACTACTGCAGCGTCCCCGGAACCATCCTCCACGACAAAGAGTACACTCTTTGGAACATCAGAAGATTCTCCTCGAGGAGATCGCCAATCTGCTAGCAAAGGACGCGATAGAACTCGTCCCGGGACACCGGGTAAACAAGAGTATTTATTCAACTTACTTCCTTGTGCCAAAAAAAGATTTGACAATGCGCCCAGTATTGGACTTACGGCCTGCCAACAAGTATGTCAAGCCCCAAATTGTTCCGAATGACTACGCTACAAGAGGTAATCCCCCTCCTAAAAAGGGGGATTACATGGCAACCTTGGATATGAAAGATGTCTATTTTCATATTTCCATGTTCCCAGCGCACAGAAGGTACTTGCGCTTCAAGGTGGACAGTCGGCACTACCAGTTCAAGTTACTGCCCTTCGGGATAGCTTCGGCACCAAGGGTATTCACCAAGGTACTGGCGGTGGCGGCTGCACACCTACGCAGGGAGGCAATCCCGGTGTACCCTTATCTGGACGACTGGCTCATAACGGGGGAAACCCCAGTAATTTGCAGGACAAACATTCAAAGGACTATCAACCTCCTCCACGAATTAGGCTTCTCAATCAACGAGAAAAAGTCCAGCCTGGTGCCAAGCACCTCCAAACAGTTCCTAGGAGCAATCCTAGATACTCAAGAGGGGTTGACATTTCCTTCAGAGGAAAGAATTCGGAATATACTACTGCAAATTCCGCAATATCAGTCCGGTCACCAAATAACGGTACGCAAAGCAATGCGTTTGCTGGGCATGATGGCGTCATGTATTTACCTGGTCCCCCACGCGCGCCTGCGCATGCGTCCCATGCAGGAATGGTCGGCGAAACAGTGGTCTCAGGCAAGTGGTCAGTGGGACGATCTAGTGGTCGTTTCGCCAACACTGGTACAAAGCCTTCACTGGTGGACAAGAGAGAATCTTGCACAGGGGAAACCCTTTTACGATCCCGAAGTACAGGGAGTAGTCACTACCGATGCATGCCTGACTGGGTGGGGAGCTCACCATCTCCACCACACAGCTCAGGGTCTCTGGTCTCCCTCAGTGGCCAAGAACCACATCAACCTGCTAGAGCTTCTGGCAGTATTCAGAGCGCTTCAAGCGTTCAAGCCCTACCTACTAAACCTGTCAGTGCAAATCCGGACGGACAGCACGACAGCCATGTTCTACCTGAACAAGCAAGGAGGGACTCGTTCGCCAAATCTGTCCAAGCTTGCCCAGAAAATCTGGATATGGGCACTCAGACGGAACATCTTCCTGTCATCACAACATGTTCCAGGGGAGCTCAATTCCCTAGCCGATGCTCTGAGCAGAGACTCCCTCCTAGAGGAACACGAATGGGTTCTACACAGAGAGGTCGTAGAAGATATCTTCTCTCAGTGGGGTTTCCCCACTATAGACTTATTCGCCACAAGCGAAAACAGACAATGCCCAGGATTTGCATCCAGGTTCCCCCAACCAGACTCCCTGGGGAACGCCCTGTGGATGAACTGCTCAGGGATGTTTGAGTACGCTTTTCCACCAACTCCTTTCAGGAAGGTGGTCAACAAGATGAACAGAGTCGATGACGCTCGTCCTAGTTGCTCCCATGTGGGCAAGACAACCGTGGTTCCCACACTTACGCAGGATGGCGGTGTGCGAGACCATCAAACTTCCGGCCTGGTACAACCTACTGTCCCAGCACCAAGGCCAAACAGTGCATCAGCAACCCAACTCAATGAACCTGGCAGCATGGCTCCTGAGGTCATAGAGTTTGGACATCTGAATTTACCACAGAGGTGTATGGACATCCTAAAGGAATCTAGGAAACCAAACACAAGGCACTGCTACTTTGACAAGTGGAAGAGATTCGTAATCTGGTGCCAGAGTAAACAAATCAACCCAGTTGATTGCACTCCTTTCACTATTGTTACATATATGCTCCACCTGCTGGATGCAGGACTGCTTTTTAACTCACTGAAAGTACACCTGGCAGCCCTGTCGGCATACACCACTTCCCATAACAAGGTCTCGTGGTGGAAAGTACCAGTAGTTAAAGCCTTCATGGAAGGAGTAAAGAGACTTCACCCTCCTATTTCAAACCCACACCAGGGTGGGACCTTAATGTGGTGCTATCTAAGCTCATGGGCCCCCCTTTCGAGCCCATGCATAAAAGCAGTCTCAAACACCTGATTTATAAAACTGCCTTCTTAGTAGCTATTACTTCTATAAGAAGGGTCAGTGAAACTCGGGCTCTGTCAGTGCAGGATCCCTTCTTTACTGTCCATAAAGACAAACTGGTTTTACGCACACACCCTAGATCCTCACCTAAGTTTATACCTAAATTCCACGTAAGCCAGTCCATCGAGCTTCCGGCTTTCTTCCAGGACCCTCAAAGCTCGGCTGAAGTGAAACTACACACCCTAGATGTGCGTAGGGCGGTCCTCTACTATGTAAATAAAACCAGACCGCTAAGGAAAACAGATCAGCTGTTTGTCTCCGTAGCTACAGGCAGAGAGGGGGATCGCGTCTCTAAAGGTGCCATCTCGAAGTGGATTATTAACTGTATCCAGCTGTGTTACTCACTCTCTGAAAAGACTCTGCCTTTCACGCGAAGCACCCACTCTACAAGAGGCATTGGGGCCACTCTGGCTTTCATTACAAATGTACCCCTTGACACCATTTGCAAAGCAGCTACTTGGAGCTCTATTCACACTTTTACTCAGGGCTACTGCATTGACACTCATTCCAAGACAGATACACAAGTGGGACAAGTGGTTCTAAGACATTTCTTTGCTCATGACCCTTCTCACATCCCACCTCCTTCTTCAGGTACTGCTCGCTAATCTATGCACAGCATGTGATCTAAGCAGATTCCACAAGCCTCAGAAGGGATACATTACCCACCGTAATCGTATTTCTGATGCTTGCATCTGCTTAGATTCACATGCGACCCACCCTTCCTCCCCTCTGAGAGAAGGCGCATGGATGCTTGTAGTCTCATCTTCCTTCTATCTGCTTGGATTATCTGTACTCACGCTACTCCTCATGCTACCTCATGTCAGAAAAAATACAATCTGAGGATCCTAGACGCGTGAGGGATCTTGGGTACAGTGGACGTCACACTAGGGATAGTATTACTGGCACGCCCTGTGTCGACACCCATTTTTGAGTTTCGAAAAACAAACTGTAATACTCCGCAGCTTCCACTACATGTCGGCCTATGCACAGCATGTGAATCTAAGCAGATACAAGCATCAGAAATACGATTACGGTGAGTAATGTATCATATATATCTCTTTCCCCTCTTCCCAGGGCATTGGTAACTCAGTCTTACTGATATCTGTTCCAGCATTTATCTTGATTCACTCTTTGCCATTAATATAGTACCACTTCCTCAACTTCCATGTTACTCTTTCCTCAGTTCTACTAAGACAAGTTCCTGCTATTTCATAATGATCCTCCAGATTCTCCCTGTTAGCTTGGATTCTGTGTTGTTTAACTCGGTAGTCTTATCAGGTTCTCTGACAAGGGTCTAACTGTTTCCATTCATTCACCATCTGCTACTTCACAAGCACCATCAAATCTGCAAGCTTCCCCATGGAAGTGGTATGTAAACGTGGGCCTTCACCAGCCAGCACCTATCCTGCCCCTCCTCCATATTTTGCTGAAGCATCTCTTGCATACCTTTTTTGGTTTCTAGCAGGGTTTGGACAGTTGATCTTCAGATATGCATGGGTGTGGGGATCATCTGAGATGACGAATGCCCTCAATCATGTATCCGTACTGGCCACAGGGCTAAAGCCACTCCATTGTCCTGCCAATAAGTGCGAGCGGACCAGGACCCTAGGATGCTGTCCCTGAATGCTCATTTAGTGACTGCAGGACTTGTCATATACTCTTAAATTGGACCCTTTTTCAGCCTTGCCAGTCCTGAACCATCAGGCAGTGAGACTTCAGAGCCAGTTTCCCTGACTGCCTGTCTTTTGGTAAACTCTCTAGAAGAGGAAAAACAGTCTGTCTCTCCCAGTGCAACCCCAGAGTTTCGAGGGGATTGGGTCCTCCGACATATTCCATATCTATGACATGTAATCACCACAGCTGTGCTGCTTTGGAAACTTTTTTTCTGCGTCCTGCGTTGATGACGTCGATGCGCCGTCGTCGAGGACCTCCTCCGACGTCATCCGATGTGATAAGTAGGACGCACGACGCCCGTAGCCTCAGTTCTGTTTTTTCCGGGAATGTGTTGCTTCGTGAATCTCGGTTAACGCCTCGACTCTTTGGAGTTCTGTTCTTCTCGGTTCTTCGAACCTGTTCGTTTTTGTGAAAAGCCTTCGTGTGAAGATGTCTTCTACTTCGTCTTCGACCCCGCGTCCGGGCTTCAAGAAGTGCTGGGAGTGTGGGTCCAAGATGTCAGTGACGGACTTGCACGACGCCTGCCTCTGGTGCCTCGGGGAGGCCCACGACACGGATGACTGTATCGACTGCCAGTCGCTCACGTCCAGAGCCTTCCGCGAACGTAAGAAGAAGTTGTCGGTAGGTCGGGTGTCCAAGCCCCGGAAGTCGAAGTCTGCGGTGCTTTCGACGGATGATTTGAGAGGAGACTCTCCGCGTCATCGTCGGAAGTCTCGTGGGTCTCCTTCTAGGAGTCGGTCTCGCCACTCCTCAGCCCCTTCAAGGCATTCTCGGAAGCGCCGACACCGGTCGTCTTCCAGGTCCTCTTCGGAGGACTCTGCCCGGCACGTCGCTTACCCCACCAGCCGTGCGACGCCGGAGGAATGGGCTTCCTTCGGGAAGAAAATGCTGGCGATTCTCGAGTCGCAGGGTACTAAGCCGTCCGCGCACCCGAGTGGGGTCGGTCGTGAGAGGTCGAGAGACACCGCTCGCAAGAGTGGTCGGCACGAGTCACTGGAGAGGTCCCGTTCGGACAAGGGGACTCGTTCTCGACGTACCCGTTCCAGGTCCCGGTCCTCGACACGTTCGAGACCGTGTGCACCTGTGATGTCTTCGAAGAAGACATCGACGTCTGAGGCGTCGAGGGCATCGACAGGCTTTCTCGAGGCTCCGGCTCCGAGGAAGTCGTCGAGGCCGTCGACGCTCATGTCGTCGAAGGACACGCTCGGAGCACCGGCTTCGAGGACTGTGTCGACGCCGTCGATGCTGGCGGCGCTGCATCTGACGTCAACGCCAATTTACTCGACGTCGACCCGATCCTCTCGGCGCCGATACCTGTTCTCTCGACGCCGATTCACTCGACACCCTCGACGCCGGGGTGTCGGAGGTACTCCGTGGCACGGGGGAACCCCCTAGGAAGGCTCTGGTTAAGAGCAAGCACTCTCGGGTGCCTTCTTTTCGCCACCTGGAATATATTTCAGAGGCGGATGAGGATTTTGATGGCCTGGTTCCTAGTCAGGTTCCAGATGATATTGTCTCGGGCCATAGTCAGTTTGACGATTTGAGGCAGTCACTGCATGATGACAGTGGACTGGACACCTCTCCGGAGGTGGAATTTTGTAGGCCTGAGCCTGGCTCTCATGCCGATTCCTCGTACCGACGCCTTATGGCTAGGGTTTCTGAGTACTTGGGATGGTCTGCTCCCCCAGGGGAGTTTGTGCAGGATGATCTCACGGACATCCTTGATGTTGGTCCCCCAACTGACCCGGTACTGCCGTTCCATATGGCTTTACAGAGAATGGTGGCGGCAGCTTGGACTGCTCCGGAGAGTCTCCTGGCGGTGGGCAGGTCCTTGTCGCGAAAATACCGTCCAGCCAGTAGCCACCCCTGCTACTTGACCAGGCACCGCACTCCGGAGAGTTTGGTGGTGCAGGTGGCCACGGCCCCAGCAAAGCAGGCGTCGTACTCTACCATCCCACCTGATAGGGTCGACAAACGTTTTGATGGCATGAGCGAAGAAAGTGTTTTCTTCTGGTGGTATGGCGCTTCAGGCGGCCAACTCAATTTGTGCCTTGTCTCGTTTCACACACACTCTGTGGAACTGTGTTGCGTTAGCGGCTGAACATATTCCCGAAGGGGACGAACGGGATGGTTTCCTTGCTATGGTCCAGGATGGTAAGGATGCCATGTGTGAGTCCGTTCAGTCGGGTTTGGAGTTGGCTGAATGCGTCCCCAGGTCCATGGCGGCGAGCACCGTGATACGCAGGTTTGCGTGGTTGCGGAAGTCGGGGTTTGCTCCTGATGTGCAGTCCCGGCTCCTCAACATGCCCTTTGATGGTGAACACCTTTTTGGCAGCAAGGCTGACGAGAGCCTTGAGAGGTTGCAGACCTCAAAAGCTGCAGCCAAGTCGTTGGGCGCTGCAGTTCGCCAACCTCCGCCTTTTCGTCCTAGGGGACAGCAATGGAGGGGTGGTTCCTTTCACTATTACTCATCCTTCAGTAAAGCGAGAGGAACTGGCAGTCAAAGAGGCCAACGCAGGGGTACCAGAGGTGGACGACAGGGTACCCGTGGTGCCAAGGCCACTCGGGCAGTTGCCTCTTTGCCCTCAGGTAACGCCACAGCCGCTACCACTCAGTCATGAGGCCATGCCCCATGGTTCGCCGGTTGGAGGAAGGCTGGCGCAGCATCTTGTAGAGTGGCGTGCCATTACTTCAGATGTGTGGGTTCTGTAGATCATAACCCACGGCTACTGTCTTCCCTTTCGGCACAGGCCTCGCGACAATCCACCGGGGAACCTCTCTTTGCAGAGTCCGGATCCGCTCCTTGCGCAGGAAATTCAAGCCCTGCTGGAGAAAGGCGCCATAGAACTGGTGCCTGTAGCGGAGAGGAACAAGGGATGGTATTCCCCTTATTTTTTGATTTCGAAGAAAGACGGGGGATTGACACCCATCATGGACTTGCGCGGTTTGAACAAACTCCTAAGGAAGGACAAGTTCAAGATGGTTACTCTCTCTCAAGTCCTCCAGGCCCTTCAGCTTCAGGACTGGTTGGTGTCTCTCGACCTCAAGGATGCTTACTTCCATGTGCCGATCCATCCCAAGCACAAAAAGTACCTGAGGTTCGCGGTTGGCGACTCGCACTTTCAGTTTCGGGTCCTGCCGTTCGGATTGACCTCCGCCCTGAGGGTTTTCACCAAGCTCATGGTGGTGGTGGCAGCGCATCTCAGGCAAGGGGGGATTCACGTCTACCCCTACCTGGACGATTGGTTGATCGGGGGAGCTCTCCCGAGCAGGTCCTGGATCATCTGTCCGTCACCTGCCACTCCATTCAGAGGCTGGGCTTCTCCCTCAATTTAAAGAAGTCCCATTTGACGCCAACACAGCGGCTCCAGTACATCTGAGCAGTTCTCAACACTTCCCTGGGGCAGTGTTTTCCTCCCCAGGTGAGGGCTCGTCACATTCAGCAGATGGTGCACAAGTTTCAACATGCCCAGACGCTCCCAGCGTTCGAGTTCTTGAGGTTGCTCGGCCTCATGGCATCCTGCATTCTTCTGGTGCCAGAGGCTCGCCTGCGGATGAGATCTTTGCAGTGGGCACTCAAGATGCAATGGTCGCAGTCCTCCGGCAGGATGTCGGAGCCGGTTCAGGTGCCGCCCTCGGTCACCCGGGACCTTCTGTGGTGGGCCGTCGAAGGCAACTTGATGAAGGGGGCTCCATTTTGGCTCCCTGGCCGGAGGTGACGTTCGTGACGGATGCATCCCTCACGGGTTGGGGAGCTCATGCCAACGGGCTGACAGTCAGCGGTCGTTGGTCTCCGTCGGAGTCCAGACTCCATATCAATCTGTTGGAGCTGAGGGCCGTCAGGCTAGCCCTGAAGGCTTTTCTCCTGACTGTGCGAGGAAAGTGTCCTGATCCTGACGTACAACACAGTGGCCATGCACTACCTCAACAAGAAGGGGGGGGGGCAGGGTCACTTCCTCGGTGCAGGGAGGCGATGCAGCTCGAGTTCTGGGCCATCCAGCAGGAAGTTTCGATCTCGGCAGTTTATCTGGCCGGAGACGAAAACGTGACGGCGGACGCTCTGAGCAGGCAGAGCACAATCTCTAACGAGTGGGAGTTGGCTCAGGAGATTCTCCTGGAGATCTTCGCCCTTTGGGGGACCCCTCAAGTGGATCTCTTCGCCTCCAGTGTCAACCGGAAGTACGAAAGGTTTTGCTCGCAGGAATTTCCTCCAAAAGGAGCCTTAGGAGATGCGTTCGTGGTGGAGTGGTCATTAGGCGTTTCCTCCAGTCCCCGTCATCCCGCAAGTGCTGCGGAGGTTACGGAAGTTCGGTTCCCGGATGATCCTCATTGCTCCGGCGTGGGCTCGGAGGACGTGGTAACCGGACCTTCGAAGGGATTGTGTCCTTGTGACAGAGTGACAATGTGGAGACTAGATCTTGATCCCAAATACAGGAAGTAAACATAGGGAAGTGTTGATGTATGGCCTTTCCTCTAATGGTGACTCTCTGCTTGGTTACCTGGGAGACAAGCGTCTTTGAAGGGGAGGAGAAAAACGACGGTTACAGCTGGGCGTACTGAAGCGAGACGCTACGAAGTGGAAAAAAAGAAATCCGCAGTTGAATTAGTTGTGTGTTGGTGCCGTTGCGCCTTATAAAGAGTTTCCAGTTGAGTGTTGTACAAGCGAACGATATCGCTCATCAAAAGTCAGCGTTGAGGAGCGGGCGCTGTGGCCAACGGCTGTAGCGTATCAGGAGGCTTGAAGTTGACGAAGGGATCGTTGTCCCAAGAGAGCCCGGAGGAGCTGAATGAGCCGCGACGCAGGAGTGGAGCCGCAACGGGATAGTGACAGCGAACCTGCCCAAACTTGCCGACGAGATGAAAGACGGGAAGTTACTGGCTGTAGACATCTCACCGTGAGTTCGGGGCAGCATTGGGACCTCCGTGTACCAAAGTGAAGGCGACACCTGCTAATTGATTAGAAGCAACGTGCGGCAGAGTGAGTCGGGGATTGCTGTTACCGTAAGGGATAACTGTTACCCTACTAATGAGTCTATGAGAGGGCGGGTGCTAATTAAAGAAGGATTTTAAGAAGGCAAGTTTCTAGAGTGACTTACCCGAATGAACCAAAGGGAATGAAAGGAAGAGGTTTACGTACAAACTAATCAATTAACCCAGGATGTGCTCTGAGATGTCGAGAGCTGCTGTATACTGAAAAAATAGACTGGGGAAGATATAAAAGAGTAACAGAACGTCTGATAATAGAAGAGCTGATTGACTATTATAGGTCACTACTTCCGGGAGGGGAAACAAGCTCTCTGAGAGACCCTATAAGGAAATAAGAAAGAAGAAGGGAGAAAGAGACATTACCATTCCCAGAATTGAGATCTCAGTGACAAGAGTGAGGAAGCAGAAAAGTAGAAATTAACTTCTCGCACATTAGAAAGATTGTCAAAGAAAAGAAAAGACATACAAATCCATCAGAGACAATACTTACCAGCATGAATCCAGAGGTTGCCGGGAACTAAAGAAGACGTATCCTTTGTGTTAAGCCTGAAAAGAAAAGAAAGAGAGATATTAATAAAAGAAGTGGATTCTCCTTGAAATCCATACATCTACTTATTGGCTCAGAGTATTTATTCACAAACTAAGCAAACAGTGACAGTCCTCCGACGTATTCCTCATCTTAGATATCTCCTTGCAGCTCTGCTGGCCTCGGAAAATTTTTTCTCTAGAGGGCGCTGCGCGTCGACGTCCTCCGAGTCGATGTCCCTTGACAGCCGCCATATCGACGTCGACGTCATCCTGCCTATAAAGGCCGCGCGCAGCGTCCGTTGCTCAGTTCCGTTTTTCCGCGCTTACTCAGTGCCTCGGAATACCGTTGCTCAGTTCTTAGTCAGATTAATCCTATTTACCTCGAGTTATTCGATCCGTACTCGATGGCTTCCTCGTCGGAACCGACAACTCCTCGATCCGGCTTCAAAAAATGTCGAGATTGTGGGAAAAAGATGTCGTTGACCGATCCTCACAGAATTTGTCTGTGGTGTTTGGTAGCTGAACACCATTGTTCGGAATGCGAGGACTGTATGTCCATGACAGCTAAGGCCCTGAAGGAGCGTAGGGGGAAGCTGGAGAAAGGTAAGACTTTTAAAGCTTCTTCGTCGACGAAGTCGAGGCATTCGTCTCCTCGTCACCATTCGCGCTCCAGGTCTCGGAGTGGGTCTCATCACTCCTCGAGATCGAAGCACTCGAAGAGGAGACGTCGAAGATCCCCTTCTCCGTCTTCCTCTTCCTCTGTTTCGCCAAAAAGAATCCCTTGCCCCACGAAACATAGTTCCCGGGCTGAATGGGAGGAATTCCGAAAGAATATGATGAGCGTCTTCGAGAAAGCGGCCTCGACCCCCTCGAAGACTGCCGAGAGCGATGCTCTGGTCGAAAGACCCGAAGGTCAAAAACGCCGTGAGTCGCAGTACCCGGCGAAAGAAACCTCTCGAGCGCGTCTCGAACCCTCGAGCAGGACTATGACCTCCAAACCTTCCTCGAAGGTTCCGTCGACGCCGTCGAGGTCGATGTCTTCGACGCCGTTGTCGAGGGGACCTTCGACACACGGGTCTGTCGACTCGACGCCAGCCTCGACACCGGCGTCGACGCCAAGAAAAGTCACGGTTACCACACATCCAGTGACTATCCCCAAGCCCTCGACGTCGATGGCTTCGATATTGTCGAGTAGAATTCCAATTCTGTCGAGGTCATCGAGGCCTCCACCTCTGTTTTCGACGCCACGCTCGAAGCCTTCGGCGTCGACAACATCGACGTTTTCGCGGCCAATAATGACAAATTCGGCACCCTCTGCCTTGGAAATGGGATTTACTCCCTTTATGAGTTCAGAACAATTGAGAACTATATCCTCAATTTTAGAAGAGGGTGATTTGTCTGAACAAGACACATTTGAGTTACAGGGACCTGTAACCCCAGTTAGAGAGGAATTTTCCTCTGAAGAGCGCAGATTAAAGGATCTTCATGATTCTTTACATGAGGCAAGTGGGTTAGACACTTCCCCTGAGGTGGAGTTTGCTAAGCCAGACCTGGGGGAGCATGCTAAAACCCCCTACATAGCCTTAATGGCCAGGATTACAGAGTTCATGGGGTGGTCTGCACCTTCACAATCTTTCCAACAAGAGGACCTCACGGATATTCTTGACAAAGGCCCACAAGAGGATCCTGTGGTGCCCTTTCATAAAGCTCTTCAGAGAAAGATCATGACAAACTGGGAAACCCCAGATGTAATACCAGCAGTAAATAAAAAACTGTCTACAAAGTACAGGGTATCTTCCACAGACCCAGAGTTTTTGTCTAAACACCCATCCCCAGAAAGTCTGGTGGTACAAGCAGCATCCTCTACCGATGTCAAGACGGCTTATCCTACAGTCCCACAGGACAGGGACGATAAAAAATATGATGCTATGGCAAAGAAAGTCTTTTCAGCATGTAGCATGGCATTAAAGTCTGTTAATGCTACTTGCACCCTTGCTAGGTTCAGCCATACACTTTGGGAGTGTGCTTCTACAGCGGCTGACTGCATCCCGGAGGGAGAAGAAAGGGATGCGTTCCTGAATATTATACAGGACGGTAAAGACGCTATGTGCGAATCCCTCCAGACGGGCATTGATTCGGCTGACAGTATCAGCAGAGCAATGGCGGCAAGTACATCAACCAGGAGATTCGCTTGGTTGAGAAAGTCGGGTTTTGCCCCAGATGTGCAAGCCAGGCTCTTGAACATGCCATTCGATGGCTCTTCTTTGTTCGGGAAAAAGGCGGATGACAGTTTACAGAAACTGCAAACTTCAAAAGCAGCAGCACTATCACGTCAGATGCTTGTGCATTGGAAACAGTTGCCCAAGGTTACTGCCTGCCTTTCCTACGTATACCTCAGAGTCATCCACCGGGGATCAGCTCTCAGAAAGCTCCAGATCCGCTCCTCTTGCAGGAAATTTTGGACCTGCTAGAGAAAGGTGCCATAGAACCGGTACCTGTAGCAGAGAGGAACAAGGGCTGGTACTCCCCTTACTTTCTCATTCCGAAGAAAGACGGAGGACTGAGACCCATCTTGGACTTGCGAGAATTGAACAAATTCCTCAGGAAAGACAAATTCAAGATGGTCACTCTTTCTCAGATCCTCCAGGCCCTTCAGTTCCAGGACTGGTTGGTATCTCTGGACCTTCAGGACGCTTATTTCCATGTGCCTATCCATCTCAAACACAGGAAATACCTGAGGTTCGCAATTGGCAACTCTCACTATCAATTTCGAGTGCTGCCATTTGGGCTGACCTCCGCCCCGAGGGTCTTCACCAAGTTAATGTCGGTAGTGGCTGCAAGTCTAAGGAGGGAAGGGATTCACGTCTACCCCTACCTGGACGATTGGCTGATCAGGGCTGTTTCTCCGGAACAAGCTCAGATCCAGCTAAATCACGTGTGCCACTTCCTTCACAGACTGGGCTTCTCCCTCAATTTAAAGAAGTCACAAATGATACCATCGCAGAGACTCCAGTTCATAGGAGCGATCCTGGATACTTCCCTGGGAAAAGCCTCGCCACCAGAGGTGAGGGCTCAAGATATTCTACAGATGGTTACCAAGTTCCAGCATGCCCAACGTCTCCCAGCCTTCGACTTTTTGAGGTTGCTAGGCCTCATGGCATCCTGCATTTTTCTAGTGCCAGAGGCTCGCCTGAGAATGAGATCCCTCCAGTGGGCACTGAGGACTCAGTGGTCACAATTCTCAGGGAGAATGACAGATCTTCTTCAGGTTCCCGGCAGGGTGGCTCGAGACCTTCAGTGGTGGGCCTGTCAGGAGAACATTCTGAAAGGAGAACAGTTTTGGCAACCCTGGACGGAGATAACAGTAGTCACGGATGCCTCACTCACGGGGTAGGGAGCCCACGCCAACGACTTGACCATCAGCGGTCGTTGGTCTCCATCGGAGTCCAGACTACACATCAACCTGTTAGAGCTGAGAGCCATCAGACTTGCGCTGAAGGCGTTCCTGCCTGCTGTACAAGGGAAGAACGTCCTGATAATGACGGACAACACGGTGGCCATGCATTACCTCAACAAAAGAGGAGGCGTAGGATCACTACCCCTGTGCAGAGAGGCGATGCAGCTCTGGTTTTGGGCAATCCAAGAAGGAATCCCTCTATCGGCAGTTCACCTAGCCGGAGAGAAAAACTTGACAGCGGACGCTCTGAGCAGGCAGAACAGTCTCCCACGAGTGGGAGCTAGCTCAGGAAGTCCTTCAAGAGATCTTCGCCCTTTGGGGAACCCCTCAGGTAGATCTGTTCGCCACCAGCCTAAACAGGAAATGCGACCTGTTCTGCTCAAGGGAATTTCCCCCGAGAGGAGCTCTGGGAGACGCGTTCATAGTGGACTGGGAGTTGCCGCTTCTGTACGCGTTCCCACCGGTCCCTGTCATTCCTCAAATGATCAGGAGGTTGAGAAGATTCTGGCGAACCATGATCCTAATTGCCCCGGATTGGGCCAGGAGAACGTGGTACCCGGACCTTCTAGACTTGTCCATCTGCCCTCCAATTCGACTTCCACTCAGAGAGAACCTACTCTCACAGAAGGGAGGTCAGGTTCTCCATCCAGACATCAAAACCCTCAACCTTCACGCTTGGCTTCTGAAAGGCTGAGGTACAAGGATTGGGACCTCCCTGATGATGTTATGGAGGTGTTGCTTTCGGCAAGGAGGCCAGCAACAAAGTCTTTATACCGCTGCCATTGGAACAGATTTTGCAGCTGGTGTAGAGAACAGAATATCGACCCATTTTCATGTGGTACACCAATAGTTTTTTCCTTCCTACTATATTTGGCAAATTCAGGCCTTCAAATTGGCACCATTAAGGGCTATCTCGCAGCGCTATCCATCTTTAAGCGTACTGCGGAAGAACCATCCTATTTCAAATTACCCTTGGTAATACAGTTTCTAAAGGGGTTAACCAATGTTTATCCCCCAAGACCATTCCAAGTTCCCCTATGGGATTTAAACTTAGTACTAACTTTCCTGATGGGTACACCTTTCGAACCTCTCCATTCTTGTTCGTTAAGATTCCTTACCCTTAAAACTGTTTTATTAATAGCACTTACATCTGCTAGAAGGGTGAGCGAATTACAAGCTCTTTCTTGTAAACCCCCTCATACAATCTTTCACAAAGACAAAGTTGTCCTGCAAGTGAAGCCTAATTTCCTCCCACAGGTGGTTTCTGACTTCCATATCACTCTGAAGATTACCCCACCATCTTTCTATCCTCCTCCTCACCCGGGGAAAGAGGAAGAGAGGTTACACAGGCTAGACCCTAGGAGGGCTTTAAGTTTTTACATTAGTAGATTAGCCAGGATAAGACAGGCAGACCAGCTGTTTGTAGGTTACACAGGTCACAAGCCGGGGTTACCAATAACTAAGCAGACCATTTCCAGATGGATCATTCTAGCCATTCTGGAATGTTCTAAACTCGCAGGGAAAGAGCCCCCTCAAAACTTTAGGGCTCATTCGACCAGAGGTATTGCAGCTTCATCAGCCCTCAAAAGAGGCGTGCCGGTTAAAGACATATGTGCGGCCGCTACATGGTCGTCTGTCCATACCTTTACACGTTTTTACAATCTGGATTCCTCCTCCAGTCAAGAGACTAGGTTTGGAAGGGCTGTACTGCATTCTATTCATCAATAGAAGACAGCGTGAAGTCAGTACTCCCTCCTCCGAATATAGAATACTGCTATGGGAGCCTATCTAAGATGAGGAATACGTCGGAGGACACAATCCCTTCGAAGAACAAGTTACTTCTTACCTTGTAACGTTCTTTCGACGGGATGTTCCTCCGACGTATTCCTCATCGACCCTCCCATCCATCCCCGCAGTTCTACTTCCCTTGTTGTTGCAGCTTACGCTCCTTCAGGGTGATTAGTTAGTCCAGAAAGTATTATTGTGGGCTACAAAACGGAACTGCGCAACGGACGCTGCGTGCGGCCTTTATAGGCAGGATGACGTCGACGTCGATACGGCGGCTGTCGAGGGACACCGACTCGGAGGACGTCGACGTGCAGCGCCCTCTAGAGAAAACATTTTCCGAGGCCAGCAGAGCTGGAAGGAGATATCTAAGATGAGGAATACGTCGGAGGAACATCCCGTCGAAAGAACGTTACAAGGTAAGAAGTAACTTGTTCATTCTGCTGCATGAACTACTTGAGTAGAAGTGAAACAACAAGGTTGGAAGCAATGTTCCCTCTAAGCTGTGAGCATGTGCGCTTGCGCAGCTTCCTTCTGGGTGCCGCTCAGAAGATGTTTAGCAGTGCACACGGACCATTCTCACCTATACAAAAAGATTTAATAAGGCACAAGCCACAGCACTAACCTGAAATGTTCTTTCTATTAAAATAAGCAACCAGTCTTGATATTCTGCTAATTTGCATTACACTAATATGCACCTAAAATCCCTAACCGCAAAATACAGCACAAGAGGTTAAAAACTAATATGAATAACCGGCTCCATGAACCGAAGAATCTAACCAATCTGCATGCACACATTAACCAAAGGTTTTCCCTCCCCACCCATGACTCCTAAACCTGACTCTAGCACACTTTTACCTTATGACTCTAATTTCTTCCCCAGAACACATTAAGATACTGCCGGACAACCTTGACTCGTCCTCTTTTGGCTGTGCAAAAGGCTAGCAGATGTGTACCTACATCCACTTGTTTTGTTTGCTGTAACATGA